>NC_136070.1:438204982-438817482 GCF_964261635.1 Lissotriton helveticus | reverse complement strand
TGATCGCGGTGACTTCATCCGGTGCCATCCTGGTGCCCACACAATCACTGGCTAGTGATTGAGAACTGAGTCCCCTCTGCTTTCAGGTCGTCTCCTTCACTGATCCAGCCTTGGATCACACCGAACATCTTCACTGGTCGCCTGCCAGCAACATCTTCTTTCAGGCTCCATAGACTACAACGAGGATTCCCGACGTCATTTGAACCCTATGCAGCCGCAGCCTCTGGGCTAGGTAACACGAGCATTTCGGTGCTCCAGCACAGGTTCACTATTCTAGTGTCCAGATCCTTTTTCGTTTTTAGTCTACCTAGTTGGATTCGTCCGGAAACAGTAACTTTAGAAACTGCTAGCATCCATAGACTTTGTCCCGCATCCCGCGTAAGAGTTCCCACTCTGCACCCGGGTTCCCTAGGACTCCTGCTCCTAACCTGAGGGTTCAGTAAGGTAGTCCTAGCGGTCCTGAAGCCTCTGGATCGTGTTACTTACCTGCTAGTATTTCGCATTCCACTTTTAGAGTATATGGTTTTTCGTGCCCCTCGGGCATTTGTGTAAATTGTGTAACTTGCAGTATTTTCGTAAGAGTTTTGTATTGTGCTTAGCTCCCTGACTCATAAAGAGTTCAGGGTAGTCTTGGTATTAATAAATATCCTTTATTTTTATAACAACTTGTGTGGTGTCCTTTCACTTGGTGTTCAATGGGTATATGTGATGGTAAAACAGCTGGCTTAACACGCCCTCTAGAGTTTAGCCTAAAGACTGCTCTTGTCCACGCTACTAGGATAGCTGGTCTAATAAGGTTGACTTACAACCAATCATCAATAAGGGTTGTTTGGAATGATACAGAGTGATCACTAGAATAGTGAGCACTATATATCAAGCCAACTTCTCACATTGGTGAGCAGCGGTTGGGATTTGAGCTTGCTGTTCTTTTACCACACACGTATCCTAAGAATATCATTTGAAAGATCACATAAGTACCAAGGTACATATAACTTAACTTAGAATACTCTGAGTTCTACTGAACCAGCTGTTGTAGTGTAACAAGGCTTAGCACACCCTGACTACAACTCTAGCAAGGGATCAGTACGCAAACCCATAGTGTAGGTAGGTGCATCACTTACACCATACTAGAAGCATGTCTACCCATGGAGAGTCTGCAGAGACTCCCATAATGGCTAGTGACCCTCCACAGGTCCTTTCCAGATATGCAGCTCTCAGTTTCCAGGAGATGAGACAATTGTGTACCTCCAGGAAATTGAAACAGGGTTCTAACCCTACCACTCCTTTTCTGTTAGGTCTCTTAGAGACATATGATGCTAGAAAAGCTACTCATACAGATGGGAGCATGCCAGCCTTAGAAGGTACCCTTGGTGATCCTGACCTCCCTGAAACTGAGGAAGTAGAGGAGGAGGAGGATGAAGAGGTTCTTTCTAGGGATGAGGCAGACAATGGTCCTGAGCTAGTCAGCAGACTTACTAGGGCCAACTTAGACCTACATAGGGAAGGATCTGGGGGACCCCCAGTACTAACCCTAAGCAGGCCTAACTTTGGAGTTAGAAGAGATAGGTCTCATTCTAGGGACTCCAATAGATCTGTGCACTCTCATGCCTCTTCTCAGAGGAGAATGACTTCTCCCCAGAGGAGAATGACTTCCCCTCAGAGGAGAGAACATGAAGCAAGGATGAAACAGGCCAATCTAAGGATCCAGAGGGAAGAACTTGCCCTTGCCAAGGAGAAGCTTGCCTTTGCTAGAGAGCAACAGTTGAGTGGGGTATTCCCCACTGGTGGCAGCAATATCCCTAAGGATAAAGACAGGAGTTTTGATACTAGACACCTGAGTAAAATAGTGCCCCCCTTTAAACAAGGGGATGACATCCACAAATGGATGACTGCTTTGGAGAGGGCCTGCACTGTCCAGTGCATCCCCCAGAGTCAGTGGGCAGCTATATTGTGGCTCTCCTTTGAAGGCAAAGGTAGAGATAAGCTCCTCACTACTAGAGCTGAGGATGCTAACAATTACCAAGTCCTGAAGAATACACTGATTGATGGGTTTGGCTTAACAACTGAACAGTACAGGTTGCTGTTCAGAGACACCCAGAAAATTCAGTCTCAGGATTGGGCTGACTTTGTTGATTGTGCCACTAAGGCTTTTGAAGGCTGGTTACTGGGAAGTAAAGTTACTGATTACACAGGATTGTATAATCTAATTATGAGAGAACAAATCTTAAATAATTGTCAAAATCAGTTGTTGCATCAGCACCTTATTGACTCAGATCTGACCTCTCCCCAAGAATTGGGAAAGAAGGCAGACAGATGGGTCAGGACAAGGGTCAAGCAGCAGAACCAGAACCAGGGTGGTGGCCAAAAGAAAGCAGACCCCAAGGGTAATGAGAATAAGCAAAATGACCAGAAGTCTTCAACAGAGCCCCAACAATCTAAAGAGGGTGGGTCCCAGAATTCCCAAAAGTAGAAGACTAATGGTCAGAAGAAACCATGGTGCCAATACTGCAAAAGTAATACTCACTGGTTTAGTGAGTGCACCAAGAAAGGCCCAACTCCTACCACTACTGCCCCTAAGGCATCTGCACCCCCTAGTACAGTTAGTAGTGGTAGTAATCCTCCCAAGGCTATAGTGGGGTTAACCCTGGGAACTGAGGTGGGTTCTGACTTAGTCAGGGTACCTACTCAGGCTGTTCTTGTTTGTACTGGGGACATGGATATGACCCCTACAATAAGTCCCAGTACTCTGGGCAAGTACAGGCAGACACCTTTAATCAATGGAAAAATGGCTTCAGGCCTACAGGGACACTTGTGCCAGTGTCACTATGGTGACACCAAACTTTGTGGACCCTGACCAGGTAATACTGGGTTCAGACTACCTGGTGACCAATGCTAGCAATGCCACTACCTCCCATAGTATGGCACTTGTTAATTTCTCCTGGGGAGGGGTAAATGGCCTCAAAAGGGTTGTTGTTAGTTCAGACCTCCCAGTGGACTGTCTTTTGGGCAATGATTTGGAATCCTCCTTATGGTCAGATGTGGAGTATAGGACTCATGTGGAAATGTTAGGTTTATCAGCACATGTCCTTGTTGTGATGAGGTCACAGGCCAAGAAATGCCCAGCTGAACTAGTGCTGGATCCTGGAAGAATGGACCAGACACTACCCAAGAGAAAGAGCAGTAGGGGTAAGGTTGACCCTTCCCTCCTGCCTCAGGTGGAGGATCAGCTCTCTCAGGAGACTGACCCCAAGACCCCAGAAGGAACTGTCCTAGAAGAGCTTGAGCCTGAACAGGTTGAGTTTCTTGGGACAGGGGGACCTTCCAGGGCAGACTTGAGGCAGGCACCGTTAGACTGTTCCTCTCTTGAATCCCTCAGACAGCAGGCTGCTGCTGAGGCTGCAGGGAATGCTACAGGTGCCCATAAGGTATATTGGGACGATGGACTCCTATACTCTGAGGCAAGAGACCCCAAGCCTGGTGCTACCAGGAGGCTGGTCATCCCCTTGTCTCTGAGAGGTTTCCTTCTCACCTTAGCCCATGAAATTCCCCTTGCAGGTCACTTAGGCCAAAACAAGACTTGGGACAGGCTTGCCCCACACTTTCACTGGCCTCATATGTCTGAGGACACTAAGGAGTTTTGTCGCTCATGTGTCACCTGCCAAGCCAGTGGCAAATCAGGTGGCACCACAAAGGCCCCCCTTATACCACTACCTGTGGTGGGGGTTCCCTTTGAAAGAGTGGGGATTGACATTGTTGGACCAATGGACCCCCCAACAGGATCTGGGCACAGATTTATACTGGTGGTAGTGGATCATGCCACCAGGTATCCAGAAGCTATTCCCCTCAGGACCACTACAGCTCCTGTGGTGGCTAGGGCCCTGGTTGGAGTTTTCTCCAGAGTGGGGTTTCCTAAGGAGGTTGTCTCTGACAGAGGTGCAAACTTCATGTCAGGATACTTGACTGCTATGTGGAAGGAGTGTGGTGTAAATTACAAATTCACCACACCCTATCACCCACAATGCAATGGGCTTGTTGAAAGATTCAACAAGACCCTCAAAGGGATGATAAAAGGATTACCTGAGAAGCTTAGGCGAAGATGGGACATCCTTTTACCCTGCCTTCTGTTTGCTTACAGAGAGGTCCCAAAGAAGGGGGTTGGTTACAGCCCTTTTGAGCTTTTGTTTGGACATCCTGTAAGAGGACCCCTATGTCTTGTGAAGGAAGGATGGGAGTTACCTCTCAAAAAGCCTAAACTTGACATAGTGGACTATGTACTTGGTCTCCGCTCCAGGATGGCAGAATACATGGAGAAGGCTTCTAAAAACCTGGAGGTCAGCCAAGAACTTCAAAAAGCTTGGCATGACCAAAAGGCTGTCCTAACTGTTTACCATGCAGGACAGAAGGTGTGGGTGTTGGAGCCAGTGGCCCCAACAGCTCTCCAAGACAAATGGTCTGGACCCCACATCATCATTGAGCAAAAGGGAGAAGTCACCTACTTGGTGGACATGGGAACTCCCAGGAGCCCTCACAGAGTACTTCATGTGAATAGGCTCAAAGCATTTGTTGACAGGGAGGACATGGGCTTGCTCGTGGCCACAGATGAGGGACAGGAGGAAGAGAGTGACCCTCTCCCAGACCTGCTCACTCAGAACCCTGATGATGGGTCAGTAGATGGTGTAGTCTTTTCTGACAGCCTCTCTGAGCATCAACAAAAGGATTGTAAGCAAGTCCTTCAATCCTTCAGACAAATGTTTTCTCTGACCCCCAGTCAGACAAACTGGTGCACACATGAGGTGGACACTGGAGACAGTCTGCCTATAAAGAGTAAAATCTACAGGCAACCTGACCACGTCAGGGACTGCATAAAAACTGAAGTACAAAAACTGAAACAGCCTTCACAAAGCATTGGGAACCACAGCCCACACAGCTCTCACAGCCTGCACAGCTCTCACAGCCCACACAGCTCTCACAGCCCACACAGCTCTCACAGCCCACACAGCTCTCACAGCCCACACAGCTCTCACAGCCCACACAGCTCTCACAGCCCACACAGCTCTTACAGCCCACACAGCTCTCTCAGCCCACACAGCTCTCTCAGCCCACACAGCTCTCTCAGCCCACACTGCTCTCTCAGCCCACACTGCTCTCTCAGCCCACACTGCTCTCTCAGCCCACACTGCTCTCTCAGCCCACACTGCTCTCACAGCCCACACTGCTCTCACAGCCCACACAGCCCACACAGCCCACACAGCTCTCACAGCCCACACAGCTCTCACAGCCCACACAGCTCTCACAGCCCACACAGCCCTCACAGCCCACACAGCTCTCTCAGCCCACACAGCTCTCTCAGCCCACACAGCTCTCTCAGCCCACACAGCTCTCAGCCCACACAGCTCTCAGCCCACACAGCCCACACAGCTCTCACAGCCCACACAGCTCTCTCAGCCCACACAGCTCTCTCAGCCCACACAGCTCTCTAAGCCCACACAGCTCTCTAAGCCCACACAGCCCACACAGCCCTCACAGCCCACACAGCCCTCACAGCCCACACAGCCCACACAACCAGCATATCGACGTGGTTATAAAACAGTTGCAAAATAGAAATTATGCAGATAAAATACTATATAAATATATCAAAATGACATTGACTCCACATTATCATGCTAGAACACGTTGAATCATTAATTGCCCATGATATACTTTTATGTTTCGTGGCGGAATTTGGCGAAAGCAATGACAATTTTTTCAAAAAACGAGAAACATGACAAAAGTATCGCTAACGCCCCACAAGCTCAATCAACTACACACCTGAAAAACACAGAAACTAAATAATGGGTTCATCTACATAGCGCATTCCAAAAATTCTAAATACTTCTGCGTGCAACAATTACATTGGCCTAAAACATTAATTAAAATGCACGGACCTAGCAAAATTCCCACGTAGTACCTAGCCGTACTATTAATGTAACATTCACTGCTTGAACTTCACAAACCTTACAATGAATTACATAAAAGTGACATCGTATCCGTTTGACAGATTCTGTAAACAACGGCCCCTGCCGGGATTTACCGAGTGAATCTGACCCGGAAGGAAACACGTCTCCGCCGCCGTTGAAACTCACCGAGCAGAGCGGCTTTTTTTTTAACAAAACACACAAACAACACGGTAAAATAAAGTTAAGTAGGCAGAAAGTGAGTACTTCCCGGAGTGTCTGCACTTACCCTGGGATGTAGTGCGGGTCTGGGGTCATCAGCGTGGGTCTGATCTTGGGGGCAAACTCGGTGGTCATGCTGCTGGATGGGGAACACACATCCACCCCCCACCCAAACACACATCAACCCCCCCACCCAAACACACATCCACCCCCCCACCCCCACCCAAACATACATCCACCCCCCCAAACACACATCCACCCCCCCACATACATCCATCCCCCCTCCCAAACACACATCCACCCCCACCCCCCACATTGCATTTTATTTTCCTTAGGCATGGCAGAGTCAATATATTTCGACACTGGAGTACCTCCTTCACACACTTTCCAGTTATAGTTGACACATATCTGTAAATCAGCAGCGACTAAGAGAAGCAGCCCTTGGTGTCAGCTGGAGATTTCAAAGCTGACTTGTCCAAAACTATTCTGAACTAACCCTTACTAACTTGCACCCCAAGGGCAGTGTCAGTGGGCTGAAAATACTGCTTTCATTTGATCTTAAAATGATTTAGGAGTTTGACTTCTAAGGAGTGAAAGCCAGAACTGTGTAGAATATTAGAGCATGCCTGCGCCTTACACAAAAGTGTCTTTAAAACCGGGTTCTCGCCTTGCACGCCTGTTAAACCACAGTTCCTCGAGGATGCGGCCACAGCTTCAGTGTGCCCCCTGATGTCGAGGCATGCCCTGGACCAACAGATGGCCATATCAAACACGGCAGATGAGGACATCCGACTGCCTGAGCGAACCTGTGAGGCTAGTACAGGCTGTGAAGACAGCTCAGACTATTTAACAGCGTTTCAAAAACCCATCGGCTCCAGACATTAATCACACCTCCGGGCTGTGAAGCGCCAGCGTTGAGGCTGCGCTGAAACCCACCAACCCTAAACAGCAGCCACCACTTAAAGGCGCCTATTTGCAGCGTTTAACACGAGTGACCCTGCTAGCCTTAGAATTGTCTTCAGTACAGACAGTGTAAAAATATGTTGTTTTTTAGGCCGTGTTTATCGAGCACTCATCCCCCAATTACCAATGCCTTTTTCTGAGGCAATTTTGAAGGAACAGCACTCTCGCTCTCCTTGTCTATTCAAAGGATGCACATTGAGCCATTCGGCCAAATAAGGCTTTACTCCTGAGATGTAAGATCATGGCCCATTTTCCTTTCTTCCTGCTCCTCAACTGCCTCGAAATATAACTTCACTCTTTCCAACAAGTTTCTTTACTTGGGCACTTGCACAGAGGGAGCTCCCTTTATTACTAAAGGTTCTATTGCAGGAATGCTGGCCATGATAGAGGCGGCACTTGGGTTCTTATTTTTGAGCAAGAGATGCAACTGTTTAATGCAAAGCTGGCACTGGTGAGCTGGTGTAGGATGGTCTGGGGACTCCACCTATGCTACCACTGCCCATGAACATGTGGGTTTGTGTTGTGGGCGATCCATCTTGTTCATTCCTGCAGTTGTAGTACTTATCCTGGTGCGCAGCCTTAATATTACCCATAAACCTGGCTAGGCGAGCAGTGTTGATGCAATCTATGTCTGAGGCCTGTAGTGGCCGCTTGTTGAATGTCACTCACGTTCCTCTGGCAAAGATGAAAGGCTTTCGCATGTGATGATAAACGGCCCTCTCATGTGGGTGCAAGCAAACGTGCAGTGCTGCAGCCGGATGGAAGCCACCCGATTCCCTTTCAGGATGCATATGGCAGCACAGGTAACCAGGAAGTGGGGCCATCGGCAGGTCAGAGAACGCGACTTAACATGCTCCAGCAGACTGCTAGGCTCTCATGGCACCACGTTCTCAAGGAGGAAGCATGCAGCCTCCGCACACCGGCGTTCAACACTGAGGGCACGGCGTGAGCAAAAGGCGCAACACACCCTCGGCAACAATATTATGTTGGTCGCTCAGGAGCGCCGGCAGACGCAGTATATCTGAGCACTTACCCTCCGATGTAGTGCGGGTCTGGCTGGGGTCATCAGCGTGGGGCTGATCTTGGGGGCAAACTCGGTGGCCATGCTGCTCCTCTCCCCTCTCTCTGCAGAGTGCCTCCACTGATTTGCTAGCCAATCCTGGTGCTGCATGCAGCGCCAGGATTGGCTGGTCCAGTGCAGGCCAATTAGTGATTGGCCTGCACTGGACCAGCCAATCCTGGCGCTGCATGCAGCGCCAGGATTGGCTAGCAAGGCACATGGACTGCTCGCCCTTGGGAAGCCTTTAGAACCCGCCCGGATGAAGCCTCACCCCCGGCCTCTTCTCTATGCCTAAGGGCATCAGCGCATGCGCGGGCAAGTCGCCGCACGGTGATATCATGCGCACAGTGCTGGCCTGCTGCAGACTGTCACTCAAGCAGCTGCAGCAGGCCAGCAGCCCCGCCCCCCCCCCCCCCACCTCCGCGCACTCCGAGTCCGACCGCATTGAGACACTCAGTCGCGCTGCGAGCGCTGTTATATTTAATGTATTTGCTTTAGTCGGAAACCACGGTGCGTCCAGGGCTTGCTTAGTGGGGCTACGCCCCTACACCCCAATGGACGCACCGCTACTGCACCTGATCCACCTAAGGAAAGTTTTAGAGGCCCTGCAAAAGGCAGGCCTCACTATCAAGGCTACTAAGTGCCAGATAGGGCAGAGTCAAGTTGTATACTTGGGCCACCTTGTAGGTGGAGGCCAAGTTCAACCTCTGGAGAGCAAGATACAGGCCATAAAGGACTGGGCTCCTCCAACCACCCAGACACAGGTCAGAGCATTCTTGGGCCTGTCTGGTTATTACAGGAAATGTGTCAGAAATTATGGAACCATTGTGACTCCACTTAATGACCTGACAAGTAAGAAAATGCCAAAAAAAGTTCAGTGGACAGTTAGCTGTCAGAAGGCATTCGATGACCTAAAGCAGGCCATGTGCACTGCACCTAGTCTCAAGAGTCCAGACTACTCCAAGCCTTTCATTGTCCAAACAGATGCTTCTGAGTTGGGTGTGGGAGCTGTTCTATCTCAGCTGAATATTGATGGTCATGACCAGCCCATTGCTTTTATAAGTAGAAGGCTGACCCCTAGAGAGAAACGTTGGTCAGCTATTGAGAGGGAGGCCTTTGCTGTGGTTTGGGCCCTGAAGAAGTTGAGGCCATACTTGTTTGGTACTCACTTCAAGATTCAGACCGACCATAAGCCCCTCTTATGGCTAAATCAAATGAAGGGTGAAAACCCCAAACTTCTTAGGTGGTCCATTTCCCTACAGGGGATGGACTTTACAGTGGAGCACCGCCCAGGGACTGACCATGGTAATGCAGATGGTCTCTCCAGGTACTTCCACTTAGAACAAGAAGACTCACCTGGTCAAGGTTAGTTTAATGTCCCTAAGTTTGGGGGAGGGTTATGTAGGAGAGTGGGGTCTGCAATCCCATGGCCACCCCAGATTTTTGCTTTTTGCTTCACTGGTTTACGACTTTCCCTGGCTGTGGGCCTCCTAATCAGACCCACAGCCTAGCTGTTCTCTCTCTAAATTGACAAGCATGTACCTTAGGTGCATTTACCAATTGGTATTGGGCCACCTTATCAGTCCCTGTACAGTATACCGTAGGTATCCAGGGCATAGGTGTACCCAGGGCCTACCAGGGGCTGCAGCATGTATTATGCCACCCCTGGCTGGCCCCCTAAATCTGACACAACTGGCTGCACGACAGCTGGGGCAAGGTGGTGTAAGCACCCTTTGCTTTAGATATAGTATTCCTATATCTAACCCTAAAATGGACACATATATTCCTATCAGTCACTCCTATGGCAGGCCTTATCAATCCTGAAGGCAGAGTGCTTGGAATTATGTGAAATGGTGCTCTAGCATGAGCTGAGCCCGTTTGCAGCTTGCGGAACCAAGTCCTTATAGCTGTTCCATGATAACGCTATACCATATACTCTTAAGTGCATTATGAACCTAGCGGTCAAATGCTAACTTTGGCATAGCATTATCAAAACATGTCGAGTAAGGTGTCATACGAATTGGAATACTAACCCCTCGCCAATTCTGGCGACGGGGTTAGCATTCCACCCTTCTAGAGGGACACGACATGTATGTAACTGTGAACCCCGGTTAAAGTTAACTCAAGCCTCAGCATCACAAAATAGATGCTGCCACCACAGACACAAGTCTGACCTCCTGCTGCTGGGAGTCCTTCCAGCGAGGGAGGCCTGGACAAAGGGTTTCCTGTCAGGGGAGGTGCCAGCACCATCCCAGACAGGATTTTGTGTATTCCAGGTAGGCAGGGCTGAGAGGAAGGTGACTGCAAGTGGCACCCCGGTGCTCACTGTGCATATGCCGGCTCAAACCAGTTCCAGGGGCACACCAGCCCCTGAGCTGGGGAGAAACCGGACAAAGGAGAGGGGTGTAACCACCCCCCTCCTGGTCCCACCCATGGGCAGGACCTAGTCGCGTGCCAGGCCCTTTTCTTAGAATAAAGGTAGGAGCGGGCACCCTTCCCAAATTGGATCATCTTGAAACTTGAACTACTTTCCACGAAAGGAACTCTTGTCATTCTCTGAAGACTCTCCCTTGTGGCTAAGGAGTAGCCACCCTGCACCAGCAGGCACCATCTAAGCGCTTGCGGTTTGCTGCACGTCCATCCTCCGGATCAAGACTGCCCAGCTCGACGAGACCCGGATTCCCTGCCATCGCTGACCTCTACCTGCATCATCAGCCCAGCTGAGATTCGTGGGTGCGACGAGACCCGTGGGACCGGCTATCTTCAAGACCTGCACGACGCTTAACCAGCACGACCGCCGAGGGACCCTCGAGTGAGTGCACTGGGGTTTGAGAAGCCCCAACCCTAAGCAGCTCCAGCACCGAAGTCCAGCCCCCCAGCATCCACGAGATCTGCGTGGGACCCTTCTGCTTCTTTGCTGCTTGCCACGTTGTCCGGTCATTTGCCCGTCGGCCAGTGACCCTCCTGACGACGTACCACGACGTTTTCACCGCTGGTCTAGGTCCTCTAGACTGGCCCTTGCTCCTTGTCCAACAAGAAGTGCCCTGGACCCTCCTGGTCCACTCCAGACGCCATTTTGACTCCACCGCGTGGGCTTGCCTTTGCCAAGGTTTGTTGCTCAAATCTTGGATCCAGCATCGCCGACAGCAGACACCATCGTGGGACAGCTCGCACCTCCAGCCTGGACGCCGACAACGCCTCCTGGCCAGTGTGACTGCAGAGTCCAGCGTCACCCACTCACCTGATCGCGGTGACTTCATCCGGTGCCATCCGGGTGCCCACACAATCACTGGCTAGTGATTGAGAACTGAGTCCCCTCTGCTTTCAGGTCGTCTCCTTCACTGATCCAGCCTTGGATCACACCAAACATCTTCACTGGTCGCCTGCCAGCAACATCTTCTTTCAGGCTCCATAGACTACAACGAGGATTCCCGACGTCATTTGAACCCTATGCAGCCGCAGCCCCTGGGCTAAGTAACATGAGCATTTCGGTGCTCCAGCACAGGTTCACTATCCTAGTGTCCAGATCCTTTTTCGTTTTTAGTCTACCTAGTCGGATTCGGAAACAGTAACTTTAGAAACTGCTAGCATCCATAGACTTTGTCCCGCATCCCGCGTAAGAGTTCCCACTCCTAGCGGTCCTGAAGCCTCTGGATCGTGTTACTTACCTGCTAGTATTTCGCATTCCACTTTTAGAGTATATGGTTTTTCGTGCCCCTCGGGCATTTGTGTAAATTGTGTAACTTGCAGTATTTTCGTAAGAGTTTTGTATTGTGCTTAGCTCCCTGACTCATAAAGAGTTCAGGGTAGTCTTGTTATTAATAAATATCCTTTATTTTTATAACAACTTGTGTGGTGTCCTTTCACTTGGTGTTCAAGGGGTATATGTGATGGTAAAACAGCTGGCTTAACACGCCCTCTAGAGTTTAGCCTAAAGACTGCTCTTGTCCACGCTACTAGGATAGCTGGTCTAATAAGGTTGACTTACAACCAATCATCAATAAGGGTTGTTTGGAATGATACAGAGTGATCACTAGAATAGTGAGCACTATATATCAAGCCAACTTCTCACAGCTTCCGTTTCAGAAACTTGCACTTCTCGCGATGTAGAGTAAGGCCCGCCTCTCTGAGCCTTCGAAATACTTGCGCTAGTCGGGCGTTGTGCTCCTGTACAGTGCGGGCATGGATCATGATGTCGTCACTGACATTGATTACTCCGGGTATGTCTGTGATTAGTTCTTGTATCACATTCTGGAACACTTCCGCCGCGCTGGATACGCCGAAGCTGAGGCGAGTGTATCTCCGGAGTCTCACATGTGTAGAGAAGGTCGTGATGTTGCGCGACTCTTCGTCAAGCACTAACTGGTGATAACCAGATCGGAGATCTAGTTTGGAGAACCAGCTTGCTCCTGCCATCTCACCTATGAGGTCGTCAGTGGTGGGCGTTACGTGGCGCTCCCTCTTGATGGCAGCGTTCGGGAGACGCATGTCCACACAGATCCTGATGGCTCCTGGTTGTTTCGGTTTCCGTGTGACCACTATGGGTGAGACCCAGGGAGTGGGGCCGGTTACCTTTTCTATGATCCCCGCTTCTTCTAGCTTTTTAAGCTCCTCTTCTACGAGCGGTCTGAGATGAAATGCGATCCGGCGATGTCTCAGGGCTACCGGTTGAACGGTGGGGTCTATGTGGAGATGTACCTTGCTCCCCATGAATTTTCCGATGCCTTTGAAGATGTCGGCAAATTCCGTGGTGAGTTGTTGGATGGACTCTTGGTGCACCCCAAACGCAAATGTGACGATTCCTAGATCTTCTGCCGCCCGGCATCCGAGCAACATGCCTTGCCCATCCTCAGCCACAAAGATGTTGGCGGTGATGGAATGGTCCCCGTGCGAGATGGACGTCTTGAATTTCCCTCTAATCTTGAGAGGGGTGTCCTGTCCATACGCGCAGACCGTGATGGGTGACGGGCTCAGCATGGGGGGTGGGTCCATCGTCTGGTAAAGGGTGGCCGCCAGGAGGTTGATGGTCGCTCCGGTGTCTACCACAGCCATGAGTTCCTGTTCGCCCACCTTGATGCCGCATTGCGGTAATCGCCTGGTTCTGCTGACTGCCGTGCCAATCATGTGTACTCTGTGGACGACCCTTTCTTCCTCTTCGTCATCGTCCATGTAGCTCTGACTGGGGTCCCCCTCTGGTATGGTGTTCACCACTTGCCTTGGTTACCGATATTTCTGGGACCGACAGACTTTCTCGAATTGGTTGAAACGACCACACCCCGAGCACCGCTTCCCTTTGGCTGGGCACTCTGCTGCTTGGTGGGGTGGTCCTCCGCAATACCCGCAGGTCTTCCCCGATGCACCTGCGGTGGCTCCTGTGCCCTTCTTATTCCATTTGGTTGGAGACTTTACGGTCACTTTATTGACAGGTTCGGCTTTCACCGGGGCCTGGAGGGCCGCCTCCATATGGGCCGCTCGTGCCTTTGATAACTCTTTGGTTCGACCTAGGGTCAATATGTCCGCCAGGGGCTTCCCTGATTCTTCCAGGATGCGTTCTCTGAGTTTGGCCGATGCGCATCCCTGAATTATCTGTCCCCGTATTTCTTCAGTGGCGTCCGCAAATCCGCAGGTCGATACAATGTTCTTTAGCCTTGCGTGGTACGTGTCCAACGATTCTTCCGGCAACTGCCGCGCTTGTCTGAAGATGAACCTTTCATAGTCCTAATTGGCCATGGGCTCGAAGTGTTTGTTCAAGGTGTCTATCAATGTGCGGTGGGTCTTCGGCGAGGCTTCTGCTAGAGTCTTTACGATGTTGTGGACGTCTTTACCCCAGGGGCGTAACAGAGGCCCCCGCAGGCCCCGCGTTGCGGGGGGGCCTCTGCGCTCTAGGGGGCCCCTCACTTCATTTCGGCCTCTTAATACATTAAATAGTGGTGCGCAGTGCGCACGGCACAAACGACCCCTGCGGGCCCCGGCCGGGCCTCAGAGGCATGCCTCGCTCTTTATTTAATTTAATGGTGCGCAAGTGCTGCGCATGCGCGGGCTCCGGCCGGGCCTCAGGCTCTGACTGAGCCTCTTCAGTAATTAAATACTGCGCAGGCCCGGCCGGGCCTCTGAGGCTCACTGCTTTGCTTTCCCAGTCGTGCGACCGGACTCTCGTCCGTGGCTCAAGTAAGTACCAGCCGCCTGTGTATTAAAACAATTACAGCACCTGTTGTAGGGCCTTAGCTAGAGGCTTGCTCAATCAATACCCGGAGGTGCTTCTGTCAAGTCAGCGAGTAAAATACTGACTGCTGACTCTAAACTATGTTCGAGAGCTAAATTCATCTGTGCCACTGACTGCAATGCCTGCGGGGCTGGGAAGGTAGCGGCGCGCAGATAGTCACCACTTCAGAGTAATGGTTTCATTTGGGCTGTGAGTAATATAGTTTTTGAAATAAGTACACTGCAGCGCCCGTCCCTGGCTACTAGCTCACATGTGACCCAACTATGTCACTGTGTGTGCCTTAGCCTTCCCCAGATCCCGACCGGGGTAATGCGTCAAGTCAGCTGACTGTGTTGTCTCAGGCGCTCTATCTTCTCAGCTGCAGTGCATAATAAAAATTACGAGTTCCGTGTTGTTGGGGCCTCTTTATGTTGTAGTTCTATATTTTTCCTGGTACATGCACAACTTGAATAACTAAAGAGCAAAAACAAAACAACTGGATGAGCTATACACACATACATGGAATTGGGAAAGTTGAAAACTGTTTCAAATAGAAGAGGTGGAACATACATGTTTATGTGCAATCCAAGCTTCCTTGCAAATAGAACAGGTGTGTGGTTTGAGCAGTAGGGGCACAGAAGTATCACAATTTTGCAGTGTGCACTGATAATCCTTGTGCACAAAATCATCTAAAGCATGGGAGCAGCTCCATGTTGCTCTATCACCTGAGTGGTTCTTTTCCTCTTCCTCTTCCATGCTCCGTGTTGCACTCATTCATTTGAATGCTTCTCCCGATTCTACAGTATTCCTCTCCCTTGTCGGCTGCTTTTCATTTCCCCACCCCATCCCATCCCTCCCCCAACTGCACCTCCATTGCCCTTACCTCTGAGTCCAATGTTTTTTAATTTTGTTTTCAATGTTATACTTTAAAAAAGCGTTTCCCCCCGACTTTGATAGAGCCAACAGGCCTCAAAGACAAGACCTATTGGATTTGATTTACTCCCAGAGGGGATCCAGGGGGGCCAGTGAGCAAAATCAATTTATTTTTCTGCCGGCCCACCCGGCAACACTATTGAGGGCTAAGATGAGAATGTTGTTCGGGCCTCACATCCTGTTAGTGCCGGGTCCCACGTGGGACAGAGAGGCCCTGGAGTCCACACTGTGATGGTCTGCAACTGCGCTGGCATCATTAATAGCCAGGGAGGAGCATGGGGGCCCAGTCGGCAAAGCATGGTGTAGCGTCGGCTTCAATTGACAGACGGAGCCGACGTGGGTTATAACAGAAGTAGTTTATTTAGCAATAACTTTAGCCTCTGCGACCTCAGCCACAGCCTCACAGCAGCTGTCACCGCCTCAGTGTCCCCGGCGCTCGCCTTGGAACGCTGGTCGCGGTGACATTCTAAATGATGTCACCGCGAGCAGCACCATTACACGCGGAGCCGCCGGGGGTCAAAGAGGGAGATACCACACATCCCCCTCCCTTGCGGCAGTTGAAACATAGGATAAAACAAGGTGCAGGAACCAGAAATGGGTTGAGATCATACGTTGGGTAGGATGGCAATAGTCACATCATTACATATTGGTCAAAACGCCTGGGAGGCCTGGTCACTCTCCTACTGGGCCTGTGGCCCGGATGAGAAACACCTGACGGTCTCCTGACAGTGAAATCGCTATCCCTACCAGGACCTCTCTTTCCCCCCTCAGCATCAACAGGGACTTCTACAGGAGGGTGGTACTTCACAACTCTCCCTAGGTTCCATATTTTCCCTTCTTTGGTTTTGACTGCATTCTTGAAAAGTTTTGTGATTTTCGTGGGACTGCTGTACTCTGACCAGCTTGCCTTCCCTGTGGGAGCTTTGATCTTGATACTGTCACCTACTCTGAACTCAACCTCCCGAGTGGCCTTGCGTTGGTCATAGCCTTCTTTCCTAGATTTCATGGCTCGTTCTTGCCTCCTCAGGCTATCCTTTTCTTTGGTGCGCTCAGACCACCCCTTGTGCCATTCCATCCACCCCGGAGCGAGCTTGGTGTTGGGTTTCCTCGCGCGGAGCAATTCGAACGGGGTGACGCCCGTCGTCTGATGTGGGGTGAACCTGTATGCTTCCAGACGCCTCCACACTTCTTCTTTCCAACTTATGCCACTGGCTTTGGCCAGCTGGATGCTCTCCTTGATGGTTTTGTTGAAGCGTTCAACCATGCCATTGGTCTCTGGGTGGTATAACGCGCATCTCTTGTGTCTGATGCCTCTTTCTTCCAGGAAGTCTTCCATCTCTTTGGAGCACAGTTGCACTCCGTTGTCGGTGAGGATGTTGCTGGGGAGCCCTTCTCGGATAAATACTTCCTGCAAGAATCCGATGACAGTCCTTGTCGTGACTTCACTGACGAGTTTTATCTCCGGCCACCGAGAATACAGGTCCATGAGCACCAGCATGTAGGGTGTCCGCAGCTCCCCAGTCATCGGGCCCACGATGTCCAACGCCAACTCGTCCCAAGGTCCTGACGGGGGCGGCCTACATACCATCGGTGGGGTCTGCTGCTTCAAGACTTTGTCGCTATTGCAGCACGGGATGCACTCCCTGATTCTCCTTTCGGTGGCCAAGTCCATGTTCGGCCACCAGTAACTCTCTCTGAGCCTTTGCTTGGTTTTGGTGATACCTAAATGCCCTTCGTGAGCTATTTCGACCAGGTTGTCTCTCACAGTGGCGGGTGGTACGAGTCTTGTTCCCCTGAACAGGCATCCGTCAACAATGGTCAACTCATCCTTAACAGCCTGGAAAGGCCGCAGGTCTTCATCACGTTTGTCCCCGTGCTTCCATCCATCTCTCACTCTTCTGCAAACTTCTTCCATGGTCTTGTCCTCTTCTTGTGCCTTCCTCCACGTTTCTTCACCTAACGCCTTCTGGATGGTACAGACATTCTCGACCAAGTATCCTTCCTCATCTTCATCGGTCTTGTCTCGTATTTCACATGCTTCTACATCACTGACAAGTCTGGACAGGCAGTCAGCTGCAAGGTTTTGCGTTCCTGGGACATACTCGACATTGAATGTGTACTCCTGGAGACTGACCACCCAACGCCTTATCCTACTGGAGATGGCATCCAAACCCTTCTTGCTGAACACTTCTACCAGCGGTTTGTGGTCGGTTCGGAGAGTGAACTGTGTACCCCACAGGAAGTCTCTGAATTTGCCTACTGCCCAGGATACCGCCAATGCTTCCTTTTCGATGACTGAGTAGTTCTCAGATTTTTGAAGTGACCTTGAGGCAAAGGCCACAGTTTCTTCTCCTTCCTCACCTTTCTGGGCAAGAACCGCTCCCAACCCTTTTGCACTAGCATCAGTGGTTAGGATCGTTGCCCGGCCGGGCATGTAAGACTTCAAACTAGGGGCTCCCGCAAGAGCTCTCCTTACATCCTCGAACTCGCTCTGGCATTCTTGGCTCCATTTGAACTCGTTTTCCTTCTTCAGCAATTGCCTGATGGCGTAGGTCCTGCCTGCTAAGTTGCTGATGAACTTTCCATAAAATTCCAACATTCCCATGAACGATTTGATCTCGTCTTTGTTCTTTGGGGGTGACAGATTCACAATGGTGTCCTGGAGCTCCACTTTGGGGCGTATGCCTTCTGCTGTGATTTTGTGACCCAGGAAGTCCAACTCGGCACAGCTGAAAACACATTTGTTCTTCTTCACGGTAAGACCCTGGGACAAAAATCTCTTCAGTACACATCTCAGCCTCTGATCATGCTCAACTTGGTTCTTAGCAAACACCAACACGTCGTCCTGGTAACACATGACGCCAGGGATGCCTCTCAGGATGTTCCCCATGATTCTTTGGAAGACGGCAGCCGCCGAGACTAGGCCGAAAGGCATCCTTTTGAACTTGTATGCACCCATGGGTGTCACAAAAGCAGTGAGTTCTTGAGACTCCTCGTGAAGTTTTATCTGGAAATAGGCCGAGGTGAGATCGAGGGTGGAGAACACTTTGGCACCCTCTAACATGCTCATCATTTGGGTGATGTTCGGCAATGGGTATCGGTCAACAACGACCTCTTTGTTGAGTGCCCTCAAATCAATGCAGAGCCGGACTGACCCATCCTTTTTCTTGGCTGCCACGATGGGCGCCAACCATTCGGTTGCCTCCACTGGTTCGATAACTCCAGCCTTGCACAGTTTCTCCAGTTCAGTTCTAACCTCCTCCTGAATCGCTATGGGGAGTCTTCTGACTTTTGCCACAACGGGCTTGGCATCCTTCTTCAATTTGATTTTGTGGCAGTAGTTCTTCAAACACCCAAGCTCTTCTCTGAACACCTCTCCAAATTCTCTCGTGATGTCAGCCTCACCCTCCTGTATTTCCTGTATCAAAATCTGGGGATTGCTGTTGGGATTGAGGTACACCCCCAACCCCTTTTGAGCACGCCACCCCAAGATGTTGTCCCCTACAGTGGACACATATACCTTGGAGACTGTGGACCTGTTTCTGTACTCAATTTTACTCAGGAAGTACCCTTTCATGGAGATGGGGCGCCCCGCATACCCTCCTGGTCTCAGGTCCAACCCCCTCAAGATTATCCTGCCTTTTGACACACGTGAGAATTCCTTGGCATTAATGATAGTAATGCGAGAACAAGAGTCAAACAATGCATCTAGGTCAACATTCCCAACTTTTATGGTGTCTTTGGGACTATCAACTTGTTCTTCTTCAACTTGCGCAGTAACTTCTTTACCCAAGGGGTTTCTGGGACCTGGCGCCCTCAACTCTTTTACTTGCACCACAAATTCGTCGCTCACCACATTCGTTCTGTCTCTAATCTGTCTACTGGCCCCCTGCCCACTCTTGCAAAACTGCCTGAAATGGCCCTTCTTTCCACACTTGTTACATGAGAACCTGAGGGCGGGACACTCTTTGTCATTGGCTAAGTGCCCTATTTTCCCACACCTGTAGCAGGTACCTTTGTATGACCCTCCCGATCTGCTTTCCTTCTGCTCCTTGCCCACCGCCTTCTGACCTTTGACAACAGACACGGTCTCGCACTCGGACACCACCTCACTAACATTGACCTTGTCATCGATCCTCTTTTCCCCCGCATCTTGCTTGATCTCCTTGACGCACTGCAACATGTGCTCTACCTGCTTGGCTATGATGAGAACTTCTCTTAACGGGGGGTCATCTTTAAGCCATAGCTCTTCGCGCACTCTCTCCATCCTGCAGGTCAAAACAAACTGGTCCCTGATTCTCTCCTCACTCGCTCCCCCAAACTTACACGAGGCGGCCAACTTTCTCAATTCAGACACAAAATCCTCTATAGACTCCCCTTCCTTCTGTGCTCTTTTCCCAAAGTGGTACCGCTCCATGATCGTGCTAGTCTTTGGGAGGTAGTGCAGATCTAACTTCTTCAGGCTAACTTCAAACTCATTCAGCCCTCTTGCTTCCTGTGCTCCTAAATCTGGGAGGTGGTCTAGAACTTCCTCCCCTTCTGCGCCCAGATAATAAGCCAACAAAGCAACTTTCCTCTCCAACCCTAAGTTAGGCCCACACACAGTTGCGTAATTCAAAAAAACTTTTTTCCATTTTTTCCATAAGATGGTGGGGTCACCTGGGCTTGATAAGAAAAAGGGTGGAGGGGTTACGCTTTGCATGTTTTAAAACACAACAGTCTTTGAATGAGAAAAACTCAGTAAGTTTCCGCACCAACCCCCCTTGTGGGACTCAGAGAGGTAAAACGCTTACAGCCTGTGCAAAACAGGTATGTCTTGCGGTGCTACTAGGGCCCTAAATACTAGAGTAATGACCACATGGAAGGGACAGGAAAAAGGAAGTGAATGACCCAATTGCAAAACAACAACACACCCCTTATGTTCACAGACATGCAATCCTTGGCAGAATGGGCCCTACGACAAGTCTGCCCTAAGAAAAGTCAACGTTTTGTCAAGATGCAGCTCTTTATCCTTGATGACATCTGACAGGACCGGACTCCATGTTCCTCATGAGTTGTCCATGCGCACCCATAAGTGTCTGTTCAAAACAAAATCACCAAATGTTCTCCACACACGCAGGAGGATCCACAGGCAAGGCACACATGGTACGTCTACTTCCACAGACACAGTTCCCCTGTCGCTCTCTGTGGCGTCTGCGAACGTGGTGAGAGAGGATGATGCCAGACCCACGAGCTGGCGGTGGAACTTCCTAGATCCAGCAGTTTCAATGCATGAAGAGTTCCTCACCAGACTACAGCTGAACGCTAGGTAATACTTCAACCCACGAGTTGGTATGCTCTGGCTCTTTATACTCTGGTACAGTTCGAGCCCCTTCACTACGCTGGGCTCTCAAATGCTACTCAAATTCTGCCCTGTTCATTACTTAGGCTAGGCCGACCACTCACAGAGCTATAGAAACGGTACAATGTCCGTGTGTTGCCCTCTTCTGATTGAGACACAGCGCAGGAGTTAAGGCTGCGCACTGCAGGTTCTCAAACCAACCGGGCTTACTTCCACAATGACAGCCGCAGCTGCGTAGCTCTCCTTATCTGACACCGCGCGTAGGCTGGCACCCAGACGTACTTCACACCCTCTAAGTGTGTTACACAAACGCCATCGGCGGTGACTAAAGTGGAGTCTTAGGGAGAATATCTCAAAGCGCGCAGACACGTGTTACCTTACATCATTGAGGCGATGGGGTGAAGGGTAAACACCAACCCGTGTCCGCTTCAGTGTGTTTAAATTCAAGTACCGATTCCTCTTATATTCTCTTCTCCCTTCGCCGTGGGCTCACATCGCCGCCTACAGGCACCGATTCTTCTTTTACTCTCTTCTCCCTTGGGCTCACCGCGCCGCCTTCAAGGTTACCACGGCAACTCCAAACTCCTCCGGTCAGCCGGCTGCTTTTCCGAGTCAGATTCTTTCACCAGCGTGTTGAGGTCGCAGAAGGTCACCCTCGTCGCCAGTGTAGCGTCGGCTTCAATTGACAGACGGAGCCGACGTGGGTTATAACAGAAGTAGTTTATTTAGCAATAACTTTAGCCTCTGCGACCTCAGCCACAGCCTCACAGCAGCTGTCACCGCCTCAGTGTCCCCGGCGCTCGCCTTGGAACGCTGGTCGCGGTGACATTCTAAATGATGTCACCGCGAGCAGCACCATTACACGCGGAGCCGCCGGGGGTCAAAGAGGGAGATACCACACATGGCTATGGCAATCAGTTGTTAATTGACTTTTCTGTCGATCCTGCCGGCAACACATCAGTGTGTCCAATCAGGCACTGGCAGCGCATCTCTGATGTTTTCCTACCTCAGCTTGTGCCCCTGCCCAACCCGGGTGTGTGTCTACCTTATGTGCACAGAAGTTTAATAAAATACTGCCCCTGAAATACTTGTTTAATGCCATGGTTACACATTGGTTTAACAGTATGATCAGATTACAAAAGCTCTTCAATTTCTGGTCCTTTGTAGAAGTTTATAAACCCTTGTTACTCAAATGGGTGTAATTTCTAATATTTATGTTTCCCTCGTCTTCGCTGCTTAATTTTGCTCACACGAAAGTGTCACTCATAATCATTGAAATGTCACTCATAATTACACTGAAATTATGAAAATGTCACATACAGCAATCTGAAACCTTGGCAGCTATGCTTTCCATTAAATGGTGAGTCTGAATCAGGGTAGGTGCCACGCTCCTACACCGTCGCCAGAGACTGAGAAGGCCTGTCCGACATCCCCGTCCATAATTTAAATGAATTTATCAGTATTCCCTCCCAACCCCCCCGCCTGGCTACCCTTGCCATGCCCCTGCCTTATGCTTCTGCTACCTGCCCGGCCTCGCGCCTACCTCTGAAGCAGCAGGCCAGGCCCAGCCCTAAGGTCAGGTGAGTCTGTGTCCAACTTTAGTAGCCAGGAGTGGTGTGTGGGTGGTGGCGGAGACGGCAGGCCTCCTAAAACCCACCAGGAGTAAGTGTGAAAGTTGGGTAGCAGCATTTAACAGGTGGGCATAATCACAGGGCCAGGTTTATCAGGACCAAATTTACTTGTGGAAATGCACGTTTCCACAAAATTGTCGCAGGTCGATAGCCTGCAATGTGGACAATGCATATGTTTAGTGGAGGAGAAATGTACCTGACAATCCACCGGTGCTGTAGATTAACTGGCAGAACAAAGGTGAAATATGTGAACTGCGTAAATACAAAAACATACGCAGGTGGAAACTTACTAGTGTAGATTTCCAGGTGTTTATTGTCAACTGTTAGGTGCAGGACCCTTTTTGAACCCCCAAAATTCTTCATCTAAGCTTTTCCCAAAACTACATATTAAGTTTTTCTGAACCTATATTTTAAGTTATAGTCGATCTAGCCTTGCAATCAATATCAGATTTAACAAACAAGTTGCTATCAAATAAATCAAAACCATGCATTCGTGGTAAGACACCATTTGCTAGAAATACGTTTTACTAAAGAACAATAGGGAGAACATAGATGTACATGGTAGGAAATTACAGGAGTATAAATTGACTATTACCCTGGGCTCCACCATAAAACCGCCAGGAAACCCAGTATTATTTATGACCGTTTTGATTGTGAAAGCGTGACATCAGAGTCTATGTGTTCTTCATAGTGTTATTGTTTGACAAGTCTTAGATGAAATGGATATTGTTAAGAGATTTTTGTGACTGAAATTAGTTTGTACATTTGTACATCTCAAACCCATAAACACAAAGTTAGCAAAATAGTTATGAAATCAATGTCTGGTATTTTTGCACTGTAATGAAGAAAACCATGTTATCACCCTTTTTTCAATTTAGCGAATGGGGGAGGTCCCTAAAAACCCCATTGCCTATTTCAAACCCCTTGTGCAGCTTAAGAGTGTTCTGGGGCTTAGTTGTACTCAGGTTTGCTCCTAGTGAGATCTACCCTGCCCATTTATTATTGTAAGATGCTGATGCCTGTGACCTCGCTGCCCCTTGTAATAGCCATAGCCACTCCTGATTTCCTGCCCCTGTCAACTGTCATTTCCCACTCCTGCCCCTTCTCAGTTTATGCTCTAAATTTATAACTCTTGTAATTTGCCTATTCTGCATCTTATGAAAGTCTGCTCAGTTTTATATGTTCTGTTAGTTCTATTGCCTGCTCTCATCACGTGCTCTACTCCATCCTGAAAAGTTATGATTGAAATATAACAAGGTTATAAAACAGAAATTTCAGAGTTTTTTTTAGGATTGTTTGTTTTCAGATGCATGACTGCCTGGTGAAGAAAGCATTATTTTCAACTTGGACGATAATCTTGCGTGCCTTACCCATTTGTTATTACACGTGCTTAAGATATTAAAGTTGTTTGAAACCCTTATTTGACATATTGGTTCCAACAAGACCAAACTATACTGAAGGCATCAGACTTTAGTCCGGAGAGGACATCAGTGGTGACATTGCATATTACCATTAACTCCAATGAATAGCTCATGAAAACAATTTTTGCTGCATTTATTTGCTGAAGGTGGATGATGCCTAGAGTGTGGTGGGCATGGCTGAATGTGATGCTCTATGGGGTCCAGTGGCAGTAAAAGTTAGTTTGGGGTGTGCCTAAATGCCATACTGCACAAGGGCTGGCCAGATGCCATGGCCTCAAGCTCTGAGGGCACTTGGGAGTGAGTGTAGAAAGTGACCAAAGGCCAGACACTGCATTTAGTAGGCTCTCTGGACAGAGGGACATCATTAGGAGGGGAGTCTATACCAATATTGATAGGGAGGTAGAGAATTGGGTGCAGGGTGTGCCTGAAGATTATATCCTTCTACAATGGCCTTGTGGAGTGGACTCTTGGTGCAAAGAACTTGGGCAAAGGCTGGCCCAAAACTAGTGGCTACATTGAAAAATAAAAATTATATGGGTGGGTGACCCAATAAACCCTTGCGAGCTTGGGCTGAAATCTAGTAAATGCAAAGGTGCTTGCAAGGGATTTATTTTAAGTATATGTTCAAACTTATTTGAAAACAGGAAGCTGATAAAATTTTACTACTAGTGATTTTAGGATTAGTTTAAATCAATTAAAACACCTGTTAGATATCTGATACAACATTCATTTAGTAAACAAAGTGGTAATGACTCACTGTAATGAAAAGCTACACGGGAAGTAGTTTTAGTAAAAATTCTTTTTATAAATCAAATATGTATTTTATGGGGTACAGTATTTTTTTTTAAAAATTAAGAATATTCAATGATGTACAAGTGGACAAGATATAGATCAATTATTCTTTGAACACCACTTGCGTTGTGGTCCACTCTTTTTAAATTATAACACAACGTAACTGAGCCAAAATAACTTAAATAACATTGTGCAGAAATAATCACACGAAAAGAATGTGGACTGATGTGTCGACGTTTCGGCCTTATGGTTGACCAATCTTCAAGGCCATCATCAGGACTTTCAATCTTAAGACTATTAAGACCCCTGTGTTTCCTATTGGACAACTTCAATAGCGTATTTAGGTACAGGACTCTTATTTCTTTGTATCAACTGTACCTGTCTGTTTGGACGAAGTTTGTACTGCACTAAAATATAAGTAATCCGTTGTCTCAGTAAGGATTTGTGTTAACGAAAACTCCGGCGTGGCTCAGTCTCACGGAAGTGATGCAACAATGTTATTTAAGTTATTTTGGCTCAGTTACGTTGTGTTATAATTTAAAAAGAGTGGACCACAACGCAAGTGGTGTTCAAAGAATAATTGATCTATATCTTGTCCACTTGTACATCATTGAATATTCTTAATTTTTAAAAAAAAATACTGTACCCCATAAAATACATATTTGATTTATAAAAAGAATTTTTACTAAAACTACTTCCCGTGTAGCTTTTCATTACAGTGAGTCATTACCACTTTGTTTACTAAATGAATGTTGTATCAGATATCTAACAGGTGTTTTAATTGATTTAAACTGATCCTAAAATCACTAGTAGTAAAATTTGATCAGCTTCCAGTTTTCAAATAAGTTTGAACATATACTTAAAATAAATCCCTTGCAAGCACCTTTGCATTTACTACATTGAAAAATGACAAAAGTAGTTAGACCATTACTGAAAAAAACTTTATGGGAAGTTGTAATTGTTTACTCATTTCAAAAATGTATTATAAAATAATCATTGTCCTCAAAGATCTTAAGTTAGATAGACGTCACTGCTATGAAATGATATGTGTAGAACCTGCAAACCAATAAAATTTGCTAGTTCTAGTAGAGCTTACGCATTCTGAGGAGTGTGGTGTTCATTATGTCACCACTGCATCCAGTGTTGATGTTGGGTAGTGAGAGGCCTCTGCTCCTGCATCACATCATGGAGGGATGGGCGGGTGTAGAGTCCAAGGAAGTAATACTAAGGCCTAAGAATAAGCAGAGATCAGTGGCTGGCTGGCCTGTCTCAAAACTGGGACATTTTCTGAAAGATCAGTATCTCTGAAAGCTTGTGAGGAGCGGGAGAGAGTCAGTCATTTCTCTCTCAGGTAAACATGCTTAATTTGTGCTGGTGGATGCATGTTGTAGACTCGGGCTTTCAATATTTGGCTTTCCAGAATTATTTTTCATTTCCAAAGATTGACCCAGTGCAATAGAGAGAAAGGCAAAAAACAATGGAGAAAGAAGCAGGAAGAGGATACGACAGCAGCATTGATAAAAGCAGGAATCGGGATAAAAATAATCCCAGCTGTGAGCTAAGAGTCAGTGTGTAGTGGAAGAATCAGGCATGGGGTGGAATAAAAATTAGGCTGCTATGAAAATCTCCCAGTTTTCTATTGTGCCTGCGAAAGGCTTATCCTTTGCTCGCAGCTTGTATCTAGAGAGATGGGTGGGTAGATGAGTGAATTAATGGATGATATGGACAGATGGTCTTGATTTGGTATGTGTTTCGATGCAAGAGTTTGGATGGATGGGTGGGGATGGATGAACAGTTGGGTTATTGTGTTAGGCTGGCTGAATGGCTGGGTGGGTGAAGAGATGGATGAGTTTTGCTAGTTTGATGGATAAAGGGTTTGGATGGATGAATAGATGGGGCTGGGTAAGTGGGCGGAGGGTGGATGGGTCATTTGGGTGGTTTAGTTGGATGGGTAAGGAAGGATGGGTTATGACTTGTGGATGGCTAAGGGATGAATAAAAATACAAAAGACAAATGTGTAGCATTTGACTCGAAAAGGGTCACACAAAAGTGTCAGATATTGGCACAGCAATGATGTTATTAAAAATTTTCCCGCCCTCGCCTGCATAATTGTGAGCATCCTCATAATGCGGCCATATTGCTCTCATTGGCTGTTGCTCACCCATATTCATTATTGATTGTTGCCTGGACAATTTTGTCTGCAAGTGTGTGGTTTTTGCAGCAGTTCCTTGGAATTTCCAAAGAAATAGTTTGGGCGGTTCCCCATTAAGCTTCTATTGCCAGCCCTCTATTCGAGTAGCATGTAAGTTGGTAGGATTTAAATGTCCCCCATTGCATTACGCTTCCCTCTTCTCACAAAGGGCGTGCAGATGTTAAGTGTCTTACGGCATCTTCTATAGCATGTGCGAGATATTTTAAAAATGTGTGCAGTCACCTCGGTCCTACAAATTTCCTCAGTAGGTTTCGCTGTTGAATCCAGCCCTAGATTTGCTCTGGTAAGCTCTCGGTCAGCGTAGGCCCATGACCATGAGGGGTCACCCACCTTGTCCCACCCCTAAGTTTCAGTGGGTGGTGGGGTGGTAATCGGATAATTTGGAATCAGGGATGGCATCATAATGGGGCGGATGGGGCCCGGACGGCAATAAAAGCAAAACATATTGTAGGGCGGTACATACTTCACCCACTCTCCATCTCATGCCGGTCTTACACCTGAAGGAAATTCGCCCGCATATATTATAAAATCAATAGATCAATCTACAAGCAAAATGAAAGCCTTTCCAAACTATATCTAAATGTTAGTATTTCTACTTGTGGTTGTCTAATCTCACATCGGGGCTCTAACAGAGTCAGTATATATATTGTTGAACATCATGATCCCTGTAATAGGCAATGTTTCCTTAATTTGCTTACTGCTTTAACTTGTTTATCTACTTTAGTCGATCATTGTCGTACTAAATCCTATTTTACGTCTTCAGTGACATACTAAAGTCTTTAATGTGGCTTTAAGTTTGGCTGTTATAATGTTTGCTGTGCTCTAATTTCTCACATATGTCTCAGTCATGTATTAGTTATTCCTGATAGGCATTCCGGCAGTTTGGCCATTCACCCCCCCCTAAAAACTTAGAGCTGCCTTTAACAAATGACTCAGAGCATTCTACGAGGAGCCATGTGTATATATACATATCTGTGATAAACGCAGTACTTCTACCACTTATAAGTTTAACATGAGGAATTGCTGGTCTGAGATGTCGAGATGATATACTGTAGGTGGTGGGCTGGGCGGCGGGGGGCCCCCTCCATGTGCTTTGCAGGGGGGCCCCCTCAAGTTTCGGTACGCCACTGCTTTACCCCCAAGGTGCAAGACCATGGCCCTTTTCTGATCCTTATGGACCTTGGTGGCCTCAAAGAATATTAGCAGCCTGTCGACCCAGTCCTTCCATTTCGGAGCCAGTGACGATGGCGAGCCTTCCACTAGAAAGGGCTCGATCGGTGGTATCGTGGCCATGGACGTGGTGGTTTCGCGCTGGGCGGCAGACGATGTCGGTGCTGGTGACCTTGTTGGGCACTCTCGGGTCCCTTGTTACACGCCTTGAGAGTTTGGCTTGACCAATGCTTGTTGGGGTGTCCAGGGTGACTCCTTGTTCGGAGTGCAGGTGACCTTCCGCGTAGGGCAGCGTCGTGCTACCGTGTGCTGGAGACTTGGTGTTGTCTCGATGTGTTCTTGGAGTTGCCAGTGCTTGTTATGTTGTGTGTCCGTGTCCTCTGGGAAAACGTTTCGCAATTGCTGCCTGCGGCCTGGTGCTGCACGTGGTGTTCCTTCACAATGCTGCTCCTCCCCCCCCTCCTCTGCAGTAGCGCGTCTCCGGAGCCCTCTTCACGGGCGGCACGGAGTTAAGGGGGCGTGGCTATGGCCTCGTGGCGGCAGCGCGCTTCAGCGCATCGGCCTTCCGCCGAGATGCGGCGCTGCTTGGGGTTGTCGGGGCTCCCGACACCCCGGAGGATTCAGGCAAGGCGTGTGGGCGGGCAAATGGTGAAGCGGCGGCCCGTGCGTAGCAGTGCACGCACCGCCAGCAGACACGGCGGTGCACCCTGCAGGCGCTAGTGTTCCCCGGTCGACGGTCCGGGCGGACACACCCCCAGCAGGCGCAGCGGCTCACCTGACGGGCATCATCGTGTTCCCGGTCAATGGTCCGGGCGAAGCGACGCACTGCTGCCGGGACCCCGGGCCACGAGCGCCGCGAGCCGATGACAGAGCTCGCGCCCGCCCCGCAGTAGAGTACGTGCACACACACAGCGAGGGTACGCCCACCCTCGTCGCCAGCTGTTGTGTCGTGTGGGGTGTCCACGGAAGGGGCAGGAGGGGCACCCTACGCTCTGGGGGCAATCTGTGATGCTACTAGACTTGCACGTGGCCTCGGCCTAGAAATAACCAGACGGACACTGGGGCTATGTTTGGTGGCTGGTCACGTCGTCGCCAACTGGCGTACGTACGCTCGTAGACCCCTTTTATTCACAGGGTCACGTGGGGCTACGCTGTGCGCCTCTTGCGCCACGAGCGTTGATCAACTAGAACACAACACCCCACCACCCCGTTTTCAAAGGATTTGATTATTGGTGCTCTCGATGAGGCTGAAATCTTATATACAGAAGTGTGTTTTTTTCTGAATTGTAGGAGGGTGGACGCAGTTCCAGATCCGTGGTATAAAACTGAGGTAATAGTCTTGGGGTAGCAAGTGGCACAATGAAAGTTTCAGTGGCTCTGTTATTGTCTCAGAGCAGATGGATTCTATCAGAAGGGAGGGCAACACGTGTTAATTGCCATCGATATATTTAGTGCAAATGATCTCCCACATTCAAGAGAGCATTTTCTCCATACCGACTGGAAAGTAAAAGTCGCCTTGATAGTGCTATAGAAGATGATTAATGACAAAGAAAAAGCCAGGGAATAAATGAGTTTAAAACAAACATGCAGATCACGCTCAGTTCTATAATGGATCCCATCTGCACTGACTTGTAATTGATATACTCCATGCCCAGGAAGTTCCTGTCATCCTCTTAGCTTCCAGTGCTGAGATCCATGCACTCTTTATGCTGCTGCGCTTGAGCGTGCTCTTCAGACCCGGGCCTGCAAAACAGACAGGAATCCAGCACCCTCCCAACAGAAGAACTGAAGGAGCACAGAGGGAACTCCTTAATCCTGGAAAACATCAGAGCTGGAATCCAAATCTGGCTTAGTATATGTGACTAGAGATCACCCTAAGGAATGGTCAAAGGGACCATTTCAATTAAAGTTAAAAAATGACTAAATATTTCCCACGGACACGGTATTGAATCCCATTTCTAGAGGGGAAGCAAAATAAGTTCAAATATATTACAAGTCTTAAAACCTTAAGAATAGCAAGGATAAAAGATTATTTTTTAAAACCTACACCTTAGAAAAAGTTAGGGGAATCAAACAATAGAAAGCACACCATACGATCTAGAATGTCTCAGAAAGGTTGTTGAGGCTGAGTCACTCACATGTCTGGCTTGTCTGACATATAACTGGCACTGCCCCTCCATGCCTGCATTATAAAGGCATTGTTTAGAAGTTAAAAGATATCGCCACAGATAAACGCAACACCTCGTGGGTGGTTACGATATCGACACAGTCTTGTAAAAGGGACCGGCCAACATCCGGTAGGCGGTCCCTCCCACCTTATTAGGATGCAACCAAACACTGGTTGGCCGCATTCTGGCATCTCCCAATGGGAGCATGCATTACGGCCGTAACCGGCCATAACACCTGCTCCCATAGGGAAATGGGAGGTGTTGTTCATCCCTGCACCCCGTGGCAGGCACCTCAAGGTGCCTGCCACGGGGTGCAAGTATCAACGGGGAGGCACCATTAGTGCCCCCTCAGCCCCCAGCTGGAGGCAACACACACAAGGGGGCCCTGCTGGGGGCCCCCGAACACGCTTTCAAACATGGTTTCCATCGTAATCACAAGGGCGGAAAGGCCTGCACTTTGGGAGTACAAGCCGGTTCCAAATAGCCAACGGGCCTGATGAGCCTGTCGAAAGCCAGTCGGAATGACTGTCCAGTTTCAATTCCGACTGGCTGATACATAATAAGCAGGTCGGAATTTAAACTGACGATAGGGGTCACAAAGCCTCCTAACGGTTGGAGGCTTTCCGACCTCCATCGTCATAGGCAACCTAGTGCTCAGTATGAATTTAGAAGGCTGGTTGTCAAGCACTGCACGTATGTTGACCAGGTTTTCAAATTCAAAAACTGGGACAATGTTATTTAGAAAAAATTATGCATAGAAATTGGCTGACTATATGCATGGTGGTATGCTGTTTGCCATAATCACTAGTTGGACACCTCCTTGTACATCTTGATTGACAAGGATAGGAAAAACGTAGTACTCACTGCTACCCTGTTTGTAGGCTGCAGAATTGAATCCGCTTTTAACATCCCCGTTTTGGCGTATTTCTTTTTTCTTTATTTACTAGTTGTACCTCGTTTTTAAATTAGGGCCACTTGCAGACCCGCACTGCTGACACCGTACCCCCACTGTAATTGGAGTAATCACCGCGTTTTCGCGGGTCCCTGCCCACTGACACGTTGGTGGCCATCTTGGGAGGGGGGACACTGCAGGCGGCGCGGTTAGCGCTTTAGTGTCCACGCGCTCGGCGAGCATAAAGGCAGGCAACCCACAGGTGAGCACCCTTAACATCTTGATTGACAAAGATAGGAAAAACGTAGTACTCACTGCTACCCTGTTTGTAGGCTGCAGAATTTAATCCGCTTTTAACATCCCCGTTTTGGCGTATTTCTTTTTTCTTTATTTACTAGTTGTACCTCGTTTTTAAATTAGGGCCACTTGCAGACCCGCACTGCTGACACCTTACCCCCACTGTAATTGGAGTAATCACCGCGTTTTCGCGGGTCCCTGCCCACTGACACGTTGGTGGCCATCTTGGGAGGGGGGACACTGCAGGCGGCGCAGTTAGCACTTTAGTGTCCACGCGCTCGGCGAACATAAAGTCAGCCATGCTGACGCGCAGCGTCATTACGCAGCGTCATTGCCGGACTGTCGCCGGAGTTTCGCCAGAGTTGAGCCCGTCTGTGCCCGTCCGGGCCCAGACGGGCTCAGGGCCTGATACTCTGCCCAACTTTGTTACACCTAGGGAATCTACTCTGCGCTACTCCAGGGAGTCCCTGCTGTCGATACGCGTGCCCAAACATCCTAGCTGCAGCTATTGCTGGGTGGAAGGTACCTTGTTTGCACAGTGCAATGTGTGCTGTTCCACCAGTACCGATAGAGGTTGCACTGTGCTGTCCATGGCTCTGCTTAATTGTAGGTCACTACCCCGCCATGCCACGGAAATCAACTCCCTCCTTTTGGACCACCGCTTGGACGCCTTGTTTCTTACAGAAACTTGGCTGACGTCTTGCTCTGGTCCTGACATCGCTCAAGCCCTCCCTTCAGGATATCTTATACTTCACCGGGATAGGCCGGACGGGAGGGGAGGAGGAGTGGCCATTGTATATAGAGACACATATGTATGCAAAGTGGTAGACTGCGGCATTAACAATGCTGAAGGCTGTCAGTTTTCCCTAGGCATATCTTCTACTGTCTCCATCTATGGCCTCCTTGTGTACCGGCCCCCGGCAACGCTGGGCAATTTTGTAGACTCTTTTATTGAGGCAGTGATCCCACTGGCGGGCGCATCTTCCAACTTTGTAATCCTCGGGGATCTCAACCTACATTTTGACGACCCCGATGATGCCGTAGCGAGAGATCTACTAGCCACGCTGGATGCACTCGATTTATATCTTGCCAATGTTGGTGTCACCCATAATAGGGGTCATCAGCTCGATGTCGCTTTTGCCAATTCTAAGAATCTGCTAGCGTTTCCGCCGCTGGCTCTCCCTTGGACGGATCACTACCTAGTCCCGCTTAGATGGCTGTTAGGGAAGCGGAGAGATCCTGTACCCAGACAGTACACAGTAGAGCGACTTTGGTCGAAGCTTTCAGTGGACAGCTGGGCGGCAGAGTTAGCAAGAACCTGTCCTCCCCTGGCCGCTGATCCCACTATTGCTGACCAACATATGGGAACCTGGCTGACTGCTGCCTTGGACTCCCTGATTCCAAAAAAAAGAAGGCCTGTCAGGGAAAGGAGAATTGGCTCCGCCCCCTGGTACACTCCCGAACTTAGGGTCCTCAGAACCTCATGCAAAAGATTGGAACGTGCATGGAGGAGAGAGCGATCGGAAGATAGTCTAGAAGTTTACAAGAGAGAGATGAGGAAATATAAAAACGCGCTGAAGGATACCAAAAGGAACTTCTTTAACGATAGGATCGAGAATGCTAACAATTTACCAGGTGAATCCTTTAAAATTTTTAAGGAACTACTTAAAGCCCCGGTCCCGCCGGTCGTATATGACAACCCTAAAGAAAAATGTGAAGAACTGGCCTATTTTTTTCACTCTAAAATAGAGAAGATTCTATCCTCACTGCCTGCGACCCCCTTGAGTCTGGAATTAGATGCCAGTCCTGTAATTGGCCCTGTGGAGCTCTCCTCCTTCGGTCCTTTCTCTGAGGAGGAGGTTACAAAAATTCTGAAGGAGATGAAGAGTGGATCCCCTAGTGATCCTGCTCCCATGAAATATCTCAAATTAGTTGCAGACATCCTGGCTACTCCACTCACTGACCTGATCAATCTTTCACTCTCTCAGGGCATAGTTCCCCAGAGATGGAAAAAGGCAGTGGTGAAAGCACTTCTGAAAAAGCCGGGATTGGATTCTTCGAATCTTGCCAACTTCAGACCAATTTCACTGCTACCCGGTTTTTCAAAAGTTGCAGAGAAGTTGGTTAACCGTCAGCTCTCTTGTCACCTAGAGTCATACCATCTGTTGGGAGACTCCCAGACTGGCTTCCGTCCCGGACAGGGGACGGATACGGCCCTGCTGGCAGTAGTGGAGGAAGCGAGGAGCATTCTTGATACAGGAGGGTCAGTGGCAGTGATCCTCCTGGACTTGAGTGCTGCCTTTGATACCGTAAGTCATCAGGTACTCCTCCACCGCCTGTCAGAGGTGGGTGTGTCTGGGATGGCCCTTAAATGGCTGGATTCCTTTCTCGCTAATCGGGTCTACCAAATCTGGGAAGCGGCAGAGCAGTCGACCCCGTTCCCTCTTCAATGTGGAGTCCCGCAGGGCTCATCTTTGAGACCTACCTTATTTAATATATATATGACTCCGCTTGAAGGAGTGGTTGCCCCTTTGGGAGTGAAGATTATCAGTTATGCTGATGATACTCAGCTGGTGGTAGGCCTCACCCAGCTGGCGGAACAACCTGAAGTTCTTCATGACTGCCTGGCAAAGACCCATCGTTGGATGTCCCACTCTGCTTTGAAGCTCAATGGGGAAAAAACAGAGCTGATGCTTCTGGGTAAGTCCAGTCCTTCCAGTATGGCTAGCTGTTGGCCCCGGTCCCTGGGTGATCCACCATCTCCCAAGAAGGAGATCAAGACCTTGGGAGTTTGGTTGGAGGAAGATCTGTCCTTTAGAACCCACGCCAGGAAGACCGCTGGGACTTGTTTTGGCCTGCTGCGGTCAGCCCGCAAGGTGTTGCCATTGCTCCCTGATTCAGCAAGGAAGCTACTGATTCGTGGCTTAATCTTGTCGAGGCTCGACTATGGCAACGCATTGTTTCTTGGTGCTCCTGAAGCGACTTTTAAAACTCTTCAGCAAGTGCAAAACGCAGCCGCCAGACTGTTGTTGGATGTTCCCAGAAGGCATTCAGCTGCCCCAGCTCTGAAAACGCTGCACTGGCTCCCTGTGAAGGAGCGGGTGAAGTTTAAGGCGTTATGTACAGCTCACAGAATTCTGCATGGTAGGGGCCCCCCTATTCTTTCTAGTATGGTATGTCCCTATAAGCCCACTCGTCCCCTGCGGTCGGATCAAGGACATCATCTGCAGTCTACCAGAGTAAGGAAGGCTCGCTCGGGGGGCAGGCGCTTCTCAGTGCAAGTGGCGACGCTATGGAATTCCCTGCCCCTTAAGATCCGCTCAGAGCCCAGGATCTTACTATTTAGGAAACTTCTTAAGACTCACTTGTTTCCAGTGTAGTGTGTTAGGCCTTGCTTTTCCGTCTTATCTGTCTCGCGCCGGGATGCTCATGGGTAACTGAGCGCGTTATAAATTTTGTATAAAATAAATAAATAAAATATATCCTATACACATGGCAACGAAACACCTGGATTTGTGGTCACCTGTTACAATATACCTTGACACGAGTGCCAGTTGATTTTTCCAGCTACAACCAACTCAACAAGAAGTTTTAAAACCTTCTTGAATCCCCCAAATGCTCCTAAATGATTTGATATCTCAATGCTTTCCATGATTCACTTTTACCGTTTTATTCTTTCTATTTTTATTCTTGAGTCCATGCCATTATGGTCACAGTTTCCAGGTCTAGGATTTTGGGTGCCTGGTGATGCATTATGGGTAATGCAGTCTTGGTCTGCCTCCTCTGACAAAATGTACCTCGTCCACCTAATAAGGTGAAAAACCCAGGAGTGTAAACTTTTGCTTGAATTATTATTGAACTCTGTTTCAACTTAGTGAAAGGTACAGCCTTTTGAGATCACGTTTTAATTGTTTATGGATTAAGGTGCATACCAATATTTCATCAAGGTAAATCTAAGTTAAGCAAAGTAGTGTAAACCTACAATCACCTATATATGTACGTTCATTATATTTTGGTAGTCAGAATTTTTGCTATGATATCCTTGTAGCACAATACTTAAGAGCCAATATTCCGGTACCAAGTTGATTTCCCTGATATTAAAACAAATGTTGCCTGCAGAAAGATCAAATCTATCCTGTCTTCTATACCATGCAAAAACACAAATACAGTATCTTTACAAGTTCAAAACTGTCCCGATTTGACAACAAGGGCCACTTTTTTAGCTATTTATTTCACAAATTGGGCCGCTTTTATTTTGGTACACTGTAGTAGCATAGCTGAGTTCTGGGAACTCTCTAAAGCATTATCCATAAAAGTTATTTTCTGTGTATGGCTCAAAGATATGTTTTCTGAGCACTCTGCCGTTGTAAGATGTGCAATTCTGTTTTGGGGAGCGCTCTCCAGCTGTACCAATCACAGATCTGACCATACAGATCTTTTTATGTGCACAAATGAATCTATATATAAATTACCAATCACATTGTAAAGTTCGCTTTCACATCAAATCAGTTTCGTATTGCAGCACATGGCCACGTGGGTCGGAAGAGTGCCTACTGATCCATTCTCTAAGATGTCCATGCTCATAATTCTCAGCCTCAAAACAATAAATAAATGAGAGGCACAGCTCTACTTACTGCTTGCAGCTAAACATAGCCGGGCTTGGGCGAGGAAACAGGCGTTTCTTTGCCTTGCTGACCATGGAGCTCAGTCAGGGCTGCTGTGGTGCCCTGTATCCTTTTCAGGCTGCCACTATCTCACGCAGAGTAAACCACTATCTCTGATTAATCTGAGTTTTGCTGACAACAGTCCAGGTGCACCAAAATTAGATCTGGTGGGGCCACTGGCACCCACTGGATCATATACACTACTGCTTATTCCCTAAAACTAGCACATCAGACCACCCTTTTTACATGCATCTTCAGCCAACAAAACTTCCCCAATTGGCATAATGGGCCAAGTCAACCTCAACTGTCATCCTGACTCATAACAACATTAATTAAATAGTGTGGGCAGGTGTCCTTCTGTGTTATAACTGTAGCTGGGTCACCTGACCAGTCCCAACAGGTTGTTGAAGCTGTGAAAGTCTATTAGAGGATTAAACATTTGGTGCTGTTATGTTGCCTAATTCATAGGGCAATTTTGTGTCATCACTGCGGGCTCAGACTCTCAAAACAGTTTCAGGAACTATTAAACTGACTCCTAAAAATGTCATCTAGTATAAACTTGGGCGTGCATTTAAAAATGCAGACATCTTGGCAGCCTATAAATAAATTAGGGTTTGTAAAACGCAGCTCCTCACCTGTGAGGGTCTTAAGGCGCTGGGGGGAGAAGGGGACGGAGCAGATCAGACTAAGTGCTGAGTTCATCTGAAAAGCCAGGTATTAAGGTCGTTCCTGAATTGCGTCAGCGAGGGTGATTTCCAGAGGTGGATGGGCATGGGGTGTTCCATGTCTTGGAGGCGAGGTAGGAGAAGGAAATTCCTCTGGTTCTGGTCTTGCAGATTGGTGGGACGGATAGCCAGGGAGAGCTGGGCATCGCTGAGGTGTCTGTTGGATACGTGGAATGTGAGGCGGTGATTGAGGTATGCGGGTTCGGTGTTGTGAAGGGCCTTGCATGCATGGGTGAGGCATTTGAAGGTTATTCTTCTGTCGACTGGGAGCCAGTGGAGGTTGCGGAGTTGTTCAGTGATGTGGCTGTGATGGGGGATGTTGAGGATTAATCTTGCTGCGGCGTTCTGGACATTTTGCCTAGAGAACTGTATTTGCTAACTCTTCTATTGTGGAATTCTCAGTAACATACCCTTGTACCATTCTGTTGGTCTTTGGGGTGGCATATGCTTTGACATTTAAAAGAACACTACTACAAACCATCAGCCTGCATTGTGAAACTAGGTCACAGTCACATATTTCTGATTTCGGGTTTTTGAATATCAGACAACATACCCCAACAAGAAAATAAATTACACCTGAAATTGTAGAAGGCCTTTTGTACCTCTTCAATTATCTTAGAAAAATAGAATTATTAATACCTTAACATTCTGCTGTGAGCCTAGTGCCGTACTACATGTCAGGAAAGGTCTGCATGAGCAGGATATGTACTGGAAATTATGAAAAATGCTATTTTAAACACAACAATTGAATTGTAGAAAGCTCATGGCTAGGCCACAACGAAAAGTAGAGGTCAAAAACCAGGAGACCAAAAGCAAATACGCTATAGTTTCTACCAGAGAATATGGATTTTTATACTGTCTGAATTTGATGACGAATGCACCAAACCTAAAGCCTTTCAGCTTACTGCGATAGTGTGAGGGTCCTCATTCTTCCTGTTTCATGATGTAGAACATCATGGTTGTGTTATCTGTAAGTACTTTCACTATCCGTCCATCTGTATTTCACAGGAATGATTGTAGAGAAAGGGCATTTATGTAGGGACTCCTCTTTTGCAACTGTCCTATGTGAGTGCTCTATCACGAAGGAGAAACACTGTGACAATCGTCTTTCGAGGGTCCATCTCCTGGAAATCCTGGCTTCTTGCTAGATTTGTTTTGTCTATCCAGCACTGGACTCTATCTCTGAAGACCTATTTACCTTGACGGTTTAGAAGCTCTTACACTATCTTCCTTATTAGTGTGGATTAGAGTCTGAGTAGAATAAAGGTTGACATTCTCCCAAAAAGTGCCTTGGAGGTCCTAACCAAGCAAACGGTCTTGTTCCTAAATTGTGTTCCTGTGAAAGTCTCACAACAGCTTCTCATATGTCAACCTTTGTTCTCAGAAGATGTCTGCTGGAGTAGTACTGCTTCTTATTCGTCCCAAATAGGCGTAGAGAGGGAGCAGAACTAACCCTGAACTTAGAGGAATGGGGCTAACTTCAAGCAATGGGATCAGGTCTAGCGCTTTAAGTACCGCGGATGGTTCTATAATGAGAGCAAATATGAGAAAAAGAACGGATAGACTGTGCATTTTCAACTTAGTAGACAAACCCAACAAGGTTAGAACAACCATGTTTTTGGACTTGACACTGTTTACAGGATACTGACAGAGATTAACAAAAAGAGTAGTGAGTGCATTGACAGCTAAGAAGCAGCTTCTACAGATTTGAATATAAAGTTCATTGAACCAGTTTAAGCAAACTTATTTCAAGTGAACAATCCTTTTTTGCCGACTCATTCAGCGACTGGACAGTATGCTAATGAAATATTTATCATTGAAAGCCCAGAAAGACGCACCTGCCTCATTGTTGGGTGAAGGTAACCTTTCAGGTTACTCATTAGGAGGTTGTAACATATGCATGTTTGACACTCAAGGCATGAACAGCCCTCATAATTCTAGGCTTAGCTGGTTAACGCACATGCTGTAGGGGTGTGTGATTGGCCACTCGCAGGTTAGATTCCTGATGCACATTTGCTTTCTCTAGAGATTGCATAAGTGAGTGAGAATGAGGTGGCAACATTACGGCTAGTTAATTACACTGCCGTGAACCTTTGCTAAGATAAATGAAAATAAAATAGTTGTTAGCGCCCCACATTGAGCAGTTCTTCTGTAGATGGCATAGGAGAACTACATTTATGCAACACGGTGAAGGAATCTGTTCATAGAAACTTTTAAAAACTGTGTACTGAAAGGGAAAAGTGACAGAGACTTGATTTTGAGGCAGAGATTAACCATACAAAGAATCGAAGAAAAATATTTTGATCTTCTCAAATACTCAACTGTCCAAACAACTAATTACCTAAGGATTCCTATGAGGAAAACTACTAATTTTCACCTCATTCTTTAAAGATCAAGCTGTTTATCACAGAGTCTACCTCAAACCACACAATTGAGACAACACAGAAGTCCAGCTCTAGCTGGTCTGAAATCATAGAAATCTTGCAATCTGAACAGAGAAAAAACATTGTCTTTCTTTGTTTCTCCTCGCACTTTAATGATCCATTCTGAGCACTGTCATTAATAAAAGGTTCTCCCTCATGCCATACTGGGTCAACTGACAAATGCCTCTCTTTTGCAAAATGTTGCACCACACTGCTTAAAGGTTGGGCAAGTCACTCTTGCTAACAAAAACTAAAGCAGACCTCAAAGACTTGAATAACTACAGAGCAGTCTTGAAACTGCTCTTTCTAGCCAAGGCAGTAAAAAGCTGAGTTTAGAAATGACTCAAACAATTCATTGCAAAAAACAACCTTATCGATATCTGTTTAGTCAGGCTTTGGGACAGCCAGTAGCACCAATGCTCCAAACAGCAGATGATGCGCTATTTGTCCTTGACTTTGGACTCCTACACACTCATTCTTCTGGATCTCTCAACAGTCAACCATGCCTCACTATTGAAAATCCTGAAAAAGAGAATGGGAATTAAAGGAATGGCTCTCAGGTGGTTCTCCTCATATCTTACCTATTGCTTCCAATGTGTAAAACTTGTGAACTCTCGCTAAAACCCACCTCCACTTCCTAGGGTGTACTATAAGGTTCAATTCTCTCTCTAGTCCTCTTAAATCTGAACAATTAACCTCGAGGATCCCTTCTAAAAAGAGCTAATATTTCATCCTACGTCTACATTGATAACACAAAGATATTTAAAAGTATTTCTCCCTGAACCATGTCTGCCCTTGAATGGATCCTGATCAAAATTCAATCCTGGATGAGCACCCACCACCTTAAACCAATTCCCTCGAAAACGGAATTCTTACTGATCTCCACCAATACAGTTGTGGCTGAATCATTGAGTGCGCAAGTCACTAAGCTTTATCCTTGACAACAATCTCAACCTCCAATCTCACAAATGCCCTGATTAAAAGAGCCCAATTGAAGATTACACTTTATCACAGTATCAAACTATACTTACCCGATTTCCTGGCACAAACTCCTGCTTTGTCCAAACTATACTAAGGAAATTCCCTGTTGTCACTGCTGTCAGATATAACAAAGAAAGTCCCGTTTATGTATGATTATCATATACAACCTGTGACTGCATGAAGCATTCTGTCACTCTCATGTCATGTTCGCTCCTATAAAAATCTACAAATAAATAATTAAAACACCAGACTGTTACTGAGGAGCTGGCAAAATAGTAGTTGCTTTGAGATAACTTTGTAGGGAGTATTATCAGCAGATGTACCAGCTTACGAAAGTCAACTATAGTGTTAAGATTTATTGAGGAATTTTGGTCGGATTCCATGTATTGATTGGTGCGCTGTGCACATTACTTTGAAGATGATAGGTCTACCTGCCAGCAGCCAGTGTAATGATCTTTGTCCCAGTGAGATGCTAGCACGAATGGGGGGATTAAGCATGAGTCTTGTAGCAGCCTTCCAGACTTTAACATGTGCAGCAAGAAGAGTTGTCATCCCTGGTATAGGTTGTATCAGAGTCTAGGTGGGAGATCTTTTCACCAGAAACCCAGGTATGGGAAAATATGTCGTAGGCTTCTTATCATGTACAAGCTTCTCTTGTAAACTTGCTTAACTTGTGTGATGAGCAAGCAATTGGACTCCATGACTACCTTTAGATTCCTCACGTGGGCCAAGTTTTTGGGTAGGGCAAGTATTTGTTGTGTGCATATTGTTGATGGGAGGACATTGATCCATTTGCCACATGTGAGTATTTTGGTTACTGGAGTACATAATTTATGGTGGTTCAATATCATCCATTATATGACCAGTCTGAGTCATTGTGCAACTGAGTATGAAGCAGGGTCAAATGAGTTTTCGATAAGTATGATTCATGTGTCATCTGCATGACTGTAATTGTTAAGGTTGAAAGAGGGTATTAGATTCAGTTGTGGCAGCGCAAATAAAAAGAGGAGGGGGCAGATTTACAAGCCCCTTGCGTCACTTTTGCGTCACTTTTTCCATGTTAAAAATCACGCAAAAGTGGCGCAAGGGCCTTGTAAATAAGCCCAGAGGTGTGCAGTGGTAGAGTCTTGAGTTACACCGGATGTAGAAATGAATGGTGCAGTGGTGAAGGGAGGAAGAGCGATAAGTGATCTGTATGATGGAAACAATGCAAACCACTTCAGCACTGTCACTTGAAATCGAATATTATCAAGTCCATGTAGGAGCATGGGGTGATGAACAGTAACAAATGCAGGCAGAGGGGAAATCAAATAACAAGAGGTCAGTTCTCCATTTGGATCCATTGTAGTTTTATTAGCAGCCATGTGGCACTTTGAGCTGCATTAGTGGCATTGCTATAGTAGAGTCTGTTTGGTAATCTAAGAGTTTATTTACGTTGATGAATACATATAATTGCCTGGAGGCAGATATTTCAGACATTTTGCCAAAAAACAGTTCATTGCATTTTGGCCAAAAGTTAGAAGAAGCACTTTGTTCAAGGCCTGAGGTTCTTAGAATAGATTTCATGCAATACATTTTGAATGGCTTTGTAAAGAATCCTGTTCCCCATGACTTCTTGATAATAGTTTTGGCCAGAGTGGCTTCACTGCTATTGATGGAGATGTTCTTTAATATTCAAACAGGACCTGGGTTTGCCGGTGATCCTTCTGCAGCTTTGGAGAAGTCTTCTGCTTTCAATGGGGGAGCAGTTTTGGTTGGATGCCTGTTGTGCTATTTGTTGTTGAGTTTTACTAACTTTGGTTGTCGTCTTTAGTTTTCCTCTCCAGGTGAGATTCCAGTTCTTTGGCTTTTGCAATACAGACATTAGCCTGCCAGTCACATAGATCTATCAAGGGGGTCACTTTGGAATTGGTGCAGTCTGGGCCCTAGAATTCAGAAATAATATCCAGTCGGGTCGGCAGCTTCTGAGATGCACTATGGAAGAAATTCTTTTTTTTTAAACACAGCTTTTTATTGGCATTTTGGATAACACAAACAATTGGAAACATTGCACTATCGCTCATCGTATTGTCTTACTGAGTGTCATTCCATCTGCCCCTGCCCTACTCTTCCCACCGGGGTCTGTTGCCCTCGCAGTGATCCCTGGCCATGTCACATTGGCGTTGTGTGGGGCACATTCTCCACATATTCTGCCTCTGTAGGTACTCCCAATTGTTCCAAGTTTTACCCCATTTGTGGGGACACCCTCTGCCATCATATACAACACTTTCGGCTAGAATACACCATCCATTTATCCATACCAGATCTCAAGCAGAAGAGTCTGCTCAGCTCCCCATGATTGCACCATGTTCCTCTTACCTACTGCCAGGCCCTGTGTCATCCAAACCCGTTGCAGTTGGCCTATCTTGATATTTCCCCATATATTGTGCACACGCTATTTGGCGGAAACACTTATGTCCTTCCCCCACCATCCCCATACAGTTGATCACTGCCCTCCAGAATATCTGTACCAGTGGGCATTCCCAGAGTGTGTTGAAGTAGAATATATGACGTTACAACAGAAGCAATTACAACGCATACTTTTACATCACAGTTTTTACAATGCAACTACTATTACATCGCATGGTTTTACAACGCATTACATTACAACGCATACCATTACAACGCATAATATTTTTAGTGCAACAGTAGGGTAAGTGTTGGGTAGAGTAGGAGTAAGAATTACTTCCCCCCCCCTCCAGTGAGTGCAACAGTAGGGAAAGTGTTCGATAGTGTAGGGGTAAAAATCACTATTCTCACTCCAGTGAGTGCAACAGTAGGGAAAGTGTTGGTTAGTGTAGGGGTAAAAATTCCCATTCCCAACTACCCCAAAACCCATGCCCACCCTAAAACTTAATTTTCTCCATTACTAACCTTACAATGCGCTGTGGTGGTATGCGTTGTAATGACATGAGTTGTAATAGCATGCCTTGTAATGGCATGTGATGTAAAAACTCCTGCGCTGTGAAAATTGTGTTGTAAAGGCATTGCGATGTAATGCCTGTGTTGTAATGGACGCTACCCGTGGAAGAAGGTACCTGTCAGCTCACACCAACGTAGACACTGTTCATCTCCCCATGTTCACCATCGTCATTCGGGCATAGTATGAGCGGTGGAGGTACTTTAATTGGACCAGTCAAAACCCAGAGAGTATGACCACTTCCTTGTGGATGCCAGGGTCTCAGACATTTTTCGTCCTCCAATCCCTCTAGTTCTCTGGCCCACTGCTCCTGTATATGCTAAAGGCCGCTTGGTGTGTTGTTCAATAACTTTTTTATGTCACTGATGTAGCCATTCTGGACATGAATTTGTCAAGTAGATTATCTTCTAGAGGGGAGGACTATGAGATGTCAGTCACCTTGAGCAGCACTGCTATAAGTGCATGTTGGAGCTGTATGTATCTGTATGTCTCCGTGGGCGCCAGTTGATGCTCTCATTGCAAATCGGACTAGGGGATGATATCACCCAGGGTCCATACATCTCCTACTCTGGAAAGCCCTATGAGGACCCAATTGTCAAACCCTCGCTGAGTCCGCAGTGTACCCAGACGTTCAGTGTCCCAGAGTGAAGGGGTCTGTGTGATTTTGTTTTTCTACCCTCGGACCGTTGTGGCCATGTGCCAGAGCTGCACCACTGTCTGTATGGGACCTGGCCACTCATTTTGTTTAGTCCCTCCATATAGAGCTCTGAGGTATCCCCCAGGCTGCAGCACCAATCTACCCATAGGGAAGGCCGGTTCAGCTTTGGGGAGGAAAACCCAATTATTTATGGTGCTTAATTGTGCCGCTCAGTATTACTTCTGGATATCTGGTAATGCAATTGCCCCATCGTACCAGCCTAATGTACGTTTTTGTAATGCTAGGTTCCCGGGACCCCGACCCAGAGCCATGTTCAGATCTCTCCTTCAATTGCCTTAAAGTAGGATTTGTGAATGGTGTATTTTGGTGGGCATACAGAAGGTGCGATGGGGACATAATTTTACATAGCACAGCCCTTCTCAAAAGCGGTAGAGATCTCCAATGCTGCATGCCTTGTCGCAGCTTTTCTAGTAATGGGTCAAGGTTGCTTTGGAAACAGAGGTCACAATTGTTGCTGTGCAATCAGGTGGCAGTCTTGGTATCTGACCCTTAAGTGGGTATATGAAGGACTTGTTCCAGTTGAGGGTATAGCCATAATCTGTACCTCAAAAATGTGATAATCTGCATCAGTCTGTCTAGAGTACCTTCCAGGTCTGTGACGTATAGCAGCAGGAAATTAGGTTTTTGGTTGAGGGGGGGGGAGGGGGTCGAAAACCCTTCTCAAGCAACAACCACAAACCGGGTCAGGATTACTATAGTAAAGTGCACATTTTGACATGGTTACACCCCACTTTCTGCCTGGTATCTGATGTGACTTGACTGATAGTGTGCTGGATTCCCGCTAACCAGGTCCCCCGCACCAGTGTTCTTTCCCTAAACTGTATCATTGTTTCCCAATTGGCACCCCCGTAGGATCCTTGTAGGCCCCTCGTAATTGGTACCCCTGGTACCAAGGCCTTGGAACTAAAGAGGCTCCCCAGGGCTGCAGCACAAATTGTCCCACCCTAAGGGGCCCCTCATTAAGTTCATGCAGACTGCCATTGCAGCCTGCGTGTCTTGGTGCAGAGAAAACTGAAGAGTTGACATGGCACACACCTCTGTGCGCCATGTCAACAGACCACTTCATGTAGTACAGGTAAGTCACATCTGTGGCAGGCCTTATAGTCCAAATGCAGGGTGCACTATAGCGAATGGTGAGCATGTCCACCAGAGTGGATGTGTCCCCATAATACCTAGGTTCATCCTTAGATATTACAAGTGCGCAGGGAAGCCATAACGAGTACATGGGCAGGACACCCGTCATTATGGGTTCTCCAGCTACTTGATGACTTTACTGTACCCCAAGGTGTTTGGTACCAACGCCTCATCTTAATGAACCCACACTGAACCAGTGCTGGATTTATTTATAGATGCACACAGAGAGCACCTTAGAGGGGCCCCCTGAAAACCTACTGACTACTAGTGTGTTGACTAAGAGGTCTCGACCAGCCAGCCACCATAGACAAGTTTCTGACATCCTGAGGTGAGAGCCTTTGCTCTGGGAGGACAGGAACAAAGCCTGCTCTGGGTGGAGGTGTTCACACCTCGTCCAAGTAAGATGGGCATTCCATGTCAGGAAGCCTTAAAGGCCTTGCCACCTTTGAATGTGACCCTGGGACTCTCTAGATAGTGGAGGTGCCTAACCCCCTGCCCTGACCCCTCTTTTTGTTGGCAAGACGGAGTAAAAAGTAGTTAGATTAGGAGGTGTGGCAACATTTAGCCAGCACCACCCCTAGGGTGGGCCAAACCATGTGGACTCCACTTTTCAGAATCCTCCATCTTGTGTTGGAGAGAATTAGCCAATTAGCGGCAGGGTTATGCCCACTTCCCACAGGATGTGGTTATATAGAGAGTTTTGTCATATATAATTAGGCAGCCCTTTGGCTACTACCTGCTACACCCACAATTAAGTATTTAGGTAGCACCCATCGGCCCAGAGCTTCAGATTTGTTGGATCAACAGAAGAAGGACGAACAAGAGTCACTGCCTGGCAAGTACAGCAGCAGAACTTTGGTGAAAACCCTGGTGTCCTCAGCCCTCTTTCGACAATCGTGACGGAGTGACTCGTCCTGTGAACTGAAGTACTACCAAAGCCTCGGGTATCCTGCCAGCACTTCAACAAACACCAAAAGTCTTCCTTGGAGAAGGGGAGCTACTCCTGTGCAGTCCGCAGGCACCGACCCACAGAATCCGGTCCACCGCCTCGCAGCTCCCCGGCCCGACCGATGCAGACGACCAAGAGAAGGTACTCTTCTGGTACGTGCTCTGGAAGTTGAGATCTGTCTCCCCACCGAGTGTGAAGACACCAGGAACAACTGGAGCCATGCAGCACCAACCTCAGGAGTACCAGACACCTTGCATCAAACACCAACCATGAGTGTCCAGTCCGGACTCTCACTGCACCAGGACCAAGCAGCCATCGAGGATGTCAGCATCATTAACACCCACTTTGAGAGTGGCCCAGCTGCCTTGATTTCTCCTCTTTAGGCTGTTTGTCCTTAACCACGAGGTGCATCTTTGCGCACCAGCCCAGCCGACCAAACTAGTCTGCTCCTGAGCCCTCCAGCCTGGGTCCAAATGAAAAGGCTGTACCCCGTGCACCAAGACCCCTTGTGATCTGAGTCCCCATTTGGGAGCCCTCGTCTTGCCTGCAAGTCCCCCTGTGCAGCCTCTTTTCAGGTGGCCTTCCTTCTCCATAGTGTGCCTGCTACCAGCCTCACCAGCATCCTGCTCCCGGTAGAACCTGGGCAGGTCCTGAAGAACTGCTTGTAGTACTTTGAACCTTGGGCCACCACTATTCTGATTTCAGAAGATGAAACCCACTGTACCTAACTTATATGCATATTTGACATTTCTTCCCATTGGATTGCATTGTGCCTAAAGGCGAATGGGTCTGAAACGTTTACTTACCTGTACATAATTTTACCAAAAACTGAACTTTTCTTGAAACAAAGTTCTTGAGTTTGAAATATATATAAAAAGAAGTGTTATTTTTCTCAATTGGTCTATGATTTATCCTTTGATTGTGTCTCATTTATTGCTTTGTGAGTGCAACAAATGCCCAGCACTACCCTGTAATAAGCCTAACTGCTCGCCCACACTACCACAAAAGAGAGCATTAGTTTTATCTACTTTAGCCTATGGAAACTAGTTGGGGACTCTCTGGGCTCTCTGCACAGTGTACTTCGTTTTAATACACTATAAAGAGAGCCAGCTTCTTACAATTACCCACAAAAGTCACTAAATGTATCTGTGCTTAACCCTCTGGTAGTTTGACCTAAATTAAAGGCACTGTCTTCAATTTTTATGAAGCACACAACCAGTAATAAAGTGAAAAAACACACAACACAAGATATATCCCACACCACTTTAGAAACACAGAGCAAAATGACCACAGTGACCACAATGGAGTGTGGCTGGATACAGGGACCAGATTAGTCTCTCTGAAAAAGTTACCTTCTCAAAGTCCGGCACGCAGAGTTCAAAATGTCAGGATTTTTTCACAGGAGCTCAACTGATGACAGTAAAGGGTCTAGGGCCTTGGAAAACACCTCTTGGGGATCAGGCACTCACACCAGTAGAGGCCAGAAGGGCTCAGGGAGGTTCCGTTGCAGGTTCACGCGGGGCCGGTTGCAGCAGGTCAGCTGAACATTTGGAGGTTGGCCTCTGGAGCCTATTGTGTCCTTATAGCTCAGAACAGGAGATCAGACAACTAACTTTTGGAGTCACTCTGGTAGTCTTGGGTTAAAGGAGATGGTCCTCTCTCCTTCAAGCGGCAAGGCAGCCATCAAGCAGCAGGGTTGTTCTCTGAAGACCAGGCAGATCTCAAGCAGCAGGGCAGTCCTCTGAAGAACAAAATCAGGCCTCAATCAGCCTGGCAGTCCTCTGGAGCACAAGGGAGTCCTTCGGTAATCATCCACAGGTCCAGTATTGTACTGAAGAGCTGGTCTGATGGTGCCAGCTTTGAAGTGGAAGAAACGTCTGCAGTTTTCAGCCCACTGTTGGTTCTAGAAGTTCCTTCCTCCCTGCTAGGGTCTCCAAGAGGTCTGAGGTGTCAAAAGGCTAGTGGATTTTTTTGTGTCAGTGTGCTGAAGCTGCCCCTTTGAAATGTAAGTTAGGCAGGGAACAGCTCCGCCCCACCCCCAGCCTGCCAACAACTACTCAGCCTTTGTGTCACTGCCTGGGAGGAATATATAGAGGCCAACTGCAATGCTAATCACAGACATGTGACCCAGGACCTTGTCTGCAGACCTCATATGGTTAGGATAAGACAATGCCAACTTTCTATAAGTGCCATTTTCAGAATTGCAACTTAAAATCTAACTTTCCAATTAAAGAGGATTTACAATTACTGTTCTTCGGAGACCATGAAAAGCTATCACTTATTAAATGTAAAAACTTAACCCAATGCCCTCCTATGAGAGAGGTGGGCCTTGCAGTAGTTAAAAATGTACTTAAGTGCATTTCACTACTAGGACATTTAAAACATTTTAAATACACTGCAGCCTGCCCTAAGGGCTGTGTAGGGCCTACCTTAGGGGAGACACACGTGTTAAAAAGGAAGGTTTAGGCTTGGCAAATAGGTTATTTTGCCAAGTCGTATTGGCAGTTTAAAATTTCACACAGACTGCAATGGCAGGCCTGAGACATGTTTTGAAGGGCTACTTAAGAGGGTGGCACAATACGCACTACAGGCCCACTAGTGGAATTTAGTTTACAGGCCCTAGATACATCCTGTACCTATTTACTAGCAACTCATAAGTACATTACATGTGCCAATTGGGTGAAGGCCAATTTTACAATATTTAAAGGAGTGAGCACAATCACTTAAGCCCTGGTTAGAAGTGGTAAAGTGCACAGAGTCCTACGGCTCACAAAGACAAATTTCAGCAAACAGTAGAGAAGAAGGCAACATGTTTGGGAATGACCGCCCTAAGGCTGACAGGTCTAACACATTGGAAGTACTGGAGTCTCTTTACCCTTTTAATGATGGCTTTGTGGATTCCGGAGTGTTGTTGAAGAGTGGAACGGTTGCTTTTTCTTTTGGGATTATTTCATAGTCTTCGCAGGATCCTATCAGTTGATTTTCTACTGCTTCCTTTGTACTGTAGTCTTTGTGACTCTTTTTCTGTTTGGCAGAATTCCTGACAATTAGTAATATTATGGTTCTCGGGTGAGTTTGGGTTGACAGTGGAAATTGAGTCAGTGGACCCAAATCTGTCCAGTGTGTGAGAAGACAAGCAGTGGTGTCATGCAGATGGCAAGGCCTGCTTTTGAGGCCACCTGCTGGTTTTGTACTGCCATGGTAACAGGATGGTCTACAGTACTACCTCTTAGTTCCAATATTGTGAACGCCAACAGTTTTCTCTCTGACCTCTTCAAGCGAAGCTGTGCTTTGTGATATTGGTGTCCCTCATCAGGTCCATAAGCTCCTCATCAGATGTCCAGGCCTCTCTTTGGGTCTCCGTCTTCTGGTCTCTTGCCCCCAGTTCAGGTCTTTTGTCCTCTGTTTACTCTTCAGGATATTGGCCAGCTCTAAAAGCAGTTGGTCAGATTTCAGGATGCAGGACAGCTTTATAGGACACAAGTTAATGTTAAATGTTAAAAAGTATTTATTGAGCGCACTGCCACCGGTTTGGTTTCCTGGCGCTAGAGTAGACAGAAAACTAATCCTGAGGCGAGAGGACATAAGATCCGGGCAAGATCTGATCTCCAAGGGGAAAGTGTTCCAAAGGCGAGATGCAAGAACAGCAAATCTGCAGCCACCAGAGCGTTTGCGTTTGAAGGCAGGTGTCTGGAGGAGGGCTAGATGCGCAGAACGCAGATTGCGGGAGGGGGTGTACCTGGTAATGAGATTGTCTATAAATTTAGGGCTTTTGCAATGAAGAGATTTAAAGATCATGCAACCAGTTTTGAATGAACAACGTTGAGCCAGGGGTAGCCAATGGAGGTCCCTAAGCAGAGGAGAGGCCGAGTGCCATCTGGGTTGCGCAGTGATCAGCCTGGCTGCATAATTCTGGACCATCTGGAGACGCTTTAGGAGATAAAGGGGTAGGCCTAGATATATGGAATTTGCATAATCCAGGTGGGACAAAAACGTGGTGATCACCACCTGGGTCATGGCTGCAGGAGTGAAGAAGCGTCGCACCTTCCGAATTTTCCTGAGCTGGAAGAAACACTTGGAGACCACTTGACCCACTTGAGTTTTTAAGGAGAGGTCGCTGTTCAAGGTCACTCCAAGTGTCTTTGCGGCAGGGGTGGGGTAGGGGCTTTGCCCATATCGGATGGCCAGTAGTGAGGGCCCCAGAATTTGGCGCTGTCCCCTGTGAGCACCAGCTCGGTTTTTCCAGGGTTTAATTGTAAGTGATTTTGGTTCATCCAGATTTGGATGAACCGCATGGTAGACTGGGAATGAGAGATGGAGAGTGTGGAATTGTCGACCGCGAAGAGCAATTGCAGGTCGTCTGAGTAATTAAATACAGATACCTGCATATCTCTTAAGGCCTGGATTAACGGGAGAATATAGATGTTGAACAGATGGGGTGACAATGATGAGCCCTGAGGGACTCCACAGGTAATGGACCATTTAGGGCCAACCAGAGTACCAAGACGGACCGACTGGAAACGATTCTCCAAAAAGGACTTCAGCCAGTCTGCGGCTAGACCCCTGATGCCAGCCTGGTTGACACGGTCGATCAAAATATCATGGTCGACCGTGTCAAAATCGGCCGATAGATCTAGGAGCGCCAAGGCCTGAGGGGAGTGTCTGTCAGCGCAGTCACGGAGCGAGTCGAGGACCGCAACTACCACTGCCTCTGTTGAGTGGGCAGGGCGAAAACCTGCCTGGTGGGAATCTATGTTATAATAAATGGGTCAACCCACTAGTACTGGGACCTGGGTAATCAATGGTATATGAGAAGGGGTCCCAGATGGAACAACATGTGACAAACAAATCAGCAAAATTAACCTCGTAAGCATAAACTTCAAAGAATGTTATTTAATATACATCCTTCCTTGCAAATTCATTACCATATCTTTTCACAATAGTACAATTCAAAACATTTCATGATAAGCCCAGAAAAAGGGGGTGGGGGGGGGAAGGTGAAGAAAGGAAAATTGTGCAGCATAGGTTTAAATTAGTCATAAAGGAATAGCATAATATGTGGTCTCATCAATATTTAAACATATAGTGCCACACTGGATATATATACATTATCATATATCAACTCATAGGTTGAGAAAATCCTATCCTGTATTAGTCTGGCACAATCCACAAATGATCAGTTTGCCCACAGGTAAGAAAGGGTAATAGTATGTCGACGTTTCGACCCAAGTTTCGCAGGCGACGCTAATGCCCTACAGCGGGGTCTTCCTCAGGACGGGTGGTGGTGGGGTGTGGGAGTACAAGAAAAGGGCACCTACAAAAGGAAAAACTAAATTAGGATTGATATATTCTTACAAGAATAACTGAAGGCTAATTAAAGCCATGCCTAGTTACCTACACGAAGCACGGTGAATCTAGCGGCTCCGTCTGAAACTGATGTTGGGCCAAGGGCTCCTATTGCCAAGAGAGCGTCATCCTAAAAATAAATTAGGCATTTATAAGACAGTGGACCTTACTCGGCTATAATCCACGCAATTTCATACTTAATATCGAAACACGTGTATGCTTTAGCGAAAGCATCATACACTACCCAGCCGGGTTAAAAACATAAGTTACCAAATCAAACAACGGAGAACCAACCAGACCAGCCAACCACAGGGCTAGCCCCTACAATTCATGTCATTACTTACTCAACAGAGGTGAGTGAGACACTAGTCAAAGGCTCACCTATTCACGCAGCAGTGATCCTAGGTGCCGTTTATGCATGGGAACGCTTCTATTCGTGGCAGAAAACTCACATCTGCAATTAACAAAAAGGCGCAATTCAGAACATATTTGACATGTCGTCATTGCATTCTACCCCACTACTTCACCTGTTTACTCACCATATATGAGGGTGAAACAAAAGGAGCCAAAACAATTTGCTGACAGTGACTTCTTGCTTCCAAATCGCTAGTCCTTGAATGGGTAAGCTCGAGACTATTAATAGATATGTTCCTCTCTGACTATGCGGAGGTCGCGAGTACATATGCTAACACGCGCCTCCCGTTTATTATGTTTTTTTTTAGAAACCAGAGTGAACTTTGAAGGGGATTGTTTAAAAGACACGACTCATCCCGCTCCATGGCGCGCGGCAAGTCATTAAATTAAATGGTATACGGATGGACAGCGAGCAGCTTCCCCGCTTTGTTCGATCTTCGGGTAAGCTTAGGTTATACCGGAATCGTGTCCCATTTCAGCAATACTGAGGTCGCTAATGCGTTTGGTAACACACGCCTCCTGTTTATTTCAATTCCTAGATACACAAACGAACCTAGGAGACCTTATTTAAAGGCAGTTTTCCTGACTAGCGATTTGGAAGCAAGAAGTCACTGTCAGCAAATTGTTTTGGCTCCTTTTGTTTCACCCTCATATATGGTGAGTAAACAGGTGAAGTAGTGGGGTAGAATGCAATGACGACATGTCAAATATGTTCTGAATTGCGCCTTTTTGTTAATTGCAGATGTGAGTTTTCTGCCACGAATAGAAGCGTTCCCATGCATAAACGGCACCTAGGATCACTGCTGCGTGAATAGGTGAGCCTTTGACTAGTGTCTCACTCACCTCTGTGGAGTAAGGAATGACATGAATTGTAGGGGCTAGCCCTGTGGTTGGCTGGTCTGGTTGGTTCTCCGTTGTTTGATTTGGTAACTTATGTTTTTAACCCGGCTGGGTAGTGTATGATGCTTTCGCTAATGCATACACGTGTTTCGATATTAAGTATGAAATTGCGTGGATTATAGCCGAGTAAGGTCCACTGTCTTATAAATGCCTAATTTATTTTTAGGATGACGCTCTCTTGGCAATAGGAGCCCTTGGCCCAACATCAGTTTCAGACGGAGCCGCTAGATTCACCGTGCTTCGTGTAGGTAACTAGGCATGGCTTTAATTAGCCTTCAGTTATTCTTGTAAGAATATATCAATCCTAATTTAGTTTTTCCTTTTGTAGGTGCCCTTTTCTTGTACTCCCACACCCCACCACCACCCGTCCTGAGGAAGACCCCGCTGTAGGGCATTAGCGTCGCCTGCGAAACTGGGGTCGAAACGTCGACATACTATTACCCTTTCTTACCTGTGGGCAAACTGATCATTTGTGGACTGTGCCAGACTAATACAGGATAGGATTTTCTCAACCTATGAGTTGATATATGATAATGTATATATATCCAGTGTGGCACTATATGTTTAAATATTGATGAGACCACATATTATGCTATTCCTTTATGACTAATTTAAACCTATGCTGCACAATTTTCCTTTCTTCACCTTCCCCCCCCCCCACCCCCTTTTTCTGGGCTTATCATGAAATGTTTTGAATTGTACTATTGTGAAAAGATATGGTAATGAATTTGCAGGGAAGGATGTATATTAAATAACATTCTTTGAAGTTTATGCTTACGAGGTTAATTTTGCTGATTTGTTGGTGGGAATCTAGACAGTTTGAGCTCTCCAAGAAGTTGGACAGATGTTTCGCAACATGGGCTTCTAAAACTTTAGCCAAAAAAGGGAGCAAGGAAATTGGCCGGTAGTTTGCCATACAGGAGGGGTCCGCCCCAGGTTTCTTCAGAAGTGGGATAACTGTTGCCTCCTTAAATGCCAGGGGTACTAGGCCGGAAGTGAGAGAAGTGTTCAGTAAGGTATGGGCCGGCATGGGGACGGAGGACAGACATTCCTTGAGAATGTAGGGGGGGCATTTATCAGAGGGTGCCCCGGACTTGACTCTTGTCAATAGCTCAGAGAATTGCTCTGAGGTCATGGTAGGAAACCTGTTTAGTGTAACCTCGATGGTGTGGGAATGGTGAACAGAGGGGGTGACGCTAGAGGAGCTGGGAATGCTCGCTTTGATGTCCACAATTTTATCAATGAAATATGTGTTGAGGGCATCACAGAAGGTCTGGGTTGGAGCTACCTTAGGGCGTATGCTGTCTAAGTCAGTCAACTCATTTAAGATTGAGAAGGTATCCTTGGGTTTGTCGGTTGAGTTGAGAATGCGGGAGGAAAAATAGGCAGATTTAGCGACCAGAATGGCCTTCATGTATTCCTTCCTGGCCGTGATGAACTCGGATTTTAGGTCTGGAGAATAACAGCAGCGCCACTTTCGCTCAAGTTGGCGCAGAGAACGTTTTTTAGCTTTTAGGTCTTGGGAGAACCAACGCTGAGCGTCAGCTCGCCGGGCCAGTTTAATGTCTTTGAAGGGTGCATGGATGTCGCTAGCATTTTGGAGCCAGCCCGCTAGGTTGAACTCGGTAGAATTAATATCAGAGTGTGGGAGAGGAATCGTATTGTTTAGTGTTTTTATGAATTCTGGTTTGTCAAGTGTTTTCCATTTCCTCGCCCTGCAGCAAGTTAAAGCAGTGGATGATTTGATCGCAGACCAAGTAAGTTCGAATTTGAGGAGAAGATGGTCTCACCAGAGGCAGGGAAAGGTGAGTGGGGATGTGTTAAGTGGAAAGTTGGACCAAATGTGGTCTAGAATATGACCTTTACAATGGGTAGGCAAAAGAACTTGTTGGGAAAAATTCAAATGTGTGAGGAGCTCAGTGAGCTCACAGGATTGAGAACCTTCCGAGGGGTCATTGAACCAGTAATTAAAATCACCTGCCAAGAGGATCTGAGAGTGTTCCATGGCTAAGTTGGCGATTTGTTCACTAAACAAAAAAGGGAAAGATGGCATAGATTTAGGAGGTCTGTATAGAAGTACACACAGCATAGTAGTGTTAGGGGTTTCGAACTTTAAGACAAGATTGTCAATGTCTGGTAAGTTGATAGAGGTAAGAGTAGTAGTTTTTAAGGAAGAGTGGATGATTGCTGCCACCCCCTCACCAGACCTGCCACCGGCACGATCTGCATGAATGATATAATAATTTGGGGGGAGTGCAGCTAAAATGTCTGGGGCAGAATCTGGAGTAAGCCAGGTCTCCGTTAATAGAAGAACATCAGGGTGCTCTGTAATCAAAAAAAGGAAGATATCCTGTTGATGTTTAACAAGAGAGCGGGTATTTCAAGTAAAAAAAGGTCAGGGAGTGAGGTTGGGGAGTAAGCTTAGGCCGAGTGAGACGGGCATTGTTCGGTGTGGGACGCATTTCACCAGGGCATGTACAGTCCACCAAGATCCCTAATTTGTTAGCTTTAAGGTGGGTGACTCTTGATATGTGACCATGTCCGTTGTTGTGGGATCGAAGGGCAGAACGAGAATAAGGGAAGAAACGGGCAGCGTGCCTCGCCCCGGGGCCCGGTTGGGCGCAGACGGGCTTGCATTAGGCACGCCTTCGGCGCGCAAACGGCGCGCCCGCTGCGCGATCGGAAGATGCACATTATTTATACAGGAAGGGAGATGACGGTGGGGGGCGTGGCCTCTCGAGAAAGGGGCGTGGCCTGTGTCCGCGGCGGTAATGGCGGCACTGGGTTTTCCGGTTTGTTCTGCAGCAGTGCTCAGATCCGCTGTGCGTTTTTTTTATCCAAAGCGTGTGGAGACCTGAACAGGGTACAGGAAATGCGTGCAGCTAGGGTTAAAACAAGGTATTAGTGACACTAAAACTATTTTAAAACTCGTGAAAACCTACTCCCGGCTTCCGCCTCAGGAGACTAGACTATCTGCGTGGCGCTTGTAACCAGTGTCCTTTAGTAGTGACGGCGGGGGGCGGGGCCTCTCGAGAAAGGGGCGTGGCCTGTGTCCGCAGCGGTAATGGCCGCACTGGGTTTTTCGGTTTGTTCTGCAGCAGCGCTCAGATCCGCTGTGCGTTTTTTTTATCCAAAGCGTGTGGGGCCCTGAACAGGGTACAGGAAATGCGTGCAGGTAGGGTTAAAACAAGGTATTAGTGACACTCAAACTATTTTAAAACTCGTGAAAACCTACTCCCGGCTTCCGCCTCAGGAGACTAGACTATCTGCGTGGCGCTTGTAATCAGCGTCCTTTAGTAGTGACGGCGGGGGGCGTGGCCTCTCGAGAAATGGGCATGGCCTGTGTCCGCGGCGGTAATGGCGGCACTGGGTTTTTCGGTTTGTTCGGCAGCAGCGCTCAGATCCGCTGTGCGGTTTTTTATCCAAAGCGTGTGGAGCCCTGAACAGGGTACAGGAAATGCGTGCAGGTAGGGTTAAAACAAGGTATTAGTGACACTCAAACTATTTTAAAACTCGTGAAAACCTACTCCCGGCTTCCGCCTCAGGAGACTAGACTATCTGCGTGGCGCTTGTAATCAGCGTCCTTTAGTAGTGACGGCGGGGGCGGGGCCTCTCGAGAAAGGGGCGTGGCCTGTGTCCGCGGCGGTAATGGCGGCACTGGGTTTTTCGGTTTGTTCTGCAGCAGCGCTCAGATCCGCTGTGCGTTTTTTTTATCCAAAGCATGTGGAGCCCTGAACAGGGTACAGGAAATGCGTGCAGGTAGGGTTAAAACAAGGTATTAGTGACACTCAAACTATTTTAAAACTCGTGAAAACCTACTCCCGGCTTCTGCCTCAGGAGACTAGACTATCACAAGGGATTTGTCCAGGATGCAGGGCTGCTCTACAGCATGCAGGGCAGGTCTACAGGATGCAGGCTAGCACTCCAGGATGCAGAGCAGACCTCCAGGATGCAGTGAAGCTATTCAGGATACATGGCAGCCTTGCAGACCACAGAGCAACTCTTCCAGGCCAAAAAGCAGCCTTCCAAGATGAAAGGCAGCACTCCAAGATGCAGGGCAACTTTCCAGAATGCAGAGCAGCTCTCTAGGTTACAAAGTAGTTCTCTAGGATGCAGGGTAGGAATCAGGACTGTTGGCATGTCGGGTCCCATGACTCCAGTCAGCTTTACTAACTACATCCTCCCAAATCCTTCTTCAAAACAATAGAAGAAGAAAGATCCATGCTGTTCACCATTTAAAGAGTGAACACTGGGTATTCATGCATGTATGCTCTGAACAGATGGTGTACACAGAGAATAAATTAAAAGAATGTATAGAGCAATGATCCTACATTCAAAAACACACATTTAAATTCACACAGTATGCACACATTAATTCACAGAGGTTTATTAAACATTTATTGATCCAACCAACCATAAACAAACCAATATTCATTCAGGAAAACACAATATTGCTGGGTATTCTGACCGGGCATCACCTCATTGTGTGCTGCATAACTCTGTGAAGTCAGCCTCATTCACTTATTACTGAGTTTTCAATTGGATTTCTGGCCAGAATGGGTGCAGTTAGTGGTGCCAATAGCAAAAAGGCATTAAATAGAAGGAATTAAAACTAAGTGATTTTGAATGAAACTGAGTGCTATAAAAAAAATCTTAACTTCTTCTTGACAATTCACAAAACTCCACAATACATAAGATAAAATCACACTTTGTTGTCAAAGAGTTAAGATACGTGCATAGTCCAATGATTGTTTTGTATATAAAAGGCACCTAAATGGCTATGCTTCATAACTTTTGACTCTTTTTTTTAGGTCGAGCCTAGACAGCGCTGTTGTACGTACTTTGTGGGATCTGGAGATCAGCCCTAGAACCTGTCTACTTCCGCCTTTGCTTCTGGACTTTTATTTCTGTTCAACTACCTCTATTTAACTGCCTTGATAGAAATAGACCAGTAGAGGTCAGTAAAATCCCAGAATTGCTTTCTGCTTGTTCAACTGCCTCTAATTATCTGTCTTGATAGAAAACGACCAGTAGAGGTCAGTAAAATACCAGAATTGCTTTCTACTTAGGGACTTTCTTTTTTTCCCCAGCAACTGCCTCTATTTACCTTTCTTGATAGAAAACGGCCAGCAGATGTCAGTAAAATACCAGAATCACTTGAGCATTCCCTAGATTGCAGGCCAAAGAAACTTGTATTCAACGAGCACCCGCAGACAATAATATTTTTACAAATCTTGTTTCTCAGTGATATGACCACCGAAGGGGCTGACTTTATATTAAAAACACGTAAACCATCGGCCGAGGGCTGGTTTAACTCCGAGTGTCGGAAAGCTTTCTATAATCTTAAGGCAGCTCTCCGGAACACTGTGAGGAACATCCCTGAGATAACTAAACTAAGAAAGATCTACAAGGCCGCTAGGGTAGATCGCAGGAAAGAAATAAAGGCGAACCTGTGGTCACAACTACATGAAAGCTGCCGAAGCAAAGATAGCGGCCTCTTTTGGCAAGTTGTAAAATCTCCCTTCCTGTCAGATCCATCAACAGTCCAGCATCTTGATGTCGCAATGACAGCAGAAGAGTGGGTTGCCCATTTCTCAAGAATCTTTGGCGGAGGCCAAACAGAACCCATAGAGGGTGGTTCTATTGCAGTTATCCCATTGGACTTAAAAACCTTTCCAATTAACATCCGATTCGAACTTGGAGAGGTAGTCAGAGCCTTAAAAGCGTCAAAACCAGGCAAGGCTCCTGGCCCAGATGGGGTGCCGGTGGACATCTTTACCCACAACATCGAGTTCTGGTCTCCACTTCTTACCCAGGTATTGGCCGCGATAACAACTACAGGTCTTATTGACTCATGGTCCAAATCATTTCTCCTACCCATTTTCAAAAAGGGCGATCGAAACGATCCGGCCTGTTATATGCCCATCTACCTTCTGGACTCTTTGGGAAAGGTAGCGGGGCGACTATTGCTGGAACGTCTTCAGGACTGGGCAGCAACTAACAACGTCATGACCGACCTCCAATACGGTTTCCAGGCGGGTCTTGGGACTGTGGAGCAGGCCCTGAATCTCGCCCTTCTGGTTGGGAAGTATGTGGGCGCCAAAAAGGGTCATCTATTTCTTGTATACGTTGACCTCAGTGCAGCTTTTGACTGTGTTCTACACCCCAAACTTTGGGCTATGCTCGGGGAAATAGGGGTTGATCCCGCTCTCATTGTTTTTCTGCGCGAACTTTACTCAGATGCAACGGCAAGAGTCAGGTTCGGGACCAACGGAGAACTTTCCCCCCCTTTCTCAATTACTAAAGGGGTCAGGCAAGGCTTTGTACTGGCTCCCTTCCTGTTCAATTTATATACTAACGGACTGGAGGCAGCTATGCTAGAAGGGAGCCAGGACCTTCCACAAATTAAACATCGTCCCATACCAACGCTGCTATACGCGGACGATTCTGTCATCTTTGCGAGAACGCTGACCCAACTGCAAGTACAGCTTAACAAGTATTGTTCCTACATGGGTTCCCTGGGCCTTAAGGTTAATATAAAAAAGACATTTGTAATGCATTTCGGCCCAAAAATTAAGAGCCCTAAACCTATTTTTGTCGAAAAAACCAAGCTTGAACGAACTCCCGTTTATCCTTACCTGGGCATTTTGGTGGACGATTCACTGAGCTGGCGGCAGGCTGTGGCAAGTAAAAAGCTGCTCTTTCAGAGAGCAACAGCAGCCTTGGTCACCTTTTCAAGGAAACTGGGGAAACCGGCTCCTCCCGAACTTCTTACAATTTATTACGCAAAGTGTCACAGCGTGGCTACTTACGGAGCAGGGGTCTGGGGCTATGGTCCAATAAACCCACTTCAAACTGTTGAGAATGGGTTTGCTAAGTATTTGCTGGCCCTACCACAACGTGCCCCAAGCTATGCCTCGCTAGCCGAATTGGGTATGGATTACATTACGGACACTATTCGCTGCCAACCCATGCTCTTATGGCACCATATATGGACTAAAGAGGAGTGCCACCTAACGCGTTCACTAATTCTGGATTGTATAAACCTTGATAACTGGGAGAAAATACCTTGGCTTGTATATATAAGGAACTTTTGTCGGGACATGGGCCGTAGCAGCTTTTTCCAGGACCCACCCAGTACAGGCGACATCTCGAGGAAAGAACTAAAAAAGCTGTGCTTGTGCCACTTAAGAGCTCCCCGATGTTCGATAGAATTAGTGAAACCCGCAAACACTCAAATCATTGCAGTTCAGAACTATCTGGGTATCCAACCCTATCTGACCTTCCATCTGAACAATTTTGAAAATTACCTTTTGACAAGGTTTCGTTTTAATTTATTTTTACGGCTTGTAACCTTTCCTAAACCCCAAGACTGGTCTCCTATAACCACTCCCTGTCCCTGCGATGGTTTTTCCCCTCAGTCAACATTGCATATTGTTTTCTTTTGTAAATATTACACTCCCCCCAGGAAGGTCTGGATTTTGCCTTTACTGTGATCAACGGGTTTAAGATCTTGTCGCCCAGCATTTTTGTATCTGCAATCCCTTGAGTCAAGTTTCATAGCGAAGTACATAGCTAATTTTTTTAAATCCTGTATCAAATATCGACGTAATTATGAGTAATTTTATACTTTAGTCTACGTGCCTTCTCTCTTCGTGTATAACAGGATCGACTTGTTTGTAAAATGTTTTTACAATTGTTTATTTTTATTTGTACTTTTTATGGTTGCAATAATAAGTGGTAACCGAATAAAAGTTTATGATGATGATGATGATGATATTAAAAACAGAGCTTTGACCATACAGTTTCCCACTGATAGGCAGTATTTCTCTCCATGTGTTCCCATACCTGGTGTGTTCCGCAGTTTGTTGCTTACTTTCCCTCCATGTTAAAGAACAGTAGATATTTCAGCACCCAGGGTAATGTAATGTGCTGCATAGCTAAATACATATAAGGTCCCAAAGGCGAGACTGATTACATTGCAAATGCTTGTTTCTTTAGGTTTCTCCTACAGGCTGCTGTTAGCTGTCTGTTTCTGAAGACCTACTGTGAACAATACCAATGCCTACAGTGAGTTTTATGTCAGCCCATTGCTAACCATTGGTTAGTTTTTTTGTTAATCTTATTTTCTTGCTTCTTATTCTAAGACTTCTTCCTCTTATTGTGTCTCCACCCCACTTGGAGCTTACATTTTTCACCATCCATTGACTGGGTGGCTTGTATCCTTCTAGTGCTAACATTCAAGTGACTATTTTTTTCTTTTTTTTTTATATAACTCTTGGGGTGCATGTGTTTTCTTGCTCTTTCCCTTATGTACCGCTTCCTCCCCAAGCGTCTTCTCCCCTCACAATGTCTATGTTGCTACTTCCCTCTGTTTCCAGCTCATCTGTTGCTTGGCCCTCTCCACCTCTTACAGCTTGTATTAAAAGGAGGGCCTGGCAGTCCTCATTTGCTACCATTAATGTTATTTTGTGAATATTTATTTTTGATTCACTGCTCCAAGATTGGCTCTCACCCTCTTGCAATGATAAATTACAAGCTGAGAAAGATGAAAATGGCGAATGCATCATGATGCAAGGGGCATGAATAGCAATCCACAGATAAACAAACCCTCGTCAACCTGCTAATGGATTCTGAAACCTGTGAAATACCTGAGATGAAGGAGAGCTTGACGACCTAGCTGGAGCCTCGCCTGGCTCAGCCAGCAGTGACCTAAGAACACTCCTTGAAGCTGCATCCGCCCGGGCTACAGCTCCAGGCATACACAATGTTGACGAGCTGGGGACGAGAACTCAGGGGTGGAGGTCTGCAGTCCCACTGAGGTCTTCATCCCTGCATCCACAGCCATGTGCACATGCTGAGAAAACCTCACATGCCTCAATAATATGAAACAAGAAAGAGGTATGGCAGACCCTTGTGTGAACCACCGACTTCTAGTGCTCGCCTCACACAGCTGGTCAATGTGAAAATTATCCACTTCTGAGGACACAAGACTCACAGCCACCAAAGGCCGTCTGCTCCTCACCCTCAGGGTACATTTAAGTCTGGGCGGGCTCCTCAGTAGGAGCTCTTAGAAGGAATCAACTTCTTTATGAAACATTTAGAGGGTAGAGAGACCCCTAAAAGAGTCAAATTTCCTAGTGGTAGACGTGCACATTTATTGCTGCCTCCCTATGGTAAAGTTAAAAGAAGTGTCCAGGGTGTAGAAAGTACCAAACACCCCTTCTATCCAGCTTTCATTGTTCCTTCATTAGAAAAGCTCCAACCGGAGTCTATAGATTTTGTTGAGAACCAAAGCCCTCGAAAGTAATTATCTACTATTAACATACCAGAGTAGTGCACACTGTGATTAGGATGCACGAAAAAAGTGCAGTAAAACAGAATACTAAACCAGCTGTATTTTTTCATAGACAAATGATTTGATAAGTAATTGTTAAATACAATGACCAGCAGTTTGTCACTCCAGTATTAACTTAATGGAAAGCCATATAGAAGCCAACCAGGTGGTTTAAACACTGTACAACCCATAATTCGCTAGTGCTGCACCACAACAGGCAGCAGGGGCGGCTCCTCCATTCGAGCAGAGGAGCGCCTCCACACTTAATTGCCCCAAGAAATGCCCCAAAGACAAAAAAATGGTAATGAAGTTCAATCATAAGCATTTTATTTTCCGTCAACCCGTCCTGTACCGAGTGTCGGGACAGGACAGGGTGGGGTCTGTTGAGTGGCAGTAGTGTTGGGCTACTTACACACAAGCCCCTCGAGATGTCGAGGGAGGGAACTAGAGGCTACGGGCTCTCTAGGGTGAGCTGGTCTCCAAATCTGCTATGTACACACTGTAGAAGTTACCCCAAAGTTGTGGTTATTTACACTGCGTTATCGTGTTCCTACTAGAATTCTATAATAGGAGTGTTGGGCACATCAAAAATTGTGAAGGGCTGTCCTCATAAACCACCAGGTGTCATGCTTCATCATAGGCAGCCCTCGCTCGCTAAAAACTTGGGCCATATGTACAAGGACTGGTGAAAACTACTGATAACGCTAGTTAGCATCAGTTTTCTTACCGCTGTGTACTGTTAAAACTATCGCCTTGTTAGCGCCGTATGTACAAGACATTGCTACATGACGATAGCTTCACGGATCAGCTGTGAAAACTGCTGCTAACATTACCGTGATGGTGATAGGAATTCCAGCATTAGCAGGGGAAAACCGACTAAAGGCTGCAAAAAAACGCACGCTAGTCAGCCCAACAATGAAATGGAGAATGGAGCAGCCAGGGCCAAGTGCAGCACATATCAACAACCCCCTCAATCCACCCAACATCCAGGATGACCAGGATGAAAGCCTGAATACCTCGCTGGACCTGCGCCTGGAGTCTGGATGCCTCGCTGGACCTGCTCCTGGATCCTGGATGCCTCGTTGAACCTGCGCCTGGAGCCTTGATACCTCGCTGGGCCTGCGTCTGGTGCCTGGATGCCTCGCCGGACCTGCGCCTGGATGCCTCACTAGACCTGCGCCTGGAGCCTGGATTCCTCACTGGACCTGCACCTGGATCCTGGATGCCTCACTGGGCCTGGGTCTGCAGCCTGATGCCTCACTGCGCCTGGAGCCTGGAGCCGGGGAGCCTGGAGCTGTGGAGTCAATGAGCTATGGCGGTAGACATTGAGGCACGGCAATCACCCGTACCTGGTGGTGAAGTCTGGCCAGTCGCATGGAGACACGTTCCCGACCTGTGTGAGAAGACCGCCTTGGCCCCTTGCGCCCCTTGGAGCTGTGAATTGTAGAGGCGCTCCTGCGTGCCAACGTAGGGAGGTCTGCATCACATACTACGATCCACCACTACACCGGGGTGCACTTAGGGAATTGCCAACAGTGGGGGGCGCCTCTCCGCATCACAGGCCGGATGATGTTGCGCTGGCCAGACGCTGTGGAGGGTGAGGCCCCTTAGCTGCGCTGAACATGTGTGGTGGGAGCGCTGCAACTTCACGCATAAGGGGGCCCTGCTGCATCAACTGCATCTGGAGGTTCACCAGCAGACATGGTGGCGACTGCTTTACCCAGGCTTGTGAAAACCCACCTGGCTGAGGCTCCTGCTGGCTGAGTCACAGATTTGGAGAGAGTGCAGCGGATTGCACCACAGTGTCAATGTTCAGGTAAGGAGAAGGTGGGACGCGTAGCGGAGGAGGCCCAGGGGTCCAGTCGCCCAGGCCTAGCATGTGTAGATTACTTACCCCCTGTGGCGGCTCATCCACTATTGTGGAAGAGCGTCACCCCACTGCTTTCAAGCTGTGCAGGTAGTGGAACAATCATTTGATGATAACTTTCTGATCTAATCGTGCCAAGTTTCCTTTGCTTAGGGCTGCTCCACTCACAGAGCAGGGCAGGGGCGGAATGGCATGCCCACTCAAGTGCACAGTGACTGTTTGGTCAGCCCGCTCAGGCCGCCCAAAGCAGTCATGCACACGGTCCTGTTTGCAATGCATGCTGCATTACAGCCTGCATTAAGAACATGCCCACCCCTCCAGCCCCTGGCTGAACGCCTCGTCCCAGCACCAATGACCAATGCCACATTGCAGCGTTGTGATTGGCTTAGGGGAGGGAGACGGCTTGTCTACTTCTTGATCCTGGAAGCAGATTCAGGAGAGCAGGAGCAACAAAGACACAGGACCTGGCCTCGAGGTAAGATTTCTCTCATTTAAATATTTACAACATCCGTTCATGCACACAACCCCGCGTCCACCACTCCCCATCCAGTGTTCTTTCTGGTGTTTCCCACCTCACAGCTGTCCAGTCTGCACGCAGCACTTCTCAATGGTGGCCGCTGTGCGGCCATGTGCAGCGGGCATACCACTGGTGTGCCAAAGGTATATATGGATTTATGACGCATACCATTACATCGCATTACATTACAATGCATACTAATATTAGGCATATTGCAACAGTAGGGAATGTGTTGGGTTGCGGAGATGTAAACATTACTATTCCCACTTCAGTGAGTGTATCCCTAAAAATTAACCCTTGCACCCCAAAGCAAACCCTGAACCCTAAAATTCATCTTTGAGACCCCAAAACACACCCTAAAAATCATATTTGACCCAAATGCACAACCCAATTTTCAAATTTTACTCCAAAAGTCACCCCAAATCTAATCTCCGACACCCAAAACCCATACCCACCCTAAAACCTAAAAATACCCCATTACTGACCTGACAATGCATTGTAATGGAATGCGATGAAAAGACACCTGCGTTGTTGGAGTTGCATTATAATGCGTAACGGATGTCTCCAAAGGCAAGCCTATGTGCATCTGTCTTCCCCTGGACCGCCTTTAGCACCAAGGACCCTTCCTCTTGGACACTCTACCACTACCGCGCCAGCACCCTCCTCACCATCAACCCTGGACTGGATGCCACATCACCTGCCAGGACCAACATCTGCTCCGGACCGGACATCGCCATCGTCATCACTCACAGCTACTAAATCTCCCGCAAGGACCACCCCAGGCACACTCTGACTGACCACGCACTCTAAAGACCCAACGGTGACTGCGGAACACCTCAACTTCCAGATCCGGACCAACCCCAACCCCATCCTCTGCAGCACCCTCATCTGCAGGCCCCCAGGCCATAGACACCCATTCTCTGATACCATTGTAGACCTTATTGTACACCATGCTCTCCCATCTACCAACGAGATCCTACACGGCAAACTCAAGTTCCACCTGTACAACCCCAATGACCAGAACACCAGCCCCTCTTGGGGAAGCTCCTCAACATCAGACTCAAGCAGCTAGTCACCGCAGCAAGCCACACAGCAGGACACACAGTTGAGCACGTCTCCTCCGCCAGTGGGAACTTCAACTACAGCCTCACCACTGGACTTTTCTGGACCAACCATCATTGTGTACATCACGTCTTCAGCATGCCCACCGTACACCACCACAAACATCACCCCCCTGAGAGCTGGATCAAGGCCACCAAAAAACGTCTCTGCAACCCCTTCAGCACCACCATTCCACTACCACTTACAGACGATGACACCACAGCGCGCAACCGCCACTGATGGATCTCCAACTGCGCCGATACCCTGGCACCCCTCAAAAATGGACCAGGCAAAACTAGCACCACGTTGCGCCGTCTTTGCAAAGTGACGAATGTAGGCATATGCGTGACCTTGTGAAGCCCTGTGCCACATCATACCTGCATCAGGTATGATGTACCCAGGGTGTGCGTTCCCAGATGGCCAGGCCTCATAGGAGTGGCACAGTGAAATCCCTCAGATTTCACTGCGACAATTGTAGGATGGCACCGCGTCAGTACCTTATGCCTGCCTAATGGCAGGGGTAAGGGTGACGCAGTGCCACAGGTATAGGCTGGCCCCATGCATAGCTGGAGTTGCGTCATGCTTGTGACACCACTGCAGCAATGCGTGACTTTAGCGCAGACAGATATGTTAGGACTCCAAACGTATCTGTCATTACTTGCGTCATGGAGCGTTGTCCAGTGAATACAGCGCATCTGTGGTGTCGCAAGCATGGCATAGTGAAAAGTGTTGCAACGCTGCCTTGTAGCAGCGCTGCAACACTTTTCATGACTGAGGCCCACGAATACAACTATCTTAGTGATGGTGCACATTCCTGCCCTGTAGTTTTGTCGCGGGGCAGCGCAACAACATTGCTTGAAGCGCTGTCCGGCACCACAACCTGCTGAAAAGAGGCCCCAAGTGTTATCTCCATTTTTCAGACCAGCTATTTTCTGGTCTTAAAAAACTGCCTCTAACTGCAGTTAGCTGCAGTTTTTTTTTTGGTCCTCCAAACTTCAGGAATCCCCTTGTAAATATTGCGAAGTGGTGATTAGCGGCCGTTTTTGCACAGGAATTCCTCACTTGCATGTCATTATCGCTAACAGAATTGTAGATCTTTATAATGGAGGTTTTTGTTGGAAAACTGTCGCTAACAGAGTTTAGTGACAGCTTAAACATATGGCGATGTAAATATCGCCGCAAAACCGTTAGAAAAAGTGCTGCTAAGGCAGCGTTATCCCCTTGTACATATGCCCCTTGGATTGAATGAGAGTGAAAACTTACCACGCCGACATCGTCAGGAGTCTACGGGGCACACAGGACGCCAAGCCGCCACCGCCGAGAGTCACTCAGCCTCCAAGCTTCGCGCCGCCGCTCCGGGAACCACAACACCCGGCAGGCCTCGCGGCGGCGCGTAATTGACGCGGGGAGAGGGCGCCAGCAGGCACCATAAATCAGCAGAAACCCCCGTGTCGCGGGACGCCCGGGGCTAAGCCCGGGCAAAGGGCGGGCCCTCTACGGCCCTCAGCGGCAGGAAGTGACAGGGCCAGGGCCAGAAACTCTGTTGGCTGCTTGTGGCATATACCACTTTTCAAGTAAGATACTGTTGTCCTTATTTTGTCACCTACCATTGTTCGTGGACATAGTCTTTTGGCTCTAGTGGTAGAATGCCGAAAAAAGGTGCTGTTCCTACAGCAAATACGATGGAAAACTATATGGTTCAAACTGTGAAAAAAATAAATATACAGAGGAGAGAATCTTTGGGGTTGAGTCAATCACCAGACTTAAGACTTTTGAGCCCTACCATACCTCCCCCCACAGATGATATTACATCTATGGAAACGGATCTTGAAGCTCATCCTATCTCTCCCACTAACCAGGATATCGGCAACTTTACTGAAAACATAGTGCCAAGCCCTGAGTCACTTATCATGGACCCTGTTAATCATATAGACAGTGACTTTGAAGTGGAGATACAGGCTTGTCTTTCAGATGAAGACCAGTTCATAACTGATCAGGCCCCCCGGCCAGAACACTCTAGGGCAAAAACCCAGCCTAAACGGGGAGGGTTAAAATCGGGGACAAGGAAGAAGAGGGCAAATACTCCAAAGGCCAACTTAAAGGATCATGGAGAGGGAAGGGCAAAGTTTAATGTTGATGATGATTTGTTTGTCAAAATTGCTGAATTAATTGAAAGTAAAATTAAAGCCATTGTTAAACCTCTAATTGCCAAAATAGACAAATTACAAACTGAGGTTAAAAAACTAGGTGGCCAGCAGAACAAGTTAGTGGAGGGTGTTGAAAATGTTACCACTCTGGTTGTTAACATGGGCAATAATCCTGGAGAGCACGTTGATCTTGAGGGTGAAGCTATAGATGATTTATCGCCTAATAACCCCCCAACACAGTTGCCGGTTTTAAAAGCCAATGAAACAGTTGGTAAAGGGGATGCTCCCCTAACAGTTGAAATTCCCCCAGTACAGCCTCAGTTAACGGACCCTTTACAATTTATAGTGGAAGCTTCACCTGTTGTTCTAGTACTAGCTAATGTTCCCCCCCTAGAAGCTGGTATAGTAGAAACACCCACCACTCTATCTAATAAGGCTTTGCAATGGCTTACAAATAATACAAGGCTAGCCCCGGGGGGGGGCTCAGCAATTGGCTCAGGAGATTAAGAATGCAAAAAGGGTTTCCTGGTTAGGAAACCGTCCCAAAAAATTTAAAGGGGATTGTGTGGCAGTAAGTTTTTCACATATAGGCGTTTTGCCAAACATCCTCACTAATCTACTCCCGCCCCAACGCAGGCAGGGTACTGTTGTCCCTTTAACTCTAAATTTTTTTTATGGAGAACAACAGAATGTCACCTACCCTAGGACCCCAGCTTTTGGGTGGGATAATAACTGGGATATAAACAACAGATGGGGTCGAGAACAACATCGAAACATTTTAAACCACTCAGTTCCTCCCGTTTACCAAAATCCTTTTGTACAACCCCTTTTGTTGTCCAATCGATATGCTCCTCTATCCTTTATGGATCAAAATGATTGACTTTTGCCTGAACACATAAGCCGCGATGAGAACTATGCATCAGTATTTAGTATACTTACTTGGAACATTGCGGGAATTAAGACTAAAGTAGGCAATGTGGCATGGACAGATTTTATGGATAAGTTCGACATTATCGCATTGCAGGAAACATGGGACACAAACAACAGCTTTTCTTTGGATGGCTATAGCCATTTCTGTATACCCGCAGTGTCTAGCACTGCAGGAAGAGCTAAGGGAGGATTGTTAAGCCTCTTTAAATTAGATATTAAAGGAAGTCTAAAGAAATGTGACTCGGGATCCGAGCAATGTTTAATTGTTGAACTTTCCTCAGTAGAATTTCCCAATATTTTATTTATAAATTTTTATAACTCCAATGCATCTGACTGTACTTTATATAGTCTAGATAGTTTGGATCTTTTCTTGTCAGCCTATAGTGAAAAAGTTAATTCTTTTGAAATTATGTTTTTGGGTGATTTCAATATACACCCGTGTTCACTAATGTGTGTTTGCGATGATGCAGAATCCCCCTCAAACTGCTTGCCCATCCATCTTGAACATAATAAACAGGGTGATTGTTTAGAGAACTTTTTAGCAAGATGGAACTTATATGAGTCTGGTTGCGGGGAGGGGGGGATAGGGCCCCTACATTTAAGGGAACAGACAATGGCTCTATTATTGATTACATATTTATTTCAGTTTGCTTTTTAGCTAAGGTTTTAATGTATAAAACTGTGGTTTCCGTTTTCAGCGATCATAACCCTGTCTCCTTGGATCTATTAGCTTCAGATCTTATAGGGTGAAAACACGGCCCTTGTATCATTAAACAGGTACTTAAGGTTAAAGACCAAGGACGCAGACTGAAATGGGATAGTATAATTCCGGAATCCTTCGTACAAGAGGTACTCTTTGAGGCAGAGGGTGAGGTTGGAGTGTGCCTATCTAGTGAATCTGAAGATAGGGAAGTGATATCTGCATTCGCTAGTTTATGTAGTAAGGTTAATTGTAGGCTATCTGTTGGTTCTAAACCTAAGAAAATGCCCATCAAAAGATGGTTTGATCACAGATGCTCAAAGGCACATTCTGCACTGCTAAATGCTTTAAAAGCTGTCCCGAAAGATCGTGAACTTATCACCACCTGTAGAGCCCAGTATAAGAAGGCCATAGCAGACAGGAAAAAACAGATTAAAGATGAAGCCTGGATACAGCTCTCAGATCCAGTAATATTGAAAAATAGTGGAGAATTTTGGAGGATTGTCAACCAACCTCTATTTACAGGAGAGGAAAACTCGCCCCTTGAAACTAATATCCCTGATGAAGTTTGGATTAAACACTTCAGTGATATTTATTCTGATCACACCAGTGTAGATCTTGGGGCCCAGGAGGTTGACACTAATGTCATTGGGAATCAATTGCACTTTGAAGTAACGGAAGTCTTACATGCCATTGATTGTACCCTGAAGAAAAAGGCGCCAGGACCCGATGGTGTTCCTGCAGACGCCTTTAAATGCTTTCCTAATTTTTGGTCAAGACTACTTTGCAGGGTCTTTAATGCACTAAATCATGATAACATTCCCGAGTCATGGAAAACATCTATAATTATCCCTGTGTTCAAAAAGGGAAACAGGCAGGACCCTGCATGTTATAGACCAATCTCACTGATTGATTATCAGTTAAGATCTTAGGAAGAGCTATATTAGTAAAACTAAATGAGTGGGTCAATGAGAATGGCATTTTGACAAATGTGCAATATGGTTTTAGACCTAAAAGAAATACCCAGGACCAATGCCTTAATCTCCACTTGTTGATTGAGAAATATACCAGGGCTAAGGAGGGGTCCATGTACCTCGGTTTCATGGACCTCTCCTCTGCCTTTGATCTGGTTAATAGATCAAAGCTTTGGTCAAAACTACTTGAAATGGGCTTGGATAGGACAATAGTCAATTTATTGGCTGACCTGCACTCTGGCCTTACTGCAAAAATCAGAGTTTCCTCAACAGGAAGGTGTACTGACGTTTTCGCCTCTGAAAAAGGAGTTAGACAGGGGTGCATTTTGGCACCTCTGCTGTTCACATTATATGTGAATGCCTTGAAGCCCGCTCTTAGGGACGTGACCCTCGATATTCCGCGTGCAGGGGACCAGGAGATTCCTGTTCTCCTTTACGCGGATGACGCGGTTCTTCTTGCGCGTACCGGGGTGGGACTTCAACGCCTCCTGGATGCCTTTGAATCTTTCATGGGCTCACTTGACTTGAAAATAAATGCGAAAAAATCTCAAATTATGCTTATGGGCAGGGTAGCTAGAAAAAACTATCATAAAACTTTTCTCTGTGGACAAGAAAAGCTTGCTCGTGTAACCTCCTTTCCCTATTTAGGGATTACCTTTGACGAGAAGGGCAACTGGGGACCCCATCTAAAGAATAGAGTAACTTTGTTAGCTAGAACATCTACAGCCCTTCAGGGGTTTTCTAAGAAACTTGGGGCCAGGCCAATCGCAGCCTTATTGAAAATCTATAAGGCCAAATGTATTTCAGTGGCATCTTATGGTGGTTCAATATGGGGATATAGGGGACTGGATCCCTTACAGACGATGGAAAATAAATTTTTCAGATCTGTCCTCGGTGTTCCACAGTCAACCCCGTCTTACACTGTTCATATGGAATTAGGGGAAGGCTACATCACAGACCTGATAAAAACAGCACCGTTAGTTGCTTGGCTGAGGTTGTGGCTTAATAAGGAAATCCCCTTAAACCATATTATTATGAGAGATTGTTTGTGTTTGGACAAAGTTAACAACATTAGGTGGTTGACATACATCAAGGAAACTTTCTCAAGGCTGGGGAGGCCTGAGTTTTATTCTGAAATAGATTCTATAACATCTAAAGATATAGAGTCCACAAAACTTGCAATGAAAGAGCTCTTATCTTTGGAGAGGGAAGAATGTGAGTTGAAAAAACCCAGTGTCAGGGTTAGCTTAATATTGTCCATACCTGACGGCCCAGAGAATTATTTGAACACGGTGACCTATCCATACCACAGGTTTATCTTAACTCGTTTTCGTTTTAATTTGATACATTTTAATCTTGGTTTTTATCCCGTATGGAGTACCCCAGACAAGGCGTCACCATGTTCTTGTGACCATTTCTCTGAACAGAATACTATGCACTTTGTGATGTTTTGCAGTCATTACATTGATGCTAGGAGAAAGTTTTTGGTGCCTATTCTTAGTGAAGCTGGATTTATCCAAGTCAAACCTGCTCTTATTTATTTACAGCTTCTACAGACTCCCAAGATCATGTTTTATGTAGCTAGTTTCTTGGTTAGAGCTATCAGGAGTAGGAATATTAGATTAAATAACACAGCTATTTCCCCTAAATAGGCATCCTGTATGTATTTATATTAGGATTTGTAATTATATAAGGTTTTCTTCATGGACTTTTGGTGTTAGTAACGCTTATTTTGCTGGGGATTTTTCCTCCATAGTATTTTTCTGAAGCACTTTAGCACTTTAGCACTTTGCACTTTGCATCATTACATCGTCATTACATCGTCATGAATTGTAAACTGATGTATGATTTTTATCGTACTGTATTTTAACTGTTTTTAGTAGAATGTATTTTTTGAAAATGTATGTTTTTTGGTTTGCCATTGTCTTTGTATGATATTAAGTTATCGCAATAAAGTATTTTGACTGACTGACTGAATGAGAGTGGGCCTACACCTGAAGACAGGGAGACACTTCTAATCATTAAAGCAGAGGTGAGATGCCCGTGCACTAATGTGCACTAATTTATAGTGCGCATGTCCCTTTGGCCGGCTGGCTTACGATGGCCAGCTTGACATGCGCAATATAAACCTCCCAACCCAGCTGTCTTAGACAGCTGTGTTGGGAGCTTGCAGGAGCCTACAATGTCGTCTGGAGTGGCGAGAGAGGCTACTTCCTCCAATCCTGGCACTGCTCTGATGCTGTTTGGTTAACAGCATCAGAGCAGCGCCAGGATTGGTTAGGCCCAGCTGGACGTGACATCAGGAGAAGAAAATGACCTCAGCGAGGAGGACATGTCTCTGGAAAGCATGGTGAGTACCTTTTTTATTAATTTCTTTTATGCATTTAATTTTATTTATGTTTTTCTTATGTATTCACTCATTGGCTCATTGTCGTACCTGCCAATCGCCATTAAGAGGCAGTGCAGACAGAGTAAATCTTGCCTGGTACACGAAATATAGGAAGGTGCACGAATAAATAGTGCTAATACAGTGTTAGATCACCCTCCAGTATAGCAATATGGGCAACAGGAAAGGCAAGCCAGTAAGTCCCACTTCCATGCACTACACACTAAATGTTTAGGGCCAGATTTAGCATCCTTTCATTCAGCACAACGCAGCACAATGCAGCAAGCCACCTTGTTGCATTGCGTGAAAGGGCAGGAAAGTGCCGTATTTACCATTTCCTAGAGCTTGCACCCTTTTGGCTGCCTAGAACCAACGCAGACACCATTGAATCAATGTGCCTGCTTTGTAGGCAGGTTTGTTTTTGTACAGGAAGAGACACCTTACTGCACAAAAACAATCCTGAGAGGCATTTTCCTCTTTCTATGTGTGCTGCAGAATGAAGTACACATAGAAAGAGAAGAAAATGTGGAGGAATAAAGATATTTCTCCTCGTTATGCATCTTCTTTGACGCATTCCCAGGTCTACCATTAATGGTAAATAGGGGAATGTGCCAAAATCCATGGATGGATTCATGTGGACACCCACCTTCCACCCAAGGAATGCCTCCCTGGGGCACAGTAACGCAAGGCGACGATTTGTGCTGGCTTGCGTTACTCTAGATTTATCAAGCCACGGAGGGCCATGCAAGTTGGCCTTGCATGGCTTGATAAATCTTACTTAGGTTTTGTGTCACCCTTATGCCCCCTCAAGTGGTGACACAAAACCTTGATAAACCTTGCCGTAAGTATATAGTGTTTCAGTAATGGTAAACCTGTTTGTCGAGGCATTGAACATTTTGTGCAGCATTAGGTCACTCGTGTACTCACCAGCAGATAGGCTGGAAAAGGATGATTCATCAAGCGTTTGGGCACCTCACTCCTCAGAAATGGTACATGCACGAGCCAGTCACAGTCATTATACGGAGGAGAAGAAACATGGAAGCCGAGCCATCGGAATGCTACCTGCATGTGATGTATGTACATGAACCCATCATGTTGGTCATCCAAGCACCTGGGAAAAGACGAGACTATTGGTGAATTCCAGCAAGCATGAAAACAAGTAGCATTGTGTTAAAAATGCGCTGGCAATGCCGATATGTCCGGTCCAGGGAAGACATGGCTTGGCAGTTTGGGCTGGACTGTTCCCATGAGGCACAGGGTCAAGACTGATTTGCATATGGCCATGTCTGAACTGGGGTGACATGGTGAGCAAAATAACAATGGATTAAACCCAGATCTGTGACTGGGGGTGAATGTGTTGTCAATGTGCAACATTCCGTCCATCATCTTGTGTGTTTGGATGTGCTGCACCCTGTACTCTCAAAGGCACATTGCTCAACCTGCACTCACTTGGGCAAAGTCATTTATCTCTGGTGTACTGGGCTCAGTAGTGAGAGTCAAGAAAGAGAGCCGGCCTGCTCTGGTGCGATACAGGCAAAAACAGGAGTACATGAGAAGAGGAATGAAGCCTGTGAGAGTGCACGTCGGACTGAAGCGTGAGGACAGGTGCTTTGTGCACCATGAAAAATTTCAGAACATGCTCTGTTTATTCACTAGTAACCTGTGGAGGAAGTCCAACTCGGATTTAACAGAAGCATGCTGAGGTAAATTTAGTAACAGACATGATACCTGCATTTTGCTCAATCCGACGGGCAGATAAGATATTTAGGTAAGCCAAGCAAAACTGCATCCCTATAATCCAAACGGGTGCTGAACAAAAACGTCCTTAAAGAATTGGACCAGATAGGTCTGATGGGGATGTAAATTGCTCATGTACCATGACCAGTTCTTTGAAATCAACTAAAGAGAGCTGTTTCAAAGAACTGGTGGAACCTGTTCTTTTTTTCTTTGTTTGTCATGCTTTTTGTAGGCCTCAAATGGGTTGTTTTGCTCTTAACGTAGTCCTACCGTTTTCTTTGTGCAATTGTAAAAGGCTATGCGGTGTGATATTTTGGTAGCTATGCATTCATGCTTGGGAATTCTCAGAAGATTCTACATAGTTCTTTCAATCCAACAGTATAAATGAAGTCTTTTTGTGTTTGTTGTATATTTTGTTGTACTGTTGTAGGCACACTGTATGATATTAGCGGTTTGTTTTTATCTATTGGTGCTCTAGAACATCTTCCTAAGTTGTCTGCTTTTTATTAGAAATGTGCATTCCTCCAGTCTACTTTACTCTTTGGTGGGTGCCTTCTGAAATTGATCTACTTCAGCTATTTGTATGTTTAGAAAGGTATGAAGAGGTTGTAGTCAGATGCCAAGTAATCGAGCTTCTTCTGTTGCCTGTGGGGCATATTCTCAAGGACTTATCGCAGAGTTAGCGGCACTTTATTGCAGCCAAAGTCACAATAAATTTATTATCCTATTCACAAGCTGGTGCTAACATCCGATATCACCAGTTTCTCTGCGATAGCAACCGCAAAAAACATTGCCACAGATGAGACCGGCAACAATCGCTAATGAGATGCAGAGTAGGCGTCCCCGTGCAAACACCACTCCGCAACATTCTGAATGACCAGCCAGATCGGCGATAAGATCACAAAACAGGCGATAATGCGCGTTAGCAGCAGGAATTTAACACCTGCTCTTACCTGGTGTAAAGTCGGACGACAAACTGCACCATAAAAGAGAGCCCAGCCCAGAGCCACACCTGAAGAACAACAGATGCCAAGGAGCAACTGATCATGCAGCTCGGAGCCAAGAGGGCCACAACACCCACCGCCACCACCCCCAGGCCCACCCTCCCCCCTGACTACCACAGAGGCAGCGCAGACAAAGACAGCGGACCTTCAGAAAACGACACCAGCCTCACAGAGGATATCATTTCCCACTACAGGCTCAAAAGGACAACCATCCTCCGCATCCTGAACATCATTGCCCACAGGCTGACAGTGCCAACACAGCGGACAACCAACATCCCTCCTCCGACAAAGATGCTGGCTGTGCTGCACTTGTTGGCCTCTGGTACCTTCCAAGCAACAACCGCCAGAGTCGGAGGAGTCTCACAGCCAGCCCTATCAAAGTTCATCACAACTGTCTTGGATGCCATCATCAGCTTGGTACCCCAGCACCTTCACTTCCCCCACACTGCGCAGGAAGAGCTGGAGATCAAGCAAGGCTTCTACACCATAAATGGCTTCCCGCATGTGTTGGGGCAATTGACTGCACATATGTGCCCCCTGCAGACACTGCACATAATTACAGCAACAGAGAGCACGCGCATTCCATCAATGTGCAGGCAATAGTGGACCACCGGGGACTCTCCACCAATGTTGTCACCAACTACCCAGGCAGTGTGCATCATTCCTACATCTTCTGACATTCCATCCTCAACCAGTGCTTCCAGGATGGCACCTATGGGAATGCACTGCTCGTTGGTAAGTACCAAATTAACACACCACACACCTCATTTCCATAATCATGCAACTCACAACTCTTGGGATGCACACTTTACAAACTCACATACAACATGCCAAACAACTTGCCCACCTACCAGACACGACAGCACAACTTACTGTAGTAACATGGGCTAGCCATGTACATAAGCCATCAACAGCATGGCACCTCAGCCACACGATAGCAGATTGTGGGGAGAGTTGGGAACCAGGCATGTGTGAAGGAGACCCATGAATGAGAATGTACACAATGCCAAGTGTGGCGTGGATGTGCTGGACAGACTGCAGTATGCAGACCACAGACATATCCATGTCGAGATACACTGCTGGTGTTTGGAGTGTAGTGGACAGTGGAAGCAACCAAGTTACCTCAGCCAGTGGGGAAGATCGTGGAAAAGTAGCTTGTTACTACCCCCCTGTAAGCGTGAGCATAGTGATCTGGCCCAGCGTACGTCAGGCTAGCGTTGGGGTGTGAATAAAAAGCACGTTGCTCTGGGCATGGTTCTCTTCCAGAATGGCCACTGTGTCTCCCAGGGTTGCGCCTCTCAACCCGCGACAAGGCCAACGCCATGAACGGTGTTGCGTGCGCTCCTGTGCAGCTGCTGCACCCCAGGCCGCTGGTCCCCAAACCTGTCTTGACTGCCCCTGCGCACACCGGGCCTCACTGCTTACCTGCCGACACTAGTGTGTGTCAAAGAGGGCCCACCATGTGCCAGTCCAAGCTCCAAGCCCGAGGCCCACAACCTTAGCAGCCTCCTCAGACCATCACGGCCTCCGCGACACAGGCCCACAGCACTGCTTTCTCTTCAACTCGGTGCACCGAAATTCATGGACACTCTCTGGTTGAACTTTGGGGGCATCTGAGTAAATGGCCTGAGGGGTTTCTTCTTCATCATGTAGCTGATACTGACGTGGTGTTAAGAATGAGTCTAGTATTCAACTCCTCCAAATTGCCTGTTTCTGTTTTGTTCTTCCCTCTGCATCATACCCTGGAAGAACACCTTCCACTGTCCCCCGAAACACTCTGCGACATTCTTCTTGGACATCAACGAGGACCCGCTCTGCTCTTGTGGCCCAACCTCAGTGCACTGCAAGTCCCCGTCCCATGGCGGTGTGCCTGTGCCGGCTGCAGTGCATCCGGGGCCACTAACTCTGTGCAGCTCAAGTCATGGACCCTTGGTGTTTGAACTTTGAACTCTAATTGTCTAATCACTGTTGTATTTGTTGCCAGCACCAACCACTCCCTGAGGGCTGGCTTACATTCACCCCAAACCCATCCAGCACAGGCGTCACTGGACTTGTGACCCTGACAATAAAAGAGGTCGGGTACACGTGCTCGTAGCCAGTTTCACAAACTATCTAAGTGTGTCCTTGTGGTCATTATGTATGCCCTACCACATTACATTGTGCTTTGTACAGCGGACGCAACCATGTCACCTCAGGCCGTAGGGTAGACCTGGGACATGTAGCTGTGTCGTACCCCTCTGTAAGTGTAAGCAGAGTGGACTGGTGTACAACAGTCCAGCATAACGGTGTGCTCATCAACCCAGGCTCTGTGCAAGGTTAAGTTTTGGCCTCGCCAAGGAAGTAACTAATGCGTGTGTCTCTGTTGCAGTGTAGGTGCAACCCATCTCGCAATGGACAATGTTGCAATGTAGCAAGCCCCCGGAGTGCGGGCTCGGCCAAAGGGGTAAATGAAGGAGCGCGAGGTCTACTCTCAATCGCATTGCGAGTTCAGCCAGCCGTGAACTCGAAATCTGTGTCTGACCTATCCTTACCACAGGCCTACACACACGTGGCCGGCCACCTTCAACGCACAACATCACAGTGTCGTTGTCAGGCGTGTGGACATGCGCAGACAGGCATGACAACGGTGTGCCGTAGGTGTGCAAGTGTTGCAACTGCGCTGCGCACACAAGTAAATAGGCCCGGAGGGAGTAGCAGCAGTGAGGCTACGTATTACACATTGATGCCACTCATTTGCTACAAGCAGTACATGTCAAACAGGAATCACTAAGCCACACATATCACACACCAATGAACAAGTGAGCCTGCCAACACATCATGCAGAACCAACTATTGACTCATGTCTCTGTGCACTGTCACAGGTGATCAAGCATATGCACTCTGCCCTTGGATGATGACACCCCTCCTAGCCCCGAACACACAGGCCCAGAGGGAGTACAATGCGGCCCACAAACGGCATTGTGGAACGCACATTTGGCATGTTGAAGTCACGTTTCAGGTGCATGGACATCACAGGTGGAAGGCTCCTCTACAGCCCAGACATCGTGTGCAAGATGGTCGTTGCATGTTGTGTGTTGCACAACATATGTGTACCCACCAGTGCCCCATGGATACAAGTGCCAGATGCACCGGACGATGATGAGGAAGATGAGGCAGGTGGACCACACCCCACTGCAGCTGCAGCAGGAATAACCAGTAAGAACACCATCAGTGACAATTTCTTCACATGAGCACGTCACATAGTGACAGTCCTTAGCAATCATGGGACAGTACAAAATGACCACAGGCACAGCTTGTGCAAATAACTCCATTCCAACACACATTCCCTAAATGCATGTCACTCCTCTGTACAAGCACATCACTCTGACAAGCGTAAGTGCAACATGCAGGGCTAACAATCTCATAATTTGAAAAAAGATGGTGGGTGTGTCACCTCTGTACAGAGAGGCTGTTTAGGGTGTCACATATTCGAAATGCCATTTCTGTGTGTCAAAGATAGTACGGAATCCCACTCATCTGCGTTTCACATGACAACAGGCCTTCTTTTGGGGTCAGATATCTACCACCATGATGCAGGGATGCACCCTGTGACTCAAACTCCCACAACATGAGCAACCTGGAGTTAAGGGGGAATCACTGCCCCTACATTCATCCATGCTTTCATACCTGATTAATCATAGACATGACACGTCTGTGTGTATTAGTATGTATTATTCACGTTCAGTGGTGTGTTGAAGCTGTCTTAGTACTAAGCCATTTAGACAACACTTTACAATGTTGCCCTGTGGAGGGCCAGCCAGGGTCCTTTAGGGATTGACAAGTTACTCGGAAGGGGAAGAGTCCAGTCTGCAGGCTGATTCCTGTGTCATTGTTAAGCCAACAAAATTTGGCAGTCCATGTCGAAGTCCAAGGTTATGTGTCGCAGAGTGCATCGGGGGACAGTGGAAGGTGTTATTCCAGGGCATGTTGCAGAGGGTGGAACCAAGCAGAAGCAAGCCATATGGCGGGTATGAGTGCTACTGCTTCCTTCTTACCACTAAGAAAGATTCATCCTCATCTTCGTCCTCTGACGTTTCATGTGCCTCACATGTGGGTGGTGGTGTTAGGTCTGCAGCACTGTGTGACACAGACACATCAGGGGCCAGAGATGTGGATGCATAAGTAGATGCAGCATTCATCTGCGCAAAGGCTTGTGGCATTACTCCCATGATGAGGATCTGCAGGGTATGGAAGATGCCATTTACAGCTTTCTCGTGTGCAGCGGTGGTAGCCATTCTTTGCGCCTCCATCCACTCCATGTTCTCCATGACCCTTCTTATGTTCCCCAAATCACGGATGACATCACTGTAGCCACTCTGACTAGACAGTTGTTGTTGTCTCCGAGTCATAACTCCAGCGACTCCAGAAAAGTATTGTTTGAGGGCATGGGGCTGACTGTGGATGTCCGTTAGGGAGTGTTAGCGGTCCCTGATGGGACTTAGTCACCCAAGTATTTTTTTTATTTTTTTTTAATCTGTTTATTGTTTTCAAGTATAGTACATCTCAGTTCTATAAAACAAAGTAAGAACAACTCAGGCCTTTACACTACAGCATTCTCCAACTCAGTAAGTCCTGTAGCTACATGTGAGTACACATACATTGCATATATGTAACAGTTACAGATAAGTTTTAAGACTTTGCATAAATCTTTTACCTCATCCTTCGTTTTGGTGAGCATTTAGGTACTGCGTGAGATATTGCCAATAGTCTTTCGGCCTGGATTGTGCAGGAAGCTCCTCCTCATAAGTCCCTAAAGTGTCCTGACAATGGGACAGATCACCCAGCCATTGTTTAATAGTTGGAGTAGTTTTGCTATCCCAGCACATAGATATACGTCTCTTAGCGAGGAGCAATGCCACAGCACAAAATTTACGTTTCATAGCTTTGACTCCACTTAGCAATCCCAATAGGCATATTTTAGCATTACATTCAATGGTCATACCTACCATCTCTGTCAATGTCGTTGTGACTTGTTCCCAGTATTCTTGTATCTTTAAACAGGCCCATGCTTTGTAGGCAGGTTTGTTTTTGTACAGGAAGAGACACCTTACTGCACAAAAACAATCCTGAGAGGCATTTTCCTCTTTCTATGTGTGCTGCAGAATGAAGTACACATAGAAAGAGAAGAAAATGTAGAGGAATAAAGATATTTCTCCTCGTTATGCATCTTCTGGGGACTCAGAGCATTTTGACGCATTCCCAGGTCTACCATTAATGGTAAATAGGGGAATGTGCCAAAATCCATGGATGGATTCATGTGGACACCCACCTTCCACCCACGGAATGCCTCCCTGGGGCACAGTAACGCAAGGCGACGATTTGTGCTGGCTTGCGTTACTCTAGATTTATCAAGCCACGGAGGGCCATGCAAGTTGGCCTTGCATGGCTTGATAAATCTTACTTAGGTTTTGTGTCACCCTTATGCCCCCTCATGTGGTGACACAAAACCTTGATAAACCTTGCCGTAAGTATATAGTGTTTCAGTAATGGTAAACCTGTTTGTCGAGGCATTGAACATTTTGTGCAGCATTAGGTCACTCGTGTACTCACCAGCAGATAGGCTGGAAAAGGATGATTCATCAAGCGTTTGGGCACCTCACTCCTCAGAAATGGTACATGCACGAGCCAGTCACAGTCATTATACGGAGGAGAAGGAACATGGAAGCCGAGCCATCGGAATGCTACCTGCATGTGATGTATGTACATGAACCCATCATGTTGGTAGTCCAAGCACCTGGGAAAAGACGAGACTATTGGTGAATTCCAGCAAGCATGAAAACAAGTAGCATTGTGTTAAAAATGCGCTGGCAATGCCGATATGCCCGGTCCAGGGAAGACATGGCTTGGCAGTTCGGGCTGGACTGTTCCCATGAGGCACAGGATCAAGACTGAATTTCATATGGCAATGTCTGAAGTGGGGTGGCGTGGTGAGAAATTCATGGACACTCTCTGGTTGAACTTTGGTGGCATCTGAGTAAATGGCCTGAGGGGTGTCTTCTTCATCATGTAGTTGATACTGACGTGGTGTTAAGAATGAGTCTAGTATTCAACTCCTCCAAATTGCCTGTTTCTGTTTTGTTCTTCCCTCTGCATCATACCCTGGAAGAACACCTTCCACTGTCCCCCGAAACACTCTGCGACATTCTTCTTGGACATCATTGAGGACCCGCTCTGCTCTTGTGGCCCAACCTCAGTGCACTGCAAGTCCCCGTCCCATGGCGGTGTGCCTGTGCCGGCTGCAGTGCATCCGGGGCCACTAACTCTGTGCAGCTCAACTCATGGACCCTTGCTGTTTGAACTTTGAACTTCTGATTGTCTAATCACTGTTGTATTTGTTGCCAGCACCAACCACTCCCTGAGGGCTGGCTTACATTCACCCCAAACCCATCCAGCACAGTCACTGGACTTGTGACCCTGACAATAAAAGAGGTCGGGTGCACGTGCCCGTAGCCAGTTTCCCACAAACTATCTAAGTGTGTCCTTGTGGTCATTATGTATGCCTGAGGGCCCCGGTCCCTACCACATTACATTGTGCTTTTTACAGGGGACGCAACCATGTCACCACAGGCCGTAGGGTAGACCTGGGACATGTAGCTGTGTTGTACCCCTCTGTAAGTGTAAGCGGAGTGGACTGGCGTACAACAGTCCAGCATAACGGTGTGCTCATCAACCCAGGCTCTGTGCATGGTTAAGTTTTGGCCTCGCCAAGGAAGTAACTAATGTGTGTGTCTCTGTTGCAGTGTAGGTGCCACCCATCTCGCAATGGACAATGTTGCAATGTAGCAAGCCCCCGGAGTGCGGGCTCGGCCAAAGGGGTAAATGAAGGAGCGCGAGGTCTACTCTCAATCGCATTGCGAGTTCAGCCAGCCGTGAACTCGAAATCTGTGTTTGGGGGGGAGGAGCCAAGATGGCGATCGGAACAGTCGCATAACCGCCTCGCTCCGAGATCCTTTCCTCCCGCCACCTATCCTGTCTTGCATCCTGTTCGGGGTGTTCCGAATTCGGTTACCAAGGAAGAGCCTTCACTTACCGTCTTTCTCCGGGGCTCTGGCGTGCAGTGGTTTCTGCGTTCTGCCCTTGTCGCCTTGCCGGCCTTCCCGGCCCTGACGCCGGGGCCCCGAGTGCTGTGTCTGCCCGGAGGTGTTCGGAGTGCCGGCGGTCCGGAACCGGTGGAGAGACCCGATGGTGGGAGCCTGAGAGCCGCGAGCCGGAAGCGCCGGAGCGGACCCACCCCTGATGGTGGGCCACCCCGCATGCTTGATTGCCTGCCGGCCCGAAGAAGAGAAGCCGCGCTGTCCAGCTCCCCGCGAGTGAGAAGCCCACTCCTGTTGATTGTCCCGCCTGGGATCCGGTGCGGGGCTCCCCCGAGTGTGGTGGGGAGCACGCCCGTTCTTCTGGTGACTCTCCTTTCTCCGCCGAGAGCCCTCCGCCGTGGATCGGCTGTGTGTCCTGGGGCCTCCGGCACTCCTGGCGGACTTGGAGGCGGATGCGACAATGGTGGCGGGCGATGTGCTCAAGATGGCGGATGGCCCCTCGGAGTGTCTTCCTCCTGGAGACAGGGTCGTTGCTGCATTTGCTTTCCCCAGACCTCGTCTGATTCGGGCGGCCCCTACACGGAGTGCTGTCTTGTTTGCCCTTGCTGCTCTGCGGATCGACCTGTCCTTGCAATGTCGGGACTTGGAGTTGCGGATCGCCGCCATGGTTGCTCCGCCATTTTGTGACGCGGTGTCGTCTCCCCGAGTCGGTGTTGTTGAGACTTCTCCAGCTGCTGTGCTGGGATCTCCGGCTGGGTGTTCGATTCTATGGGATCAAGTGGACCCGGTGCCGATGCTGCAGTGTTTCCTACATCCTGATTTCTTTGCTTCGTGCTGGACAGCCCAGGTGTTGTGCTTGGCCACGTGGATCTTTGGGGTAATTTTGCATTCTGACTGCTGCCGAGTTTTCCTGGTTGCTTCTTGTTCGCAGGGACGGTGTTCCGCAAAGATCCCACTTGCTTTCCCTGACTGGTATGGACCCACTGTATCATGCTGTTTCTTAGCCGTGGCGGGGTCTGGCAGCTCGGCTCTTCATAGAAGTGGACAGGGGTGATCGTGCCTGGGTGCCTGCGGGACTTTTGTTTTGTTCAATGGCATCTCCGTGCCTCATTGTTTGGACAGTTCCTGTTTTCATCCTTTGTGTAGGCTTTTCTCTGTATCCTTTTTGACCTCGATTAGTGATCCGTTATGGCGGGTGGGGTGGTGTTCTGTATTTCGATTGCCGGCTCCCCTCCTCTCTTCTCTCTTCTTCTCTCTCTTCCCTCTTTTTCCTCTCCTTTTCTCTCTTTCTCTTTTCTCATTACTCGTTCTTATTCCCTTTCTCTTTCTTCTATATTTCGGGTGACTCTGGGCGACAGGCACGCTGTTTAGTGGGGTAGGCCATAGCCATTGCAGTGATGTAGGGTGGGGGGGGGGTGTTTGTTATTTTAGTTTGTTTTATTCTATGGTCCCTTTTTGCTTTCTTTCTAGGGGGTGGGCTATGTCCCTTTGTCTTTTCTCCTTTGTTTCGTACGTGTCTGCACTTTCTCCTTTTTCGGGGCGGGAGGGCTGTCTATGTGGTGTCCCATTTATTTGTTTGCTATGATTTGTCCGTTATTTTTTAACTTTGATGGGCATAGGATGTCTCTGGGCCACACCCTACTGTGGTTATTTGATTGCGTGGGGGGCTGTATCCCTCCCGTCCCCCCCCCTTTTTTCTGTATATGTTGCATGACACACTGGTAGATATGGCTGCTGCCTCCTCTATAAATCATAAAATGAAACCTTTCTTATCCTGGCGCCTACTGTGCAACGACTTTATTCCGCGTCTATCCTGTATTCATTCTACCGTACACATTGATGTTGCTCCCTTTTTGAATCTCCTGATTTAGCGGCCGGCCCCTGTGGTTGTAGGCCCGCGCTTGTACTGATATGTGTCTCTCAATAAAGGTTTAAAAAAAATAAAAAAATAAAAAAAATCTGTGTTTGACCTATCCTTACCATAGGCCTACACACACGTGGCCGGCCACCTTCAACGCACAACATCACAGTGTCGTTGTCAGGTGTGTGGACATGCGCAGACAGGCATGACAATGGTGTGCCGTAGGTGTGCAAGTGTTGCAACCGCGCTGTGCACACAAGTAAATAGGCCCGGAGGGAGTAGCAGCAGTGAAGCTACGTATTACACATTGATGCCACTCATTTTCTACAAGCAGTACATGTCAAACAGGAATCACTAAGCCACACATATCACACACCAATGAACAAGTGAGCCTGCCAACACATCATGCAGAACCAACTATTGACTCATGTCTCTGTGCACTGTCACAGGTGATCAAGCATATGCACTCTGCCCTTGGATGATGACACCCCTCCTAGCCCCGAACACACAGGCCCAGAGGGAGTACAATGCGGCCCACAAACGCACCAGGGGCATTGTGGAACGCACATTTGGCATGTTGAAGTCACGTTTCAGGTGCATGAACATCTCAGGTGGAAGGCTCCTCTACAGCCCAGACATCGTGTGCAAGATGGTCGTTGCATGTTGTGTGTTGCACAACATATGTGTACCCACCAGTGCCCCATGGATACTAGTGCCAGATGCACCGGACGATGATGAGGAAGATGAGGCAGGTGGACCACACCCCACTGCAGCTGCAGCAGGAATAACCAGTAAGAACACCATCAGTGACAATTTCTTCACATGAGCACGTCACATTGTGACAGTCCTTAGCAATCATGGGACAGTACAAAATGACCACAGGCACAGCTTGTGCAAATAACTCCATTCCAACACACATTCCCTAAATGCATGTCACTCCTCTGTACAAGCACATCACTCTGACAAGCGTAAGTGCAACATTCAGGGCTAACAATCTCATAATTTGAAAAAAGATGGTGGGTGTGTCACCTCTGTACAGAGAGGCTTTTTAGGGTGTCACATATTCGAAATGCCATTTCTGTGTGTCAAAGATAGTAGGGAATCCCACTCATCTGTGTTTCACATGACAACAGGCCTTCTTTTGGGGTCAGATATCTACCACCATGATGCAGGGATGCACCCTGTGACTCAAGTCCCACAACATGAGCAACCTGGACTTAAGGAGGAATCACTGCCCCTACATTCGTCCATGCTTTCATACCTGATTAATCATAGACATGACACGTCTGTGTGTATTAGTATGTATTATTCACGTTCAGTGGTGTGTTGAAGCTGTCTTAGTACTAGGCCATTTAGACAACACTTTACAATGTTGCCCTGTGGAGGGCCAGCCAGGGTCCTTTAGGGATTGACAAGTTACTCGGAAGGGGAAGAGTCCAGTCCGCAGACTGATTCCTGTGTCATTGTTAAGCCAACAAAATTTGGCAGTCCATGTCGAGGTCCAAGGTTATGTGTCGCAGAGTGCATCGGGGGACGGTGGAAGGTGTTATTCCAGGGCATGTTGCAGAGGGTGGAACCAAGCAGAAGCAAGCCATATGGCGGGTATGAGTGCTACTGCTTCCTTCTTACCACTAAGAAAGATTCATCCTAATCTTCGTCCTCTGATGTTTCATGTGCCTCACATGTGGGTGGTGGTGTTTGGTCTGCAGCCCTGTGTGACACAGACACATCAGGGGCCAGAGATGTGGATGCATAAGTAGATGCAGCATTCATCTGCGCAAAGGCTTGTGGCATTACTACCATGGTGAGGATCTGCAGGGTATGGAAGATGCCATTTACAGCTTTCTCGTGTGCAGCGGTGGTAGCCATTCTTTGCGCCTCCATCCACTCCATGTTCTCCATGACCCTTCTTATGTTCCCCAAATCACGGATGACATCACTGTAGCCACTCTGACTAGACAGTGGTTGTTGTCTCCGAGTCATAACTCCAGCGACTCCAGAAAAGTATTGTTTGAGGGCATGGGGCGGACTTTGGATGTCCGTTAGGGAGTGTTAGCGGTCCCTGATGGGACTTAGTCACCCAAGTATTTTTTATTTTTTTTATTTTTTATTTTTTTAATCTGTTTATTGTTTTCAAGTATAGTACATCTCAGTTCTATAAAACAAAGTAAGAACAACTCAGGCCTTTACACTACAGCATTCTTCAACTCAGTAAGTCCTGCAGCTACATGTGAGTACACATACATTGCATATATGTAACAGTTACAGATAAGTTTTAAGACTTTGCATAAATCTTTTACCTCATCTTTCGTTTTGGTGAGCATTTAGGTACTGCGTGAGATATTGCCAATAGTCTTTCGGCCTGGATTGTGCAGGAAGCTCCTCCTCATAAGTCCTTAAAGCGTCCTGACAATGGGACAGATCACCCAGCCATTGTTTAATAGTTGGAGTAGTTTTGCTATCCCAGCACATAGATATACGTCTCTTAGCGAGGAGCAATGCCACAGCACAAAATTTACGTTTCATAGCTTTGACTCCACTTAGCAATCCCAATAGGCATATTTTAGCATTACATTCAATGGTCATACCTACCATCTCTGTCAATGTCGTTGTGACTTGTTCCCAGTATTCTTGTATCTTTAAACAGGCCCATGCCAAATGTATGAAGTCAGCTTCGTCCTGACCACATCTCTTACAACAAGTTTCTGTACAGAGTCCATACTTGTACAGTTTTACAGGTGTATGATACGTCTGGTGTAGATACTTGAAATGCACCAAGCGCAAACTTCCATTTGGCGTTAACATTCGAATTAGATCACAAGATATATGCCACTCTTTCTCTGTTAGTGGTGCGTCTAGTACTGAGCTCCATCTGTCCCTAGCTTCGTGTGTGTTCCCGTTTATCTCATTTTGCGCTGCAATATATAGACGGGATACGAAATGTGTGGTATTCTTAGACGCAAGTATCAATTGCAATGTGTCTAGTTGTGGTGGCTCATCAGGGAATGTGGGGTATAATTTTTTGACCGCTTCCTGCAATCTAAAATGAGTGAATCGAAACAGTAGAGTTTGATTCTGCACATACGACAGATCCTGCATGGTTATGAACTTCCCATTTTTATATAGATCTCCTAGTGTGTCCAACCCTACCTGCTGCAGTAATCCCATGCCCACCTTTTCGTTGGTTACCGATATGTCAGGATGAAAGTGAAGTGGCTGGCTCGGCGCGTATAACGGTAATTTGTTTGCCATCTTTCCAAGCCTATACCATAAGTTATTTGTGGCGTCAATAGTGTTAATATCCCTTTCGTGTAATGGCTGACGTTTGTGCGTTATGATTGCTGTCAGTGGTATGGGTAGTGCGTCTCCTTCCTCTACAGCCGTGTGTGTGAGGTATGATATTTGGTGATACCAGTATGTTGCATACTGTGCTTGTGCACATAGGTAATATAACAGAAAGTCTGGGACACCTAGCCCTCCTTTGGAGTATGGTAGTGTTAATGTGCGGAGTCCCACACGTGCTTGTTTGCCAGCCCATATCAGCCTGGTCACTGCTGATGTTATACGCCGGAAAACCTCCCTTGGTGGGGGGATCGGGATATTATTGAATAGGTAAAGTAGTTTGGGGAGGATTACCATTTTTACAATCGCTATACGATCCGCTGTAGATAGTGGCAGTTGTATCCAGCAATTGATCTTCTCTTCTATGGAGAGCAGTGTTCTACCGTAGTTAGTTCTAACGACAATTTCTGAGTGTGGCAATGTTGTGTCCGTAAGTGGGATAATGGATGATTTGTCCCAATTTATCTGGAGTCCAGACTGTCCTCCAAATCTAATATATTCCCTTAACAAAGGCGCTAAGTGGATCTCGGGGTCACGAACATACAGCAGCATGTCGTCTGCATATAATGATATGTGCAATGGTCTGCCGGGAAATTGTAGTGCAGATGGGTGATGATTTTGTCGTACTTTGCATGCTAGCGGCTCTAGGGCCAGGGCGAATAACAGGGGAGATAGCGGACATCCCTGTCTCGTGCCGCGCTCAATCACTATGGAGTCAGAGGTGTAGCCATTTATTCGTATCCGAGCCACTGGCTGTGTGTATAATAGTTTGACCCATTGGACGAACAGCTGAGGGAAGCCCATCCTGTTCAGTACCGTGATAAGGTAAGTCCACTCAATGGAGTCAAACGCTTTGGCAGCATCCAACATTACTGCCACCGCTTTAGTACTTGGTATCAGATAGTGGGACACTGCGAATAGAGTGCGGGTGTTATGTGTGGTCGCCCTTGATGGTATAAAACCAGATTGGTCTGGGAGGACCAAGTTGGTCATAAGCGGCTGCAGACGTGTTGCAAGCACTTTAGCCAATATTTTTGAGTCCACATTTATAAGGGATATGGGGCGATATGAGTCGCTTATCTCTGGGTCTTTGGATGGTTTTAACAGTGCAATCACCATCGCTTCCCTAAGGGTCGGCGGGAGTATATTCTTCTCGAATGCGTCCCCAAACATCGCAACTAGATGCGGAGCTAATAAGTCAGCATAGCGCTTGTAAAATTCACATGTGAACCCGTCAGGTCCGGGTGCTTTGCCATTCGGTAGTGTCTTAATTACGTCAGTGATTTCCTCCACCGTAATCGGGAGTGCTAGATATGCCCTCTGTGTGTCCGAAAGCCAGGTGATAGCAACATCCTCAAGGTACTTGAATATTTCATCAGGTGTTGCAGTAATCTGGGATTTGTAAAGTACGCTGTATGTTTTAACAAATTCTCTCAAGATACTTTGGGGATCTGTGCTTATGGCTCCCTCCTCGCCCTGTATTTTTAAGATCGTTTGTGATCCCTTCCCTTCACATATTTTGGCTGCTAGTACTCTGCCAGGTCTGCCCCCTTCCCCAAACGCACGGGCTCTGGGACGTTTGTGTATGTATTTGACCTCATCTTCTGCAAATGTTTGATACTCCGTGAGTGCCTCCCTTATTTCCCCCAAAATTACTGTGTGTTGGGTTAATTCGTATTGGTGTTCAAGCGACTTTAGCTTCGTCTCACAACGCTCCAATTGTGCCCTAATGTCGCGCAGTACCCCTACTGTGGTGCTGATGCATACCCCTCGTATCGTGGCTTTAAAAGCCTCCCACAGTAAGCTTGTATCCTCCGTCGAGCTGACGTTTAGGTGAAAGTAGTCTTTGATAGCCGCGGCTATAGTGTTGTCATACAATGAGTCAGTGAGTGCAGTAGCGTTGAACCTCCAGCTATATGGAGGAGGTGTGTAATGCGGCATTTTAAGTGTCAACACTATTGGGTTGTGATCAGATAGGGATTTGGGCATGTGTCTAACATCCGTTGTCCATAACAACGTATTCTCGGAGCCCAGCCAGTAGTCAATACGCGACCAGCTATTGTGGGCAGCGGAGGTGTGTGTTGCTTCGCTAGCGCCTGGATGTCTTGTCCTCCATATATTATGTAAGTGTAAATCTGCCATCATGTCTAGCACTTTGTCTCGCGCTTTTCTATGCGGTTCAGTCATTGCCCCCGATCTGTCTACACGGTCATCTAGCGCTAGGTTTAGATCTCCACCCCATAGTAGGACACCGTCTAGTTTATCATGTAGTTGTTGCCATAGTTCGTGATAGAATTCAGGAGCATCAACATTCGGACCATATGTATTAATAAGGGTGATCTTGTGCCCCCTCAGCGCTCCTGCCACAATCACATATCTTCCTTGTACATCGTTTATGACGTTTTAAATTTGAAGTTTGTACCTTTCTTTACCAGGATCGAGACACCTCTTGCATATGAGGAGTATTTGGAATGATGAGCTGTCTCTGCCCACTTTTGGCCTATTCGGGTATGTGTGGTTGGCGCAATATGGGTTTCCTGCAACAGTGCTACATCTATATGCCACCTATCCATGCAGGCAAACAACTGTCTTATCTTTTTCGGATTGGCAAAACCTCTTATGTTCGACGTGAGCAGATTTAACGTGGTTCTATCAGGTATCTTGTGAGTCATGATGTATCTAGGTATGTAAATGTAAGAGCGTGAATATGGTGTAACTGCAGTTCCCGTCGGTCACTGTTCCAAGCGTGTGTACTCATTAAACATAGATCAGCCAGAAACAGCGTACTCTTAGTTTCAGCAATGCCTCTTAAGCGCCATGGCCTAAAAACAACAACATTCCCCCCATCCCACCTCCCCCCTCCCACATCGGCAGCCAAATTATGCCGAAGACATGATCCCCCATTAAACTTCAGAAACTTCATAAACCTTGTGGGGAGTACCCATGTAGGGGTCCGCCTAGGGTGCACTTCACCATCCAGTGTATGGATGTGGGCAGATCATCATTAGATTATAGGTAAATGGTACATGTCTTAACCGAAACTTGGTATGATCCACATGTTAGGGTATGGGCGCCATCTCACTGCACAATCAGCTGCATTTATATCAACCATTAAACATAACAGACCTTTCCAGCAGATTATAGTTTCCCATATTTGAGTTATGTTCAACGATCTCATGGTATTAATTATTAGTATTGTGATAAAGTCGTGACAAAGATAATTTATCTCGAGTTTGCTCAAGTTACTAGCCCTTAAGGCATCAGCATGGTGGGTTACTGACATCTTGTTAAACAAGTCGTCTTATGTCTTGTTGGCATAAATAGCATGTTAGAGTTCAGTCTTACTCAAAGACACATGTACTTCTAGTCAGGCCTGTATACGGCTGAGAAGGTATAGGTCTATACAGTCCTCAATACTGAGCCGGTCTTATGTAAGCAGGTTGACGTTTGCACGGAATATTTTAGTAGCCATAAACACTCCAGTGGGCGCTTTGCTGTACGCATTACAGAGGTGTACTCCACCTCACCTCTGTGTAAGACTTTCTATCATGAGAGTGGTGTTCTAGGGTATACCTACGAGCGTGAACCAAAAGGCCGAGGCCTTCATTTGGGCCATAAATTCATTATTGTACATCCCATAGTGTACCCCTTTATATTATATTCCAGTGCACAACTCATTTTGTGTTACCTCTGTACATTTTATCACTCATGGACTGTTTGTATCCAATACAGTGTAAAGGCTGATTATAGCACACTGTTATGTGAAGTAGTCTAATATGCAGACAGTTTGCCAACTTGGAGTCGAGAGCGCAGAATGGGATATTCATGGCTATCATTCGAATATCAAGGTCCTTATTATACACTCTGTAAACCACCTCAGTACATTCCGCAGCATAGCTGATCGCGTGTTACCTGTGTTCTGTGTACCACTATCAGGCCTTTTGGAACCGATCAGTCCCGTTCAGAGGCGGCGTGGGTCAACCAGGTGTGCCACAGTTCTTAGATGCACCCTAGTCACTGTGTCGCAAACATGTCTGCGCCCGGAATCACTCATTCTGAGTCATGTGACTGACCAGCTTGATTACATTCCTTTGCGTTGTTTCGCGATTTTCTTAAGGAAGTCTTGTGCTGCCTTCGGTGTGGAGAGGATCGTCGTCTTGTCATCCCAGTTGACCTTCAGTCTTGCAGGATACAACATTGCATAGTCTATCTGCATGGTGCGTAATTTAGCCTTTACACTCGCGTATTCCTTGCGTGCCTGTTGTACCGCCATGGTGTAATCAGGGTAGAATTCCAACTTGTTGCCTTGATGGGTAACTTGCTGTTTTTCTCTCGCCATCCGTAAGATACAGTCTCGGTCCCGGTAGTTTAATATTCGAGCCACTATAGGTCTCGGTGCCGCTCCCGGAGGTGGGCGAGGGGCCAGCGATCTATGGGCTCGCTCCACCATGAATAGCGGGGATAATTGTCCCGCACCGAATATTTCCCGACAGAGATCCTCCACATATGTTTCCATGCGTCCCGTGTTCGTGGATTCCGGGATGCCCGCGATACGGACGTTATTTCGGCGGGAGCGAGCTTCCAAATCCTCGGCCTTGTTTTTTATCACCTCCAGCACCTTCTCCATGCCATCACATTTAGTAGTGGTTGCTTGCGCCTCAACTTCTACCGCCGACAGCCGAGTTTCAGCTTCGTCTAGCCTCTCTCCTTGTCTGTCTAGTTTTGCTGCCATGTTGTCCACGCGAGTCGTGAGATGGTCCAGTTTACCATTAATATCTTGGAGGCTTGATTGTATAGCTTTCAGAATGGATTCCATGACAGGCTCCTCTGTTTCTGTTTCGGCATCGGATTGGGTCATCGGCCCTCGAACTGATCGTCGTGCCTCAAACGTCAGTTTCGGTTGCTGCTTATCTGGTTTCCCCATCGTGGTCAAAGGTTGGCCTTTGATGTGTGGTTAATGGAACAATGGCAGGTCGCAGGTTGTGTTCCAGTTCGCGCCTAAGTGCTCACAGCATCGAGGAAGCAGTGAGGGTTGCACAATGGTGAATCAGAGATAAACGCGAGTCTTTCAAGCCCTGTTTGTCGGCTTCAGCGTGTTTGCAGACGTTGTGTGCTGCCGTGGTCCAGTATCTCAGCTAGGAGGTATTCCAACTAGATCTGCGAGACTTAGCTCGATAGTAACAAGATGTGCTTGCGTATTGTCTCTAAATGGCCCACAGCGACGATTGTTCTGGACATCACTGTCACCCGTTGTTAGCCCGTATCGGTGCAGTTTCCTCCACAAAATGGCTGTTCCCAGCCCACAGCATGGATGACCCCTCCTTTGACGAATTAGCGGTGGTGGGTTTCTTAACTCAGCAGGCGCACAGCAAAGAAACCAACTTTAGTATGGCATATCTAAAGCATTTTGTTCACATCGTTAGTCGCATGGTATTCTGTCGTACCGGGCGTTGTATTTGAGTTCATAAAGCCTGTAGAGCCATTCTTGCTGTGTGCGCTATGTTATCCATGCATCCTAAGAGTAGCCTTTTCATCTAGCTGCCGCGTCCTACATGAGCGCATTGGGGCTTCATACATTCATCACCAAATTGTCACACTTGCCGTCCTCTGCAGCAGTCGCTTGGTAAATTAAATATGAGCACCTCTTCAGCTTGTTAGCGCGAGAGATTTGTGGGCGCCCCCATCTTGTGTCAGTGCGTGCATTCGCATTTCTTAATTACGATTTCGGCCGCATATTACTAAACTCATATTGCACAGCTGCGATGTGCACTCACCGCTACTTACCGCATGCTTATTTCCAGCCGTTTCGTCTCTGTATGTGATCGCGGCCGCTGGAGTCTTTGCTTACGCGGCTCCGGTATTTCTTTATGTCGCGGCCGCCATCTTGTCCGTCTCCGGTCGCAGCTCACAGTTACCTCGAGATGTTTTAATGCTGCATTCTCCGGCCAGTGCCACTGCTAGTATCACTCTGCGTCTGCCCAGCACTTTCCGTCGCCCGATGCTGTGTTCGGTTACACCTGGGATGTCATTTTACCGCTGTGTGGAGCAGGTCTGAGATCTGCCCGGCGGAGCTGCCTCAAAAGTCAGCCATGCCGCTGTGCGCCCTCTAGCGCCCCCCTAGTCACCCACGTATGGCATTTAGTTTGGCTGCCATGCTGTAGAACGCCACCCGCACCTGTTCAGCCAGCTCCTTCTGGCGGTCTTACACACGGCGTTGGAACGCCATGTTTTCTTCATGAGGTGCTGGGAGCCAGACGTGGTGGAGGATGCTTCCTGCTGTGTGGTCTGTGGAGGGGGTGGGCTCACCTCGTTGGTGCTGGGCTGCCCTGCTACTGGAGGTGGGGTGTAGTGGTTGTCCATGAACCGTTGGAGTTCATCGTCTTCATTGTCCTGGGGGTCGTCTCCATCATCACTGATGCGATGTAGGGTTTGCTCAGCAGGAGGTGTTGATTGTCCCTCTGCAATGTAAAGGGGAGATGCAGTTTCACAGTGTGCTCCACGTATGTTGATGCATTGGCGAAGTTTACATACAGACTGCATGACAATGTACATTGTGACTATTTGTGAGGACAGTGGACATTTGTACTACATCACGGATGTGAGGTTGTACTCGTACATTGTCATCTCACGTTTTTTTTATTTGCTTTTCTGGTGCATTTTCCCGCATGACGCATGGGAATTGCAGGCCTGTCACTGGTTATCGCTGATTTTTGTATCGCCGCTTCTTTCGCGTTTCGCATTTTCATTTGATGCGTTATCGTGAGGCTATTGCATGTTACCGCCGTGTTGAGAATACCACGTTAATACAGCGTTATTTTCCCGCAATAGACTGCGGTGTTGAAAGTTGCGTTAAGCTAATTTTGCGATAATTATCACGCGTTCTTGAGAATATCCCCCGTGAGTATTCCATCCTTGTGTTAATCCTTCTTGCTAGGCAAGACCTTGTCATGCAACGGGATGCAGTGTAGGTCAGTCTAGGTTAATGAGGTATTTCCAGTTATTGTGCGGATATCTGGCTTCATTGAAATTACATCCAAGATGTGCCCAGCTGCATGTGTAGGACCCATTACAAGCTATGAGAGGTTGATGCCCTCTGGATAAGCCAGGAAACCAGTTTAGGCAATTTTGGGTTGGTGAACCTGATGTAGAGGTCTTCTAGGTTACATAAAGTACACAGTGCGACTACAGCGATGTATGTCATTCTCCTCGGGTTGCAGTATTTGCACTTCCGAGTAAAATCAAAGGCACTTTACAGTAGTATGTTTCATTCCCCTTGGGTTCTGGTATTTCCAGTGCTGCTGCAGACTGAAGTTGCCACTCGTCAAAATTCTGGTCCTAAAATAGGTCTGCAAATTATCAGATACAAACAGCTTGGATATCTGGAGCCCACCCAGAACAAAGACCTCAGGTGCTCCAGAGTCTGTTAGCCAAGGCATCTGCTGCCCAAAACCAGTAATCAAATGCCATCACTTTAAAATGATCAAATATATAAGTATCATGAATGAGCTGGCCATTGATACCAGTGAAGCTCCAAGCTGTGTTGTGTAGAAGGTTTTGTAGATAGCCTGGTCTGTGTACATTGATTCATTTCAGTATGCCGAGTGTCTATACACCATAATTATGTGCTCTTTGGTGCCATGCCCACGAAAATGCAGGAACAATTTTCAGAGTGGAGGTGCTGCCAAGTGTGTTATATCACTGAAGTCATAGGGATTGTGAAAAATCCAAGCATCACACAAAGAACAAGTGTGACAAATGCATTCAGCAGGAGAGCGGTAAGGGTTTACTATTTTGCTGCTGGTGCATTTTGGAGCACGCTGTTGGAAATATATTACTAAAGCTTGACGAGTTAGTGCACTGCTATTTACAGACATCACATTACCATTGAAATGACCACTACATTGGCACAGACATATTGGTTTTCTGATAAAATTATATGCGCCCAGACAATGAAGTGTAGAAATAGGGTTTCAGTCAATGTTTCATTTGTGCATTGCCAAGTGTATTGATTTGTTTTGATCGGATTTAAATCTTTGTTTCCATCACCCTTGAGAATTGCAAAAAAGAGCTTCTTTTGTGCTTTCTTGCATGCTGATATATTTTGAATAATTTGCTCAGTTCTTACAGGTATTCATGTTGGTGTGTGCTATTAAATGAAAAGTGACACCATGCAGTCTTTTCTTTCACATTCCCCGTACCCTAGAAATATTGTCAACTAGTTCACTTTGCAAAATGCTCTTACTTTACAAAGAAGAAAAAGTAAACCCCAATCACCATGTTAACAGAATAAGTAGCAATTTGACAGAAAACATAGCTTGACAATTAGCATGTCTTTGACGCAAAACAAATTTGACAAGATAAAGACACATCTTAAGGACATCTTTTTTTCTCATTCACCATCTGACCTTCAGCATGTTTATTTTGGGGGTGCTTCTGCACCCCTACTTCTATGCCTATGTTTGGCTGGAGGTGGCATGATCTGGCTGGAGTGGGATGATCAATAGCCTAAATACTTAACAGTCAGAGCTATGAAACACATCAACATTTCCTGGTATTTAAGCAGCACAGGTGGCATGGTCCTAAATATGACTGAGAAAGTCTCGTCTATTTCATATATATTTTATTTTCTCTTCCATTTAATAACTGGCCCATCCGGGGACATTGCTTCTAGATAACCCTTGGCAAGACAATGCTAGCAATTGACATTTACCCTGAATATCAATTTCTATGCTTCACCTGCACTCTTCTTAGCTATTTACATCCGTATTACCCTGCAGTTCAGACTTCTAATAAAACCATAAATTGTTTTTGATCAGAAATACTATACAAACAAGTCGGCATGCAGTAAAAGACTGTCTCCAAGGGTAGGATTTGATATTTTGTGGAAAATTCCTGAATTTTATGCCAATAAAATCAGCTTCTGGGAAAGTCTGTCTTACTTAATCCAAACTAGCAAAGCTTGTGTTATAATGGTTATTGTCAGAGACACATGTATCGCACAGGAGATGTCTACATGCCCATTTATATTGTGTCTAAAAATGATATGAATTGGTCTTAATCAGTATGAATTTTATTGGTGTTACCCTTAACCATGAAAGCTATAGTTATGTATGATTGATCTTGCTAAACCAGGACGTTTTTCGTTTTTAATGTGAAGTAGGACATTTATTAAAGGTATGCAGCACTTTGTTTTGACTACTTTGCACAAATTAGACATTCATGGTTTTAACATTGCTTGCTGGTATACTTTAAAACAATTATACTAACCTGGAACAACAAGGTCCATGCTCTGCAATAACTAAATATTGAAGCACTTTTTTCTAATACTTAACTGAGCAAGGTTATCTGGATTATATTCCATTGTTGGTGGTTTACAGTTACGATTCTATTATATGACATTCGACTCAGGATAACGATTTCTCCTTTGAAGTCTAATGAAGTAAATCTTGGGGATGCCAACTGATTGAAGACAGAGTTTATGATGTTATTTATTGATGATGTTTTATCTGGTGATCATATTGTGTTTAATTGTAAGTTTTAATTAACTGAACAATAAAGTCTTACCTAACTTCCTTCAATTGTTTGTATGTGTGTGAAGATATTTTTCCAGAACATACGAGGGACCTGGCATAATGAAAGCATCTAAAGGAGCAGCATGTACCTTTTTCCTTTGTAGGCATTCATTCTTGTAGTCCCACCTCTTTTTATGAATCTTTTCTGGAGGATAACACAAATAATACATTCTCCAATACCGTTACAGTATAAAATTAAATGGGTACAGTATTTCGTGTGTCCTCAGAGACCGAAATCGCCAAATCACTTTTCATTAAGACTACAGGAAAAACATCTCCCCAGTTCCCTAGGTTCTGATGCAATTTATGTAGCATATGATATAATTGCGATGTCTGTATAATCTGATTAAGGTTCTCTTAAATGTTGCACCAATAGCATTCTCCTCCACTCCTGTTTAACTGTAAATCATGTGCCAAACACAAGGGCATATGTACAAGGCCCTATCATCACGGGAACGTCACTTTTTGTGATGTTCCCATAGCGATAGGGGCATTGCCTTATGTACAAGGCAGCGTTAAGCCACTTAACATGGTTCAATGCTGCCTTGTTAATAAGGCATCCTTTCATGCTATGTTTAGCATGAAAGGGGCGTGCAGTGGGTGTTGTGGTGGGCGTTCCACCACAACACCCATTGTATTTGATGCTGCCCACTATGTACAAGGGTGGCGAACAAAGGAGGCAGCGCCAAAATTAAGATCAGGAAAACCCTGGTCTTAAGGTGGCAAAACGAGGAGGAATGCATTATTTCTCCTCGTTTTTGCTTTTTCCATGTGTGCTGCCTTGGAAAAAGCAAAATGCCATGGTTTGTTTATGAACAGGAAGGTGTCCCTTCTTGTGCATTAACAAACCTTTTAAACAAATGCCCTTTTGTAACTTTCATGTGTGCTGCATGAAGCAGCACACATGAAAGTTACAAAATGGCTTTTCTGGATTGTTTATGTGCAGGAAGGAACACCTTCCAACACATAACCAATCTTCCCCTGCACACAGACACCCTTGCACTCTGGTGCAAGGGTGCCTGCGTTGACGCAATCGCAGGGGGAAATGCAAGGCTGCACCACATTCTTGCAAATACGGCGTTTCCAAAGTGGGGGAGCATGATGTTAAGGCCAAGAGGCTAATGACACGCTCCGCCACTTCATCGTACATATGGCCCAGTGTCATGAATTCTGATATAATCCTAACTCTTTAGCTTGATCTGTCGTTCCTGATAGAAACATGGCTCAAATAAACGACTTATTGAGCCACTGGTCTTATCCCTCAGCACTACTCCATCATACAGCTTCACTACATTAGTAATGCGGTGGTGGAGGTACAGTTATCCACAAAGACGTATTATGAGGCTACTGGTCTTGGCTATCTTGAGGATGAAATTAAAATGACCACTCTATTACTGTGGACCTCTGTCTGGTCAAGCCTTGTCACCTCTTCAAATCGTAAAATAATTAGGAATTGTATAATATCATTATCTATTGTATCATCTGTTAAAACAACTTTAGCATTAGAGCCATACTTTAGCAATAAATCCATATTTAAGGGGCCGATTACAACTTCGGAGGTCCGACCGCATGCTTCCTTGGCAGTCCAACCACCCAATTATGAAGTGAGTGGGAACACCGCCTCTAGAGGGAAGCAGAGGTGGCCCATGGAGGTGGTGCACGCATTTTTACCACCGTGCAAATTACGATCTGGCTTTCCGCTGAACGTTATCCTGGCTGGGACACCGCCATGCGAGAGTCAGTGAAAAGGCAGGTAATGAGGTGAAAAACTGCCTGCAGTGCAAAGGTGCCCTTGTGAAATGTAAATGTTGCTCATGTATTGACCTCCAATACCTTTGGGTCAGGTGCGGTCAATGTTTCTCTCGAACAATGTAATGCAAGGAAGCAGTGCGCCTTCACTGGCTGAAGGCACTGTAGCATGTTCTTAACAAGGGAGGGAGGGAGAGAAAAGAAAGTGGATTTGGTCTCCCCGGGTATATATCATAAACAGAGTAGAATCCACTTGGATGGTGGATGTGATCCCTACTGTGGTGGGGAGCACTTAGTGTTTTTTAAAATACCCCTCACACACCAATAGGCCCCTTGGTGTCATGCTTCATCATCGGGGTCTTCGCACCCCTCTACGGAATGCGGCGTGCTGCGACCGACGACTACGTGGGAGCACTAATTCAGACTATGTGTGGTGTGTGTAGGGTAATGATTGTTCGTGAGTGGTGAGGTTTGAAAAGTGATAAGTGATGGTTAAAAAATACCTGGTTCGTGGGGTGAAGAAAAAACTTTTTAATATGCCCCCGGGCTGGTATTAGTAAAATGGTGCAGTGTGAGGTTATTAGTGTATAATTATGTACATTAACCTCGTGTGTGCGTCTACATAAACATGTTTTGGAGTCTAAAACTCCTTCTTCAGGACAGGGTAGCACAAATCCCCACCTTACTCACATATGTATAAAAGTGTATGATGCAAAAAAGTGAACTATAGGGTATATGTACCTAATTCACAGTGTTTAGTTGTTCGTAGTCTTTCGCCCAATAGGCGTTTGTTGAGAAAGACCTAAGAAAGAAAATAATACATTGTAATCATTATTTACAAGGGTATTCGCGTTTCTTCCAGGTGAGGTGACCCTAGAAAAAGTGAAGGGATGCCGATTTCTAGACAGATTTGTCATTCTATAAGTGATCATACCCCCTGTAAAAATGTGACAAGGACAGGACAGACAACACATTAAACAGAAAACACACACTTCTATACTATCTTTGTTCCATGAGTTCCTGCATTCAGGAAAAAACAAGTGATGTAATATCTTGTATAATTCCTTACTCAGTAATAGTGGTTAATATGTTTCATGAGCCTCATGGTGTTTTAGGGGGTCAATTGCGCCAATTTGCAACCTATAAGTGAGAAGAAGACTGGCTCAGGGTTTCTACTTACATAGTCTCCTTGTTACAGTAGGAGACACGTAAGGCTTGTCTCTGTGGTGACGTGGAAGAGCTCCACTAACATGCGCGCATGCGTGTTCCAACGTATAATGGAAGTCCGGGCATTTGGATCCCTTCGTTAACAGTGAGATTGTAACCCGTTTATGTTCATAGAAAAAGATGACGTTATGTCCGAAAAAGCTTGGTATCAGTGCCTGACAACGTTGTTTTGGGGCACCAATGAGCTGTTTATAGGTCTCGTTGGTGGAAGCGTGAGACCCTCCTCTTCTGTTATTTTTTCTTCGTTTTCTGCTATCTCTGATGACGGTAGTTGGCAAAAGCGCAGGGATGCTCCAGGGTAACCTGGCGCTATACAAAACCGATTTAATAATAATTCAATGGGGTTATCACACATCATGGATACAGTGTACATAATTATACACTAATAACCTCACACTGCACCATTTTACTAATACCAGCCCGGGGGCATATTAAAATGTTTTTTCTTCACCCCACGAGCCAGGTATTTTTTAACCATCACTTATCACTTTTCAAACCTCACCACTCACGAACAATCATTACCCTACACACACCACACATAGTCTGAATTAGTGCTCCCACGTAGTCGTCGGTCGCAGCACGCCGCATTCCGCAGAGGGGTGCGAAGACCCCGATGATGAAGCATGACACCAAGGGGCCTGTTGGTGTGTGAGGGGTATTTTAAAAAACACTAAGTGATCCCCACCACAGTAGGGATCATGTCCACCGTCCAAGTGGATTCTACTCTGTTTATGGCACTGTAGCTTGGCCAGCAATGGCTTCAGGCTCATCACCAGAGCCGAAGCGTGTCCCCGTCATGACTCCCCCGCCCACACCCCCCCAGCCCCACAGTAAAGTCATGATATGGCATTTTCTAAACCGCCGCCGGGGCGGGCTGGCGATAAAAATCACCAGAATCGTAATCGGCCCCTAAGTTTGGTTCCCTCTTCAAGCAAGTGAAATCTTGCAACAGGATTTAGAATGGAAATCAAATATCATATGCTATAGTTCCCTAAGGATTGACTTTGTCTCTGCCTATGTGAAACACCTCAAACTAGTCAACAATGCATTTTATATTTTTCTGCTGCTATTACAAAACATTCTGCAATAATAGGTTTAGTAGACCTATCTTAAAACACAAGCACTTAAGGAGCTGTTGGCCAGATTTGTATTCTATCTTTGGCAGTCATCTACATGATGGTGTACAACAAGAATGAATACAGCTGACAATCAAACGTTGGCTTGTGCCTTTGCAGTTCCTTCTGTTGAGGCAAAGTTGTGCCAAACCCACTCTGTGAAATCCTGCTACATGGGTTCAGAGATGTTGTTAATTTAACTTGCCAGGGACTTGGCTTCAAACTGAATGCATTAAGTGCGAGATTGGAGGAAGGGGGCGGAAAGCAGTGGCAGAGAGCTGGAGATTCATATAAGGAGTGGATTTGGGTGGGAGATACAGAGGGACAGGGAATTCGCATGCCTATTAGGAAGATGTACATGCTGCAGTCTAAAGGCGGGAAATGTGCCATCACTGCTGCCCGGGGGTCTACAGCGCGAGCACCGTCTGACAGAACAGAACGTCCAAATGTTTCTTTGCATCTGTGAAGAGCTCTTTGATTTAAAAAAAAACCAAGAAGGACCTGCCAAGTAGCAAGCTGGAGTAAAGCCTTAATTCAGCCTCCCAGCGACTTGGCGAAAGGTTGCATTGAAGCATAGACAGAGGGCGGAAGCACAGTGCAGCACAATTACAACAGGGAAGGAGGTATCACTGAAATGGAAAGGCAATTCATCGCAGACTGAGCAGTTAAGAAGTGATTTCGTAAAAAATATCCTATTACAACATGCTCCTACACTGTGCAATCACTTCATGCTATGTCGAATTATCACAGTGCTCTATAGGTTGTTAACAATATACCACTCAACTACTTTATGATTAGAATCTTTAATTATTTGGTATTTTCCTTCTAGGACATCTGGAGGCACCACACAGTCTCCCAACAATTACCAAACACTTCCCCCAGCAACAAGCCAGATCTGTTGGATTTGCATTGCATTTTTTTTTTAAAAGAAAGATCCATTTGCTTTGCAAATGCTTCCTCCTGTTTTTGTTGCATATTCATATAATTTAGTGTATTCTGTGAGTGACTGCAATCATTTGGTTGCTGTTTTGTGTATTTGTTTTTATGAGACCCAATGTTGAAGTAAACTATTAATGGACTGGTTTTGTCAATGGTTTTTTTATTTCAAAGTGCTTCGGTCCCGGATGGCAGTCTTCCAGGTACCACAACTGGACGCGTTTGCTATCCACGGCCAGTATTCAGTAGGATAAATATTTCACTCATTTGTTTTCCATTGTACTGTGGCGTTTAAAGCACAATGGAGTGTGAACTGTTGCTTATACTGTTTTAAAAGTAATGGCCTGTTGTATATAAAATGAAAGCTCAAGACCCATGGGCAAACACATTATTTGTTGCCATCGCCATCAAGACGTGGTGGCGGAGAATTGTTGGCATTATGGAGTGGCCAGTAGATTTCACATTCTTAATCGTGCTTTTCCAAGAATCCTTAGACCGGGTTTATCATCCATCACCCACAGTTGCCACGGAAACATAATGGACAGCGGGATTACTCCGGTCTGAAAGGTGTCTAAAATTGATGAACTTAATTTAGGGTTTGTTGCTCCAGGCTCAAGGCAACTGGGAGGTCAAACAATTGAGTGATCCAAATTTTAATTAAAAAAGCAGTCAAGGGGGCACATGCCATTGGTGGATTGCGATGCATGCTACCACCCATGGGACGCCTTCCCACAGGATTGGTCTAGATTCAACCACAGGTAAGGTTGTCGAAGGGCAAGCGATGGGGCAGTGCGTCATCAGGGTGGTGGAATTTCAGTTATTAAACCCTTAGATGTTCAAGAAGGGAGTCCAAGATGTAGTCAGAACCTATACAGTGGCCCTTGGCCTCCTCTCTCCATAATGTGCAACTCTCTGCAGCGATCCATTCAAGGAGAGTGTGGAACCAAGATGTGGCTGAAGGAGGGGGGGGCTTGGACTTCCATTGCAAGGTTATCACTATTTTTGCCAGAAGAAGGACTAAGCCTGTGAAGAGTTCAGTAGGTTTGTAACATAGGACCAAAAGGGTTAGAGGAGGGGGCAGCACTATAGAGTATGCATGAAACCTGCATTATCAGTTGAACATCTAGGGCCTATACAAGCAGCTTATGGAAAATATGTGTGTATTGTGAGTGGAGTTAGGTAAGCGCTGCGAAGCACAAAGTACTATCTGCTAGATTCATCAAAGACCCGTTTTACGAGTCTATAATAGCGATTCATAAGGAATCGCTATTACAGACTCGCAAAACGGGATTCATGTAGGAATCGCAATATTTATTATTATTAATGAATGGGGAGGTATTCCTTATTTGCGATTAGCAATTAGCTAATCGCAAATAAGGATGCGAATTCAAGGGTGCCAGGGGTGTCCAAAGGACACCCTGTAGCACCCCATATATGCAAATTTACACAGGTGTTACGCACACACATGTCCAAAGGACATGTCTGTGTGTAACATGCAAGTGAGAAAAATGCACTAAAGTGCTTTTTTCTATTTTTTCGCTATTTACCACGAAGTCAGACTTCGTGGTAAATAGCGACCAAAAATTGCGAATTCGCAATGAAAAAATGGGTAATGAATTGCATTTAAGGAACCTCAAATAGAGATTCCTTAAATGCAATTCCTCGCAAATGTGCGAATTCTTTATTAGCGAATTTTGCATTTGGGATGATGAATCCCAAATGCAAAAATTGCACTCGCAAAGGGCCAGATTCTCAGAATCTGGCCCTTTGCAAGCGCAATTGAGCTTGATGAATCTAGCTGTAAATTCACTTAAATTTGACATTTCTAGATAGTAGATGGAGGAGCTTAAGGGCAAGAGACCACTCCCTATCATGGGAGACCCTACCAGTCTTGTCCTTCCACTGTTCTCTGAGGTGGTCTATGCCAGGGACTCTGAGGGGAGGAGAGATCTCTAAAACCACAAGATTTTTCTGTGACCCCAAGTATATAAGTCTTGGATTAACGAAGAGAAGGGGAGTCCATACTGTGCCAAAGTCACTGCAGGGTGCGATGTAGGATATTATAATGTAAACGTTGTTCCATATGGAGCTTGTATGTATCCATGAGTTCAGGAAAAGAGATTAAGTGGGCACCATGAAATGTCACCCACTGTCACGAGATTGGAGTTGTGCCAATGGTTGAGTGATGTAGAGGCTAGTGGGCTGACAGGGATTGGGAGCCCCTACAAGGGAATTGCCGGTGCATATGGGGTGAGGTGTGGGACCCAAGAGTAGCAGCTTAGTGCCACCCTGAGATGCCTAGACTGTGATTGGGGTCCCCTAGAACATGAGATTAGTAGTGTGTGCAAGTGTTTATCTCACAGCGGTGGAGTACGGGTAGATTTTTATTCAAGCAACAGGCCTGGGAGCCACTTACTAAACCACTGTAGGTAGCCCACAAGGTAGTAAAGCTCCATTTGTGGAGCACCTAAGCCACTCGCGTCAGTAGGCAGACAGAGTTTTGAAAGGACCACCCTCTGTCTGCCTGTGCCCCAAATCAGTACACTAAGGAGTTTATTCAAATCAAAGGGTGCAAGATGAGCGGTAGATTGGGAAAATAATATAATAACTGGGGCGGGCCACCATTTTCAAAAGTGCTATACGACTAATAGTATCCTGCAGGTATTAGGATTTAATTTATTCTAATAAAATAGCTCAGGTGGGCAGTGGACTACTGGAGAGATTTGTGCGTAATCCCTGGTCACATGTTTAACCGCATGCGTGCGGGCGGAATTCCGCTCGTACGCTGAGATATGCGAAACCGCATGTTACGTGACGAGCTGGGCTCGTCATCAGTGTAGCAGGAGGCTACCTCATGACGAACCCAGCTCGTCATCAGCGTCGAAGGGGTTAAGATATACAATAATATAGAGACTTAATATGCCTACAACAAAGTAGTGCATGTAATGTTTGGTTCGCCAATTTATTATTTTGCAAGAGATTTTACTGACTGTGTTTGTTGCAAAGAGCCTTAAGTCACCCACAGGTTACAGGATATAATTCAGGCAAAGTAGTTCTGCTGGTTGTGCACCTACTGCAAACAAATTAATTTAACCTGCAAGGCAACTCGATCTTTAGTTATTGTAAGGCTAGTAAAAGGGGTTCTCGTTGGCAGTATCAATACTTTCTATTAAGTACAGTTTGTAGGGAGTTGAACACTTGCTTCTGAAACATGTCGGTCACAAGATTAAATCTTGAGATTCAGTCTTCCGTCGTTCTTAGTTCAGAATATTTAGTTTATTTAAATTAGATAGTGCTAACGCCTGTTATTGAGAGCACTAAAAAAAAAATAGTACTTGTAATATGAAGTGCTCAATAACAACATTATTGTGTTATATCTAAATGAGTATTATTAATGTACGCAATGCATCTCACACTTGAACAAATAAGCAAGTGAGGCTATAATACATTCTTTATATATGAAGCAAAACAAAATGTTCCCCAAACCCATTGGAAATGGTGAATATGCTTCTGTACGCAGTGTTCGAAGTGGGCGGGATCGGAGGGGCACAACTTTTTGTGGAAATTCAACTATCCCAGGACATTTAATTCTCAGAGATGAAATGTTTCAGGTAAAAATGTAAGGCAGGGAGTTTCCTGTGCTGGGAAACCGAGGGTGGGGCAGACAGCTAAAAAAGCCTTCTTGATAGGGATCCTGTTTGCCTGAAATAAATGTAAACGTGCAAAACTGGTTAATCTGCAAATGTAAAGGGTGCTTGAAAGTTGGTATTGGCTTTAATTGATGGACTCACTTGAAACTTTCTGATGATACAGATGTATTATAGTGGTATTGCAGAGAAGTTACCAGCTGAGCTGTGAAGTCTGTACATTTAAAGAACAGTTATAGAAAAATGCAGCATTTGCAGTCTGGGTATTACTAAAATATATATTGTGTAACACGTTTTTATCTTAAACCTTTTTGATCATTTTGTAGCAACCTACCTTATAATGTTTGTAATGCGCGTTTAAAATAATGACTTCTATCACAGACTGGGACCTCGTAGCACGAAACATACACAAGTCACTATTCTCCACTGCATCAACCAGATTTCAATTCGGTGGCTCTCTGGTTACACTCATAGACCTCTGCAGTGCATTAACTAACTGAGGTTTCATGATATACAATGGTGTGTTTCCCACTGATTAACTTAAGTTGCATTTATTTTTTATTTAAGCTGTGCCTAATTTCGTATGTAGTTATCTAAAGGTGAAAGACCGAAAAAAGTCACAGTAGGAATTTTACAAATGGAAAGGAGCATCAATGTATGCAATGTGGTATCCAAGCAATTATTGTATTCACTTTCAAGAATCAAATCGTAGGCAAGCTTGTTTCATATGTAGATTCCATTTATTAATTCAAAGAAAATCATCGCTGCAAAAGATAATAGTATCCAATCATCAGCCTAAGCGTTTCGTCCTCACTTGGACGTCATCAGGGCTGGAAAAAAGGATAAGTGCACATATCAATATAAATCTCTATACTTGTAAAAAAATGAATAATTGATTCTTATTATCTATATTTTTATACATCAAATGGATTTAATTCTCTAGCACCCCCGTATAGTCTGCCTATATACAGTCTAGTTTCCAAATATTCTACCCAGGAAAACATTCCGCTCATGATTTTTTGGATGGACAGCATAATATGGTATCAAGAACAATCCTTGTTGCTTCCACATAAATCCTCATCAGTAAATCTCATATACTGTATAAACTATTGTTGTAATGTGCCATCAAATCATATTTAAACTCCTGGTGACAATTAATCATTCCTGAATATATTTAATTCTTCTTCATTATGAGCTCCCTTACAGCCTTACTGTCTGAGAAGCTTCATTAGTAGTCCTTGGAACATACCTCCAGTAAATATCCTAAGCATTTCTCCTTAAAGTTCTTCTCCTCTTCATATCCTCAACCCATACATGTGGAAACGTTTTCCTATACATAAGAAATATATTTAAGACCAAATTATCAAGCCCTGTTCACTTAGGAACATTTAATTCATGATAGATCTTATTATTTTACATACCCCCAAACAGACATAGTAAAAAATACAGTGTCCTGCACCTTTTTCTAATATATTATTTAGTTATGCGACAAGAGAACACGAAACTATTGTTCTCCTGAATATTAGTCATCAGACTCAACAGATCTTATGCTAAATCGCCCAGGCAGGCAGAACTCGCCCATAAAACCTCCTATTTCTCACCTCTTGCCAGAGCGTCTTGTACTCTGGCCTTCTGCCCCGGCCTGGCCCAATAAATCCAGCCGTAGAATTGACCTTATTAGATCCCTGTATTTAAATATACTTATGACCAATAGGAACTCGCAAATCCAAGCCTCTTAATTAACATTGCTATAACCGTGGTTCCCTCACAGGTCCTAACAGCTATTAACCAATCACCCTTTGTGACCTCATGGTGCTATTATTTGAACCAGTCGCCCATCAGTTTTTTTATTTAAAGAGGGGCATATTACCAACAACTAGCGATAATTATCGCTATGTTGGCTTAGCGGCAATATTTTTATCGCCGACCTGCGGCGATTTTTATCGCTTAGGAACCTTGCTATTATCAAGGTTTATCTCCTAAGCGATAAAAATCGGCCGAAATGCATGAATATCGCTGAAAAGTCCGCGATATTCATGCATTACCGAGCTAATGCTCTTAGCCGTGTTATCCACCTACCATTGGATAACATGGCTAAGAACTGCTCTGGGGCAGGTATTAGCTTTTGGAGATATTCGCGCTTAACGCGAATATCTCCAAAAGTTGGTAATAGGAGATAGCGATGTTAGCGACTGTTTCCAGTCGCTAACATCTTGGCACGCCCACTTTGCATGTCATTAGTGATAAATTTCACTGACATGCAAAGCGGGGCCCAAGATGGTCGCTATCTCCTACTAGCTGTCGCTAACTGGTGTTAGCGACAGCTAGGTAATAGGGAGATAATTTTATCTCCGCTTTCTTGGCTTTTAAAGCCAAAAAAGTGGAGATAAACCCCCTTGATAATATGCCCCAGAGTTCCCTCTCTAGTCCCCATTTTAACTGACCAATCATAATTCAGACACACTCCTTCCCTACTCTCCGTAGGTGTGCGCGTCAGACTTCGGCCTGACCCGCCTGACGTTGGGCAGTGCTAAGTTACAGTATGCTTTGTTTTTTTAGCCACGCATTTGGCCCTGTCCCTAATCTCACTCAGTCCTCCCCCTTTCACACAGCATGACAATTCCCATAAATTTTTTAATGCACTTTGACCACTGTTTGTGTGGCATATGCTCTAATGCAAAAACTTCCTTTGGTGGTGTTTTGAGGTACACCAAAATATATCCAACAACCCTTTCAAGTTCCTAAAAAGGTTCAGTGTTACAGAGATTATATCAATATAATAAATCATAGAAGTTCACCATTGTTATAAACACAATATATTTTAACAGAATTCTCCAAGGTATAAGTGCAAGAAACTGGAGACAGTCAAACTGTGAACGTTTAATTAAAAGTGCTGGTTTCAGATTAGCAATATGAGTCACTTACATAAAATTGGCACCAAACAGTTAATATTGCTATAGATTTGAAGAAATTGGAAATGTTAACAAGAAAACAGTAATAAAAAACCCCATCCACAATCAGATAACCAGCCAACCGACTGTAACAGACCAGGTAAGTCAAAGTATAAAGCTCTAAAAGTGTAATAGAATGGGAGGGTAAGACCAATACAGAGAGCAATGGGGGAGGTGAAAGATACCACACATACTCCTTCCTTAACAGACCAGTGACATGCCTCTCTGGAGAAGAGTTAAAAAATGAAAATAAAGCATGGCAAAAATAGTAGAACGAGAGGTGGGAGTGAAAGATGACACAAGTAGGAAAACCACAGAATACATAGAGAGACCCACAGGAACAGGGCAAGAAACACACCTTACCACACACCTTCAGGTTACATAGCCCTTGTGATAGACCGGACGCTTGTGTCCTCTCCACCTTTTGGGCCCCTCATGAATCCCATCACCTGCTCCAAGACCATGAAAGAGCTTGCCATGCTCACTATTTGCCAAGACACTCTATCAATCTATCTATTCTCCACTACAAACGCACAGACACAAAATCCATATCCATTCATCCCTGGTTTTCAACAAACTATTGAACAGTTTGATCACCATCAGTGGGTTGGTAAATTTGGTTCATGGTGAACAACCCACAAGGCCCTTAATGTGTGCCAAATCACTGACTCTTACATAGGGTGCACCAACCATGTGCCTTCTGTCATAGTAGTCCTTCTGCCGTGACACTTCACCTCACCTCTCCTTCTCCGCTCACTCTCAACAGACATGTCTACATGTCTACCTATTCTTTGTTCACTGCATCCAAACTGGAGCCAACCCATCATTGGCATTCCTACCATGAGCTAAGACACCTTCCCTTAGTGGAATGTGGGGACATCCTGTAGTTGAAAAGACGTTCTTGCAACTTTAGTTCTGCCCCTATCACCTTTACGCAAGTGGATGGATTTCCCAGCATCCATTGCCCCAACTGTAGTCTCTACTTTCACAATCTCTTGTAAACTTGTGGTCTTCTTCTCCATTACAACCGCACTTGTAACAGTTCAAGAATTAGCCCCTCTTGCCAAATATAATGCAGGTAGCCTTTACTGCTAGGCATGTTTTACTGCTTGTCATGTGACCAATTCTCCCCATAGCTGAAGCACCAGTCCCTGAAACTGCTCTCACCATTCTCCAATTCAACTCTCTACCTTTGACATTGTTTGTCCAAGCTTACAGCAATGATGTCAGACAACCCTCTCACTTCTTTGCTAATTTCGTCAACACACCTCAACATTTCTCTTTAGCAACCACTAAAACCTCAACCTGGCATCTGTAGCACAGCACCTCCTCCCATAGAGAGGACTTGAGATTCTGCAGCACCACCTGGAGCACCACAGAACTAGAGCCACCCTCCCAAGCCTCCTGCCTCCAATGACTGGCAAATGTGTGGCTTAGTCCCTTTTGCTTATATAGTTGTTTGCGGTGTACTTGCCTCTGCTGTCTGAAACCTACTATTTTCCCCCACAAGGCATGATTCCTTTATCTGTCTCTCAGCGGTGTTTTACCCTATGCCTCTCCCAGACACTGAGGGGCATATTTATAAAAGTTTTGGGTCTGTCTTGCGCCACGCAAGGTAGTGCAAGGGCGACTCAAAACCTAGAATGATATTTACCAAGTCCCAGAGGGCCACCTTGCCTGGTCCTCCATGGCTTGGTAAACCAGGAGTAACACAAAGCAGCGCAAGCCTCTGCCTTGCATCACTCTTCCCCAGGGAGGCGTTCTATGGGTGAAGTCTCCGAGTTCCCGCGCATCCACCCATAGATTTTCGCTCATTCCCAGATTTACCAAGACAGGTAAACCTGGGAATATGTCAAAATGCTACGCCTTCCCAGAGGAGGACTAACAATGAGAAATATCTATATTTCTCCTCGTTTTTCCTCATTATATGGAGAGGGAAAAGCCTCTGAAGATTTTTTGGAGCAGGAAGGTGCCCCTTCTTGCACAAAAACAATCCTGTCTGCAAAGCAGGCACCCTTGCACCATGATGTAAGGGTGCCTGTGTTGGTGTGAGGCAGCAGTTTGTGCTCCAGGGCAGGTAGAGAGCAGGAATGTGTCATATCTTGTTAGATATGCCGCATTCCTGTCCTCTCCCTATCAAGCAGCGCAACACAGCAAGGTGTCTTGGTGCATTGCGTAAAATAATGATAAATATGGACCTGAGTGCTAGGAACTGTTGAACTTGGTCTGTCATTTACACTCAGGGTTTAATTTCACTGCCCCAAGCCTGCCAAGTTCTAAACATGTTTCTACTGTGTCAGAGGAGCGGGTGGGGCCTTTGAGGAGTAGTTCTTTGTCAAGCATAGCTTGTCCTGCACTTCTACTCTCTTCCCCCACAAAAAAGCTTATCAGTCTGCCACCTATGTCCTAGGGTGTTTTCACACTCTGCATTGGACATCAGCTGTGCACAGACTCCAAACATGATCTGGAAACACACTTAAATCAAGGTTTCTAGGCCATCTTTTCTGCCACCGGTGATATTGGTTCCTCACCCAGTGACTGTGTGAAAGGAGGCGAGATTAAGTGACACACGTGGTGTCACTGTCAGTGCCTGGTCGTACCTGCTAGCTGTAGACCTACTGATAACTGGATGCGTCCCCTGCTTTCACTTTTTGATGTGGAAATAAGATATGAATGAGCAGGGGATTAGCTTGGTCTGTGAGATTGAGAGGGGGTGGGGCTGAGCTTCAGATTTCCCTACAATCAAGCAGGCATTTAAGGTTAAAATACATCATAGGATAAGCAGATCACATGATAGGGCTTAAGGGGCAACAGAAAGGGGGAGAAATGTGGATTGTTATGAGTACCAAATGAGAGAAACACAGTGGGGGCCATGATGTCGGGCGGATCGACATCTCTCCCCCACCACCAGTCATTTACCCCCGCCCTATTAGAATGGCGGGGGCACAGTGGCTGACGGAAAGACCGTCTGGCGTTTTACCGCAGGCAGGCAATTGTTACGATTGCCTGCCGTGCGGTCCTGGCCATAATATGGTGGCGGTGCCTAGGAGGCACTGCCCGCCATATTATGATTTGTGCGGAATTGTGCCTTTCCATGGAAAGGCATGCGGTCTTTGGTAATGGGGGCCAGTTACGGACCCCTGGGGGTTGGTGGGAGGGTTGCTGCACTTGGGGATACCTATGGTACCCCCCTACATTGGCATGGACAAGGTGGCAGGCACCGCGCGGTGCCCGTCAAGTTGTGCATGGCAATGCACAACATGCATTTTTTACATTGCGGCGGGTGCTGTTTACAGCACCGCCCGCCGCAATGTAAAAAATGCAGGATGCGACCGCCATGGTGGCAGTCGAATCCTGATTGGCATGGTGGGACCGCCGCACATATGGCAGGGAGTCCCGTTTGCCGTTGCGGAGTCCGCCCGCCATCGTAATGATGCCCAATATTTTGAAAACTAATTAACATTTTTTAGGACTTTCAAACTGAAAGCACCTGTGCTCAACTATTCATCAGAAAAGACTTAATTGGGGGGGGGTTGTTTCACCCCAAAAACTCCCACTGAATGTACGCCTCTGTGAATGAGAATTCGAATAAGTATATAGATGAGTGGCTTTTCATCAGAGATGTAATTCAAAATATTGTCAGTATGCAATGCGGTATTGTATGCAATGCGGTATTGTATGCATGGAAGTATGTTCCATGTTGGAAAAAATGTATGATGGAAGTGGGAGTTAGGGATTATTGAGGAGGGTGGGATGAAAGCAAAGGTTGAGGTCTTACAGTAACATGTGAGTTTATCTCCTGGTATGCAGACAGACTATAAAGTTGGAAATGTCGACTTAGACAAATATTGAGATGGAAATTTTGTGATACAGAAATATCAACAGCAAGAATATCGAGGTCAAGAATATTGATTTCAAGGTAAGAAATATCGTTAAAAAAAATATTGAATTCCTTAATATCGTTTACAAAAATATAGTTGTTTAAAATATCAATTTTGTTATTAGTGTTATGTATTTTAATATGTATTTTAAATGTATTTGATCTATTATTTTGTATAAGTATTGTTTTTGTATTGTAATATATGTGTTACATTTTTAGAAGTTATCAATTTTCTTTAATAAAATTTTGCGTTTTTTTGTTCCAGAGCGGGTTGTGGGTTTATAAAGGGATAGGGTGGGAAGTAATTTAATTTTAATGAATAAATGATTAGTTTTTATTTAGTAATATTTTATTTTATTTAGATTTTCTAGTGTTAATTGTGGGAAGTAATTTATTAATAATTATTAATTAATTGGTTAATTAATATTAATTAATTAATTGGTAATTCATTATGGTAATTGTGTTATTTTTTAAGGAGCGGGTTGTGGGGTTTACAGAGGTAAAGGTTAGAAAGTAATTTAATTATCATAAATTAATGTTTTTTTAACTTTATTAATATTTATTTAATTTAGATTTTATTGTGCTAATTGTAGGTAGTAATTTATTATTAGGTAATTATTAATGGGTTGTTAATTATTATTAATTAATTGGTAATTAATTATGTTAATTTTGTCATTTTTTTAGTGGCAGACTGTGGGGTTTATAGGGGTAAAGTGTGGAAAGTCATTTATTTTTAATTAATTAATAATTATTTGTTAATTAATGCTAAGTGAATAATTAAAATGTAAATATGGAATTTTGTTGTGAGTTGTAGGGTTTATAGTGGTAAAGGGTGGAAAGTAATTTATTTTTAATTAATTATTAAGTAGTTGTTAATTGATATTAATATATTATTTTAAAATTAATTATGGAAATGTTGTAATATTTCTTAGGTGTGGGTTGTGGAGTTTATAGGGGTAGAGGGTGGAAAGTAATGTATGTTAAATTGATAATTAATTGATAATTAGGGTAATTGTTTTTTATGTTTGTTTGTGATTTTTGGTTTTATAAGGATAATATTTGTGGAGTAAATTAATTTTTATCTGTTTTAATTTGTTTTTTTATTAATAATATTTATTTAATATTGATAGTTAATTATGTTAATTATGGCCGTAGATTTTTTTACAATGTAGATGTGTGTTGTGAATTGTGTGGTATTACAGGGTAGTAAATAAAAAAAGATTACATTTAAGTAATAATTAATGTTTTGGTTTATAAATATTTTCAAATTAAAAATAGTTATTAGCTTGTAAATTATTTTAAAATGTATTTAATATAATATTTCTAGGTATTTTTCATATATATTTTACATTATAATATGTTTCTATTTTGTAGATTTTTTTATATATATTATAATTTTTTTAAATATTTTGTGTTGGTGACATTTTGCTTGTTTTAAATGTTGAACTGACTGGAGTGGGAATATTACTTTTTACCCCTCCGCTGAACAACACTTTCCCTGTTGTTGCATTAACTGGAGTGGGAATAGTATTTTCTACCCCTCCGCTATCCAACACTTTCTCTACTGTTGTACTCACTGGAGTGGAAATAGTCATTTTTACCCTTCTGCTATCCAACATTTTCCCTACTGTTGCACTCACTGGAGTGGGAATAGTAATTTTTATTCCCCCACTATCCAACACTTTCCCTATTGTTGCACTAACTGGAGTGGGAATAGTAATGGTTACCCCTCCGCTATCCAACACTTTCCCTACTGTTGCACTCACTGGAGTAGGAATAGTAATTTTTACCCCTCCGCTAACCAACACTTTCCCTATTGTTGCACTCACTGGAGTGGGAATAGTCAGTTTTATTCCTCCCCTACCCAACACTTTCCCTACGGTTGTACTAACTGGAGTGGGAATAGTAATTTTTATCCCTCCGCTATCCATCAATTTCCCTACTGTTGCACTCACTGTAGTGGGAATACTATTTTTTACCCCTCCCCTATCCAACACTTTCCCTACTGTTGCACTCACTGGAGTGGGAATAGTCATTCTTACCTCTCCACAATCCAACACTTTCCCTACGGTTGCAGGCACTGGAGTTGGAATAGTCATTTTTATTCCTCCGCTTTCCAACACTTTCCCTACTGTTGCACTGACTGGAGTGGGAATAGTAATTTTTACCCCTCTACTATCCAACACTTTCCCTACTGTTGTACTCACTGGAGTGGGAAAAGTAATTTTTACCCCTCCGCTATCCAACACATTCCCTACTGTTGTACTCAGTGGAGTGGGAATAGTAATTTTTACCAACCTGCTATCCAACACTTTACCTATTGTTGCACTTACAGAAATGGAAAATGTAAACTTTTAAATAGTTTAATGTTTGTATTTATAATATAATATTTTATATATATATATATATATTTGTAAATGTTCATATATACAATTTATAAAATGAATTAAAATTAATAGTTTATTAATTGTTTTGAAGTAATTATGTGTATATATATTAAGTTTTATATACGTGTTTTCATTTTTTTAAATAAATGTATTTGTTATATTTGTTAAAATGTATATTAAATCTAATTCATTTCTTTTAAAGTTGATTTTATTATTTAATATAATTTTTTATACATATATATTAAAATCGATGTTTTTACATCGATATTTAAAAAAAAAATTGTACTTACCATTATAAATATAGGATGTTGATATTTTTGATGTCGATATTTATAACTCGATATTTGTGTCTGGGGATATTTTGGGGGTCGATATTCTCTCCGGGAACCTAATCTCCTTTCTAGCTTTTGTGGGGTACCCACTATAACTCTCCTGACAACCATAACGCCACTTCAACTTTAGTTTTTCAACAATACTACACACCTGCAGCTGACCCTATCACTACACAAGCCATTAAACAGATATTCAATCGCAGGATGCGGCAGATAAAATACATTCTGAAATGATAAATATATTTTAATAGCTGTAATATTGTTAGCTCTTGAAACATGATTTTTTGTTGATAAATCCATCTATTAAGGGCCAGTTTTAACATAGGGTGGTGCAAACTCCAGTTTCCCACTGCCAAAGACTAACGGTGCACATGCACACCAAAGGAGCATAGAGCCTCACCAATGCCCACCGTGAGACAAGTTTATGAGCATTCACTTTAAAAATCGTACAATGCCACTGTAAATTCCATTGCTCCCGGCAGCATATAGCAGTCTATAGCATCCCTTAATCTGAAAACATCATCTGCTAGAAAGTAAGTCCTTAACCGTTTCTTCTCGCGCATAATAAACAAAGAAAACAGCACCAAATGGCCCGTGTTTCCACTTACAAATTGCTTAGCATGCATTTCCTTAAATACAACAGAATCACTTTCCAAGCCGCAGGAACTTTTAATACCCCAGACTTATAGCTATCATTATACCCTATGTTACTTGTAATGAAGTGGAAGGGATATAATTCACATTTTGACACAGTATCTTATCCGCCAAATAGTAAATAAGGCTTTACGGGCCAAATATACCAAAGCGTTATTCTGGTTGCAAACAGCCCGATTTGTAAAATCGGCTCATTTGTGACTGAAAAAATGTTTTTTAAATCGCAAAATGTTACTCGTAACCTTTTAAATAAGCGGTGTGTTTAGAGCACCCCTTTCAAATGCCAAATCGGTATGGTATGTATTACTGATTTGCGACTGAATTCCGCTCACAAAACAGTAATAGCTTTTCACCAGTTTAAAACTGGTGGAAACCTTTCCCATTTTAGAATGCAAATAATAATATTTTTAAGAGCAGGCAGTGGTCCTATGGACCATTGCCTACTCTTAAAAAATGAAACTTCAGGGCTTCATTTTTTCTTTCTAAACGCAACCTGTTTTTCTTCAAGGAAAACGGGTTGCATTTAAAAAAAAGATTGCTTTATTAAAACGCAATTACAGACATTGTGGTCTGCAGACCTCAGCAGGTCACCATCCCTATGATGGCTGTGATTCCGAATGGATCGCAAACTGCAACCTACTTCATTAATATTCATGAGGTAGGTCAATTTACGACCCACAAGGAATCCCTAAATGAAACCTCAATAAGTTTCATACATTAGAAATACTGATTTCCTAATTGATATCCACTGAAAAAAGCAAGTTTATGAAATTGGTATTCCTAAAGATTGTACATCTGGCCCTAAGGGTCTGTTCTGGAGTTTGGCTGATTGAGTAGTGTTCTTGGGATGACTGAGGATATTACTACCACCATCCCAAGGGTACACCGCCAACAAAATGTAGCCTGTACTCTCTGTGTACATTGAAAGGAGCTCCCATTTTAAAGAAAGGTCAGATTTAAAACTAGCTTTTGTAATAGTCCTTACAAGAGCCCTTCCAGGGAACTGAGAAATGCCTTTAGTTTTCATTAAGCATGAGCGCAAAATCCGTTACGCTCGCGGATTTTGAGAATTTTCGGTAAATTCGCGATCCGCGAACTCTCGGATTCCGAGGCCAAAAGTTCAAGCCTTGCTGGCCTGTTGTTGTAACTATTTTACGATGGCGCCGGCAAGCTGCCAGCGCCATCGTAAAATAGTTACTAAATTAGCTTCAACAGGAAGCTCGACTAGATAAAATCAAGCAGGCGCTCGTGCATCTGCTTTATTTTATCTATTCGAGCTTCCTGTTGAAGCTAATTTAGTAACTATTTTAGGATGGCGCTGGCAGCTTGCCGGCGCCATCGTAAAATAGTTACAACAGGCACAAAACGGTGGCGTCTTCTTGAATAAATATGAAGGGCAGGGTTCATTCTGGCACGACGGTCCTGGCACAAAAATTAAACCTCAACCGGAAGCACTTACAGATATCAAGCAAGCATGTGCCCTAGTTGTAGCTTAAATTCAGTGACTCATTCATCGGCCCAAAAATCAATCGCGCCTGTCTGAGAGAATGCGTTTTGTATTTCAATGTGCACATTTATTATAGTACTTGCTTTATTCCCTTTTGGCCTAGTTTTCTTCTTTTATCTGTGTATTTGTATTTGAATGTGTTTCTGCATTTAACCCATTTAGCATTAGATTGCAGGACTTTGTGTAGACGTCGCCTCTGGTTCTGGACGTCTGACGTGTTGTGTGTGTGGTGACGTGTCCTCAACAGTGCTGTGAGTGCCCCCCACGTCGAACCCCTGTAGAGCCGCTGGTTTATTATAGTCGGCATTCATGGAAACCCTGCAGTGAAATAGAGCCAGCCGCATAATTACAGCAAAAGAGCGGTAAAGGAATGTTACGTTGTACAAATGAGTGACAGAATAATATTTATTTCAGATATTATCTTAGGGTGGATTTAGAAAATGACATCATGGCTGGGAGATGGGAACAGGTGGTTTTCATCAATACTATATATGAGGTGACCGTATGCTGGGGCTGTAGCACAATGCGATGCATCTCACACACTTTCACTATTATCTCACGTTCCTGTTGAGGCGCGGACCATAATTAGCCCAGGTGACTTTGCTGAGTCGTAGTGCATTGTTCAGTATAGTAGATCATGCACACCTGTGGCATAGCGAGTGCACTGTGGGCCCTGATGCAAGCAGTGGGGTTGCCCCCATGCACTGTTTACATTAAAAAAGCACTGTCAGACCCTCACACTCCAGGGCCCTGGTGCCACTGCACCTGCTGCACCGTGGATAGCTGCGCCCCCGCTGCTCAGACCAGCGCTGTGACAGGGGGAGGGAGTCCCGGGTACCATTAACGCGCCATGACTGTATTTCTGCCTTGAAAGTGATCATTAGCTGTGCTGGGTCCAGTCTCTCACAAGCGTCCTTGTGTTTTCTCTTCCAGCGCACCGAGAGTGGACGACGCTGCTCCGCATGACCCGCCTCCGGCATGGAAGCCCCGCCCCAAATCCGCCGACCCACAAATCCGCCGATCCGCGGATTTTGCGGATCCACGATCCGTGAATACGCAAATCCGTGAATCGTGGATCCGCAAAATCCGCCCATGCTTAGTTTTCATCCAAATGTGGACAGTACACCTTCTGACATTCCTTTAGTCTGCAAATAATTAATAAAAATCAGGTTTACTCAATGCCACAATGCCATCTTCCAGGCTAAGTGAAGGTGGTGGGGAAATGAAAAAACTTTTTTCAGCAGACTTAACGTTTTTGTCTAATTTCACCTCACTGATCTTGTTTAGAGTGAGTCTCTTCTTTACGTGCATTTAGAAAAAGGTATGTACACACACTGGTAACTCAATTACTGCACATGTTTTCTGCTTGGGTTGATTGCCTTTGGTGTGGTGAAAGACCAGAATTTCCATTCTTGGTACATGTAGTGTTCTACAGGACATATCATGCAGCAGCCCCTCCCTAGGGGCACTCCTACCACTCACCCCACACCCTCCAAAGCAGGCATCACTGGTCAAGTGATCCCGTTAATAAAAGGGCCTGGGTGCACATGCTCAGGGCTAGTTCTACCTACCAATTCCTAGTGTCTGTGTCAGTAACTTCAGCAGCAAGTATGTTAAAGATTGCAGGGATTTGTTAGCATGAGCTGAAAGCCATTTTATATTTTGGCAGCCATTTGAGGTAGCCATGTGCTCGCCATGTGCTGTTTCCCTCTTCAGAGCCTTGCACATGCTCAGAGAGGCCTAGCTAGTAGAATGCACCTGCTCCTAGTATGGAACTGTCAGGCTATTTTTGCTGCTGTATGGAGAAGTAACTCTCCTCCCACATTGTTGAGCAAGCAGATCTTGCATGCCCATATTAGGCATTTTGCATGCTTACATGAGCCAGGACTGCCCCTTGGTCTTATGCTGACTATGTAACCCTAAGCATATATAAGGCCTCTGTTTTCTGTACTCATTAGACTGCCTCATTCATTTGCTAAGGCTTCTGTGTGACGTAGTCTCCCTCATTTGAAGTTATTAAAGATGTTACTTTTATATTACAGCTTCCAATTTCTTCTTTGTTGGTTTAAAAGGACCAAGTATCAGTGAGACCCCTGAGAAGGTTTCTATTTTCTACAAATGGCGCGCCAACGTGGACCTCATCAGAGAAGTGGCTATCTAAGGGAGTGATCTTGTCAGGAGACAGAAATCTACTAAGGAGGACAGGACAGGATTCTACTAAGGAGGTACTCTGTGCACGGAGATTCTGGGGATTCTCAGTGTCTGCAGCCCAGTATATTACTGATCTTCCTGATTTTGATCTTCCACATGTTTACCACTCCTGACTGAGAACCTTTTTGGCGTGAGTATTCTAAAAATGACCGTTAGGTCATTCAGAACTTGGCAGTTAGAATTTGGACACCAAGGGGTCGATTCCGATTCAGGAAAAAAAACGTCTGTACGATTTGTATCCAGAGCCCTCTCCGTACGAATCGTACTCGTCCATCGAGTCGCGTAGTCCGATCCGTATTCCGTGAATCCGTCCGAATCGTCGCGATCCATACGTATTGCAAGGCTGAAACCGTGAACCGTACGACTCGTACACATGCCGTACGACTCGTACACATGCCGTACGACTCGTACACATGCCGTACGACCCGACGAGTACGATCCGGACCGAGGTATGAGGATGCGATTTGTACGGTCCACGTCAGGTAAGGGCAAGTCATACGGAAAAGCACACAAACACATACACACGGTACGGTCCGTACACCCCATGATCGCAGGGGTACGGTGCGTACCCCTGCGATCATGGGATGTATGCACCGTACCCCATGTACGCTGGGTGTATGCACTGTACCCCATGTACGATGGGTGTACTCATCGTACATGGGGTACGGTGCGTACACCCATCGTACATGGGGTACGGTGCGTACACCCATCGTACATGGGGTACGATGCGTACACCCAGAATACATGGGGTACGGTGCGTACATCCCATCATCGCAGGGGTACGCACCGTACCCCTGCGATCATGGGCGGTACGCACCGTACCTGAGGGGGCCATTCCGTACCTGTTTCGGCGTGAACTCTGCTTTTACGGCTGTTCTCAGCTCTTGTAGAAAAAGGGTCGTACGGTGCGTACCCGACACGTATCGTACTTGCTGGGTCGTAAAAACCAGCCACGAACCGTACAGATGTCAAGTACAGGGGGTTCCGAGGGAGAATCGTACGGAGATTAGAGTCGTATGGTATCTGTACGACTCGTACGGAGTACGGCTCCTGGTACGAATCGTACTTCGTCGTACGTACGGGGGACATTGCAGGGTACAATTCATACGGGAAAAACGCTCCAAACGGCTATTCGGAGCGTTTTTACCCGAATCGGAATCGGCCCCCAAGTGATTGGTAAGGGTTGTTTTGATGCAACACTTGCTGTTGGTTTTTGATGCCTGGGATTGGTAAAGTAGTTTGGTAATGCTTACTGTGGCTTTGGATTTGTATGATTGGCCAATATTTGTATTTGGAATTTGTAATATATAAATTGCAATTTATGTAGGCAGGTAATGAGGAGACTTTTCTCTGTTTTGAATTGATTTGAAAAGCACACAGGACAAGAGTACCTTAAGTGCTACTTTGGTTATAATACTGCATATTCTGCACTATTTTTAGCATGCCTGTTTCATGCACACATCGAAGAATGTGCTGCATTTTGGAGGTACCATAGTGAGATGTGAAGTGAATTAGCCGGCTCCCCTAGAGGGAATACCAAAATAGATTTAGGTATAAAAACATATTTCTTCCTTGGTGACTTATTACCATGGAATTCAAATATTACCAGAAAACAAACAAGGATCGTTTTCTGCGCACTTTTAAAAATGGAGATATGCAGAGCGATTTTTTGGTGTTCTGCTAACCAAAGCTAGTGAATTGAGTGTATTTTGGCTTCTGTTGGGTTGTTTTTTGCAGTCTTTTGGAATACTATTGAGAAGCTCTTCTTGTAAATACGATTTACAACTAGTATTTACAAATGGTTTGGTTTAAGTACAGTCTGTGGGCTGTCCTTTGTTTCTGTCCTAAGTGTTGATCTGTGGGTTAATCATGTGTTTAAATGTCTATGTGGTTCGTGGTTTCACATTAGTGATACTTCTATGAGTAAATAGCGATTGCGCTCTTTGTGTAAGAATGGCTAGCCTTAAGCGCGCTGTATTGTGTGTTCTGAGTGTATGACCCCCCTTCTGTATATGTCTGGAATGAGCTCAATGTGTTTGTGTTTTTGTTTTTGCTGTCATCAGTCTGTTATGCAAAACGTCATTTAATTGATATTAAATAAAAATTAAATAAAAATCTAGAAATGAACCATATGATATGCTAAATAACTGCATGTTACTATTAAATTGCTAGAGTAAGCAACTATGCACATGTACAAATGGCCACAATGCTTAAAAGATAAAATTAGAATTCACATTCAATAGGAATAAAATAGGCCTCAAAAACTAAATTGTGCGTTTTGCAATAAATAAACAATTATAAAATGTTACCGCATTTTCCTTAGATACATTATGTTAGATATAAACTGGCAAACACATCATTTGAGTAAATTGGATGTTGCTGAACTAAACACATATTATAGAACATGCATTGAAATGACTCAGTTTTAAATAGACTGTCACCGTGCTTACATTTCAACACTAAAACAAGCTTTCCAACAGCTGTGTTTTAACTGCCGCTGAAAAACAGCTGTCGTTTTGGTTGTAGGCCACGGAGAGACAGGAATGTTGACTCAGCTAGGATTTTTTCAGTGCAAACATGGTGTAAAACCTTGCATTTCAGACTGCTGTTTTAAAAAGTTACAAAAATCAGGTTAGTTATTTTGGATAACAGGAACACATTTAAAGTAAGGATTTCCTTTCTTAAACCCTTTTTACATAAGCACATTTGCGGTTCTGATGTTAAATAATGACTGTCCTTTTAAAAAGTGGCGCAAAATGTTTCATGTTTTAAGTTAGGCTTTTGTGCTTAGGCTTATGAATGAATACGTTTAAATATGATAGGCAAAGGAATGCAGCTTGCTTTCCTATGTGGAATTATCAAAATGATTGGTTTTATAAAACAATTTTTTTATTAATATGGAGAAAAAAATGATTAAAAAATAAGTGCTTCTACAATTGTTTTTTAATATTTATAAAGCTTAATACTCATACTGTGACCTCCTAGCATCAAAATAAAATTTAAGTTTTGCTGTACCGCATAATGAGGAAATTTGCATATGAAATACCACACGGCGCAGGCATAAAAACTCATTTTTATAGGGGTATATATGATATATTTATAATTTCTCACTCCTGGGCTATCTAGAGAACACTAGAGATTCCTATTATGCAAAACATTATAGGATATTCATTTTTAGGTGCCCCAAATATCAAAAGTCGAAATTGGGTAAAATACACTAATTTAAAAACAAATTCTGCCATTCAGAGCAGCTTTTAAACTGCCTTGGGCTTCAGTAAATGCATACATTTAGGTATAATAAAAACAGTTTACTTCTATATTGTTAGATAAGTCTACTGCACACTGCTTATAATTGAAAATATGTATAAAACCACCAGGAGGTATTCTCTTAACTTTAAACTGACAAACAAGGGATTGGGTCTGCATTCCAGCTTTCTGTCTCTAGGATGACTTTGAATTGGGCGAGCCATGGAAACCCTTGCACACAGAATAGGACAGCTGGGAAGGGTTAAATATCAGTTCTATATTTAGAAGCCTTGACATTTTGACCTCTGAAACTTTTTGAAAGACGACAGGGGAGAGAAGGAGAAGTTTTACTTTTTTTTTGGCAAAAACAAGCACTTTATGTACTCATATGATAAAAAACCATATAATGGTATATGTGAACTTTGAGTAACAGAATATTTTGCCATATTTATATACAGCACTAATGCTTTTAGTCTGAGGATTACTGTACAAAAGCTGAGGCAATGAAATGTAGTTTGAATTCATGTGCCCTCATGTTACAGTTGTACATTTGCTAAGGGGATTGGGGTTTGGGTATTCATGTTTCTTTTAGCCCTCTCCAAAGTGCTATGTATCTGCAATAAGTTTGTTTATGCCCAGTTGCTACGAATAGGGGTTGATAGTGTTGACAGAAGTGAAACCTGTTTCAGGTTTCCTACTGTCAAAATGGGGGAAGGAGGCTATCTCCTCTACAAATTAAGGCTAGGTAAAATGTATGTTGCTCTCTCTTTTTCTCAATTTTTTTTAGCCTGTCTAAGTTGTTTGTAAAATAGCAATGAGACATTTAATTGGCTATTCAGTAATACTGTTTTAAACATTGTTTGCATTAATAAAATGAATAAATGTATATGTTGTGTTACTGCCCATCCTGGTTGATGAAATTATGACAGAATCAGTAGTCTAGATTGTTGCTTCCTTATTTTGACCTTTAAGAGGAACTAGATGTGGGTAGTTTTTGTTCTACAAGTCTTAAGGTGATAACACAATTATGGTATGTTATTCTCATGCTACATAATTTTGCAAGGGCATTGCTAGTTTTTTATTAGCTAGTTCGTGTAAATAAACTGACAGTCCTTATTAGAGTTGATGTTGCATAGTTTGGATCATGAAAAGTAGAATGCAGGGAAGATGCTCATGTGATCCTTAGCAAAAATGTTTTGAAGGAAATGTTGTTTTATAGATAAGAACCCCTGTTAAATTAGCAATTTTAGATTTTCCTGTTGCTCCTATAACATGAGAGCATGGTACTAAGCATATAATGTAGGTGCTTTTATTAAGAAGAATCATTTTAGAAGTGTCTGCAGTCCTGTACAAGTAGTTTAAAATATATAAGTAAAAGTGTAGAACATTTCCTTTCTTTTTGAGAGTTTTCAAATTAGTACACAGGAATACACCAATGTAAGGATGTAGGGTATTTCTGTGTTGTTTTTCTCTTTTCCTCACAATTTAGTAAATGAACACAGACTTCCTTGGCTGCTTGGGATTGGGTGATGTATTACTCTTGTCAGTTCACCAAAGAGTTCCTTTTATACTTGCCAATAGGTTTTTTCACTCTCACATAGATAAATGAAGTGGTTCTTGGGTGCCTTGCTAATATATGGGGTGTCCCAAGACTAGGAAGTATTCTGAGACTATCCTCTCTGCTGATAGACTGTTTCTGTGCCTTATTTAAAGACCTTTTGTTCTGTCCACCAATAGATATTTGCTGCCTTACAACCATTACCAGAGGGGCCCAGACATCAGATTCAGCCTGGGGCGTCAGCGTCAACACCAGCCCAGCTTGAAGCCAAAGTGAAGGTAACCAGCACAGGTAGTGCTGGCAACTAGGACCTCAGTGAAGGCGGAAGCCCTGAGATGAATTGTGTACCCCTACCACTGTCTTGGGCGAAAGACGGGGTCACAAACCAGAAAGGAGAAATTGTGGATCAAGTTTTTGATGTCCAGCTGAGAGTCACAGACCGACCAGAATGGCGAGGAGGCTTTGCTTGAGGTACCCCTTTTGAAACACGGGTTGCTTCAGAGATCCTAGCATCAGGCCTCTGAATCCTGGTCCCAAAGTGAATGCAAGTTTGCTCCTTTGGTTGTTGGTCAAGAGATACCTGGGTACACTGGATGCAATGTGTGGCCCCAACGAATGAGCAGTGCGCCAGCAGAGCAATAGAGGAGTTAGGGAAAGACTTGAGTTTAGGGTACAGGTGCTGTGTCTCTGGTGTCTGTTAGATTGAAGTGAATAAAACTGGTGCACTGCCTGAGACACGGGAGAGGATCGCTCAGAGCATTTGCCCTGGTGGGTGACTGCCCTATCCTGAAAGAAGAGACTTTTTCCTTGAAACTGGGCTGTGATTCTTGAGTTGCGAGTTGTGCAGCTCCACCGTGGAAACAACAAGAGCCTGCCTGTGAGGCTCAAACGGACACAGGGAGAAGACTCCCCTCTGGTTGGTTGCACAGTGGCTTCAATTTTCCCAAGGACTTCTTATTTTTCTTTTTAATAATGTACCCCTTTAGTCATCCCATTTTTGAGGAGGAGCAGCCCTTTGCAGCTCTTTGTCCTAATTCCTATGACCCTGTGTGGTCCTCCTGGTCCCAAATATGATTAATGATCTAGCCCTCATAAAAAGAAAATGTAAAGTCAAGTGAAAAGGTTTTCATTAGATATGTGCTTTTGGCTATTCTGAAATTTAAATGAATGGTCATTTAAATGCATAGGAGCCCTGAAAATGTTTACTAGATGATTCTAGGATTTGCTTATGACTAGAAAAAATGATAATTCTGTTTGTAATAGTGGTCATTACTCTCTTCTGCTATCTGTATGTTAATGCTGACCCAATGCTTTGTTCCCTTTGTATTCATGCTTATACCTCATATATACCCGCTTAATTAAATGTTTAGAATGGAAAATGCCCACCTAGCAATGAATTAGGATATTGATAAATTTATGAAAATTAATGTGCAAATATTTTCTATGTTCCTACTGGGTCATAGGAATGTCTTTAGCTCATGCTAAAAGGACTAGCTGTTAAAGATTGCAGGGATTTGTTAGCATAAGCTGAAAGCCATTTTGTATTTTGGCAGCCATTTTAGGTAGCCATGTGCTCGCCATGTGCTGTTTCCCTCTTCAGAGCCTTGCACATGCTCAGAGAGGTCTAGCTAGTAGAATGCACCTGCTCCTAGTATGGAACTGTCAGGCTATTTTTGCTGCTGTATGGAGAAGTAACTCTCCTCCCACTTTGTTGAGCAAGCAGATCTTGCATGCCCATATTAGGCATTTTGCATGCTTACATGAGCCAGGACTGCCCCTTGGTCTTATGCTGACTATGTAACCCTAAGCATATCTAAGGCCTCTGTTTTCTGTACTCCTTAGACTGCCTCATTCATTTGCTAAGGCTTCTGTGTGACGTAGTCTTCCTCATTTGAGGTTATTAAAGATGTTACTTTTATATTACAGCTTCTGTGCCAATTTCTTCTTTGTTGGTTTAAAAGGACCAAGTATCAGTGAGACCCCTGAGAAGATTTCTATTTTCTACAAGCAGGCCTAGGGCCCACGACACTACAGTACTAACATGGTTGCAAAAACCAATGCAAAGTTTTGTGGAAATCATCTGAGCTGTAGTTCTGCTCCTTGATACCACACAGGTACAGCATATGATACATATCTCATGTGTAGCCCTGGATAACTTTGAAACAAGTAATGTTTTTGAGATGAAAATGATTGCCACATGAAATAGAGTGGTATTGTGTGGCCAACACCAGAGAGACGTGAGGTTTGATTACCTGCAACATAAAATGACTGAGAACACACTCCACAAGATTATATAAGCTGCAGCAGCACATTTTGAAAGCCCTATCCCTGGTACGAGCCTATGGCAGGCATCAATAATTGAGGAGGAACAGCAAATGGGTAACAGGATTAGGAGAAGGACTGTAAGGGTGTACGGCTCCTCTGATTTCACTCAACATGAGTGAAGGAAATATCGCTGGGCAGAGAAGAAGCTGCATGAGAAGATTGGTCTCTATAGCAGAAACCTAAAAATAGCAGAGCTGAATCAGACTCATTCTGTCCTGCCAATTCACCTGCTGAATAATTCTTGAACTTCTTAGTTTGCTGAAGGTGCCATTTTGGAGTTCCCAGTTTGGAAAATATGCTATCTTGGTACTTCAGTTTCTGGAACAAAATGTTTGGTGCTCCATTTTCTAGCGGCCATTTTGGTGTTTTTTTTAAGTATGTTTAGAAATGCTGAAGAGTCTATAGACAGACCTGCTTACAGGAACTATAGCGAAGATCAAGTTGTTCTGAGATTGACTCACAACCAAAAAAGGCTATTGGAAGCAATGGTGACATTGAAGCGAATACCTCACAAATATCCAGCATATCTTTGAGGAACATAAAATATATGTTGCTGTATGTAGACTCTGGACTGATGGCTGTGCAACATGTACTTATTGTCACACAGACACCCATTCTGTGCCACCATTACAGTTAAGACTTACTAAAATATCAACAAATGTATGATCATGTTTGCAGATTAAAAACCTGTAAATTTAATTTCTGATGCCTTTTGACAATTGCTCATCAGAACCCAGACATTGCTCTTGAGTTTGTTGAATTGCATGTTTTTCCAGTTGTTTGATCCTCGGAGAACAAAGGTTACTGCACTGGCTTTAGATGTTATATTATCTTAGTTGGTGCTTCATGGTTGCTTGATGAGGTACTTGCAATCAGTCTATCAACAGTCTGTCATAATCCTTGGCAACTGCTACAGCAAGAAGTTGACATTTGGTCTCAGTGAATTTGTTTTTCTGCTATTTGATGCTCACTCTGTAGAAGCATCTGTCCTGCTGAATGCAGTGATTTAGATGCTTGTGAGGTTGGGAGGTGGTTGGGAAAGTTGAGCAAGACACGGATGGCAACAATTCAATTGCCTGCCTTGAAGAGCTTCATTTAGGTGTGGAGTTGTTTCAGATGGAACCTGCACTTGCAAGACACATGTATGATTGGTCACGGGTTGAAACTGGTTGAAACTGAACCTGTCTGTCATGATGGAAATGTACTATCTTGGTCCTTCAGTTTCTGGAAAAAAATGTTCCATTCATTTTCTAGGGGCCATTTTGGTGTTTTTAAGGTGTGTTTAGAAATGCTGAAGAGTCTATAGACAGACCTGCTGACAGGAACTATAGCGAAGATCAAGTTGTTCTGAGATTGGCTCACAACCAAAAAAGGCTATGCATATGTTGGAAGCAATGGCGACATTGAAGCGGAATGCCTCACAAATGTCCAGCATATCTTTGAGGACCATAAAATATATGTGGCTGTATGTAGACTCTGGACTGATGGCTGTGCAACATGTATTTATTGTCACACAGACATCCATTCTGTGCCATCATCACAGTTAAGACTTACTCAAATATAAACAAATGTACGATCATGTTTGCAGATTAAAAACCTGCAATGTCATTTCTGATGCTTTTTGACAATTGATCATCAGATCTCAGACATTGCTCTTGAGGTTGTTGGATTGCATGTTTTTCCAGTTGTTTGATCCTCGGGGAACAAAGGTTACTGCACTGGCTTTAGATGTTATATTGTCTTAGTTGGTGCTTCATGGTTGCTTGATGAGGTACTTGCAATCAGTCTACCAACAGTCTGTCATAATCTTTGGCAACTGCTACAGCAAGAAGTTGACATTTGGTCTCAGTGAATTTGTTTTTCTGCTATTTGATGCTCACTCTGTAGAAGCATCTGTCCTGCTGAATGCAGTGATCTAGATGCTTGTGAGGTTGGGAGGTGGTTGGGAATGTTGAGCAAGACACAGATGGCAACAATTCAATTGCCTGCCATGAAGAGCTTCATTTAGGTGTGGAGTTGTTTCAGATGGAACCTGCACTTGCAAGACACATGTATGATTGGTCACAGGTTGAAACTGGTTGGAACTGAACCTGTCTGTCATGATGGAAATGTACATCATAATACTTTGAATTGGGGTGGTATATTGAAGCATTTCCAGCAGAAATAACCTTAGCAAACTGACACTGTGCCCACCCAATTCCCACAATCCATTTAGCATGCTATCCACATATGTGTCAAGAGGCCATCAGCATATGTAAACCTCAAAGAAAATGGTTTTAGAGGGTTATCCAACTGGAATCAATGTAGAGGACACATTTATGGCGGTAGAGGAAGGATTTCTGGGTGGCTTATCCCACTGAGTTCTATTGGAAGCATTTTGTTCGCCTGGAAGATGAAGAGCAGTTCAAGAAAAGTTACATCCTCCAAATCAGGGTGAATTGGAAGGTATGTACCTGGCATTATTTCAGTGGTGACGTTCCTGAGCTTCAGTTCCAGTCCAGTCCTGAGTCAGTAAGCATGTCCTAGTGACCTGCTCACGTGATGGCATGCTCCACCTATACTGATTAAGACGGTTAGACGTGGACTGGTTAGTGCTGTGAGCAATCATGGTGTAAAAGAATCAATTGGAGGATGTAGGAAGTAAACTATCCTTAGCTTTTCTCTACTGCATTCATGGTTGAAGTCAGAAATGAATGATTTCTGTTTACATAACAGTATAATCCTTTACAACCCTACCCTAAGTACATCCTCAGTTTAAGGAAGTTAAGAGATACATTTAACTACACAGTAGCTGGTACATGTTGTAATGGTGAAAAAATACACAAGAAATGGAGCACCTTGACATGACCTTGCAATGTAGCATAGAGAGAAAACATACAAGCCTACTTACAAAGTCTTTCGGGGGGGAGGGCGATGCACTAGTTTCTTTGTCTGTTTCATGGCAATCTAAGAGGATAAAAACAACGTGGTGCTTTATGAAGTTATTTTTGGTAAGAAAGCCTCACTCCTCTCTGGCTTCCATGGCAACAGCAGTGTTTCATGGACGCTTCAGTCGCTCGTGCAACGAATGCTCGTCACAAACCTGTGAATCGAGTCATCTGAAGCCAGGGATCTTTGGTTACAGCTCGACTGTGCGTATGCATCAATACTTAACGAGCTGTGCAGAGGAACAAGCCCTGGCAGCCCCAGGCAAAGCCGCCGACTGGATCTAATGGCTCTCAGCAAGAGATTTGCATACAAATTAAAAACAACTCAAGCAGACTGTACCTCTTGGTGCCTCTGGGGAGACTCTAGTTTGTATTTAGTGCTAAACTGAATGTAAACAAATATTTGTTTCTTTACATATGCAGATCCTATTGCCCTCAAATTACATTTTGAAAGACCGGTATTACATTGTTCACAAAACATTCATGGGGTAATTTAAGAGTCCACAGCAACATTCTGAAAGTGTGCTAATCCTGTGTGTCACCGAGAGGGGTGTATGACAGAATACCATATACAGCAATATTGTCTGACATAAATATCATGACCTAAATATTGGTAATAAAAGTGTTATCCCATTGGATGTAGATATTCTATGATTAAGTCAAAAGAGGCAATATTTTTGTAATGGATTTTTAGGACTTGATATTTATATCAGATGATATGCTCACTATGATATTCTAGTACCACACTTTCAAGAGATGGTGTGCAAGCAGCAAAATCAGACAACGCTTTAGATACTCAGGGGCATGGTGAACATACAATCACGTATCGCAGCGCAGCAGCCACCTTGCTGTGCTGCACTGTGTGAAAGGGAAAGGACAGGAATGTGCTGTATTTAACATCAAATGGTACATTACTGTCCTTTCCATGCCTTGGCACACTTTTTGCTGCTTAGCGCCAATGCAGGCGCCCTTGCACCGTGGCATAAAAATAATCCTCTGAGGCATTTTCCTCTTTCGATGTGTGCTGCAGAATATATTTCCCCTCATTACACCTCCCCTGGGAGGCGTAGCATTGTGACGCATTCCAAGGTCTACCACTAATGGTAAATCTGAGAATGTACCACCATCCATGGGTGGATGAGTGGCAACACCCACGCTCCACCCATGGAATGCCTCCCTGTGGCAGAGTAACGCAAGACAGCGATTACTTGCGTTGCATTTAATTACAAATGGGATTACTTAAGTTTGGGTTTTGTTTATGTTGCGATTACTGCCTTGCACTACTCCAGACTTATCACGCCATGCAGGGCCACGTGAGGTGGCCTTGCGTGGCTTGATAATTGTGAGCTAAGTGATGCATCACCCTTGCACCCCCAAGTGGGATGCAAGGGCCCCTCAACACAGTGATGAATATGGCCCTGAGTACGCAGTAGTAACAATTGTAGTTGCGCAAACACAGGAAGTCTACAGAAAGGTAGAAAAAATGCAGACAGAACAAATGACTCTTATGAGTCCCTATAACAACAACAAGCATTGGCAGGGATAGTGGGCAAATTTACAAAAAAGTCACACAGCACAGAGCAGCAAATCACCTTGCTGCGCCGCATGACTTGGAAAGGGCAGGAATGCACCATATTTAAAATATAATGACTCATTCCTACCCATGTCCCTGCGCTGGCACAGTTTTTGCTGCCTAGCACCTATGCAGGCAACTTTGCACCATGGTGCAAGGGGGCCTCCTTTGCAGACAGGATTGTTTTTGCGCAATAACGTACACGTTACTGCACAAGAACAATCCCGGGAGGCAAATTCCTCTTTCTATGTGTGCTGCAGAATAAAGCACACAAAGAGAGAGGAAATAACTAAGAGTAATAAAGAAATTTCTCCTAGTTACACCTCCTCTTGGAAGGCGTTCGATTTTGGGGCATTCCCAGGATTTCAAGTTCTTGTAAATCTGTGAAAGCATCAAAACCCATGGGAGTTGCATGGGAACACCCACCCAATGCCCATGGAGCACCTATCCAGGGCAGAGTAGTGCAACGCAGCAACTTTGGGAAGCCACTCAGAGCCACACAAAGTGGCTTTATGTGGCTTCATAAATCAATTGTAGACGTTTGCGCCTGGCACGTACCACATTACATCATGCAAATGCGGTGCAAACATCTCGTAAATATGCCCTAATAATAGGTATGGCTTTGATACGCCAACACATCTATGCACAATGCTCGTTTGTGTGGAGTAGTTCTGTAACCTTCCTCTTTTTGTACCTCATATGTCTGTGCCCTATTTTTTATATCCCAAAACTTACAGTGCAGTGTGGCACCAGCCCTGAGAAAGCAAAACAGGATTCTTGGAGAATTTAAAAGATGGGCACAGGCACAGGCATAGGCATAGCTGGCACAGAATAAGATAGATTATACAGAGGCGCATCACAAATTGCATGCATTTGTGCATGCCTGTGTTTATATGCACTAGAATATCAATAACGTTAGAAATGTTGGCTTTACCAGTCTTCTTGTAAATATCTTGGAGGTCATGAGATTTTACCATTCCCTGTTAACCGCGACAAGAGTGTAGTATGGTCAAGGGATTGAAGAAATGAACCGACCGATCTGATTTGAGAGGTTTGTACATTTGTGTGTGGTGCTTTTTGTGAGTATCAGCTCCAGTGGCCAAAGGACAGGCAAGGGCTACTGGGCCACAACTAGGGTCCATTCTATTATTTTTCTGTAAACTGAGGCAAATACTTCTATTCTGCACCTGACTCTCAGGGTAGCGCATGCAAGCAGTCAGATGCTTCTCAGGGAGGCAGAGACTCAGAACTCACTTAAACACTCTAGCAACGGGCACAATATTCATTGTTCAGCCCAGAGCTTTTTTTCTACTAAATAGAAAAGTACTTAAATCACACCAAAACAAGATACTACACACAAAAATATCAATTACCAAAAGACTGCATATTGCTGATACGGCTTACACAGAAATCCATAGACTGCATGTGAGGACTCACTGTGGGTGCAGATGAGCAGTATTCCTGGTTTCTGTGTCCTGTAGGTAAGTTGTATTTCCTTTACTGTACAGTGCTCTTTAAGAGGGGTTATTGTTAAGGCATGGATCTCTTAAAAACCTTTAGTAAAGGTCATAGTCAGTGTTCAGTTCATGTGGTGATCCTTCCTGAGGTGTAGGGTGCTTGTTATTCTTAAGCTGAGTGTTCCGGCCACAGCTGGATGGACAAGAGACATACTTGAGGGTAACTTGGCCTGACAGCCCCACCTCTTTCTCTTCACGCAGGGCTTGGTGAAGGAGCAGTGACTGCGATCAGGCAGGGCCCAGCACTGCTGGAGATGTTTTTCATCCTCTGGTCTGTAGCAGTGGCGGCTCCTCCGCTGTGGCGGAGGAGCGTCGCCTCACTCCTTTCAAGTAGTGCGAGAAGAGGAACAATAACATGATAATAACTTCAAGTTACTATCATGTTATGATTCCTTTGCAGGCAGGAGGGTAGGCATGACTGCTCTGCTCACGGAGCAGGTCAGGGGCAGAGTAGTTTGCCCATTCAATTGCACAATGACTGTTTGGTCAGCCGTCTCGGGCCGCTCAAAGCAGTCATGCCCACTTCCCTGTTCTCCATGCAGGCTGCATTACAGCCTGCATGGAGAATATGCCCACCCCTAAGGCACATGGCGCTCAGACTATTACAACGCTGCACTGCAGTGTTGTGATTGGCTAAGGGGAGGGAGCCTGGCTGCCTGCTTCCTGTTCCTGGAAGCGGACTCAGGAGAGCAGGAGTACAGAAGACGCAGAAACCGTCCTTGAGGTAAATGTATATTTTATTCTTTCTAAACCCTGCTCCCCCCATGTGACACCCCCGCCCCTCCACCCGCGAGCCATCCCGGCCGCCCCTGGTCTGTGGTGCAGATTGACTGTGGTGCAGAAAGGAGAATCAGTACAAGCCTGTTGTGGTCCTCTGGTGGCGAGTGGCCGGAATGGGTGCAATGGGAGTGAGGAGGGTAGTTGAGCTGGCTTGGCTCACATTTCTTAAATGTAGAAACACTAAGGGAGGCTGAAAGGCTTTTGCGCAGACTCAGGTCAACTTTGGCTACTCTCCTAAAAATTGTAAACTCTTCTGGGTGGCCCATCTTCTGTCTTGACAGCTGACTTTCTCTATCTACAGGCAATCAACTCTATATTCAAACATTTGACCCTGAAAGACAGTGGCTAGCCACCATGGATATAGAGGCTCTATATTCAAACATTCCGCAACCAGGAGCTATTAAAGCTGTCTCATGGTTCATTGACGCTTATCACATTGACTGTCCGAAAAACTTCATCTTGGACTGCTTAGAAATAGTCCTATCAGAAAACACCTTTGACTTTAATGGTTCGCTCTACCAACAAACCAAGGGCGTCAGCATGGGGGCCTCTTGCGCGCCCACCGTAGCAAACATATACATGGCCGAATTTGAGTCCAAATTCATATATAATGAAATTGCCCCCTTTAGCGAGTCCATTTCATCGTGGGCTCGCTATATTGATGATATTTTTTTCATCTGGACCTCAGAAACAGAACCACTATCCACCTTTTTATCATGGCTGAACTTATGTGATAAAAACATGCACTTCACTGTTACATCCAGCCAGAAACATGTTGAGTTCCTAGACATCAATATCATCAGTAAGAACAACCATCTTAGTGTAGACCTATATGTGAAACCAACTGCCCGCAACACATTACTAGACTACACTAGCTACCATCCTAAAACTCAGAAATCCAGTATCCCCTTCAGTCAGTTCCTTCGGGTTCGAAGGAATTGCTCTTCTGTCGCAGATTTTGACATAAGAGCAACCGATATGAAGCACAAATTCATATCTCGCGGATACCCAAAACGCCTAGTACGTGACTCGTACAAAAGAGCAAGATTCTTTGACAGACAGCACCTATTAACACCCCAAATCAAAGAACCACAATCGAGAATGGTCTTTGTGACCAGGCATTCCACTATGAATGCGAAGCTTCAACATATCATATTTTCAAATTGGCACATCCTCAATGCAACAAAACCCAAAGAAAACCAACTCGCTAAGCCTATGTTTGCATATAGGAAAAATAAAAACCTAAAAGATCTGGTAGTAAGATCAAGAATAGAACCCAGCAGAAAAGTCCTAACGCAGAGCACGCTTACTGACTTGAGACCAGTGATAGGCAACTACAAGTGCCTTGACTGTGCTGCCTGTCAATTTGCAATTGAAACAAAAGAACTGAATTTCAACAACAACATCATTTGTTCCCAAACTCTAACCAATTGCAAAACCACCAATGTGGTGTATCTCCTACTTTGCCCATGCAACAAGGGTTACGTGGGTGAAACAGCAAGGATGATGTCCACACGTCTATCAGAACATAGATCAGCTATCCGTACAGGTAGACAAATAGCCCCCCTAGTCAAACATTACCAGGAGGCCAAACACAACCCCAACGATATTCGTTGGTTCATTCTGGAAAAGATCCACAAATCGTCCGGTACACTCAGCACACAGGTGCGCAAATGTCGGGAAGTGTATTGGATTTTTACCTTGGACACCTATACAAAGGGCATGAACAACGAAATACCGTGGGATCAAGTACTGAAATACAACCATGGGTAAAATCAGGCCCCTACATTACACTAGTTCGATTACTGTCTCGACTGTCAACCCTACCAAGATACTTTGTGCCCCCATTTATTATTGGTTAAAATCAGGCTCCTATATTTTACCATTCCGATCACTCTTTTGACTGTCAACCCTACCAAGACACTTTGTGCTCCTACTCATCATTTTCCATTATAAAATCTAGCTCCATCCCCTACTAATTTGAACAATCTAATAAGAACTTCATTAGCCACTTAACAACGAAGAGTTCATCTCTCCCTTCCAATATGTCTGCCAACTTTCAGCTGTGATACAGAATAGTATCGCGCATAGTCCATTTTCGACTATCATGCCAAAGTAAGCACGCAAGCGCAATGGCCACACTCCGTAACCTCCTCGGTTTAAATACACCCGGCGCCACTTAGCTTTTTTATCACAGGCTCCTTTGATACCTTTGAATCATTGAGGCACGAAGGATTTGCTTCACCCTTGCAACATGTCCGCCAGTACTCAACACTGGTGTAGGACGCCACCATGCACAGTCCGTCTTCCACCTTTATGCTAATCTAAATACGCACACGCATTGGCTACTCACAGTGACCCCTTTTGTTTAAATACATCCGGTGCGATTCAGTCCGTTCCAGACCCTGGCTCCACGTATACACACGCCGGCAGGACCCCCCTATTGGAAGGCGACCGAGAGACAACTATAAGGTAAGCACCGGCCCGCATAGATTGACGCTCCATTTATTAGCGTCCATGCACGCCTCCTAAGACACAGCCTAACAACTACCTTTGGCTCTGTGTCTCCCTTCTAGCCATTCAGAGTGTCTCCGAACCGCCATCAACATGACGGAATCCGTCAGCTAAACGCCCAGAATCTCACAGATCCCCAATATATAACCAGTGGACACAAACAAAAGGTAACGAGCTATAAGTGCAAACCCGTCCTCTAGCAGTACAGTATAATGATATGCTGGAACAACCACTCTAAAACCTAATCTTGTTTATGCCCCCTCTGACACACAGTCTGTCAGCGCGACAAGAACCGTCCACAGATCCCCGCCTAGAGAACCCCTGAGATCAATTAGCAGGTACTTAATTGGTTCTTAATATCATGACTATTGGCAGCCACATTAGAACACCATCACTAACCGTCTACCATGAATGCCTCCTATCGTACAGGTTATCTTCAGATCATTTCCTGGAAACCAGCAGTACGTAGCTTCCCAACAATATAGGAGAAATCCACAGGTAATAATCCTGCTTTGTTCCATCATTGGGTCCCATGACACTAGTATGACCTATATAACCTCTCCGCATGTCATCTTTATTCAACAGCTCAATAGGCGAAGCCCACTCCTAAATAGCAGGACACCTGGAAAGAGAAAAACAGAAATTAACTAATATAATGCATTAAAGGTACTCATCCATTTTGTAACCCTCCTGTTTAGTCTCTGAATCCTCACCCCTTGGGTCACTTGTATTTATGCACTCAATATTATGTCACCATTCAGCGCCCACGTCCTCGAGACAGACTACCCGCCATCTCAGATTACTCTTTCCTTCTCCTACCTGTGAGAATCAACACCATCTATACGTCCAGGTATAACTATGACTCTCCACATGCCCCGGAACTTATCTGTTCTTTCTTTCTCTCCCTCCATCTTGCAGCTTTTTTTCTATATCCCTTATCATCCTTTATTCTCCTTTATAACTTCTTTTTTCCCCCCTCTCACCTTATGATTTTTTAACCTTTCTTGTATATCCTCTATCACCTCCTTTTCACCTCATTTCTGACTCTTCCCCTCTCTTACATTTCTAACCCTTCACTAGTTCTTCCTTCAACCTGCATGACATCACCATTTTTAAAAAAACCTTTTTTGCAGTTAGCAGTTATATCTCAAAGTGTTGTATAGACTATCACCCCATAAGCCCTTCTCTACCCCACTGGCCTTATCCTTCATAATGTTACGTAGCAAATGTTACATGTATAGTAAGGTCTTTTTTGCAAATGTATCAGCCTAAAATGGGTAACAAACTGTATATAACTGTAAATATTAGGACAGGTTCAAGCACTTTTAGGACACTTATGTCATGTTTTGTATCACTGTATAAATGTATCACAACAAGTCTCTCTGTTTTTTAACATGTATATATTTAGGACATTTCACGGACATTGACAAGCACTGCTATTGTTTATATCTTTCTACATGCATAGGTCTATTTGGATACTCACATGGCTCCCTGATGAAGGCCCTCAGCCGAAACGCGCGTAGATGACATATCTAGCCATGTTTTTATGTACAAATGTGCCAAAACAAGCTTCCGCACAGATCTCAAGTTAATATCAATTATCTTGAAATATGTATAGGATACAATAATATGTATATATATGTAGATCAAAAGTCACATGTATAATGGAGGCATGCACATAATAACTATTTGTAATTAAATAACAATGTTTTTTATTATAATGAAGATTGAATAAAATAAAAGCCATAATTTTGTACCATGCAATTTGTTCATTTATAGTTTTTGCTGTCACTAGTCCGTTTTTGTCCTTTGTCTAAATATTAGTTCCTAATTACTTTTCTTCCAAATACCATACCCATCCCGAATTAGGAACTCTAGTCGGGGATACCCCTTCCTTCTTACATATATAATCAACTCCTGATGGACCAGGCATGCATTCCTCCACCCATTCTTCTCTGCAGGTCAGGCAGGCTCCCAAGCACAGACAGATCCACAGCTCTTCAACAAGATGCACATAGTATCGGTGGTGTCACCATACCTCTAGGACACTTGCTGTCTGACAGATACTAGCCCTGGATCTCAGCAGCACTTGGACTGCTCTACGGAGCACTCCATTCTTAACTGGAAGAACTTGGAACTGGAAGCAGGTGGAGTAGTTTGAGTCCCAGTTCTATATGCTACTCATGGACAAAGGATGTTGATCTACTGTCAATGCCCAGAAACCAGTTTGGTGTGCGCGCTTTTCATATTTTGTGTTTTTTCTTCGAGGCTGACATGGTCTTTGTAAAATGGAATAGCTCTCACAGCACATACTAATAATGCTGGCACCAGGCAAGAGCACCCAAAACATGAGCATCTCTGCATTTGACTGTCATCAACCTTTCTGACATACACTAAGGGGGAGACAAAAGGGGCAGGCCCTGCCCAGAACGTTCCACTGTCTAACAAAAGTATCTGCTTACTCACACTCACTCCCCCACTATTAATTTATTTATTTGCGAGTTTGTACCGCGCTGGACTCGACTACCGGAGGAGTATCTCCGCGCCTTTGACAGCCACAGCATAAATAGGGGGACAAGCAGCTGAGAAGCATTCTAACTTTGAAATAGGAAAGTTTTAAGTTGCTTTCTAAAAGGGAAGTGCTCTCTGCATTGTCTGAGAGACTTGGGGAGGCTGTTCCATAAGGAGGGTCCTGCCACAGATAAAGCTCTGGTCCCATGTCTGGCTTTCTTAGCCCTGGGTACACAGAGCAGGCCTTGCTCACTTGACATAAGGGAGCGGGTAGGGACATAGGGGATGAATTTATTTGCCAAGTATGCTGGTCCAAGTCCATTTAGGCTTTTGTGTATTATGCAGCATATTTTAAATTTGGCCCTCTGTTTAACTGATAGCCAATGTAATTTCGCCAGCATGGGTTTAGAAGGGGTTCGAGGAGGGTCGTTCAATACTAGGCGGGCAGCGGTGTTCTGAACCACCTGCAGTCTTGCCATTACTCCTTCATTTGCAGACAGTAGCAGGCCATTACAGTAATCTAGTCGGCTCAGGACTAGTGCCTGTACCAGAGTCCTTCTAGTAGAGTCAGGAAGCAATGGGAACACTTTCCGTAGCAGGCCAATGATGTGGAAGCAGGAACCCACCACATGGTTGCCATGTTGTTTCAGCGAGAGCTCCTGATCCAATCGCACTCCCAGGTTTTTTACTACCTGTTTGGGCTCAGGGACTGGGCCAAGATCTAGTGGCCACCAGTCCGGAGTCCACAGGAGTTTGGCTTCACCGAACAGCACGACATCCAATGTGCCACCGCTTTCATTCCCTGGGAAAAGGAGTTCTTAACCTCGGTGGTAAGAGATTTAAAAGGAAAGAGGAGTTGGGTATCATACACGTATGACACCGGGATGAAACCATAGGTTCTCATGATGTTGGCCAGGGGTGCCACATAGATGTTAAAAAGCGTGGGGCTCAAACAAGAGCCCTGTGGCACCCCTTTGGAGATCTCCACCTCCTCTGAGCGGTATGCACCCATAGTCACACTTTGGGTGCGGTTTGATAAGAAACTCCTCAACCATGCCAATGCCTTATGTTCCAGGCCGATGTTAGCTAGCCGGGTAGTCAAGATGTTATGTGACACGGTGTCAAACGCCGCAGACAGGTCCAATAGCACCAGGATCACAGAGTGGCCTCTGTCCTGGAACATATGTAGATCGTCTGCGACTGACATCAGGGTGGTCTCGGTACTGTGTCTTGGCCTGAACCCTGACTGGGAGTGGTCCAGCCCTCCTGCCAATTTGATGTAATTGATTCAGAAAAGGGGGTGGTGATGAACAGAGTGTCTGAATTAAGCAGACCACTCTTACCCAGTCCAAAGATCAGGGCTTGATCCATCACCGTTATTTAGCTCACTGCCCCATCCCAGCTCAGAACCTGGCTATATGCAAATTAGTCTGTCCCTGGCCCAGTGCATCATGGGAACAGGGCAGACCAAACTACCAAGCCAATTCTTTACCAGAAAGGAGACAAGCTTCCGGGGACCGGTTTCTGGCATTACAGCCATCATCGGCCCAGCTTGCTTGAATCCTGATGGAGCAGTGAGCAAGGGACTCATGTCTGAGTATACCCTGCCACACCTATAGTGGCCAAAAACGATTCAGAAAAGGGGGTGGTGATGAACAGAGTGTCTGAATTAAGCAGACCACTCTTACCCAGTCCAAAGATCAGGGCTTGATCCATCACCGTTATTTAGCTCACTGCCCCATCCCAGCTCAGAACCTGGCTATATGCAAATGAGTCTGTCCCTGGCCCAGTGCATCATGGGAACAGGGCAGACCAAACTACCAAGCCAATTCTTCAACAGAAAGGAGACAAGCTTCCGGGGACCGGTTTCTGGCATTACAGCCGTCGTCGGCCCGGCTTGCTTGAATCCTGATGGAGCAGTGAGCAAGGGACTCATGTCTGAGTATACCCTGCCACACCTATAGTGGCCAAAAACGATTCAGAAAAGGGGGTGGTGATGAACAGAGTGTCTGAATTAAGCAGACCACTCTTACCCAGTCCAAAGATCAGGGCTTGATCCATCACCGTTATTTAGCTCACTGCCCCATCCCAGCTCAGAACCTGGCTATATGCAAATGAGTCTGTCCCTGGCCCAGTGCATCATGGGAACAGGGCAGACCAAACTACCAAGCCAATTCTTCACCAGAAAGGAGACAAGCTTCCGGGGACCGGTTTCTGGCATTACAGCCGTCGTCGGCCCGGCTTGCTTGAATCCTGATGGAGCAGTGAGCAAGGGACTCATGTCTGAGTATACCCTGCCACACCTATAGTGGCCAAATACGATTCAGAAAAGGGGGTGGTGATGAACAGAGTGTCTGAATTAAGCAGACCACTCTTACCCAGTCCAAAGATCAGGGCTTGATCCATCACCGTTATTTAGCTCACTGCCCCATCCCAGCTCAGAACCTGGCTATATGCAAATTAGTCTGTCCCTGGCCCAGTGCATCATGGGAACAGGGCAGACCAAACTACCAAGCCAATTCTTCACCAGAAAGGAGACAAGCTTCCGGGGACCGGTTTCTGGCATTACAGCCGTCGTCGGCCCGGCTTGCTTGAATCCTGATGGAGCAGTGAGCAAGGGACTCATGTCTGAGTATACCCTGCCACACCTATAGTGGCCAAAAATGATTCAGAAAAGGGGGTGGTGATGAACAGAGTGTCTGAATTAAGCAGACCACTCTTACCCAGTCCAAAGATCAGGGCTTGATCCATCACCGTTATTTAGCTCACTGCCCCATCCCAGCTCAGAACCTGGCTATATGCAAATTAGTCTGTCCCTGGCCCAGTGCATCATGGGAACAGGGCAGACCAAACTACCAAGCCAATTCTTCACCAGAAAGGAGACAAGCTTCCGGGGACCGGTTTCTGGCATTACAGCCGTCGTCGGCCCGGCTTGCTTGAATCCTGATGGAGCAGTGAGCAAGGGACTCATGTCTGAGTATACCCTGCCACACCTATAGTGGCCAAAAACGATTCAGAAAAGGGGGTGGTGATGAACAGAGTGTCTGAATTAAGCAGACCACTCTTACCCAGTCCAAAGATCAGGGCTTGATCCATCACCGTTATTTAGCTCACTGCCCCATCCCAGCTCAGAACCTGGCTATATGCAAATTAGTCTGTCCCTGGCCCAGTGCATCATGGGAACAGGGCAGACCAAACTACCAAGCCAATTCTTCACCAGAAAGGAGACAAGCTTCCGGGGACCGGTTTCTGGCATTACAGCCGTCGTCGGCCCGGCTTGCTTGAATCCTGATGGAGCAGTGAGCAAGGGACTCATGTCTGAGTATACCCTGCCACACCTATAGTGGCCAAAAACGATTCAGAAAAGGGGGTGGTGATGAACAGAGTGTCTGAATTAGGCAGACCACTCTTACCCAGTCCAAAGATCAGGGCTTGATCCATCACCGTTATTTAGCTCACTGCCCCATCCGAGCTCAGAACCTGGCTATATGCAAATTAGTCTGTCCCTGGCCCAGTGCATCATGGGAACAGGGCAGACCAAACTACCAAGCCAATTCTTCACCAGAAAGGAGACAAGCTTCCGGGGACCGGTTTCTGGCATTACAGCCGTCGTCGGCCCGGCTTGCTTGAATCCTGATGGAGCAGTGAGCAAGGGACTCATGTCTGAGTATACCCTGCCACACCTATAGTGGCCAAAAACGATTCAGAAAAGGGGGTGGTGATGAACAGAGTGTCTGAATTAAGCAGACCACTCTTACCCAGTCCAAAGATCAGGGCTTGATCCATCACCATTATTTAGCTCACTGCCCCATCCCAGCTCAGAACCTGGCTATATGCAAATTAGTCTGTCCCTGGCCCAGTGCATCATGGGAACAGGGCAGACCAAACTACCAAGCCAATTCTTCCCCAGAAAGGAGACAAGCTTCCGGGGACCGGTTTCTGGCATTACAGCCGTCGTCGGCCCGGCTTGCTTGAATCCTGATGGAGCAGTGAGCAAGGGACTCATGTCTGAGTATACCCTGCCACACCTATAGTGGCCAAAAACGATTCAGAAAAGGGGGTGGTGATGAACAGAGTGTCTGAATTAAGCAGACCACTCTTACCCAGTCCAAAGATCAGGGCTTGATCCATCACCGTTATTTAGCTCACTGCCCCATCTCAGCTCAGAACCTGGCTATATGCAAATTAGTCTGTCCCTGGCCCAGTGCATCATGGGAACAGGGCAGACCAAACTACCAAGCCAATTCTTCACCAGAAAGGAGACAAGCTTCCGGGGACCGGTTTCTGGCATTACAGCCGTCGTCGGCCCGGCTTGCTTGAATCCTGATGGAGCAGTGAGCAAGGGACTCATGTCTGAGTATACCCTGCCACACCTATAGTGGCCAAAAACGATTCAGGAAAGGGGGTGGTGATGAACAGAGTGTCTGAATTAAGCAGACCACTCTTACCCAGTCCAAAGATCAGGGCTTGATCCATCACCTTTATTTAGCTCACTGCCCCATCCCAGCTCAGAACCTGGCTATATGCAAATTAGTCTGTCCCTGGCCCAGTGCATCATGGGAACAGGGCAGACCAAACTACCAAGCCAATTCTTCACCAGAAAGGAGACAAGCTTCCGGGGACCGGTTTCTGGCATTACAGCCGTCGTCGGCCCGGCTTGCTTGAATCCTGATGGAGCAGTGAGCAAGGGACTCATGTCTGAGTATACCCTGCCACACCTATAGTGGCCAAAAACTATTCAGAAAAAGGGGGTGGTGATGAACAGAGTGTCTGAATTAGGCAGACCACTCTTACCCAGTCCAAAGATCAGGGCTTGATCCATCACCGTTATTTAGCTCACTGCCCCATCCCAGCTCAGAACCTGGCTATATGCAAATTAGTCTGTCCCTGGCCCAGTGCATCATGGGAACAGGGCAGACCAAACTACCAAGCCAATTCTTCACCAGAAAGGAGACAAGCTTCCGGGGACCGGTTTCTGGCATTACAGCCGTCGTCGGCCCGGCTTGCTTGAATCCTGATGGAGCAGTGAGCAAGGGACTCATGTCTGAGTATACCCTGCCACACCTATAGTGGCCAAAAACTATTCAGAAAAAGGGGGTGGTGATGAACAGAGTGTCTGAATTAGGCAGACCACTCTTACCCAGTCCAAAGATCAGGGCTTGATCCATCACCGTTATTTAGCTCACTGCCCCATCCCAGCTCAGAACCTGGCTATATGCAAATTAGTCTGTCCCTGGCCCAGTGCATCATGGGAACAGGGCAGACCAAACTACCAAGCCAATTCTTCACCAGAAAGGAGACAAGCTTCCGGGGACCGGTTTCTGGCATTACAGCCGTCGTCGGCCCGGCTTGCTTGAATCCTGATGGAGCAGTGAGCAAGGGACTCATGTCTGAGTATACCCTGCCACACCTATAGTGGCCAAAAACGATTCAGAAAAGGGGGTGGTGATGAACAGAGTGTCTGAATTAGGCAGACCACTCTTACCCAGTCCAAAGATCAGGGCTTGATCCATCACCGTTATTTAGCTCACTGCCCCATCCCAGCTCAGAACCTGGCTATATGCAAATTAGTCTGTCCCTGGCCCAGTGCATCATGGGAACAGGGCAGACCAAACTACCAAGCCAATTCTTCACCAGAAAGGAGACAAGCTTCCGGGGAACGGTTTCTGGCATTACAGCCGTCATCGGCCCGGCTTGCTTGAATCCTGATGGAGCAGTGAGCAAGGGACTCATGTCTGAGTATACCCTGCCACACCTATAGTGGCCAAAAACGATTCAGAAAAGGGGGTGGTGATGAACAGAGTGTCTGAATTAAGCAGACCACTCTTACCCAGTCCAAAGATCAGGGCTTGATCCATCACCGTTATTTAGCTCACTGCCCCATCCCAGCTCAGAACCTGGCTATATGCAAATTAGTCTGTCCCTGGCCCAGTGCATCATGGGAACAGGGCAGACCAAACTACCAAGCCAATTCTTCACCAGAAAGGAGACAAGCTTCCGGGGACCGGTTTCTGGCATTACAGCCGTCGTCGGCCCGGCTTGCTTGAATCCTGATGGAGCAGTGAGCAAGGGACTCATGTCTGAGTATACCCTGCCACACCTATAGTGGCCAAAAACGATTCAGAAAAGGGGGTGGTGATGAACAGAGTGTCTGAATTAAGCAGACCACTCTTACCCAGTCCAAAGATCAGGGCTTGATCCATCACCGTTATTTAGCTCACTGCCCCATCCCAGCTCAGAACCTGGCTATATGCAAATTAGTCTGTCCCTGGCCCAGTGCATCATGGGAACAGGGCAGACCAAACTACCAAGCCAATTCTTCACCAGAAAGGAGACAAGCTTCCGGGGACCGGTTTCTGGCATTACAGCCGTCGTCGGCCCGGCTTGCTTGAATCCTGATGGAGCAGTGAGCAAGGGACTCATGTCTGAGTATACCCTGCCACACCTATAGTGGCCAAAAACGATTCAGAAAAGGGGGTGGTGATGAACAGAGTGTCTGAATTAAGCAGACCACTCTTACCCAGTCCAAAGATCAGGGCTTGATCCATCACCGTTATTTAGCTCACTGCCCCATCCCAGCTCAGAACCTGGCTATATGCAAATTAGTCTGTCCCTGGCCCAGTGCATCATGGGAACAGGGCAGACCAAACTACCAAGCCAATTCTTCACCAGAAAGGAGACAAGCTTCCGGGGACCGGTTTCTGGCATTACAGCCGTCGTCGGCCCGGCTTGCTTGACTCCTGATGGAGCAGTGAGTAAGGGACTCATGTCTGAGTATACCCTGCCACACCTATAGTGGCCAAAAACGATTCTGATGTAATTGGACAGATGTCGATTGACAAACTTCTCAATGAGTTTGCCTAGGAAGGGGAGCAGGGAGATTGGCCTAAGGTTGGACAATTCTGTCCAGGGGGTTGCGGTGTTTTTTCTTAATGGCCTAACCAATGCCCTTTTCCACCCTAATGGAAACTCTCCTGTGCTAAGAGAGAGGTTTACTAATTTCTGGATCCCAGGACCCAGATCGTTAGCAAGCATTGGCATGATACGTGCGGGGATGGTATCCGTTGGACACCCACTCTTAATATGGGTGATTAGTGATATTACCTCCTCTACAGAGATGGGAGGAAATATAGCGAAGGAGTGGGTGGGATGAGATTGTTCTTCCATAGTCCGTGGAGAGGTTTTATCTTCCCCGTCGGATTGGTTGGAGCTGATAATTTTGTCATACATCCTGTAGGAGAGTAGGGTCTGCAATCCTATGATCACCCAGATTTTTGCTTTTTGCTGCACTGGTTTACGACTTTCCCTGGCTGTGGGCCTGCTAATCAGACCCACAGCCTAGCTGTTCTCTCTATCCAAATTGTACTCAGGTACTGAATTGGCACTGGGCCCTCTCCAAGTCCCTGTACCCAGGGCTGAGGTGTACCCAGAAGTCTCCCAGGGGCTGAAGCATGTATTATGCCACCCCTGGATTGACTAACTAAAACTGACACAACTGGCTGCACGACAGCTGGGGCAAGGTGGTGTACTCACCCTTTGCTTTAGATATAGTATACCTATATCTAACCCTAAAATGGACACACAGATCTCCTATCAGTCACTCCTATGGCAGGCCTTAACAATCCTGAAGGCAGAGTGCTTGGAATCGTGTGAGAGGGTGCTCTGGCATGAGCTGAGCCTGTCTGCGGCTTTCGGGATCTATCCCTTAGCCGTTTCCATGATATCGCATACCATATACTCTTAAGTGCATTATAATCCTCGCGGTTATGTGCCAACTCTGGTATCGCTTTATCAAAACATGTCGAGTAAGGTGTCATACGAATTGGAATACTAACCCCTCGCCAATTCTGGCGACGGGGTTAGCATTCCACCCTTCTAGAGGGACACGACATGCCTGTAACCTATAACCCGGTTAAAAGTCAGACAGAGCCTTAGCATCCACAAAATGGATGCTGCCACCGAGACACAAGTCTGCCCTCCTGCTGCTGGGAGTCCTCCCAGAGCAGGAGACAAGGACAAAGGGTTTCCTGCCAGGGGCGGTGCCAGCACCGTCCCAGACAGGGTTTTGTGTATTGTAGGTAGGCAGGGCTTTAGAGGAAGGTGACTGCACGTGGCACCCCGGTGCTCACTGTGCATAGGCTGGCTGGAACCAGTTCCAGGGTCACTCCAGACCCTGTGCTGGGGAAAAGCCCGCCAAGGAAGTGGGTGTAACCACCCCCCTCCTAGTCCCACCCATAGGGCAGGACTTAGTCGCGTGCCAGCCCCTTTTTACAGGATAAAGGTAGAGACTGGCCCCCTTCCAAATCAGATCATCTTTGAATCCTGAAACTACTTTCTGCGAAAGGAACTCAAGACTTCTTCCTAAGATTTCTCCCTTGTGACTAAGGAGTAGTCACCCTGCATCCGCAGGCACCATCTAAGAACACTGCGGTCTGCTGTAAGTCCTTCCTCCGGAATCCGACTGCCCAGCTCGACGAGAACCGGCTTCCCTGGCACCTCTGACCTCTACCCACCTCTACAGCCCAGCTGAGAACCGTGGGTGCGACGAGACCTCAAGGGACCGGCCATCTGCAAGACTGCACGACTTCTTTCCAGCAAGCCCGCCGAGTGAATTCCTGGTGAGTGCTTTGGGGTCCGAGAAGCCCCCACCCTGAGCAGCTCCAGCACCGAAGAGCAGCCCCCCAGCATCTCCACGATCTGCGTGGGGCCCTTCTGCTTTCCGCTGCTCACCGCGTTGTTTGGCTACTAGCCCGTTGGCTTGTGGCCTCCCTGACGACGCCCGACGACATTTCTGCTGCTGGTCTGGTTGCTCCAGACTGGCCCTTGCTCCCTCCCAGAAGAGGAGCACCCCGGACCCTCCTGGTCCACTCAAGACGCCATTTTGAGTCCACCGCGTGGGCTTGAATTAGCCAAGGCTTGTTGCCCAATCCTGGGTAACTTCGACGCCAACGACTTCATCCTCCGTGGGACAGCTCGCACCTCCATCCTGGTCGCCGACAACGCCTCCTGGTCCGAGAGACTGCAGAGCCCAGCAGCGCCCACTCACCTGACTGCGGTGACTTCGCCCGGTGCCATCCTGGTGCCCACTTAATCACTGGCTAGTGATTCAAGAACTTGGTCCCCTCTGCTTTCAGGTTTCTTCTTCCTTGATCCAGGCTTGGATCCATCGAACTTTCCTTCACTGGTCGCCTGCCAGCAACTTCTTCCTTCCAGGCTCCTGGTCCGGCAACGAGATCCCCGACGTCTTTTCAGACCTATGCAGCTGCAGCCCCTGGGCTAGGTAACTTCGGCACTTCGGTGTCCCAGCATAGCCTCACTATCCTAGGGTCAGGATCCACTGTCGTTTTCTTCCTACCAGGTCGGGTTCGCCCGTGAACACTAACTTTGCCTTTTCTAGCTTCCATAGACTTTGTCCCGCATCCCGCGTGAGAGTGCACACTCTGCACCCGAGTTCCCTAGGCCTCCTGCTAGTAATCTAAAGGTTCAGTAGTCCAGTCCTAGCGATCCCAAAGCCTCTGAGAATCGTTACTTACCTGCTAGTAATTCGCATTCCACTTTGAAAGTATATGGTTTTTCGTGCCCCTCGGGCATTTGTGTAACGTGCTAACTTAAAAGTATTTTCGTAAGAGTTTTGTTGTGTGCTTAGCACCCTGTCCTCATAAAGAGTACAGGGTTGTTGTGATTCTAATAAATACATTGTTTATTTTCATAACACTTGTGTGGTGTCCTTTCACTGGGTGTTCAAGGGGTAATGTGATGGTAAAACAGCTGGCTTAACACGCCCTCTAGAGTCTTAGCCTTAGACTGCTCGTATCCATGCTACTAGGATAGCTGGTCTATAAGGTTGACTTACAACCAATCATCAATAAGGGTTGTTTGGACTGATATATAGTGATCACTAGAATAGTGAGCACTGCACATCAGGCCAACTTCTCACATTGGTGAGCAGCGGTTGGGATTTGAGCTTGCTGTTGTTTTACCACACATACCCTAAGAATATCTTGTGAAAGATCACATAAGTACTAAAGGTACATATAACTTAGCTTAGAATACTCTGAGTTCTACTGAACCAGCTGTTGTAGCTCCTAGGGCCTAGCACACCCTAAACTACAACTCTAGCAAGGGATCAGTAGGCAAACATATAGTGTAGGTAAGTGCACCACTTACACCTCACTAGAAAAGCATGTCGACTCAGGGGGACTCTACTGAGACTCCCCTGGTCAGTGTTGACCCTCCACAGGTCACTTCAAGATATGCAGCTCTCAATTTTCAGGAGATGAGGCAACTCTGTGTCTCCAGGAAACTGAAGCAGGGGTCTAACCCCACCCTTCCCTTTCTGATAGGTCTCTTAGAGACATATGATGCCAGAAAGCTCTCTCAGTTACATGAGAGCATGCCAGCCTTAGAGGGAACCTCTGGGGATCCAGACCTCCCCAACACTGATTCAGCAGTTGAGGAGGAGGATCAGGAGGTACTCTCTGGGGATGAGGTAGACAAAGGTCTTGAGGTAGTCAGAAGGCTAACTAGGACCAACTTAGACTTACTTGGGCTAGGATCTGGGGGCCCCCCAGTACTAACCCGAAGTGGGCCTAACCTTGGAGTTAGGAGAGATAGATCTCTTTCTAGGGACTCCAATAGATCTCTGCACTCTAATGCCTCTTCTCAGGGGAGAAGGAATCCTCCACAGAGGAGATTTACTTCCCCTCAGAGAAAGGAGCATGAAGCTAGGATGAGACAAGCTGAACTGAGGATTGAAAGGGAAGAAATTGCCCTGGCCAAAGAGAAGCTTGCCCTGGCAAGAGAGCAGCAGATGAGTGGGCTAGCTCCCACTGGTGGCAGCAATCTCCCAAGAGATAGAGAGAAGGGTTTAGATACTAAACACCTGACTAAAATAGTGCCCCCCTTTAAGCAAGGGGATGACATCCAGAAATGGATGGCTGCTCTGGAGAGGGCCTGCACTGTGCAGAACATTCCCCAGAGTCAGTGGGCAGCTATACTGTGGCTCTCCTTTGATGGTAAAGGTAGAGATAAGCTCCTCACTACAAGAGTGGAGGATGCTAACAATTACCAGGTCCTGAAGAATACACTGGTTGATGGGTTTGGTTTAACCACTGAGCAGTACAGGTTGCTGTTCAGAGACACCCAGAAAACTCAGTCTCAGGACTGGTCTGATTTTGTGGATTGTGCCACTAAGGCTTTGGAGGGCTGGTTGCTGGGTAGCAAGGTTACAGATTACACAGGATTGTATAATCTAATGATGAGAGAACAAATTTTAAACAATTGTCAGAACCAGTTGCTGCACCAGCACCTTGTTGATTCAGATCTGACCTCTCCCCAAGAATTGGGAAAGAAGGCAGACAAATGGGTCAGGACAAGGATCAAGCAGAACCAGAACCAGAACCAGGGTGGTCAGAAGAAAGCAGACCAGAAGGGTAATGTTAAGAATGAGCAAAATGACCAGAAGTCTTCACCAGGTCCCCAACAAACCAAAGAGGGTGGGGGTCAGGCTTCCCAGAAAAAGAAGACTCAGGAAGGCCAGTCAAAAAGGTGGTGCCAGTACTGCAAAAGTAAATCTCACTGGTTTAGTGAGTGCACCAAAAGAGGAGGAGGACAAACTCCTACCACTACAGCTCCTAAAGCAACTGCACCCCCTAGTACAGTCAGTAGTGGTAGTGTCACTCCCAAGGCATTAGTTGGGTTAACCTTGGGTACTGAGGGGTCTGACAACTTAGTTGGCACACTCACTCAGGCTGTCCTTGTCTGTACAGGGGATGTGGATATGTCCCCTGAAATAAGTCCCAATACTTTGGGCAAATACAGGCAGACACCTTTGATTAATGGCAAAATGGCTCAGGCCTATAGGGACACTTGTGCCAGTGTCACCATGGTGACACCTAACTTTGTGGACCCTGGACAGATCATGCCAGGTACTGATTTCCTGGTGACCAATGCCAGCAATGTCACTACTAGTCATAGTGTGGCAATTGTAGCTTTCTCCTGGGGTGGAGTGAAGGGACAAAAGAAAGTTGTAGTCAGTTCAGACCTCCCAGTTGATTGTTTGTTGGGCAATGATTTGGAGTCATCACAATGGTCAGAAGTGGAGCAGAGGACTCACATGGAGATGTTAGGCTTGCCAGCACATGTGCTTGCTGTGACTAGGTCACAGGCCAGAAGATGCCCCACTGAACAGGTGCTGGATCCTGAAATTATGGACCAGACACCTCCCAAGAAGAAGAGCAGTAAGGGTAAGGCTTTGCCTTCCCCCTTGCCCCAGGTTGAGGATCAAGTCTCTGAGGAGGCTGATCTAGAAGAGCTGAGGGAAACTGAGCCTAAAGAGCTTGAACTTGATCAAGTTGAGTTTCTGGGCTCAGGGGGACCCTCCAGAGCAGACCTGGGGAAGGAACAGTTGAGCTGCCCTTCCCTTGAACCCCTCAGACAGCAGGCTGCTGCTGAGGCTGCAGGGAATGCCACAGGTGCCCACAGGGTATACTGGGAAGATGGACTCCTGTACTCTGAGTCAAGAGACCCCAAGCCTGGTGCAACCAGGAGGCTGGTCATCCCCTTGTCTCTGAGAGGTTTCCTTCTCACCTTGGCCCATGAGATTCCCCTTGCAGGTCATTTAGGTCAGACAAAGACTTGGGACAGGCTTGTCTCACACTTTCACTGGCCACATATGAATGAGAATACCAAGGAGTTTTGTCGCTCATGTGTCACTTGCCAAGCCAGTGGTAAGTCAGGTGGCACAACAAAGGCCCCCCTCATACCACTACCTGTGGTGGGGGTTCCCTTTGAAAGAGTGGGGATTGACATTGTTGGTCCAATGGAACCCCAGACAGCATCAGGACACAAGTTTATACTGGTGGTGGTGGACCATGCCACCAGGTATCCTGAGGCTATTCCCCTTAGGACCACTACAGCCCCTGTAGTGGCAAGAGCCCTAGTTGGAGTGTTCTCCAGAGTGGGTTTCCCTAAGGAGGTCGTTTCTGACAGAGGTACAAACTTCATGTCAGGATATCTGACTGCCATGTGGAAAGAGTGTGGTGTGAACTACAAGTTCACCACACCCTATCATCCACAATGCAATGGGCTTGTTGAGAGATTCAACAGGACCCTGAAAGGGATGATTCATGGACTACCTGAACCTCTTAGGAGAAGATGGGATGTCCTGATCCCCTGCCTCTTGTTTGCTTACAGAGAGGTCCCACAGAAGGGGGTTGGCTACAGCCCTTTTGAGCTTCTGTATGGGCATCCTGTAAGGGGACCCCTGTGTTTGGTGAAGGAAGGATGGGAGAGACCTCTCAAAAAGCCTGCAACCAACATAGTGGACTATGTACTTGGTCTCCGCTCCAGGATGGCTGAGTATATGGAAAAGGCATCTAAAAACCTTGAGGCCAGCCAGGAACTTCAAAAAGCTTGGCATGACCAAAAGGCTGTACTGACTGTGTACCAGCCAGGACAGAAGGTGTGGGTGCTGGAGCCAGTGGCCCCAGCAGCTCTGAAAGACAAATGGTCTGGGCCCCACACCATCATTGAGCAAAAGGGAGAGGTTACCTACTTGGTGGACCTTGGAACTCCCAGGAGCCCTCTCAGAGTGCTCCATGTTAACAGGCTCAAAGCATATGTTGACAGGAAGGACATGAGCTTGCTCATGGCCACAGATGAGGGACAGGAGGAAGAGAGTGACCCTCTCCCAGACCTGCTCACTCAGAATCCTGATGATGGGTCAGTTGATGGTGTTGTCTTTTGTGGCAGCCTCACTGAACATCAGCAACAGGATTGCAGGCAAGTTCTGCAATCCTTTCGACATATGTTCTCTCTGACACCCAGCCAAACTGATTGGTGTACCCATGATGTTGACACTGGAGACAGTCTGCCTGTCAAGAGTAAAATCTACAGACAGCCTGATCATGTTAGAGACTGCATAAAAACTGAAGTGCAGAAAATGTTGGAACTGGGAGTCATTGAGCCCTCAGATAGCCCTTGGGCTAGCCCAGTAGTTCTAGTGCCAAAGCCTCACACCCAGGGTGGTAAGAGAGAGATGAGGTTTTGCGTAGACTACAGAGGCCTCAATGCAGTCACTAAGACTGATGCCCACCCAATACCAAGAGCAGATGAGCTTATAGATAGATTGGCTTCTGCCAACTTCTTAAGCACATTTGATTTGACAGCTGGGTATTGGCAAATCAGGCTAGCTGAGGAAGCCAAACCTAAGACAGCATTTTCTACCCCTGGAGGGCATTATCAATTTGTGGTAATGCCCTTTGGACTGAAAAATGCACCTGCCACCTTCCAAAGGTTGGTGAATCAAGTCCTCACTGGGCTGGATGACTTCTGTGCAGCTTATCTTGACGATATTGCTGTCTTTAGCTCCACCTGGGAGGATCACCTGGTCCACCTGAGGAAAGTGTTAGAGGCCCTGCAAAAGGCAGGCCTCACTATCAAGGCCACCAAGTGCCAGATAGGGCAGTCACAGGTTGTATACCTGGGCCACCTTGTAGGTGGAGGCCAGGTTCAGCCACTGGAGAGTAAGATACAGGCCATCAAGGACTGGACTCCTCCAATCACCCAGACTCAGGTTCGAGCTTTCTTGGGCCTGACTGGGTACTATAGGAAGTTTGTCAGAAATTATGGGTCCATAGTGACCCCCCTTAATGACCTGACAAGCAAAAAGATGCCAAAGAAAGTTCAGTGGACAGCAAGCTGTCAGAAAGCATTCAATGACCTAAAGCAGGCCATGTGCACAGCACCTATCCTCAAGAGTCCAGATTACTCCAAGCCATTCATTGTCCAAACAGATGCTTCTGAGTTGGGTGTGGGAGCTGTTCTGTCTCAACTGAATTTTGATGGTAATGATCAGCCTATTGCTTTCATTAGCAGGAGGTTGACACCCAGAGAGAAAAATTGGTCAGCTATTGAGAGGGAGGCCTTTGCTGTGGTCTGGGCCCTGAAGAAGCTGAGGGCCTACTTGTTTGGCACTCACTTCACCATTCAGACAGACCATAAGCCCCTCTTGTGGCTAAATCAGATGAAGGGTGAAAACCCCAAACTGCTTAGGTGGTCCATTTCCCTACAGGGGATGGATTTTACAGTGGAGCATAGACCTGGGACTGATCACAGCAATGCTGATGGGCTCTCCAGGTATTTCCACTTAGAGCAAGAAGACTCACCTGGTCAAGGTTAGTTTATTGTCCCAAAGTTTGGGGGGGGGTCATGTAGGAGAGTAGGGTCTGCAATCCTATGATCACCCAGATTTTTGCTTTTTGCTGCACTGGTTTACGACTTTCCCTGGCTGTGGGCCTGCTAATCAGACCCACAGCCTAGCTGTTCTCTCTATCCAAATTGTACTCAGGTACTGAATTGGCACTGGGCCCTCTCCAAGTCCCTGTACCCAGGGCTGAGGTGTACCCAGAAGTCTCCCAGGGGCTGAAGCATGTATTATGCCACCCCTGGATTGACTAACTAAAACTGACACAACTGGCTGCACGACAGCTGGGGCAAGGTGGTGTACTCACCCTTTGCTTTAGATATAGTATACCTATATCTAACCCTAAAATGGACACACAGATCTCCTATCAGTCACTCCTATGGCAGGCCTTAACAATCCTGAAGGCAGAGTGCTTGGAATCGTGTGAGAGGGTGCTCTGGCATGAGCTGAGCCTGTCTGCGGCTTTCGGGATCTATCCCTTAGCCGTTTCCATGATATCGCATACCATATACTCTTAAGTGCATTATAATCCTCGCGGTTATGTGCCAACTCTGGTATCGCTTTATCAAAACATGTCGAGTAAGGTGTCATACGAATGGAATACTAACCCCTCGCCAATTCTGGCGACGGGGTTAGCATTCCACCCTTCTAGAGGGACACGACATGCCTGTAACCTATAACCCGGTTAAAAGTCAGACAGAGCCTTAGCATCCACAAAATGGATGCTGCCACCGAGACACAAGTCTGCCCTCCTGCTGCTGGGAGTCCTCCCAGAGCAGGAGACAAGGACAAAGGGTTTCCTGCCAGGGGCGGTGCCAGCACCGTCCCAGACAGGGTTTTGTGTATTGTAGGTAGGCAGGGCTTTAGAGGAAGGTGACTGCACGTGGCACCCCGGTGCTCACTGTGCATAGGCTGGCTGGAACCAGTTCCAGGGTCACTCCAGACCCTGTGCTGGGGAAAAGCCCGCCAAGGAAGTGGGTGTAACCACCCCCCTCCTAGTCCCACCCATAGGGCAGGACTTAGTCGCGTGCCAGCCCCTTTTTACAGGATAAAGGTAGAGACTGGCCCCCTTCCAAATCAGATCATCTTTGAATCCTGAAACTACTTTCTGCGAAAGGAACTCAAGACTTCTTCCTAAGATTTCTCCCTTGTGACTAAGGAGTAGTCACCCTGCATCCGCAGGCACCATCTAAGAACACTGCGGTCTGCTGTAAGTCCTTCCTCCGGAATCCGACTGCCCAGCTCGACGAGAACCGGCTTCCCTGGCACCTCTGACCTCTACCCACCTCTACAGCCCAGCTGAGAACCGTGGGTGCGACGAGACCTCAAGGGACCGGCCATCTGCAAGACTGCACGACTTCTTTCCAGCAAGCCCGCCGAGTGAATTCCTGGTGAGTGCTTTGGGGTCCGAGAAGCCCCCACCCTGAGCAGCTCCAGCACCGAAGAGCAGCCCCCCAGCATCTCCACGATCTGCGTGGGGCCCTTCTGCTTTCCGCTGCTCACCGCGTTGTTTGGCTACTAGCCCGTTGGCTTGTGGCCTCCCTGACGACGCCCGACGACATTTCTGCTGCTGGTCTGGTTGCTCCAGACTGGCCCTTGCTCCCTCCCAGAAGAGGAGCACCCCGGACCCTCCTGGTCCACTCAAGACGCCATTTTGAGTCCACCGCGTGGGCTTGAATTAGCCAAGGCTTGTTGCCCAATCCTGGGTAACTTCGACGCCAACGACTTCATCCTCCGTGGGACAGCTCGCACCTCCATCCTGGTCGCCGACAACGCCTCCTGGTCCGAGAGACTGCAGAGCCCAGCAGCGCCCACTCACCTGACTGCGGTGACTTCGCCCGGTGCCATCCTGGTGCCCACTTAATCACTGGCTAGTGATTCAAGAACTTGGTCCCCTCTGCTTTCAGGTTTCTTCTTCCTTGATCCAGGCTTGGATCCATCGAACTTTCCTTCACTGGTCGCCTGCCAGCAACTTCTTCCTTCCAGGCTCCTGGTCCGGCAACGAGATCCCCGACGTCTTTTCAGACCTATGCAGCTGCAGCCCCTGGGCTAGGTAACTTCGGCACTTCGGTGTCCCAGCATAGCCTCACTATCCTAGGGTCAGGATCCACTGTCGTTTTCTTCCTACCAGGTCGGGTTCGCCCGTGAACACTAACTTTGCCTTTTCTAGCTTCCATAGACTTTGTCCCGCATCCCGCGTGAGAGTGCACACTCTGCACCCGAGTTCCCTAGGCCTCCTGCTAGTAATCTAAAGGTTCAGTAGTCCAGTCCTAGCGATCCCAAAGCCTCTGAGAATCGTTACTTACCTGCTAGTAATTCGCATTCCACTTTGAAAGTATATGGTTTTTCGTGCCCCTCGGGCATTTGTGTAACGTGCTAACTTAAAAGTATTTTCGTAAGAGTTTTGTTGTGTGCTTAGCACCCTGTCCTCATAAAGAGTACAGGGTTGTTGTGATTCTAATAAATACATTGTTTATTTTCATAACACTTGTGTGGTGTCCTTTCACTGGGTGTTCAAGGGGTAATGTGATGGTAAAACAGCTGGCTTAACACGCCCTCTAGAGTCTTAGCCTTAGACTGCTCGTATCCATGCTACTAGGATAGCTGGTCTATAAGGTTGACTTACAACCAATCATCAATAAGGGTTGTTTGGACTGATATATAGTGATCACTAGAATAGTGAGCACTGCACATCAGGCCAACTTCTCACACATCCCATCTATTTTTTTCATAAAAAATAAGGAGGTGTCATCACATAGTTTCTGCGACGCCACTTCTGCAGTCTCACAAGCTGCTGGTTTTGTAAATGACTGCAGGATTTGATATAATACTTTCGGGTTTTTTCCAGCCGCCGAAAGTTGTGATGCAATATGACTTTTACGCGCAGCGCGAATGGCTTTGTGGTAGGCCGCAAGGGAGTCCCTATAATTTTTCTTGTTTTCGACCAAGCGAGATGCTCTCCATTTCTTTTCTAGTTTACTAGTGGTTTGTTTGACGGATCTTAAGTGTTCCGAGAACCAGACTTCTTGTTTGTATGCTGGGCGTGGCTTAAATACTTTTAATGGGATGATATCGTTTATAGCTTCAGCAACCGCCCCTTCAAATCTGGTCAAAGCAGTTACAACATCTTCAGTGGGGGCGGGCGTGGGTTCTTTATATCTCTCTTTAAAGGACTCAGGAGTCATTTTGTGCCATGGTCTCCTTTTACTAGGTAACGCAATCTGTCCTGTAGAGGGCAGATTTATAATAGGGGTGTAGAATTCAATGACGAAATGTTCCGTCCATTCTACTTGATATGGGGGCATGCACTTGGTCAGAGGGGAGTTAGATAGAACTAGGTCCAGGGTGTGTCCTGCCTGATGTGTGGGGCCACTATTAATTTGTTTTAGACCCAGTGATTCAAGATCCATGAGTAAAGTTTGTGCCTCATTACAATCTATTAGCTCGCTGTGGACATTGAAATCTCCTAAGAGTAGGAAATCATTGTTACCATGCACATCGGGTGCTAGAGCCTCTATAAGCGAGACAGAGAGATTGGTACACGGGCCAGGAGGGCGATAAACCAAGGCTCCTTTCCTGCTCTCTTTAGGCGTAGAGTTGATTTTAAATATCAGTAATTCTAACTCAGGGGTACATAGCTCATCAATCACAGTGACGTTGATTTCCTGTTTGTGAACAATTGCTATCCCCCCTCCTATCTTGGTGGGTCGATCTAGCCTGACTATTTTATACCCGGCTGGAATTCCTAGAGTTATCGCCGGAACTGAGTGGGGCTTTAGCCAGGTTTCTGTCAGGAAACATAGGTCCGGTTCCTCTGATGAGATGAGGTCCCATACCTCTGTGGCGTGTTTCGATAAAGATCTTATTTTGCAGAGCAGATTTTTACTCCCTGGGGGTATGCTAACGCCCATCTTGTTACTCAGGACTGTGTGGTGTTCTTTTAGCGCCCTGTCAAATGGGTTATCAGTGGGGTCCCTGTCCTCTGATAGTAGGTGGAACTGTGCTTTACAGTAGCAGCACGCGAACGGGCCCTCTAGGCTTATTCCAGCCCTATTATCACAGGCCCTTGAGAGACGGTCTTGTATCCCTAATAATACCTGGGAGGAGTAGGTTCTCCGGATGGTGGTGGAGACTCCTGAGGCGTCGGTGGGTCTCGCCATAGCTCCCAGCCCCTGGCCCCGTCCTGTCGCGGCGGGCGCAGACGGGCTGGTCTTTGGCTCGTCTTAGGCGCTGGCTTAGGCGCCCTGCTGCGCGCAACCGCTGCGCGCTAGATCCGACGAGTGGCTAAATAGCCCTCAGAAGTGGACAGCTAGAGCGCTAACCGCTCGACTTCCTGTGGGTGTCTGGCTCTTACCTGCCCCGCCCTCCACAGTACAGTATTGGCTACCGAGTCGGACCGGGGCGGGCAGGCTGGAGTATTGAGCACAGATGGCTAAAAGTACAATGTGAGCCCCTAGCAGCACCGGCAATGTGCGAAATGCCAACACAGAGTGAGTGCAGTTAAAATTATTAGTCAACTTCAACTTTACAGCTATCCGCCGCTAATACTAAGTGCTGGGTTCTTTTTTAAAATTAGCCATCAATTTTAAAATTCATACAATTAAAACAATTTTTTCAGCAGAGCATCCGTGCTAAATATGCTTGCAGGCGCCAAGCGGGGACGGGAGATGCTGCCACCGTCGTCCCTTACCGCAAATGGCCGGGGCCTCCTCGCAGCCTAAATAGCCCTCAGAAGTGGACAGCTAGAGCGCTAACCGCTCGACTTCCTGTGGGTGTCTGGCTCTTACCTGCCCCGCCCTCCGCACTACGGTATTGGCTACCGAGTCGGACCGGGGCGGGCAGGCTGGAGTATTGAGCACAGACGGCTAAAAGTACAATGTGAGCCCTTAGCAGCACCGGCAATGTGCGAAATGCCAACACAGAGTGAGTGCAGTTAAAATTATTAGTCAACTTCAACTTTACAGCTATCTGCCGCTAATACTAAGTGCTGGGTTCTATTTTAAAAATTAGCAATCAATTTTAAAATTCATACAATTAAAACAATTTTTTCAGCAGAGCATCCGCTCTAATTATGCTTGCAGGCGCCAAGCGGGGTCGGGAGATGCTGCCACCGTCGTCCCTCACCGCCCAATCAACAATCATTTCCTACAAAGGTTACTGTATAATTTCTAAAGGTAGCCCTGTCTCCATTCTCCCACAATCCAATGTCAAGGATTACACCCTTCCCCTTGGAATGCAGGCAATACACTTCCACTGTATTGGGGCATGTACCACATCCTCCACCTTGAGCCATGTAAAACCATGGACAATATAAAATGGTTCCGACTGGTCTTATTAGTCTCATACAAAGATTCACATGGAGTCCTGCTGCCAAGCACACTTTACACAGGACACACCCAACATGCACACAGGACGCAAATCTGGGAATTCCAGAAAAGTGGAATTTTAGAAAGAAGGCGCCACACTCCTTTTGAATTGGAGAAAAAGGTTTATTGGTGCTAGAATTATATAAACGATATGTTGCTACCACCGCCTAATGTCGACAATGCAGGGCATGGACATTAATCACATGGTATCTAGAAGGCACACTTAGTGCACACCTCAGGGTCTCAGAATCAGTCTCTGAATCGCCACAGTGTAAGCGCTGGATTAGCCTGTGAAATTGCCCGCACACAGAATACCAAATATCACATGACATTGGGAAACGCAGGACAGGGGTACATACATGTTTGCCATTCAGGAGACATTCCCATCCCAAAAGCCCTAATTGTGCATAGGAAAGGTGCAATGTTGTAGTATGTTGTTGCCCTGTAGGATTTCAGGAGTATCTGTGCTTGTTGCCTTCTTTGGTAAAGTGGAGATTAAAATCACCCAGGAAATTCTGATCATAAGAGGCGTGAGATGATCCATGCTATGCTCAAGGAGACCATGCTGCCCCGTGGATTGTATACATTGTGCTGAATCAGTGGTTTGGATGTCATGTTTATAATCTCCACAGTGAGGTACTGGAATAAGGAAGAAATTAGTTAGCTTTTAAATTGTTCTTTATTGATTATACTTTTATAAGGCCACATCATTTGTACAGTTATTCTCTTCTGCTTCCCCACATCTAGCAGCATATCTGGATATAGCAGGGCAAAGTGAACAATGCAGAACAACAGTATAAACTAGCCAAGAAATTAAAACAGAACCATCACCCTCAACAGCCAGAGCCTGGATGTTTGACTTCTACAATTAATTTGTCGTTTTGGATCAGTGTCAGATCATATTTTCAAATAGTTAATAACATTTTGCTTTGATCACAATCCGATTTTAAAGGTCCCAATGTTGTACATTCTTTATACAATTTCCATTGTTCGTGTGGGCCCCCTTCTGTCTTCCATATTTAACATAACAGTCTTACATAACATTTTGGGCAACATACATATCTTGTGGCTTTCATGGAAATTGGATATCAGACTGCTATAGTATTGTGTCGCTACCATTCATTGTCACTCCTGTTTGAACTCAGAGGCTCTTTTTGGATAAAGACAACTTCCCCACCATTTCTTTCTGCTCAATGATGGTCGATGGTGTTGTAGTCTTGTGCTAAAATGTTGGAATGGAGGTTGAGCAGAACCAGGTTTCTGTGAGTGTGATAGCATCAAAGAAACAATCTTGGATAAAGTAAGATATGGAAGTTGCTTAAGAGACTCTAGACCTAGAGTTCACAAGAGTACCTTTGATGTAATGTGTAGGAGATGGGCTAATGGTTTTAGAAGAGGTGATTCTTAGGAAGTTGATGGCCTTTGTGGTTAAACCCTCAGTTTCTCGGTATTATAATGGATGTATTGTAGGATCTGTGATCTAGGAGTATTTGGCTGTGAAGGGTGTGTTAGAAGTAAGATGCCCGTGGAATGCTTTTAAGCATTGGGGTTGGTGTGCACATTGTGTTCTTCAGCACTAGGTGTGTCGAGTAACTCAGGCCCGGACTGGCCGTTGCGGGCACCGGGCAATCCCCCGGTCGGCCGCATGGGTGGGGGCCGGTTTTGGGCCCCAGGGGGCCGATTTTGTTTCAGGGCCGTTTTTTACAGCATAGCTGCAAAAACTGCCCTGTAACAAAATCGGCCGAAAACCGGCCCTCGCAAAGAGTGCGGTCGCACCCCCAGGGGAGAGGAGGGGCCGGCTGAGCACTTTGCCAGGGCCGATTTCGGTCCCCAGTCCGGCGTAATGGTGAAGTTCAAAAGAGTTGCTGGAGAATGCTTGTGGGTGAGAGGAGTGTGTGATTTGCAGACTTTATCATCTCATGATATATGGTCAAGCTTCAGAATGATGTCGAGCACTTCCTTTTGGGATGAAAATAAAAGATTTGTGCTCTTGTCAGAAGTAGGTGGGTGTAATGAAGTATGAGGCGAGTAATCACAACTCCTATATGATGTCTGAGGGTGGTCAAGTTCTAGCTGTGAAAAGTTAGTTTGCGTAGCTTTGGTGTAGCTGGACATATCTGGGAAGTTAGTTGTAAGAAGGAGGCCATATTGAGAGGCAGTGGTGGCAGTAGGGAGGGCAGTGACTTTAGCCCTTGAGGGTATTTTGGTGTGGGTCATTGACGGAATAGCTTTGTCTTGATGTAGACTGATATGGCGTTGCCTGGTTTCATTTAGCCTCATCGAGGTATTAAACAATGTGGTGTGGATATGGAGGTTTAAGTCCAGGGATTTTATCACAACCACATCCTTTCCATTGTTATACAGGGTGAGTGTAGTAGTTTATTGTATGGTTAATAAAACCCTTAACAAACAGACTTACAGATTAAAAGCATTCAGAACGCAAAATTAAATCGTCCCATAGGAACACGCATGTCTGAGTTCAGCACAAAAAGAGTAAGCTGAGCCATTGTTAAAAGGGAAAAACAGGCTTTGCTAAAAGGCAATGAGCAAAATTAAAATAGCAGCGTAGACAATACCAAGCCCGTTTAAGGCACAAAAAAGATTAGGCTACGCCATTGTTAAGTGTGTATTTCTTATTTCTGGTTATGGTAACCTGAGAGAGTAAGATGTTCCCCTTCAGGGATGTTTGGGTATATACTCAGTTAAAAAAAAAGTGTCATTTTACATGGAGGCCAGTACTAGACTATGGTATTTGTCACTGATTAAAGTATTCTTATCTCCAGGTAGACTAACATGGCTCAGTGTTTGTGGCATTTACTGTAGGTTAGGCGAGGAGGTTTGGGGGAAATATGAACTGTGATGTGGTGTTACATGCAACCTGGAGTCTGATCTGATATGACGTTTTCATTGTTTTAGTTTTGGTGGCTGTAATAACGTCAAGTGAAAAATGAGTAAGCTATTGATATTGAGAAGGGCCGGATTGCTAAAACGGCCTAGGTCGGGGGTGGTTTGGCTGTGCCTGATATGGAGGCCTACTATTTGGCAGGATAGCTGCAGAGGTTCGCACAGTGGGTGGCGGGGAGCCGGGAGCCAGAGAGGGGGGTGCCACCCTTCACCCCGGATAAAGCCGGTGTGTTACGCACCCTGCTCGGGACTGCCAAGCCTCAGCAGGTCCGCAGTAATCAACGTAGAGCGATATGTCGCTGCTGGGGCAGATGCCTGCAGAAAACCAGAACACCCATATTCGCCAGAAATGGCGATGTCGCTGTTGGGGGCCCTTCTCCACGGCGGACAGTGGCGGGGAATAGACTATTGGGTATAAGCAAGAGCAACTAAAGTGGGAGATCTCTTCCGGGACGGGGAGCCTCTCTCCTTCGAGGACTTCGCGCTGACTATGAAATAACACAGGGGCATTTCATGCTCCACAGGGCAGTCACAGGGGCCATGAGGCGACGATGGGGAACAGGTACGACGGAACCGCCACGACACGCCACCTGCGAATAGATAAGCCTGGCGGGGGGAACTATCAAAGCTGTTGCATGCCTCTACAGAGCTATAGGGCGAGACTCCATACAACCGCTGGACCCGTTAAGACACAAATGGGGGGGGGGGACGACATTGACAGACCCCTAGAAGACAAGGACTGGGACAATATTTTAGAACGGACCATCAAAGTATCTCAAAACGCCCGGTTTAGCTTGATTAGCTTCTATATACTACACGAAGCATATTTAACCCCAGAGCGTATCAACCGCTATTTCGATGGTGCGGATGCTAGATGCCCGAGATGTAATACGCAAGGGGCGACTTTTATCCATATGATGTGGAGTTGCACTTCCTTAAAGCAGTACTGGCAGAAAATTACGCAAGTAAGCTAGGATAACAGAGAGGTTGGTCCCCTGCATGCCAGTCCATGTATTCCTCAACCTGTTCCCACAGACTGCCAAAACCAAGACCACAGACAGGTTCCAAGATCTGCCTTTATCCTCGCGAAATGAGAAATTACTAGCAGCTGGAAGAAACCGGGAGGCTTCAACGTGCACAGATGGAAACGAGAGCTGGTGAAATGGGCTGGATGCGAGGGCAGGGTCCTGCTTAGAAATGCAAAATGGGAAATGGGCAAGCTGGAACGTACTTGGGCATGGGAAGGGCTGATGGAAGACCTAAAGAGAGATGACAGAGCGTCTGAAGCTGAGAGCAGCATCTGGATTGGCTGGAGCAGGCTGCGTCAGCACTCCAAAAGGCACTGGAGTCCTGCGTCTGCTCTCCAACCTTGGAGATTTTGTATTGAGCATGTCGGTTTGGCAGTTGCCTGGTAGCCGGCCAAACCTACATGCGCAATTCACACTGAACGGCCACTCCTCATTGCTGTCAATCACTTGGCAACAATGACACACTGGCCCCTCCCCCCGACACTCCATTCGGCAGAAAGCTGGAAAAGTAAAATGGTAATACATTTTATTACCATGTTATTTTGGGGAACAGCCTTTACGACGCAGCTGTTACACCGCGTGCCGTTACAACGCGGTTTTTTCAACGCAAGTCGTTACCACGACTTGCGCTGGAGGGCGCTGCAGGACAAGGAATTTTTGTATTTACTATCCAACACCTTCCCTACTGTACGTAGGCTGGTGTTGGAATAGTAAATTAAAAAATTCCTAAGTCCGCACCCCCTCCAACGCAAGTCGTGGTAACGACTTGCGTTGAAAAAAACACGTTGTAACGGCACGCGGTGTAAAAGCACGCGTTGTAAAGCCGTACAACCATTATTTTTCTAGCTTTCTAGCAGCAGTGTGGGGAGGGCGAAGCTCCTCCGCTCTTATTGAGGCACTGCCACTGCGTAACCTTATTTGCACGTGTGAATGTCTACTCATGTACCTGCTAGCCCATACACATTGGAGCTGGTGAATCCCAGTTGTAAAAGACATTAAAGCACTGCAGATGCTACAGACGTTCTGTCATGCCAAAATGTATTTGCCCTCCTGCTGGAACACTAGAAAGCTGTTTTAACGGTGCTCAAAATCCAGTCGTAAAAACTACAATTTATAGAAGAAGAAAATTAATTGTAACCAAAGGCACCAAGCAAGGTGACCATGCAAATATAATTCTGTAAAAAAAATGTTTTTGAATAAAAAGCAGAAAACGAAATATAACTCCAGTTTCAGAACTAATCAATACATAATGTCTACTCTGAGAAGTAAGTAAGTTATTTACCTTCAAATTTGTAAATTAGCACATTTAAAACACCACCAGCATCAGTTGCTCAACTGGTCCACGTTCTGTCTAGAAATTTTAAAACACACCCGGTGCTTTGCTTGAAATCATATTAACACATTGCTTTCCATGATGATTAATATTCTTGAAAAGTTTTGCGTGGTCACAATGTTGTGAGGCAGACGAGTTCGGAGTCATGATCTAAAGGGAAAGTGGGGTACTTTGACTATCATGTACCCCATAATATAAAGTTAAGTGTTATTCAAGAATTTCGTCATAATAGTTTCGCTAAGAATTTCAGTTTTTTCACTCGATAAATGTCTTTCAGATTTAGAAACACGACAGGGCAGGTCTTTCCAGTTATAGACTTGAGGCCTTTTGGCGCGTGCATGACCTGGCTTGCACAAGGTAGTTCAGTGCCACTGCCTGACCTTTGGCCTTGTGCTTGGCAGCACACCAGTGACCTGTTGTAATGATCTGGTAAATCATTCTTCATTTTGCACTCATGCCTAATTACTTTTGACTGTAATTTATTTAAACTTGGCTACCACCTTCTGAACAGTGAATGATTCACTTGTAATTTATATTCCAGGCATTATAGAGTACGACTGAGGTACACTGGTGATTTTTTTTCCATTTATTTGTGGCATTCGTTGGCCTAGGGCAACGAAGCACTTTATATGTAACATATTTGCAACCAACGTAGAGATATTTGAGTTTGACATAAATATATGAAAATATAACATAAGAGGAAAAAAACAGAAACAGCTCTGAAGGAAACGTAGCTGGGTATTTTTTAGTGAAGTACATAAAACATATATTTTCATGTTATGGCATTTTATTAAGGTCAACTTCTGGCAAAATAAATTAGGCTCTAGAAGCTAGGGTAATGCTGTACTGAGGGAGACTCCGTGGGAAACAAGCATTGGCATAGCCAATAGCTCTCGCCTTTGGGACCTTATAAGTGTTTAGCCAGAGCTAATGGCTTTGCCAATGTCTTTAAGCAATGTTGTAGAGCAGTGTGGCTGCTGTGAAGCATGTTGAAAAGTTATAATAAAAAAGTGTTATAAACATTTTTGTTACCATATATATAACCAAGAAGGCATTATGTACAACTGAACAACCCTATTAACCTCATCGATGCTTGAGATATTCTTCTCCTGTGCTGGGCCATAATAGAACTGGGTGTGGTCATGACGAGCTCAGCTCGTCATGAGCACACGAGCACCGTGCCTCATGACGAGCTGAGCTCGTCATGAGCATCGAAGGGGTTAAAAAAAAAAGAGCAAATGCAGAGGTGGTGCTGTGGTGGTGCTGATTGATGCTGAGGAGATGCTGCTCTGGTGCTGATTGATGCTGTGTTGGCGCTGCATGATGCGTGCTGGTGCTGAGTGATTCCGAGTCATGGTGAGGTGGTGGTGCTGCGCTGATGCTGAAGTGATACTGCATTGTTGCTGAGTTTTTCTGCTGAGGTGGGGCTGCGCTAGTGCAATGGTGGAGCTGCGCTGGTGGTGGTGCACTGATGCCCTGCTGGTGCTATGCTGGTGCTGAGGTGGTGCTGCACTGGTGCTGAGGTGGTGCTGCACTCATACACATGTTCCGGAAGGGAGGGATTGAGTAATCAAGTAAAGGACAGGAAAACAAAATGAAACCTAGCAAGTGAAGAGCAGATACATGTGCAATGGTTACCAGCATCCCTTCAAGAGACAAATGAAACTGTACTGGGGTACTGGGATCATTAAATGCACAGAACACTGTACTGCAGGTCAAGGGGCTTTGAAATGCTGGAAGTTGGCACAGTATTGCCCCTCTGAAGCAGAGTCCAGTTACCACTGCAGACAAATGTTGCTCAATTGTGTTCTGCATGAGAGAAGTAACTATACATACTCCTCTGCCTCTCAAAGTTCAGATTTAGATGTATTGTAAAGTGATTTCAGCTTTACAGTAAACAAAATCGCCTTTCACACACTGAAAATAGCCACTAAACACAATTCATCACAAAGTATAAATAAAACCAATTAAAATCATGTTCATTAAAAATCTCAAATCTGGTGGTACAATCTAAAATCCAACACTCAGGTGCATTAAGAAAAATAGTTAAAATCACTCCCATTTAAAGCCGTGGAATAAAACAGTGTGATTTTTAAATATATGTTATTTCTGTAGTACAGCTTCCAATTCCTGCCAGATTTGTAATGTTGAATATTATTATACATTTATTAAGACATAACTATTGCATAGCTTATTGAAGTATGCAGGAGGAGTGCTGGAAATAATAATATAAAAGCTTGCAACAGTTTCAATACTTTTTAATAGGGGGTCGAGAAGTGATCTGCAATAACTTGTTTAAAGCTGTGCTATTAAAGAAAATGCTAAGCTCTTGTAATCGGGCGGGCCTTCAATAAAAACTGAACATTGTTTCCTGGCAATATTTTATTTGCAGAAACTCTTCAGAGAAACCCAGCACTGGCATGTTTCTCACCACTGAACTACACTGTCCAGTGAGCTGACTACATGACCAATTGAAGGGTGTACCCTCTAAATGCTGATCCAGCCATGACATCTGCAACAGACCAGGACCCCCTGGACTCCACCCCCCCTCCTTCCCAGGTTTTTAGGCCATCTGTGCCTTGAAACTCAAAATTCTTGGCTTTTGAGGCTGTTTAAGAAATATTAGCCCACTTTTGCCGTAGAGCAGAGGGCCAATAGCAAGATGTAAATGCAGACCCAACTGATTCGAAAAAATTGCCTTTTAATCCCTATATGTCCATCGTCTTCATGAGTTAGGACTTATATGTGTTCTTTTAATGTCACACCGTGCTCCTGCCCTGACACTTCGGGGAATGTTAGCTGATGTTTGTAAATTAAATGCCCTCTAGCCACTGCATGTCCTTTAACAAAGTTTGAGCACAGTTTCCAGTACAACACGTCTTTATTATGTGCATAGCAAATAAAGGAAAACAAACACACAATTACAGGAGCATTATTTGAGAGAAGGAAATGGTTAGTCCTAAATGACTGTCCGGGATCATTATTTTGTATACATACATACCTTAGCATAATAGATGCGGGCAGCATGACAGTCATCCTGTTCTAGGCATGGGGCTGCGGGCAATCAAGAGAAGAGGGGGTGGGTTGTAGTGCTCTTAGGACATAAAGCAGGGAGTAGACGATGTAAAGATACACTGCTGCCTGTGGCTGGAAATGAAGGCAATGGCAGGGAACAGCCCTAGACCTGTAGGTGCCTTGGTGAGCTCCCTTGTCTGCCACATTATACAGGATGCAAAGTACAGGCTTAGGGGTCGGACCTGCAGCACATAAGGGATACAGTAATGAGGAGCGTGGGGTGCACTGAAGCGCTTGAGAGCGACACGGAGCAGGGTATCAAGCATATAAAGGAGACAATTGTAAAACATGCACTCATGCATTACATAAACAAAAAATCCCCAGTCTTCCAATTCTTTTGTGGTTTTTAAAACGCCTGCACCCCAACACGGTGTGCCTGCAAGTTTTCTCAACAGAGAAGGTAGGAAGAGGCAAGGAGAGGTGATCTCCTCCCCTCTTGGAAGCATGCTCTGTTGGAAACAGAAGGATGCAAAAAGAACAATTGATGGACAGAATGCAGAACAATGACATACATCCACCCCAGTGCAGAGATCTGGGTCTAAATCCATAGTTTGTTTGCTCACCATGCCATTCCAGTTTGGACCAAGCCATATGCAAATCAGCCCTGACACCCTGCACCCCAATGGAAACAGTCCAGCCCGAACTGTCAGGCCAGGTCCTCTTTGGGCTGGAAACAAGCATCTTAGTACCTGTTTCGGGTTTTCAGCCATCATCAGCCAGGATAGCTTGACTCCAGTGGCATGGAGAGCACGGGACCCACGTTTGGGCATACCCGTCCCACTTGGGGTGACAAATGCAAAAAGAACAATTGATGGACAGAATGTAGAAAAATGTCATACATTCACACCAGTACAGAGATCTTGGCCTAAATCCATCGTTCTTTTGCTCACCATGCCATTCCAGTTTGGACCCAGCCATATGCAAATAAGTCTTGACCCTGCACCCCAATGTGAACAGTCCAGCCCAAACTGCCAGGCCAGGTTCTCCCTGGACTGGAAACAAGCATCCTAGGCAGGGCATTAAGTGGGATGAAAAAACTGGGGGGGGTCTCTCAAAGGGGCGTGGCCAATGTAATTGAGGGCTTGGCTCAAAAACAGTACATTAAAAATCTGTGTTTAGCAGTGCGCGGCCCGACTTGTATTGTGCTGTTTCTGTCATTGCATCCAGGTATATGATACAACAAGTAACATCATACCTACAAGTCAGGACTATTGGCTTTGTCAATGGTTGTTAGTTGCATAAGATAAATAACAGCAACTATGGCTTGTATATCATATTGAAAAAGCAGCTTCCGCTTAAGCCCTGGTGACATCACGACAATGTTGCTGCTCCTGAGTTTCAAAAAGAGAAGGGAAATCCAGAGAAAAAAATGACTCTCTTTAAAGGATTTCCCTTCCCCTACAATGCTCAACTGGCATGATGTCATGCCCTAACTTTCCAATTGTGAGTAGTGTGAGCAGGGTACATTGATGTGCCTGCTGTCTCGAAACGGGTCCCTATCTGGCTCTGTTTTGTGCCCTGGAAAAAAACAAGACCACCTGTGATCAGCGCACAAAACAGAGCCCGATAGAGAACCGTTTCAAGGCACCCTTAAAAAAACTGCTGGTGCTCAGACCTGGTGAGGGGAAACATCCTTTACAACAAAACTTTTACAACGCAGTGCTGTTACAACGCAGGTTTTACAACGAAAACCATTACAACGCATTGCGCTGGGGGGGCTCTAGGATAGGGAATAGATTTAATTTACTATCCAACACCTTCCCTAGTGTCCACGGGGACTGGAGTTGGAATAGTAAATTAAACTATTCACTATCCAGCACCCCAAAGCGCTATGCGTTGTAAAGGTTTGCGTTGTAAAAACTGCGTTGTAACAGCATGCGTGGTAAAAGCATGCATTGTAACGTCATACATCCCCTGGTGAGACCCGGCCCACTTAAAGCCCTGATCCTAGGACCGGTTTCAGGCTTTCAGCCCTCATCAGCCAGGATAGCTTGACTCCAGTGGTATGGAGAGCACGGGACCCACGTCTGGGCATACCCGTCCCACTCGGGGTGACAAATGCAAAAAGAACAATTGATGGACAGAATGCAGAACAATGTCATACATTCACCCCAGTACAGAGATCTGGGCCTAAATCCATAGTTTTATTGCTCACCATGCCATTCCAGTTTGGACCTAGACATGAAAATCAGTCTTGACCCTGCACCCCAATAGGAACAGTCCAGCCCGAACTGCCACTGGATTCAAGATAGCCTGGCTGATGAGGGCTGTGAGCCCGAAACCGGTCCAAGGATGCTTATTTCCAGTCCGGGGCCGACATGGATTGGCAGTTCTGGCTGGACTGTTCCCATGAGGCACAGGGTCAGACTGATTTGCATATAGCCATGTCTGAACTCCTGATGGCCGACGGCACTGGGGGCAGCCCCAACACCCACCGACCACTCATGCAACCTGGGAATCATCCTCGGCTCAATGACCAAGCAAGTCAACACCATCTCCTCCGTCTGCTTCACCACCCTCTGCATGCTCTGCAAGATCTACAGATGGATCCCGACAGATACAAGAAAGACAGTCACCCAGGCCCTCGTCAGCAGCAGCCTCGACTACAGAAACGCCCTCTACGCGGGAGCCCCGACCAAGCTAATCAAACGACTACAACGCATCCAAACGCCTCAGCATGACTGATCCTCGTCGTACCATGCCACGGCCACATCACCCCCCACCTGAGAAATCTGCACTGGCTCCCCATCAACAAGAGGATATCCTTCATGCTCCTCACCCACGCACACAAGGCACTCCACAAGACTGGCCCAACCTACCTCAACAGACGGCTTTCCTTCTACATCCCCAACCGCCAGCTACGCTTAGCCGACCTCTCACTCGCCACCGTCCAGCGCACCCGAAGAACAACCACCGGTGGGAGATCCTTCTCCCACCTCGCCGCCAAGACATGCAACACCCTCCCACCGGGCCTACGACAGACCCAAGACCTGCTGACCTTCAGGAGGATACTCAAGACCTGGCTGTTCGATCAATAGAGCCCCCCCCCCTCCCAGCGCCTTGAGACCCTTGCGGGTATGTAGTGCGCTTTACAAATGATTGATTGATTGAACTGGAGTGGCGGAGTCAGCTAAAGAATGATGATGGATTAAACCCAGATCACTTGACTGGAGGTGAGTACTTGCAATGTTCAACACTCCATCTATCATCCCCTTTGGTTTTGCTTTGCTCGCCCTAAGTTGGCAGGGTTTGCCCAGACGTGGGTCCCTTGCTCACTTTGCCACTGGATTCAAGATAGCCTGGCTGATGAGAGCTGTGAGCCTGAAACCAGTCCCAGGATGCTTGTTTCCTGTCCAGGGAAGACATGGCTTTGCAGTTCGGGCTGGACTGTTCCCATGAGGCACTGGGTCAGATTGATTTGCATATAGCCATGTCTGAGCTGGGGTGGTGGAGTGAGCCATGACAAGCTCAGCTCGTTATGAGGCAGAGTGGAGCTGTGCTCATAACGGCCGTGGAACGCCCACGCGGGGCTAATTCCCCTCCTGTGCGGGGTGTTCTATTGAGTGGGCGGAGTCATGACGAGCTCAGCTCGTCATGAGCACAGCTCTGCTGTGCAGCATGATGAGCTGGGCTCGTCATGAGTACCGCAGCGCCGCGCGCGGCCCCCCTCCCCCGCGCCACGGGGGAATTAGCCCCCGGCGAAGGGGTTAACATTATCTGAGGGCTGCTCAAGAGTGTTTCTAAAAAATTTGAGGGGGTGAAAAAGTCACATGGGAAGTTTAAAGACAAAAACACGTTGCATGTAGTCTTTTGAGCAACAAGTCAGATCGCAGTGCTAGCCCTGGTGTCTTACACTTGCAGGGCCTAGTTTCGAAATGATCCCTGTAACTATATAAAGCACCTTAACTGCCATGCCTTCTATTTTTAGAGCTGATTTTAGTGAAGTCTGCTTGTGTGCAGTTTTTACCTTCCGATATAAATCCAAAGTAAACAAGTATTTTCTTAAAGGGGTCATGCAGCGAAGAGAAAACACTTTTTTGTTTACGCAGTCCTTCGTTACTAACAATGACCAACGATAAGCTTTCCAGAATGCTCCTTTGTTTGATGATATCTACTTGGGCTTTGAAACGTGCTGGGGAATGGTCCACCGGAGGCCCCTTTATTAAGCTTCATAGCTAGTGTTAGCTACAAATTCAAGCAGTAGTTCATAGGTGGCTAATAGATCATTCAATATGTGAAAACATGGCGACTTTAAGGGGTGGCTCTTCAGCTTCACCTGTATACTGTGCATGTGTAGGACCATTGTACATATATACCAGAGCTCCATACTTAAAGGCCAGTAATCAAAGACCACATTTAGCGGTGAACTATGGTATTGTTGGTTGGATCCACTACCACGTAATACATGGGAGGTGGTGGTAGATTAGTGTTGTCAGTCGTTACCACAACAGGTCCAGAGGTTCTCAAGGCTAATGGCATGCACCTGCAGGGTTTGCGCCATGCGTCTATGGCATTGACCTACAGTTGTACTGTGATCACCAGTCGCATTTCAGTTTTGGCACCAGTGGGGTCAGTGTGCAGTCCAAAGCAAAAGAAGCAATTTACCTTCCTGGTCATGATTGCTTCTAGGTAATCAAAAGGATGGAACGAAGAGCTATATTTAGTGCGGTCCGACTGCCATGCTCCTCCTAGATTTATGTTCCTGAAAACTTCAACTGGCAGGCAGAGGAGAGTAGGTCCTGGGAGAATGTTCGACGGAGGTCGCTTTTTCCCATAGCTACGCTGGGACTCTCTGCCTTTCCTAAGGGATTATTCGATCCAGATTATCGGGGGAATTTATCCCATGCATCGATTCAGGTGTAGTATTTTCCACTCTAGTGAGCCCCTATGTTGTGAGGGTGACCTACAAGCTCATATGGGGTAGGATTATCTCATTCCGGCCCTGGTGAAATGCCGATTGATCCTCCAGGCAACATAGGCATGAAACATGTCGACCCCACCTTATTCCTCACACTCATAGCTATCTGGGTACATTGAGACCTGAGGATAGCGCCACTATTTTTATTGAGTCAAGGAACCATTACTCAATAAATACTTATTTTTACCTTAGACTTTTTTATTCTCACTCCTCTCAAACCTTATTTGTCAAAATAAACCCCTACATGCACTCATCTAACTGCATTTACGAATCAAAAGATTTCCGATAAAGAGACCCAGGCATTAAGCACCGGCCTGACGTGGAGCGCCATATGATGAAGCATGACACCTTACCAGGTGTGTGAGGGCATTAAGATCTGACCACCCAAATCCCCTGTGATCCCTCTGGTTGATCCTGTTATGCCACCAGACTTAGGGTCTAATTCTTCCCAAGAGAGGAACTACGCCAGTTGAAGTTTTCCGGAACATGATTGCTTCTATACATTTTTCTTGAAAGTATATCAGATCTATGGAAAACTCTTACTAGGAGCCAGTTCTCAGTACCCTCCCTGATGCCAATTTAAAAATGTTGGGGTTTTTCCTTATAATAATTGCTTACAATAAAAAAAAATGTTTTAATGTGTATTTGTCCAAACGTTCACATCACCTTTATTGAGGTAAACTGCATCAAGTAACATCACTTCTGCCTATAGCATACCAGTGATGTCACGTGAGGCACTGCCATCATCTGCCATTACAAAAGAGTGATTTTGTGGGACAACAAATTTAGCACAGGCCTGATTGCCAAAAAGGCGCATCTCAACTCGAAGGGAAGTTTTCATGTATTTTAGTGCAGAATGAGTTACTAGCACTCACAGAAAGAAATTTAGGTAACAGAGAACTGTGTGTAATAAATAAAGGGTGCATTTAATTCCACCTTAGTGCCTCATTGTCTGGGTTTTCCATCTTAGTGACAGAACTCTCAAGTCTTCAGAATACATAGGTATCAGAACTAGTATGCATATTGATGACATTGCAGGAAGTGACATCACACAACCAGTGTTAATGATGACGTTGTAGGAAGTCACACCTGTAAAATGATAAAACAATACACAACATAAATGTGTAATAACACCAAACCCTTACTAAAGTTGAGGGGGCAGTTTGCCCATAAGAGCATGGGGCGTCGACCTCCCACTGCGACCCACTACATACATACATACATACATTCATATACACACACACACACACACACACCCCAACCCCATCCCCACCCACAGACCCCGCCAGCCAGATTTTCCCTCCCACGCTTTCCACTCTCACTTATTTAGGAGGCGGGCTATGACGGAGCTCTCACCGAGGGACAGGGTCAGACTGATTTCCATATGGCCATGTCTGAACTGGGGTGGCAGAGTGGGCTAAAGAACGGTGATGGATTAAACCCAGATCTGTTGACTGGGTGTGAGTGTTTGATTGGTTCAGATGCTCCGTCCATCACCACCCCCTTTTGTACCGCTTTCCTAGCGTCACAGCAGCAGTTTAGGCTTTGTTAACTGAACTGCGCATGTCGGACTGGCCGGTGTTTTCACTGTGGCCAGTCTGACAATGCGCTGTTCTGGCTTCTGCAATCAACAGCTGGAAGGCAGCTGAGAAGCAGAAGCACAACCCTGTAGGTGTTTGATAGAGCGCTGTGTCTGCCTACTCCAACCAATCCTAGCACTGCTATTATGCTGCTTAGCATTGTAAGCAGCAAGAGAGCAGTGCTTAGATTGGCTCAATGCTTCTGTCCAGCAGGCAGCGCGAGGCAGGAGAAACTTCGGGTGTGCTGCCAAAGATCTTCAAGAGAGGTACGTTTATTTTTAATTTTAAACGGTTCAAAGTAATCTATGTGCCTCACCACTTTCTAAAGGGAACAGCCATAACTGCCAAAGTTGGTCCACATTCTAAACTTTATTGAAAAGATAATATGCATATCTGTTCAGTGGAAAATCTACTGTGGCTAAAACGAGTGCGTGTTTGTAGATGCAATGCAGTTATGCAAATACAAGTGTTCAAGAATAACAATTTAGGCCTGAGCGCTGGGGCACTGTGGTCCTGCATTATGGACAGTTACCTGCCCAGCCACTATATTTACATAGCACTGCTGGAGCCCAGCACAGTGAGTACCCTGATGTGCACTCATGGTGAGTAAGTGAAGGGTCGACAAAATGTTGCAAGGAGGAAAACCTTCTTGTAAATAGGTGCGCGATTTTATACACGAACCACAAAAGGATTCTTCACATTTGTAATTTATTTTTTAGTGATTTGTAAATTAAAAATAAAAAAATAAATTACAAATGTGAAAAAAAAATTAATTACAAATGTGAAGAATCCTTTTGTGGTTCGTGTATAAAATCGCGCACCTATTTACAAGAAGGTTTTCCTCCTTGCAACATTTTGTCGATTTGAATCAAGACGCGGAAGGACGCCGTGTGACATAGGTTGCGCCAACCGGAAAGTAAAAAACAATTGATTTTTGAGTGTGATACTTGAGTGCAAAGGGATAACATTGAAACAGAGTAAGTGAAGGGTCCCATTTTACCTCCCCTCCTTTCATTTTTTTGTATTAATGAAAAAGGAAAACAAAAGAAAGTAACAGCAGTATAATGATATAACAAAACCAATTTACATAAATGAATAGATACAGTAGAAATATATAACGATATAAATCTGAAAAGGCTCAGACTGGGTATCAGGGCGTCCATAGCAGCAAAACTGTGACTTGTGTACATTCATATTCCTGCCACAGTCAATTCTGAGCTCAGGTCGACTTACCAGCTGATTACATTGCAACCTGACCACTCCCTCAGGTTGCTCTGCACCGTTGCGACACAGTTACACGTGGCCTACTGAGGCTGCAGCCTGGCCACACTTGCTATGGGATGATGCTACACGTACTGGAGCTCGACATACCTTGCTGCTGCAGCCATGACATACTCGTTAGGATGATGTGGTGTACCATGCGCGTGGTGTGCAACTGTTGTCAGCAATTTCTGGCAACCATAATGGCTCGTATTCAGAGAATGACTACTGTTCATTAGAACTGGCTGTCTCTGTGTCACAGATGATTCTCCGACAAACATGCACCGTGCTTAATTTGTAAAAGAATGAATGCCAGTGCCCAAAGCTCTACTCAGAAGTCCACTGCTGGCCCTATTAATGAATATTGAGGCTGCGTAGCCTTGAATCCTCCTCAAGGCTCTTTAATACACTGCCAGACACGACCTGCCCCCTTTATCTCACTCATATAAGTTCCTGCTTTCTCCCTTTGTGACAGGTTTTCCGTCTTTTTCCTTCTTTCCCCTTGGTGTGTTTATTCTTCACTTGCTCTGTCAATTTTTGAGAGGAAAAATAAGTTCCAGTCCCCAAAAATGAGTGTTGGCGCCGACCGACCGCCTCCCTCCAAAGCCCACCCCACCCGGAAACCACCAGCGCAAATTAAGCACTGAATTTGCATTATTCTCACGAATGATGCTTGATATTGTATAGCTCTGTGGTGAGCATTGCATACATGCCAATAGACATGACTCAGGCTGGAGAGTACCGATTTTTAAAACCAAAAGTTGATTCTTTACTATGTCTCCCGCCTAAAATTGCCACTACTTCAATTTGTCAGTTGGGAAAATACATTCCCCTGATATTTGTTTTTCGAAAACTCCCTCTTCCCACTTATAAAATGTTGACATGCATTACACTGTCAGTTAACGCATTCTTTGCCCCTCGTTCGATGACAAATTACAGTCTTAATTCTGGGGAATATTCTGTTTTTTTTCTCCAAAATCTCCTCAGCCGAACCAGATATCATTTTAGTATGAGTGGGCATAACTACCTTAATTTGGTGTCATGCAATTATGCGAGATTTCAAAAAATTATGCAAGATTTTGTGGAATTATTCGAGGAGCGTAACCCCAGCATTTAGCACTATTTTCCAAAACAGACCGAAGATGCATGTTATTCTAAAGAAATATTACCAAATCCAGCATAACTTTCGGTACATTTATGTCAAAAGTGTAATGGAACATGACTCTGATTACTCCAAAATAATTACAATTTCATGCAGGCCTACATTTTAAGACAAGGCGAGCTGTGCAATCAGCCCATCAACTAATTTAAACTTCTGCCCATCACTCACCAACCAATCAACCAACCAACCACCACCACCACCGCCCCCCACCCCTTCCCCCAACCATCACTAGAGGGACACACACTTACCTGCACTTCTCCTTTTAGAGCTGCGGGGAACTGTTAAAGTATAACAGGAAACATGGCCCAAAAACAGTGGCAGTGCCATGGTATTCCCCATAATGGTGCTTGAGCAGAAAACGCAACCTCCCTCAGGGAAAACAAGAAATGTAATTAGACCATATATGCCAAAGGCAGGCCGGAGATTTATGTATTCTAATTGTCTCCAGCCTAAAACTCCGGCTACCTCAATAGAAGTCACTGGGGAAAATACATCCCACCCATTTTCCCAACAAAATGTTCCGTTCTTTCAGTTCACTATCCTATTCTACAACGTAGAAGTGAATGTTAAATTCGCGACGTGAGTGTATATTTCAAGATGAAAACCGCTACCAAATATACTTCGATATGAAAAGACCGCCACAGCAAGCATTATACCACCATGTATGTGGTTGGCTGGGGAGGGCGACGTCAGCTCAGCACGGGCTTCATTTAGAACAAAGCAGCAGTTATTAGGAATCGGAGCACAAAGGCTGCATTTAAAAAGAGGGGAACGCGACTAAACACTCTGCTGTTGACCAGTTTAATAATACTTTGCGCAGAGGTAGTTTTCAAAGGTTGTTTATTATGGATTGAAATGCCAATGCATTGTTTTAAACAAACATGCCTGAAGTGGTATTATGCCGCTCGGTGATTTCAATTCGAGCTTTAGTTTTACAGTGTGGTGACGGTTCCCTCTAGCGTCTGAAAATGGAATATCAGACACAATAAATACCCCATCACATTCTAATTGCGTTTTAAACACACACAAAAACATGAAATCACGCACGTTTTACAATAGGAAACATAGTACCAGCAAAGGGAAACAAACACTCAAATATACAATCATTCATAAAATCTTCGTTTTCTTCCTGGAGGTGCAGTCTTTGATTCTTAACTAATACGTTATTTTCGTTTGTTAAAAAATAATGTAACTAAGGAGCCTATAATCTGCATAGACGAACATCTTAATATGTGGCCACGCCACTTCCCTTCTTTAGATTGCCACTTGGCACGCACAATTCACGCCACAATCCATTCCTCCACCCTGGCGCAGGGCAGTGCCAGGATATAAATAAATGCTGTCAGAGTTTTTAGTTTTTGAGAAGGGAGCATAGAGTAGGGGCCAGGACCATGCCTGCATGTAGAGGAGTTAAATATTTCACTGCTAGAAGAGACCTGCCACAGGCTCTGGCCAATTGGAGTAATCTGATCTAGTCCACCCCTGCTGGCTCACACTAGCTACATATTAGTACCACCTCTGTGAATCTTACACCGACATTCAGATGAGGGAAGATGGTAACAAAGTCTATCCAAGCAGATCTCTCCACCACTTCTCTCTTTAACCATACTTGCTCAGGCTGTACAACCAAGGTGGCAACCAGCTAACCGGACTACGATCATAAGGCATACCATAAAGGGAGCAGCAGAACTGCTCAAAGCTGCCAGCTGTCAAAACTACAAACTGCACTGCTATTTCTCACACCTCTTTAAACACATTACTGTTAAATGGTGCATCCATCCCACAACAATTCCCCCTCAGGATCAAAAGCATAAACAACACGCCGTATTAGAAAGGATCGGACACACGAGGACTCGTACACGATTTAAGATAATTGTTATAAGCAAACTGTGAACTCTGTCAAAGCCTTTTGGATATATGATGGAATAAATTTCGAGTCAAAGTGAAATACTGATGGCATGGGTATGAATTTTTTATGAATGCAGGAATTATGGTTTTGAATATGGCTTCATTTGATTGATATTGATGGGAAGGACAGCGTAGGCCCTGAGGAAGTCATTGGGTTACATCCCTTGACGAAACACGTGTTGGTGGTTGGCTTTTGTGTGCATTGTCAAGATTGCACTTATGTATCCACAAGTCTTCATGAACACCTATAAAATAAGAAAATAAAAGATAAAGGACTAATCACTACAGATGTGTGCATATGGACAATTGATTTTGAACGGAAATTCCATTTGATATTTGTGACTAATTTTCAAAGTGCTCGGGGTTCCTTTTCCTTTTTTCAGTGTGCTAACAAGACCGCGGGCTCCGTACAATTCTATGGGGAAGTCGAGGTTACAGTTTTAAAGTTTAAGGACCCTTTCAGGAGGACTTCCAGCAAACCCTTTAGAATTTAAGAGGTTGGAGAGCCACCCCATCCGTGGATACTGCAGTACCAGAATTACCTATCCCAGAGGAGCCGGGTGCATAGGTCTGGAGTGGTGTCGGAAACCGCTTTTTTTCTCAATGGAGGGCTGTGAAGAAGTACTGCGTCCGAGAAGGTGAAAAGGATCCAGGGGAATCCAAGCCTGGATTCGGGAAGGAAGGAAACTGAAAGCAGAGAGAACAGAGTCTGGGTCACTTCAGAGTGACCAGGGGCTCGGTAGACGAATGTCCACAGATGTCGGTGCTTCATGTGCGAAGAAGGGATGCTTGACTCTGTAGCCACAAGGACCAGGAGATGTTGATGATGACCAGGAGCCAGAGGGGAACTGTCCCACGAAGGATGTCGAGTGCTGAGGGGTCGGTGTCTGGCTGGAGCACCAACAAGATTTAGCAAAAGCAACCCACACAGGAAGGTCAAGCAGGTTACAGTGTGGACCAGCAAAGTCCAGGGGACTCACCAAGCAATGGGGAGTCAGGGCACACCTGTAGCAACCAGTAAAGCCCAACAGAAATCAAGATGACCCTCAGGGGGACCAACAGGCCGAATGACCAGGAGTCGCGAGGGGACCTCGAGCCAGATTGAAAAGTACCAGCCCATGGAGCACTCGGTGCAAGGAGGCCGGAGTTCTTGCCTGCAAATACTGCTCAGGGTCAGGACTATATGAAGTCTAATGCACACGCTCGGGAATCACCAACAACCATATGCAGCTGCAAATGGTTACGGTGCACAGGAGTTCGGTGATCGATACTGGCCTCCAACTTGCTGAAAGGGCAGATCAACTTCAGGAACCTTCAGGAACCTTCAGAAACCCACCTTCTGTGTTGCTGACATTTTTGGAGTCTGCAGGAGCGCAGGAGCAACAGACCAGTCAGTTGCGCTAAGGTGCCTGCAAACACAGGGGAGGGACGAAGAATGTCGAGTGCAGAGGGGTCGGTGTCCGGCTGGAGCACCAATAAGCTTTAGCAAAAGCAATCCACACAGGAAGGTCAAGCAGGTGACAATGTGGACCAGCAAAGTCCAGGGTACTCATCAAGCAATGGAGAGTCAGGGCACACCTGGAGCAACCAGGGAAGCCCAACAGAAATCAAGATGACCCTCAGGGGGACCAGCAGCCGAATGACCAGGAGTCGTGAGGGGACCTCGAGCAAGATTGCAAAGTACCAGCCCACGGAGCACTTGGTGCGAGGAGGCCGGAGTTCTTTGGTGTAAACACTGCTCAGGGTCAGGACTATATGAAGACTAATGCACAAGCTTGGAAATCGCCAACAAGCATGTGCAGCTGCAAATGGACACGGTGCACAGGGGTTCGGCGAGCGATACTGGCCCCAAACTGTGTTGCTGAAATTTTTGGAGTCTGCAGGAGCACAGGAGCACAGGAGCAGCAGACCAGTCAGTTGCATTAAGGTGCCTGCAAATACAGAGGAGGGACTCCTTCACTCCAAGGGAGATTCTCAGGTGTCCTTAGTGCACCACAGGTCCTGTATGGAGCCTGTATGGAGAAAGGGCACAGACAAAGCATTGGACAGAGAGGGAGACAAAGTAAGACCGAGTCAAAGTCCAGCGAAGTCCAGAGAGTCAAGACGGTCGAAGGTCAGTGGTTTCTTCTTGTAGAATCTTGTCCACATAAAATCTAAAGTCTTACAACCGGGTAAGCCATTTTGTACCCACTGGAAGGGGTTGGACAGGTTTGGGGGACCGTCCTAGGGAAGGGTCAGGATAGAGGGGTGGTTACACCCATGTCTTTATCCAGTTTTGTGCCAGTGCAGGAGCCAATGGCTCCCAGAACGGGTTTGAGCTAGACTATGCACAGGGACACCAAAAGTGCCCCAAGTGCAGACTTTCAGAAACTCTGCGAGTGCACCCACCCAGCCCCAATAAATTAATACACAACACCCTCGCCGTCTCTGAACTTAAGTAAACTCTCAGTTTACTTAAGTTCAGAGAGGCTGAGGAAGAACTGACAATCATGTCAGTAAGCATGAGGTCACACCTCCCTGTGACAGGATGCCTATTGTACTGCCTTCCTCTGCTCGAGCTTGGCTCAGCAGCAGGAGGGCAGAAATGTGTCTCTGGTCGGCAGCATCCATTTTGTGCTGACCAGGTCGAGAAGGCTGTCACCAGTTAGACCAGTGACCCCGTGAAGCTCACTTCAGAAGGGTGGAATCATACCTCCCACACCGATGTGGAGGTATGATTCCAAGGTGTTTGATACCAAACACGATATGTTTCTATGCAGCCGTTTTCGAGATACCTATATGTCCAGCTGAGTCACAGACAACCCGAGAGAATGGTTTCCGAAGGCTGCAGAAACGGTCTGCTCATGCAGGGGCACTCTCTCACTAAAAATCCAGCACCCTGCCTTCAAGATTGATAAGGCCTGCTTTAGGGGTGACATACGTTTTAAGTGTTGACTGTTGTAGCCTATAGCTATAGTGAACCTATATATAAAGTAAGTGGTGCAAGCACCAGCTTGCACAGGTTGCAGTAGCAGACCTGTAGTTCCATTTTGCATGGCCTCTCATGGGTGGCATAATACATGCTTCAGCCCATGGGAGGCCTCTGGGGTACCTATGCCCTGGGTACATGTGTACCATATACTAGGGACTGATAAGGGTACCCTAGTAACCAATCTGGAGTGTACCAAAGTACATGTGTAACAATTTAAAGGAGAAAACAGATAGACTGGGGTCCTGATTAGCAGGATCCCAGTCAGACTAGTCAAGAACAGTGAAACATCAAGCAAAAAGTGGGGGTAATCATAAGAAGCTGATCCTACCTTCCTACAGTAAAGATAAAGTAAAATAAATATCCAAGTCAGTCGCAACAAGACAAAGACACAGTAGTATGAAGCAGAGCAGCATTAATAGAGCCTACCTATGAAAGGGAGCTGAGCTTTCTAGGGATCACTGCAGAAAAATGTACTAATCACAAAACTGCTCCAGTCCCACAGTCCAACAGTAAAATTATAAATGTTGAAACCACAGAAAGTGATTTTTATACATCACAGGTGGTGTATGAGGCAGCGATTAAGATAGCAGTACAGGCAACAGGACATCCATTGGCAGAACCTGAGTGCAGCTCTGGACCATCAGAGGAGCACACTAATAGAACACTCATCTTTCCAGGATAACGTTACCTAAATAAATAAATAAATCAGTCAATCAATCTTTTGTATAGAGCAGTACTGTTATCCCTAGGGGTATCTGGGCGCTGTGGATGCGGTATCGCCGTCGAAAAGGAAGGTCTTGAGTCTCTTCCTGAAGACGGCCAGGGAGGGTGCTGTTCAAAGATGGAGGGGTAGGTCGTTCCAGGACTTGGTGGCGATGTAGGAGAAGCGCCATCCCACGATACGGCTGCAACAGATGCGGGGAGTATGTGCACAGGCTAGTAAGGAGGAGCATAGGAGTCTTGCGGGTAGGTGGAAGTTCAGGCGATGGTTCATGTAGGACTGCCCATGATCATGTACAACTTTGTTGGGGTGCTTCAAGGTCTTGGACTGGTATCTCTTCTGGATGGAGAGCCAGTGGGGTTTTCTAAGGTGGGGGGTGATGTATGTCCATTTAGGGACTTCCAGGATGAGTCTGGCTGCAGCATTTTGTATGATCTGGAGTCTTTTGAGGAGATGGGTGGAGACGACCGCTTTGAGAGCATTGCCGTGGTTGAGGTGGCTGGTGACGATGGCCTGAGTGTCAGTCTTTCTGGTGCTGACTGGGATCCATCTTATGATTCTGCGGAGCATACGAAGGGTGTGGAAGCAGGAGGAGGCGACTAAGTTGACTTGTCGTTTCATGGTCAGTTTCCTGTCAAGGATGATGCCTAGGTTGCATACATGGTCTGTTGGGGTGGGTGACAGTTTATCTGAGTTCTGCTGCCCACACGATGTGTTCCCATATGGAAGTGCATCCCGAAGATCAGTCCTTCTGTCTTGTTGGAGTTGAGCTTAAGGCAGTTGTCTCTCATCGAGTTGGCTATGTTGGTTATGCCGTTGCAGAAGTTGATTCTGGTGGTGGAGTCGTCTTTGGTAAGCGAGAGGATAGGCTGAGTGTTGTCTGCGTGGGAAATTCTGTTAAGCCTGTGGAACCTTACGATGTCTGCAAGGGGGGTCATGTAGGTGTTGAACAAGGTGGGGCTGAGGGATGATCCTTGGGGTACACTGCATAAGATGTTCTTGGGTTCGGAAGGTGAAGGATGTCAGCCATGGTTGGTTGCAAGATTGAAAAGATGGGGGCAAGGGTTGGTGGGTGCCCCAGAGTGAATGGATACTATGATGGACGTGGTGGTCTGGGTGGTGAGCGGAGGCCAAGTGGTGATCATTTGAATGGTGAGTGCTAGTTGGTTGAGGCTGAGAGCAGTGGGTTGAGAGTCAAAGTTGTTGTAGATGGTGGCATTGTTGTTGTAGAAGTAGTCTGAGACAGTGGCGGTGCGTCCACTGGGGGCATTGGGGAGTTGCCCCCCGCCCGCGCCCGCAGCTCCCTCGCCGTCTCTAAACTTAAGTAAACTCTCAGTTTATTTAAGTTCAGAGAGGCTGAGGAAGAACTGACAATCATGTCAGTCAGCATGAGGTCGGACCGCCCACCCCTTCACAGAGTCTGAAGGGGGTGGGCGGTCCGACTTCATGTTGACTGACATGATTGTGAGACCGTCACCAGGGGCATGCAGCAGCACAATGCACAAGTGTGCATGACTGGGGAAGGTAGGCAAATTTTTCGGCCTTGCCCAGTCATGCGCACTTGTGTCTTTTGTGGCTGGGGCATGCGCATTAGGAGATTGAGGGTTGAGCAAAGGCTCAAACCTCGGTCTCCTAATGGGCAGGCGGGCGGAGAGGAACCCTGCTCTATGTCAATCCTGGTGCTGCTGGCAGCGCCAGGAGTGGCTGAGAGGGGTTGCCGCCCACTTACCAGCAGTGATGCAGCTGTTCCTGAATGTAGGCGCCAACTAGTGGAGTGGACCCGAGGCGGCACAGACCTGGTCCGGTTGGTAGGATTTAAAATTTATTTTAAACCTCCCCCCCACGACACCCCACCAGCGACACCTCCTCCCCCCCCCCCCCACCAGGAACTTCCCCGTGACACCCCCTTCCCTACGAGCAGCTACAGTCGGTAATAAATCTCTCAGAGATAGGATAGAGGTTGTCATGTGAACTTGTGTATCTAGCTGGTGGGATGATATTTGGCGGAAACAGAGTATGTTACAGGTGAGTCCGCCGTCCGGGATACAAAGTTGTACCATACAGCAAGAAGCAAGAAAAGGCTTGTTTTAATGTTTGAGTGTTGTGGACGCCCATTGTCCAGCTGGAAGACCCTCATATATGATTCCTTGCATGCAGGCGGTTGATGCACCTCTACATGATAACCAGCATAGGCTCAATGCTTTTTGCTACCGCAGCAAACCTTCCCACCGGGTTTGCGGTTAAGCAAAGTGCAGCGTTTCATATATAAATACCCATACCGAACCTCACCTGGTAATTAGCGGGTGCAATAAAGTCCTAAACTCAGGAGTTTTCTTCTGTTACATTTTGGCATGCCAAAGCTGCTGAAATTTAATGAGGAAAATCAATGCAGTAATTGTTAAGAAAATGTGGATTTTGGGCAAAAAGTATCAACATGTTCGTGTTATTCCCCATTCCAATGGGGAAAGTTGTCATTCCGTATAAATATTTCACCCAGAAAATTCCAAAGCTCGGGTTCTCTGTTTATACAGGATACAATAATTACTGCATAACTCTCCGGGGACCTCACAATTAAAGCCTTAAACTCAATCCTTCGAACACAGAGATAGTGACAGCCTGCCAGCGACCAACACACAGGCTGTCTGGCCAACTTGTTTGAGGGCCTATTCTAATCAGTCGCTGAGCAGAGATTGGCCTCTATTCCACCATGCGATTTTCGTAGTTGAATGTTCGTCAGAGCGTCAAGCTCATAAACTCACTGCGCTGTGTCAACAACCGGAAGTACAGCTTATTATGTTTTTAAACACGTCTTCCATCTAAAGTTTGTCAAAAAGCTACGTTTTGTACTGAAGTATGTTCACGGCATCACAAACCACTCACAGCAAAAGGCTGCTTGGTGAATAAATGAATGAATGCATACAGGGAACTTTTGACCAGATAAGGGGGACAAGGCCACCGGGAAACGTCGTTTTGCCCAGGATCACACAATTCAGTTAAGCGAGGAAAACATGATTAAAAATCCATCATTTGCACCCAGGAGCATATGGATGGGAGGGGAGGACAGAGCACAGTCACAGCAAACTTCCAAGACCTATAGGTGGCTAGGGGCCTGCCAGCTCAGGAGCGCGTGCCACTTTGAGTTACTGGCAGGAGACATGTCCGTCCCAAACAAACACAAATTATTTCACAAAAAATGGAATTCATGTCTCAGGCCCTGTCCTTTTACAATCTGAAAACATTAACACATCGTCACTATTTTACTCCAAGATAATATGCAGCAACTCCTTTTGATCATACGGTGGTAGCTGAGATTGTGGAGCAAACTGTTTTGAGGTGGAAATTAAACCACGATCCTGTTGGGGGGGAAATAAATTACAGTTTTGCAGCAGTTCATAAGTATTCGCAAATAAAATATTAAAAGTCATTTGCTTTGCAACGCCCTGTCTCCCCTGATCAAAGACCTTACGACACTGCCAGAATTCCACCCGTTGGAGGGTAGGCTGTTGATGGGGGACCTAGGAGAACATAAAATTTGGCAACTCTACCAGACATTGACCACCCATTCTAAGACAAACCTGCACCGGACGAGAGCGGCGTGGGAGGCAGATATGCCGACCCTTTCAGATGACGACTGGACTGAGGCCCTCGCCAGCCCCAGAGGTTCCGCGGTGTCCTCTAGGTACCGTTTAATCCAGTTTAAGTACCTACACCGGGTGTACTACACCCGTCTCCGACTCTGGAAGATGGGAGCTATCCTGTCCCCTACATGCCTTAGATGCCAATCTGCCGACGGCACTTTCTTGCACACTGTCTGGGGATGCACGGCCCTACCACATTTTTGGTCACGTGTGTTGTCTTGCCTGGGGTGGGTGCTGGGATGGGACCTTCCTGCAGACCCTCGACTGACTCTTCTCCATAGTACGGAGGACATTGGGGGGGAACATATACAAACAACATTTGTTATTTTTGGGACTCACTTTGGCCAAGCGGGACATAGCGCAACAGTGGAAGTCCTCTTCCCCCCCGGGGGTGGGGGCCTTGAAATCCGCTTTAGACAGGTGTATGTCGGCTGAAGTGGCGGTGTTTCAAGCCCGGGGTTGCCCGCAGAAGCATGGGAAGATCTGGAAGGCGTGGGCTGCCTATCGTGGCATAGACCTCTCCATACTATCACCATCAGTAGAGTCAGACTCGATAGACAGACTTACTATTTAGTGCATCCTCTCTTGCAGAAGCGGATGGACCACTTTGGAGATATGCTCATATGCTTTTATGCTAGTACAATGTTTTTAGTGGGTAATGCGGTGCGCGGGAGGGGGGTGGCGGGAGGCGGGGGTTATTGGTTCAATGCAACACTGCACCTCAAATGCTACTCACATCAGCAGTTTCTGTGTTTTGAAATTCGTGTCTCGCATGATTTCTATTTGCCCGGGGTCCTCCCCGTTTGCTGTAAAATTTCAATAAAATTTATTGTAAAAAAAAAAGAAGTCATTTGATGAAAATATAAAGCAAATATTTTATTTAGATCAACAGCGGATCTAAGAATTCTATATTGCCGTCTTTTTGAAAAGTCTGTTTATGAAAACCTACCAAAAACACAGCTCGGAAACAGCAGCATTATTTTAATCTCGTCCACGGCACCCTTTCCGGCAGTCCTCGGGGAGGGCCACGGGCAGTGAAACCACGGCTGCAGGGCCTCTTCAAACGACCAGTCTTCGAAGCACTCAGGATAGCTAAAGTAATAAAAAAAATATTTTCTTTAAAAAATGATACTATAATGGTATGATTGATATTTTTTCTTTTTGGGATGTGGAGCTGGCAATACCGGAGATCTTGACAAATGTACCCCACCCCAGTGTTTTCTTAATCCAGGCCCCCTCACCGTACCCACTGCCCTCATATGTAGGTGATCACAACTTGCTAATTTTTCCCCCTGTGTCCCGAACTTATTTCTCATTGTTCCCAGGCACGGCAGCCTCTTTGCACTTGGCAATGTTTTTATTATTTTTGCGTCTTGTTTTCTGAATGTGTTTGTGGTAGCGTGTTATCTGGGCCACGTGACGCCCTACAATTGCTAGCTTGCTCTGAAAAAATATATATATTCAAAATGTTGGACTGTGTGCGCATGTCTGGGGAAGGTAGGCTCGCTACGGTGCAGTATGCCAAACATTTTACGCTTCACTACTTTCAAATGTCACCAGCCGCCACTGGTCTGAGAAAGTGTCACAGAGTTCTTGAGAAGGGTGGATCATGTTCTCTGTGGCTGTTGGAGTGGAGAATTCCATGACTATTTTGAAGTGTTCTTTCATGTAGTTGGCTTCTGTATCGAGGCAGGCCGTGATGGATGTTCTCTTGGAATCCTTGATGGAGAGATCTGTTTCAGCAACAATAGCAGCAGCTACAGCATGAATCCATGGTAAATGTGAAAAAAGTACTTCAGTAACAGTCCTTTTGGTAGATACTCTAACTAACTGCAGATACCTCACCTTGAGAATACCTACAGCCACCAGACTGGATCAGGAAAAGTTCATCAGTAGTGCTCCTGCATGACAACATGTGGAGTCATGCAGCTCTGCACTGACTTCTTATCGCCTGATAAGTGATGAAGCAGTGCCACCCTGGCATGCTGATGTCCATCTTTTTCCCTTTCTGCATCATTAAATGTGGAGTGTAGAACAAATAATAGTAGCAATGTACCAATCTCTAACTTGGGACCTTTTAAATGCTAAAGAGGCCACTTCATAGAACAGGTAGGTGGGAGGACAGTAAGAAATCTGAAGTTGGAAAGTGTATCCACCAGAAAGTGCTTTAAGGAAGATAAGAAGTTTGTTCTTCAGACAAATACTTCTAACCACAGATTTCTCATCTTTAGAATAGATGGATAACCAAGAACTTGTCTCCAGCACTTCACTTTCACAGGGTAGCGAGACGGCAGTCCAAGGATTGCTTCAGGAAGGTGAGGTGTGCTGGACATTCAAAATACAGTTTTACACAGTAATAAGAGCTAGTAAGATCAAGGTCCAGTCAGTGCTTTATAAAAGAAAAGTAATTTAATACACACCAGAAAAATATACTACCTGAAAATGTCAGATACACAGTGAAAACCTGAAATGTCTTCAGCCTTGTGGGCCAGAGTACGGACCCCAAACAGTATTATAGCGCCTATACAGTACGCCCTATAAACACAGTTAACATTCAACTATACAGACCATGTTGCACAATGTTACTCTTGATAGCTAGAGAAATCATATCAATATTTGTATTGTGGTGATAGGGTTTCAGCAGTTGATATGAAGTCAAATGTTCTTGGTAAACCCACTGTGCCACCACCCAAAGCAACAGAAGTGCTCAACGTTCCTTGGCGAAGACACCACTCTTGTGGTGTCAGGGTTCTTTTTGGGAGTGCCTGTTGTCTTAGCATAGTCACTCAAGTCCCACTCGTCAGCAGCCACTGGGCTAGCTGTAGATGGGCGGTGGCTGGCAAGGGTGCCATCCACCCTGATAAACTCAGTTAACACACAAGGGGTGGGAGTCTGAACCACAGAGCTCACAGGTCACAGTCTAGATGTTTCATTAGCAGGACACCCACATGGATGGTGCTATTTGCTACTAGGACAGGACAAGCAAAGACAAAGCTGGAGACTAAGTAAATGGTTAGGCAGGAACAAGGATTCAAATGGTAAGTTTGTCAAAGGGGCACTCTTCTCCCAGCTGCAGATGGTATTTGGAAGCACCCACTGATGAAGCCTAGCACAAGAAAGGGTCAGGGGGCAAAGGAGTCTCCCCTTCAATGACAATATGAAGCTTCCCCAGTCCCACTCGATGTTGATGTGCAGAAATGCTCCTTAACTTCAGCACCTGCCTGCAGTCTCCTTCAGATCCAAAGGATGAATAGCGTCCACAAGCCTCAGATAGCTTGTACTCTGTCTGGATGCTGACTGATGAGCTGAAGTCCAGCTCATTCTATCAGGCTGTCAAATTCTTCTTTTCACCAGTAATCCGTCACAGGGACACATTCTCAAGTTCAAACTCTAACCCTGGGCCGGAAAGGAAAATGGCAATCCAACCCCTGGTCTCTACTCCTGGATCTGGGCTGCCTTGACGATCCCTTCGGGGGGCCTTGTAATTAAAAATAATACCGCCTTGAGCAACCAACTGGTCAATGAGACCAGACTTTTATCATTCTCTGAGTGATAGGCTAATCCAATCGGGGGTCTGCTAATTTTGCACCCTAGGTGCTTCTCCAATCTTGGGGCATATTTCCTGCATGTTCACTGCGTGATCAGTCCATGTAAGTAGGGCTCCTTCCCAGTCTCTTGGTAACTATCCGGCATATCCGCCAGAGAGAGGAATTTTAATTAACTCCAGACCAGGATACCCTGACCATCACACAGCAGAAAGGGAGGGTGGTTTAGCTAATACAGATGAGAGCTAGTGCCTATCCCAGACCACCAAGCTTCTACAAGGAATAGGGAGGGGCACAGGGAAGCTGGAATGTACTGCAGAATAGATACCAGCTCTGCTCACCTTAAACACATCTGCTCTCCATCCTCACCTAATGAACCCACTGGCTCTCAATACAGATATCCCACACATGACAAACAGACCCCAGATAAGAGAGACTGAACAGATTTTACCAGGGGACGACTGGTAGGCTACCCCTCCAAAATGGTACAGTGGTACAGGTATCCCTGAGTATAGATTAAGGCTGCTACCACAGCCTGGGCAGAGAGGGCAGTAGACACTCTCTTTAAAAGAATGGTGCGTTATGCATGCCCCTCAACCTCAGAGTCAAGCTCTGGGGCATTAATCCATGTAAACGAGAAGATCAAGAAAACTTGCAATACTTTCAAGTGACCTGTCAGGAGATCAACATAGGGCAGGAAAGCACCGTCTCCGCAGCCAATGCAGAAAAGTTACCGTCCTGACGCTCTCCATTGGTGGAGGGCTTGTTATAATATCTGCATTATTATAGCACGCTAATCATGTGCAAGAGTATCCAGAGGCTTGTGGTAGGTGTGTGAGGACAACCCTGGAGAGCTTAGTCAGAAATCCAGGTCTTCAGCTTCTTGCAGAATTCAAGAAGGGAGGGACAGACCTTTGAGACAAGTTTCAAACTTTAGGATCCAGGTGCGAGAAGGTGCAACTCCCAATCTGCTTTTCCGTATGCCTGGGGTCTGTTGGAGTCCAGTAGAGCGCAGGTGCCTGGAAGGTTGCTAAAAATGAATGAGGCTGTTCTTAAAAATGATTGTGATTTGTCCTCCAGGTCTGTGTTGGTGGACTTGCCTGGCAATCTTTTATCTGGAAGGAAAGGCAGCAGTGATGCCCAGTGTCGATGATACAGTAAGCTATGTTTCATTGAGGAAAAAAAGGTACAAGGTGGGGTCATTCAGCAGGTCCCAGATTGCTGTGGCAGGCATGCAGAGCAAGTGGGTGTTAAGAAGCATGCATGATATTGGTATGTGAGGGTGGTGTGGGTGTTTGTTGGTGAGTGTTCATGTGGGTGTGCTTGGTGGGTGTTGGAGCCTTCGGGTGTGGTGGTGCAGGTGAAGGCTCCTTGTGTGTTGTGGCGTGCCAGCAGAGAGTAGAGCGGTGTCCAGAGTCCAGTGCACTGAGAGAGGTGATGTAGCAGTAGGTTGGTGAAGGAGAGGATTCCTGGCACAGTCCAGGTGCAGGCGGGCACAAACAGGTATGCCTTTAAAGGACCTTCGGTGTGCCTACTGCCCATGTCAGCAATTAAGTAGGTCCTGAAAGGAGGAGTGTAGGGGGAGGTGGGCAGGCTGAGGAGGAGCACTAGCATGAGAAGAACCAGAAGGAGCCAGGGGGCACCAGGATCAGGTGGAGGATGAAGGGGGCACTGAGAAAGAGGGAAACGGGTGTGGAAAGGGTAACAAGGAGGAAGAGAAAGCAGGCACAACCAACAAAAGCAGAGGAGCAGAGTGACGAGAGGATAATAAAGCGTAGGAAAGAAACTGCACAAAAGGTCCCAAAAGAGTGAATTGAAGAGCACAAAAAGGTCACAGAGCGATAGAGAGACGGTGAGAGGAAAAGCAGCACAAAATGGGTGAAACAGAGAGTGAAGGGCGGCACAAAAGAGTGAGAGGAAAAGCATGAAAAGGTAACGGAGGGTGATGGAGAGGTCTAAAGGGAGAGAGAGCGAGAGAAACGAGGCAAGTATCTCGAGGCGCTGGAGCCGTGTCTGCAAGGTCCTTGACCAGTTGGAGGACTAGTCGCAGTTAAGTCTGGGGTAAGGGGGGGCTGATCCTATGCACTTGCACCAGTTTGGGGAGTGCCCTCAGACCAAAAAGTCCTGCAGGATTTATTGTACTAAGTGCCCCTATCATCAGACCTGGCTGTCAGGGCAACCATGCTTTATGAACATATGCACCAATGCACACGTCGAAGCCTGGCAGATATCAAGAACAGGCACCACGCGCACAAATGCTATAGTAACATCTTGGCTCTAGTTAAATGGGTTCCAGGCACTTGGGAGGCTGCTTTTTGGCCAACGCATAACAGATCTTCATGCAGAGGACTATCTACCTTGACATGGAACTCTATGTAAACCACCCTGCATTTCTTTTCACCTGAGAAGCCAAAGAGCAGATAGTATAAGCGATGATCTTACATTCGACTGGTATAAAGCTCAACACCTGCTTTGAATCAAGGGATTGGAGCCTCTCCTCCTCTTACGAGGGATGAGACAGAGTGAAAAATACTGGCAAGGTGATAGATTGGCCAACACGGAAAGGCATCATGACCATAGGGATGTAATCTGCCTGGTGCGCAACACTAACTTGTCTGGAAAGTAGGTAGTGTAGGATGACTGTACCAGCAGTGCCTGCAGCTCACGCAAACAGTGTGTCAATATGGTGGCAATAAGGAAGACGGTTTTCAGCGTCAAGAGCTTCCAGAAGCAGCTTTGCAAATGCTCATAGGGTGAGCACATAAGAAATGTTAGGACCATGTTAAGGTCCCACTGGGACATTTCCCAGTGATGTCAAGAACTCAGCCATGGTCCTGAGATGGCCTATGACTACCTCTAGTAAGCGCGCCTTTAGCAGCCAGTCATTCAGGTAGGGGGAAAACATGTACTTCAGACTCTAAAGATGGGCTCTGACCGAAGAGGAGCATGGTGAATTGAAAGGATACTGGGTAGTGTAGTTTTCGGAGGGAAAATGTTTCCCCAGTACGTTGAATGACAAAGTTGGGAGCGTAGCTCCAGCTCCGTATCTTAAGATGTGGAATGAAAGGAGCTGATTTCAGCGCACAAGGGAGGCACTTGTACAAGGCTTTACTTCATCCCTTCTGCGGTGGTAAAAAAAGCCAACACGTAGCCGCATGATGCCACCTGGCAGTGTGCATGGTGCACTGCTCTTGGAATTCTCCTGATCGAGTCCAACTCTTGGTAATATTCTAAAGGTGAGGAATCTGCGGCTAGAAGTATCCATCAGAAGCGTGAATGCATCTCAGAGGAAGACAAAAAGATAAAAATGACACAAACAGGATTGGCCTCACTCAAATCCAAAGACTGAAAAAATAGTAGAGACATTTTAATGGTCGGTTTTGTAGTATAATAAGAGTTGGAGCAAAGGGTTTTGGACCAGATGATCAGCATTCTACACGCCAAAGAAGTGCAAAAAGAAGCAGACAGAAGGAGCTGGAACACTCATCCAGACAGGCTACCTTATGTTTTGTAGGGATTCTGAAAACGAATTGGGCTCCAATTGCTAGCATTTTGTCGGAGGTCATTGGTAATTTTACAATAACACTATAAAACCTGCACATCATGTATCATTTTATGGCCCCAAACATATGAAATACCCACAACAAATTTGGCACATTTTGCAGATTGCAGAAGAAGATCTTCCCTACAGCCATTGCATCAATGTAGTTCAAAGTCAACAAACAATTCGATTTTCGTGTCTTTCCGGACACGAAGATTGAAACTTTTAAAGCAAGGATTCCTCTAATGCAGGCAGAAGATGCAAATGCATCCCTCTTCCAACAGGCAAAATCGATAGTTGTATTAGAGACAAACGGCAAATTAACACGGAGCTAGGCAAGGAGCTACATTTCTGGCAGAACTTAAAAAAATAAGAGAACATTTAAAGATTTTTCTTCCAACTGTGATTATGATCGCATGAAATTGTAGTGGTTGTCACCTGTGAGGAGCAGGACAAATTTGGTGCAATACCATGGCACCTATTGGGGAAGTGAGGCAGACTGTGGGTGGGTCAGAGGGGGCCAGGCCCTCAATCCCATAAAGGGGGTGGGGCAGGAAGCGGGTGGGTGGAATAGGGTGGTGAGATGGGTCAAATGTATTAAAAGTAAGGGGAAATAGGAAAACATGTTTTTGACATTCAAGAGCCTCAGGATGCATACAAAGTGCATAACAGATAGGAAGGTGGATAGTATAGAAACTAATTATTAAGGTAGCCTTTTAGAATTATTTCAAATAATATGAATGGTTAGAATAATACTAAAAAAAGCAACGAGGTGCGGTGGTGGTCGAATGATTATTAGACAAAAGAAATATTCAATCCAAATACGCTTTCCAGGTCCCTACTTGGAATTATTTATTTATATATTTCCTCAGCCCAGGTGGCTCACAGGGGAGTAGCTACTTTCTAAAGTGGTTTTAGTATGGGTTACATTCACGACTGCCAACGCAGTATTAATGCTGATTTACTCTTATAGCTCAAATGGAGAGGTATGGAGTAGAGGCCAGAGCAGCTGACTTCCGAGCACAAATCGATCCCAATCACCAGTGGCAGCTCAGCTCAGCACCATGTGACTCTGGGTAATAGCTCACTTAATTTCCCTATCGGCTCCCAGCGCCTTGAGACCCTTAGGGATGATTAGTTCGCACTTTAAAAATACCTGATTTATTTTAATGGAGAGAATACTCAAACCTTGGATGATTTATTAGATCCTTTTGTAAAGGTTGAGGATCTAGTTATCTTAAGATAGATAGGAAGCAAAATAAACCTAGAACCTTTAAACCAATTGCTAGGTTAAGACAATATTTTGGTTTAAGTCATGCATGGAGGGCAGAAAATCCATCGCTCTGGGAATTTACATATTTTTTAGTTTGGGGTTCGATTGGATTTTTTCCTGGTTTCAGGTAAGTTAAGAAAGAGTGAGGTTAAAATAGTGCCAATGGCCCCGCAGCTATACAACCCGAGAGTGACTGAGGGCAAGTAGGTGTACCTCCAAATAAGTTTTTTTTTAGTAAAATGCATTTTTTCATTTTTTTATTTATACTACAAAAACAAAATTAAACAAAAAGCATACACTACTGATACAGGGCAGTTTACTATTGAGGTAGCCTCACTCCACCCAGTCCCACCACATTATCCAGATGGCGCCATATGAGAACGATTATCAAGTCTAATGGGACATGCTGTTTCTTGCACTCATCAAACTTGTGTGAGCATCAGAATTACCGCATTGTCAAATGTGCCACCCCACTGAGGTGGGAACGTATCATAATGGGCCATTCAGAGTTGTTAAAAAGATTAGTATTTAGACCATTACCTCACTGACTGAGGATCTGCCTGGCAGTGGTCCAGCAATAAGTAACTAGCATTGTCAAAGCCAAAAAGTCTCGACTTTCCATGGCATTTGCTAAGGCTGTTCCAAATTGGGAAAATAAAAAATGCTTGCATGCTTAAGTAGAAAAGCACTGACAAAAGAAACACCTCAGTGTGATGACCTATAGGCAAGGCCAAACAAAATAGGTATGCAGTTCCTGAAAGGCAAGGAATGAGGTTGGCTAAGGGTGAATAAGTCCACACTTACTGGCTGGAGGAAATGGGGATTCCTCCTTTCGGAATTAGGGCCCTCACACACCCAGTCAGCTGGGTGTCATGCTTCAATGCTTCATCATAGGGTTTGCTCCTTGTCAGGTCGACGCTGCAATACCTGACGGGCACCCTATGAGGGGCTCGTTGGCGGAGATCTTTTATTCCACGCCTTTTGGTGCCATGTGTGTAAGGGACCTAAAGGTACAGATGTGTGAAGTGTGGGTCACTAGACCGTGCAAGGATCAAAACAGGAATTGGAAGTCCAACTAAAACAATTTTAATGAATATGGCATCCAACCTGATTTGAAAATTTACATGTGGCGCACTCCTGAAATGATGTGTCAGGATACTGCGCTCTACATTGTGGCCGACATGTTTCTTGCCTTAATGTCATACAATTTGACAGCACTTCATCAGGACCTAAAACAGTCTATCTAATTTTGTTGTGGTTGTCTAGTTGAATAACAGTGATAGACAGGTAGAGACACCTGGTAATTCCAGTGTCCTAAAGAAAGTCTGTAAAATGAAAAGCAAGACAGGGAGACTTGGGGGAAGCAGTAGATGAAAGGAAGTGAGGGAGGGCACACGGTAAGAGGGGAGGAGCAACAGGGTTTTTGAGGGGGAAGCTGCACATGATGAAGAGAGCAAGAAAAAGAAGAAGGTAGTTCCCTGAATGTGAGAAGTGGAAGGATACAAGGCATCCAGTCAAAAAGATGGTAAGGAAGCTCCGCTCAAGAGAACTTAAGAAGAAAGAAAGCCATCAAATAAAAAGCATGAAAATGGGTGTGACAAGAAAGTCAACTATTGGTAAGCAATCGGCTGACTCAAAGACCACTGTAAGTATGGGTATGTCCTCAATAGGTCTTTGACGACAGCTAAAATCCGAAGGCCGGACCCAAAAAGCGGATGCTCCATTTTGCAAGTATTATAATCGTTTGAATCTTCACTTTGAGATGTGCACAATCAAATACATTTTAAGTAATTCTAGGTTGAAGACTCCTGTTAAAGCGCTATTGGTACGAATCATCATATGGTAGGATATGGGTACTTTGTGCTGCACCCGGGGATTTAAGTGGGTTGGATCCCTCTGTGTCTCACACCTGGCAGTGATTAAACACTGAATTCGAAATGTGCCTCTGTTGGGTCCTTTTATGGATATCCTTTACATGGAAAACGCTGATCGATTTCTCTTACTCAGTATCTCAACAGTACTGTAAAAACCATGAAGGGAATGCACATCAGTGAGGTTGGTCCTGTTTACATTTCACTTAATTTCCCTAAGAGAATTTGCTTTTCCCAGCACTACATTTTTGTGCAGTTTTTTCATGGAGCATATTAATCTTGTGTACACTGACGGGGTCGCCTGTAGGAGTCTGGGTGAGTTCAGGCTGCTTGTGGTTGTCTACAACATCTTGCGATTGATAGGAATTGAGGCTGAATGCAGTGCAAGTTTCTCACATTGCCTGTCAATGGGTCATAGAGGTGTTCAGAATACATGCTCGTCCATCATTGGCCCTTCTGCAGAGCACACAGAGTAGGGGAGACCTGTGCCAATTGTAACTGTGATTGTATTCAAAAGTGTGTGCATAGGAACAAATCTGCTGAAATACTGATAGGGTAAAAGGAAATGCAGTGCTTACAGGTATGTGTGTGTTTTGCAGGATGGTGAAGTAGAGGAGATGCAAGGGAGCACATGCAGAGTAAAAACGCGGTGCAAAAGAGGAAAGTGGTGAGGTGTGAAATATGCAGATGGAGGATTTTAGAAAGATGCTGGGAGAAAAAGGATGAACGTTTCTAACAGAGAGGACGCAGAGGAAGGTGGAGGAAGTGTGAGTGGTGGAGACAGTCAGAAGACCACTAACACTTTCACAGACCTCAGAAATGTACATTTTTAGAAGTAAAACTATTTTAATTTGAATTATTCCCAACAATGTCACTATTGTTACTCGTTTATGTGACACTGCTAAGTAGCTATGACAAAGCCAATAGGCCTGGCTTGGATTAGGCGTATGTTGGTAACTGTGATATGCTTGGATGCAGTAACAGCTTTCAGAAAGGTACTCAAATTCTAATTACGTGGTACACTATGTGAATCACAGGCGTTTTAGTTGACATGTTTTAAGCCAAGTCTCAATTACATAGGTCAAGTCTCTATAAATGGATTCATAGTTACACTTCTTTGGCCAGACACATTGTAGGACCCCCCCCCCCCCCCACCTTGTTCATCGCACTTACAGCGCGGACTTCAGCTTATGGTGGGTGATTTGCTCAGCTTAAGGCTACACAATATTACATTAGCTTCAAGTTAATTGTCAAACTAAAATCACGAATTATATTTAAAAGCAAAAACAGGATGAGCAGATGATTTATGCCATTCTGGTTTCATATAGAATTAAAGGGTACCAAATTAGTTCCACCACTCAAAGTGATACGTGATGAACATTAAGGCACACCTTTTATTAATCACTATACTGTAGTCAACATGAAGTAAAGTTGGCTGAACATAAAACATAGAATACACAATGGCTTCTAAGATAAGACATTTGTTTTCTTAATATCAGTACCCATAACCAGCACACTAAATATAAGGTTAGCTTTGTGAATGTGGTTAGATGCTTCAATGAGAAACTGCCAGGCTAGTCCTACCTACTCCACGTTATCTAATTGTATGAACCCCAGACATAGGAGTAAGCTCACGGTATTCCGTTCGCTCATCAGGCACAGTAATGTGATTATGGGTGATTGTAAAAACTGAAAATTAGCTATGACAAATGTATCCCTTAAAATATTGATACCACAAAAAATAGAATGTCACAATACTGCATGAACATGAAAGTGACTGAAAGAAGGTCTTTCCCAGTTACTGGTTAGTGCAGAACTACTGAGAAGATGGAATGGTGCAGCTGACACTGATGTAGCTTACTATGCATTGTCAAAAGAAACCACAGGCATATATAGGCTAAATAAGCTGTTTGATACCAGCGACATGCATGTAGCAAAGGCAGCTTGTTAAGACCAGGGTCTGGCCTGAATAAAGAGTAATTTACAACTGAGAGATAACTGCTCTCCTGCCGCAAAAAGGAGGCATTCATGTCAAAGACAGCAAGCTATTGAAGGGAATGGTCTGAGCAAAGTATCGACAACGAGTGTGTTAAACAGGGTGAGAAAATGCAACTAATGTTGGAAGGCACTTGAAGACGACATGACAGAGAAACAAAATGGTCTCCCTTCTTAGGTGGCAGCATCATGCTAGGAGCCCTTACTGGGCGGAAGCCACACTCGCGTGTCTGTCCAAATACCTATTTATGCCAGTAAAAAGGTGTACATAGGTAAAAGGGTGTGCTCTGGTGTTTCACAACAAACCTCTTAGGCTTTCCTCTCATGCAAGCCTCCCAACCGCACTGGCTTTTTTCACAGTAGTTCACAATTCATGTCATTGTGAGTTTTAAATGAAAAACATTGTGCTTCTAGTCAGTGCTAAATTTGAGCCGGTGGTTTCCGGTACTCGGCACCAGCACTTAATTGTCTACACCGGTGCTTGTGACAGTATGCCACATGGTGGCGCTGTCTGGCTAATTCAGAGATGACCACAACAACAGTTAATTATTAATTCAATATACATTGAAAATTACTATTACCTGCTCTACTGCACTTAGGGTGCTGCGTGTTCACACTGAAGAATCTACTGCTTGTGCTGTTGCCAAATACCTGCACTGGAGTTGGAATATTAGAGCCAAAAAACTGGGGAAGTAGTACCTTTATGATTAGTTGCAGATTGGACATTAATTTTTATACAGTACTTGTAAACTTCGTACCAATCATGATTCTCGCCCGATGGCCCTGTGATCCTCCTTTTTATCTACCAAATGATTTTAACGTTTTTCTCTACTGTAATGATGTATTGTAGAAGTTGCACATTAATATGCAATTGATTTGATTGGATTGATCTTTTAGATTCATTTTAAAGTTGTGCTGTGGGTTTGTTATGTATTTATATGGTTAACACAACCGAATAAAGTACTTTGATGATGACTATTACCTGCCACCAAAGTCATTCTTATAGCTATGGGAGCAGGGCACAAGTAGTGGGGGGACTCTCCAAGTTAGGTAGTACCACAGGAAGTGACATCACGGCACATGGCATTGCAGGAAGTGACATCACGGCATGTGACAGGTTCCTTAACCCAAGGATTAACAAACTAAGTCTGCTGCCAGTCTACCCCACCAGGCGTAATTATTCCATGTGCAGCACATTTCTATGTAGATGTGATTGCTTTAGCTGGCTGGTGGTTAACACATTTGATGGAAAGATCTGTTTTTGTCTAGTCGTTTGTTATGGCGTTATTGTTATGGAGTCTCAAATAACAAAACCCCCCTCCCCGTCAGCACGTTGCTGCTCGGAAGTAAAGCAGATAACGAGCAGGCACTGCTGACTGAATACCGGTGTCTCAAACTTACACCGGGACGCAGCCGCGGTCGGTAATGGCTGCAGGGCGGTGACGTGGGGAGGGTCAGGGTGGGGGGTAGTAATATATGGAGTTTGGAGCGTTACAGGTAAGTAAACATATAAATAAAACAAATTTTGTTGCGCGCACTGCATCTCATTTGGGTTTGCAGTGCACGCAATGAAATTTGTTTTATTTATTTATATGTTTAATTACCTGTAAAGCTCCGTAATCCATAGATTACTACCCCCCACCCTGCCCCTCTCCCTCCCCATGTCAACGCCCTGCAGGTACACCCATTACCGACCGCGGCAGCCAGGACGAGTTCAGAATATTTTAGAGTGGGGCTCAACTTCTTGGCAGGGTGGATGGCGCACACCCTGTGAAAGGAGTGGGTGGACGCCATCCACCCGCGTGTACCCCCTACTTGAGTCTTGTATGGGGGTCTGGAATAGTCCCAATTGTCCTACTTTTAGGAGTGTGATGGTTTGTAGTTGTATTGTTACTATCATTGGCAGCTTGGCAGGGGCAATAAGTGGTGCAAGCTGCAGTGACCGCCTTAGAAATTCAGCAATACTTCTAGTAAAATTAAATCCGAAAAGTAAACAAGCTTCCAGTGAAAACCGAATCAATCTTCTTAAATTAATGACATATTTTTTACCAAATATTAGGGGAAAAAGTGAGCAACTAGGAATTGTGGTCTACATGTATTCCCTTGTGGAAATTGAGAGGGATGTTGCTGGAAATGCCATGAAGTTGTAGTCACTGATTGTTGGTATGAAAAGCAACATTATTCTCCCGAAACATAAAGTATTGTTTAGAAGCAAAGAGAACATTCTTCAATTTAGTAGAACTTGGCATCTGACTGATGGTTACACAACTTGAACAGTGGCACGCACCCGTAAGAAGGGGGCTGAAGGGGCCGGCGTGTTAATGTGGGTCCTGCGAAAGACATAAGGGGAAATGGCAACCCCGCCCCCAAGTCAAGGGAGCGGGAGGCGTTTTGAAAAAAGGTGCCAATACAGGCGCTTAAGGCGCAAATTTCGCCAGCCAATGGGAAGGACAGGCGGGATTTGAAATTCACTCCGAGGGAACTAAATCAGGTAAACTGGGGCAAGTGCCCATGCCCCTGCATCACAATCATGAAGAGCGCTGCACCAATGCCCCCATCAGTAACACCCAGCGTCAGCAAGAGGGCCAAATCTGCCAATGGTGACCAGATAAGCGCAATCGTATAGGCATGCTTAAAATCGTTTGATCCACTTCTATATGCCAACACTGGGGGGCATATTAGCAAGGGCTTTATCGCCGCTTTAGCAGCACTTTTGGTGCTAAAACAGCGATTTTTTTATCGCCCTATCAGCAAGCTGTCGCTAATAGGCGTTAGCGAAAGCTTTCTGGCGATAGCGGCCGGTTTTCTTATTGCCTTGCATGCCAGCGATGATTATCGCTAATGACATGCAAGGTGGGCGTTCCTAACTAGAAGCGACTGAAAACAGTCGCTAACACTACTTCCCCCTATTACCAACGCAGGCGAAGCAATTAAAAAATGTCGCGCTAAGCGCGATTATCGCTAGTATTAAACACCTGCTGAAAACCTGACTTACCTGTATTCCTCAATGGGAGGTGGACTTTCAAGCTAAGTCCACCATGGCGTTAATGCGTGAATATCGCTGGATTTCCAGCGATATTCACGCATTTCACCGCTATCGCTGCATATTTCATCACAGTGGAGATAAACAATGCTAATAGCATGTTTTCTCCGCTGAAATATCCAGCGACAGACAGCGATAAAAATAAACGTGCAATGCACGTTTTGCGATGAATATCGCAAGTTCTTGCCAATATGACCCTAGGGGGACAAATACACCAGGGGAATTCAAGGCAATTGATACCAGGGGAGCGGAAACCAACAATGGAGTAATGCAAACACAGCATGTGCATCCACACAAGCCCCTTAGCAAAGCAGCTACCCTTGCGGAGGCACTATCAACAAGCAAAACCCACCCAGCTTCTGCGGTGTGGAAAAGCCCGCCAGGGGCAGAGTGCAGGGCAAAACTGAGACAGATTAGCACCTGACCTCTACAAGAGTGATGCAGTGGGACACCCATACCCGATGGCCAGGGCCACAGGCCTGGAGAGTCTGATACCTTTGGCAGCAAAAGAGCGCTTTGATCTTAAGAGTTCATAGACATATTTTCTCATTCCTTCAGATCCAAATAGACGGTCTAGATCTTGCTATGTGTGACAAGAAGGATGAGGACAGGAAAGAAAGGGCGCGAGTGAAGAAGGAAATGAACTTTGATAACTGTTAGGACACTTTTAGGATAGCGGCTTGCGTGATATTTGAAAAGTTCACTCATTGCGCAAAAGATTTATGGCTATACACGTCCAAAATACAGTTGTCTGATAGAATATTGATAACAAAAATATCCTGTTGACAGAATATCATGTCAAAAAATATCAAAGACAAAAATATCGAGATGGTAAGTGAAATAGGTAAGTATAGATTTACTCCTCTTAACACTATATCTACATACATTGAATATGTATATCATCAAGGTACATACATGTGGAGTTAAATATAATAAAACGTTGCTTTCCCATAGAAACTTACATTCACAATATTTTTATATTTGATAATCTTGAGATGGTATTTTGTCCACATGGTATTATTAACTCAATATGTTATCTAAACACCCAAAATACAAAAGGAATACAGACAATTCATGGAAGATGCTTGGTTGGACTACAATAAGGGCTTTAGGCTGAACATGCAGGTGCACCCAGACATGGAATGGGATGAAGAGGATGTGTCGGGCTACATGCATAAGATGATGGTAGCCAGGGAAGCCAGGTTCTGGTCTGGGAAGCCTGAGCAGTCCTTTTGGAAGGGCCCCTTAAGGGGCCAGCAAAAAAAGCAGAAATCCTTCTTTAAGCATAAACACTTCCCAAGTTGGAAAAGGGGGCAACCAGTAAAGGCTCTACAGCAACATGTTGCAAGTATGACAGGGATGAATGCACCTGAGGGCCCAGCATGCAAGTTCAGGCATGTGTGCTCAACCTGTAGGGGAGGGCACCCAGTGGTCAACAGCAAAAAAGGTAGAGGTGACCGAGAGGAGGACAAAAAAGATAAGGTGAGAAAAAAGAAGCCCGGAGGATGCTGGGAAGCAAAAAGTATGGGAAATTTTAGCTCGTGCGCTATCCCATCAATTCCCACAGGCTAAGAAAGCTAGCTAACCAGTATGGCTATAAAGCAGACGCACACCTACTATGTGATGGCTTTGAGAAAGGATTAAAAATTCTAGTGAAAGGGCGCATTAGAGCGGGGGAAGCCAAAAACCTTCGCTCAGTGCTCCAACAGCCAGAGATAGTGAGCAAGAAGACTCCGAAAGAAAAATGGGCGGGGTAGAACACACTCTGGGTGCGGGGCATCCACCAGACCAAGTAATAACTCCCCTAGGTGTGGTACTCAAAAAATAACACAGCTAATGCAGACTGATGCACCACTTGTCTTTCCTGGAAGGGGAGTCAGTCAATGACGGTATCAATCCCGAGGATTGTACAGTTGGCTACGCATCAGTGGAAGATGCTATTGAATTGGTGCACTAAGCAGGGCGGGGGGGCCTTGATGGTGAAGGCAGACATTGAATCTGCCTTTAGATTCCTGCGAGTGCACCCTGAGAACAACCACCTCCTGGGTTTCCAAATTGAAGGGAGACATATTTCGGTAAGTGTAGGAAAGTGACCCTTTTTATAGGATCACCTCTAATTTTTGAATGGTATTTGATGTGTTTTTGACTGGAAGTGCACTGGGTTCCTGCTAACCAGGTCCCCAGTGCCAGATCTCCTTCCTAAAACTGAGTGAGTATACCCGAATTGGCAATACCTTTAGCACTCCCTGTAAGTCCCTTGTAAGTGGTACCTCTGCTACCTAAGGCAAAAAGACAAGAGGGTTCTTAAGTGGTGATGCTTAAATTGTGCCACTTAAAGGACCCCTCACTAAACACATACAGACTGCCACTGCAGGCTGCATATCTATAGTGCAGACAAAAGTCAAAACATGACATGGGACACATCTCTTTGTACCATACCCATAGACATTGTATGCAGTATAGGTTTTCACCCCCTACAGCAACCCTTACAGCCTTAAGGCAGGGTTCACTATACTACATGTGAGGACATATATGCATGAGCAGGTCTGCCCCTGTGCTGGTCAGCTCTATTGCTACTAGTACAAGTGAACAGGGAAGCCATTATAAGTGCATGTGCTGGACAGTGGAGAAAATGAGTTCCCCAGTTACATGATGGCTTCACTGAATCAAAAGATGTTTTGTATCAAACATCTCATATTAATCAACCCACACTCGTGCCAGTGTTGGATTTATTATTACATACACACACAGGGCACCTTAGAGGTGCACCCTGAAAACTTACCAGCTACTGGTGTGCTGACTGTCTGGTTTTCTCGAGGCTGCTACCAGAGACAAGTTTCTGACCCCGAGGGCAAGGGCTTTGCTGTCAGGAATTCAGTTTCAAAGCCTTGTTCGTGCAGAGGGTGTTTACACCCCCTCCCGTAGGATGACCTGCAGATTAGCATTTCAAGGCAGGGGAGCTTCAAAAAGCACACCGCCTTTGTTTTGCGAATCTGACTTCCCTCACAGGAGAGGAAGCTAACCACGAAGACCAATCCCCATAGAATAACATTGGGCACCCAACACTGTATTGCACCACTGCACACGGCCACCCAAGTGCCGCTGGATGTGAGCTGCTGGTGCTTCCGTGGACCTTGCTTCAAACTCACCTAAAGTCTTGGAGATTGGTCTTGTAAGTCGCTGTACTCTACCTGAATGCCGTGATTGTTTTTCCTCCCAGGGGATAACTTGCAGCTATTGAAAAATGCACTGTGTCCAAGCTGCATTTTGTAGATGTCTTTTTATTTGTAAGAGAACCAACAGGGGTGAAGTGCGGAAGCCTGCATAACGCTTTCCAGCAACTGGAAGCCGATTTAGGTGTGCTATTGGCCGTAGATAGGATAGTGGGTCCAGCAACCAAGATTGTTTATCTGGGGATAGAACTAGACTCCAACGCTGTTGCATCACGCATCTCAGAAAACAAAGTGCATGACATCACAAAAGGTGCTGGTGGGGAAAGAGAAGGCCACACTTCAGAAAACTGAACTTTGTTTCAAGGGTGATCCCAGCAGAGAGAGTATTTGCAGGGCGCCTCATGCAGCTGACTAAAGGGCTGCATTAAAAACTTCACTACGCTAGTTTAAATGCAGGGGAAAAACCAACCTGATGACCTGGTTAACTTTCCTGAAAGATTTCAATAAGGTGCACATATGGCTGGAAGGTTGGGTCGCAGACAGACAAATAGCGCTCCATACAGATGCCACAGACAGCCTGGGCTTTGGGGAAAAACGTTGCCAAAGAGTGGGCAGCAGTAGGGATAACCAATAACATAACCTTCCTGGGGTTGGCATTCGACCAGAACAATACTAGATCATGGGCACAAGTGCGCCTGGTGGAGTAAGCTCATTTCCACAAATTCACCACCGTGGAGGATCCTACCTCCTCACACTACCGCAAGGTAGCACTGAAGGAATGGCGGTGCCCGGAGGGAAAAAGGGAGGACAAGAGGTGGCCCATTGAATTCAGCAACCTGGCGTGCCTGGTGGGGGTCCTGCCAGAAATTTGAACGACGCCTCAGAAGTTATGTTGCTCAAGACAGCTTCTACACTAGCTTTCGTGGGTGCATTTACGGTAAGTGAGCTCCTGGCGCCATCCAAGACGGAGACAATGGGGTCTGCCTGTAAGCATGTGACCTACGGCTGGGTACAGGGCATGTCGATGTAACACTGAGGAGGTTTAAAACAGACCAACAGGCAAAAGGAGCACTGGTAGAACTACAGTGCCTGTCAGACAAAAACCTCTGCCTAGTTCACTCGATGAGGGAATATTAGGTAATCCGCCCAGTTGGGGAGGTCCTCCTTTACAAGCATAGCAATGGGGAGTGCCTGAGTGGGTTTAACTTTCAAGCTGTGCTAAAGATGGCACTCACCGAGGCAGGGCTGCCAGTGTCAGATTTCGGCACACATTCTTTCCGCATTGGGGCAGCAGCAAGGATGGGGGTATCCACTGAGGGTATCAAAGGGATAAACAGGTGGTGCTCCTCAGCCTACAAAAGGTATGTGAGAATCCCACAAGAAGGGAGGGCCTTAGACCCAGCTGCCCTTCAAACCCTCCACAACTGTGCCACACCCATTGTAAAGGAAGCTGTCACCGTTAGTCTTGGCAGGAGACAGAAAGACAACAGTCTGGATTGTGGGGCACTCATTCATTTGGGTGACCCAAGACTGGTGGGCATGGGGGGAGACAGATTTAAGATGGATGGGGGCGTCCGGAATGCGCTGGGAGCAGCTTGGAGCTACACTGGAGATATTGCATGAAGAGCGCTCAACCGAACCATACCTCCTTATTGTGCACCTGGGAGGGAACCATCTGGCACAGCTGGGGAGAAAGAAGCTGCTGGAGCGCATCAGGCAAGTTCTAACACTGGCTTCCAGGCTGTTTGACAAAACTAGCTTAATATGATCGGAAATTGTGCCCAGGCAAAAGTGGAGGTGGGCCTGGTCCACTTGTGATCTGTAAAAATCCAGAAAGAAACTCAATGTTGCGGCAGCGAAATACTGCAGGGTAAACGGATAGGAAACCATTAGGCATAGCCTAAACAACCAGAGGGCCCCAGAATACTTCAGTGAGGGCGGGGTGCGTCTTTCGGAGGCTGGAACAGAGTTATTCTGGGCCAACATATAGGCAGCCATGGAGCTGGCGGGGTGCCAATAAAGAACAAACAACAAAATGGGGAACCTTCACCAAGATGTAAGCCCACTAGCAGCGTGGCCGTAAAGGAGATACATATATGAAGCTTCAGGAGGTTTGATAAGCCACACTCTACAATGGCGGGGTGGCACACCAGGTACTTACCTTGGGATGCCTCACAGTAGTGTAAGATGGTCAGGGGGAAGAGGACACAGAAAATGGTACTCCTAGCCCAGGCTTGCCGGTCAGCGGACCACATCGAGCAGGCAAAGGCAGAGAGTTGGGCCTAAAAGAGATTGTGGAATTACCCCCCCCCACACAGATGGTAAAACTCCAGCTCAAAGACTCCAGTTGGCATCAATAACCATCATAATGATTTATGGTATGATTTATGCCTGTATGGCTAATCATCAATATTCCTGTAGGTTTGATTTATGGCATGCTTTATGACCCGATGACAAGCCAGCTTTACTCCTGTTTGGTTTGATTTATGGCACAATGTATGATGATAATGTAGCCTAATGGTGTGACTTTGACTTATGAGACTAATTATAATAGATAATTTTTGTTTAATGACAGGTGGACATTCAGGATGATTCATGACCCCGAATAAAGTTGAAGCAGGGTACCTACTGTTCAAACTTTGTAATGATAATAATAACACTGCGTCCAAGAACTTCCAAACACATTAAAGGTGTAGTGTTTGAATTCAGAATGGGAGTGGCCATGTGCGAAGTTTAGAACAGAGGCCAGCACTCAAAGAGGGCTAAAGAGGCCAGCGTGTTGAAGTACACCAAGGCCCAGTAATGTGGGCCCCGTGAGGGACAGAGGCCAGAAATGGCCCCTCCACCAACAAGTCAGGGGTGAGCGGGCATTTTGAAAAACGGCACCAAAACAGGGCATTCTCCCTAGTAAGGAACACCAAAACATCTGCTGTAGTTCCTTACTGGTTAAAACCATTATGGAAATTACCACCATGGCCAGAAATGAGGGGATCATCAGCAAAAAGGAATACAGTTTCCTGAATGTAAAAAGTCCACGCATACCTGTAATCTACACCCTACCCAAAGTTCACAAGAACATTGACCACCCACCAGGTAGACCCATTGTGTCAGCGTGTGGGTCGATCTTGGAACCGCTAGGGGCGTACGTGGATTTCTTCATCAAAGAATTTGTTCCCAGCACTGCTTGCTACGTTAGGGACAGCATGGCAATGATCAATCTGATAGAGCATCATCCCTTCAATCCTGCCATTAATACATTGTGCACCCTAGATGTAGAGTCTCTTTACACCAATATCCCGCAAACAGCTGCCCTATTGGTGATTCAAAAAATCCTAGACACACGACCCCGTCCACACAGGGTCCCAAGCCTGTTTATTCTTCAACTCCTTGAAGTATGTCTCTCAAAGAACTTTTTTTCGTTTGAAGGCTCATCCTATCAGCAGATCAAGGGGACATCCATGGGGGCTATTTTTGCCCCGAACCTAGCCATTCTATTCATGGATGCCCTAGAGACTGGTGTCATATTACACAACAGCAATCCATTCTTTGCGGGAATCTCAATCTGGCGTCGTTACATAGACAACATTTTTCTAATCTGGAACCATGACATTGATGCACTGAACCTGTTTCTTCACTGGTTAAATAACAATTGTGCGGACTTAACTTTCACCATGACCCATGACAAATCACAAATAGCGTTTCTTGATCTGTCAATATACCATCATGAAGGCGAACTACTCACGCGCCTTTTTAGGAAACCAACTGAGCGTAACACTCTGCTCAGTTACAAGAGCTGTCACCCGAGAGCATTAAAAGACTCATTACCCTATTCACAGTTCCTCCGAATAAGGCGTAATTGCTCCAACAAAACTGACTACTTCAGGGAGGCCAAAATCCTATCAAACAAATTAAAAATGCGTGGCTATCCGAGAAGAATAGTTAAAACAGCCTCAAAAAGGGCGTGGTACTGTCCAAGGGATGCCCTATTGACACCAAAGCTAAAAGAAAACAAAGACAGAATTGCATGTGTGACCACATTTTGCCCAGTGTCTAACAAAATTAGAAAATCAATCTTGAAGCACTGGCCCACCATAAATGCTGGAGTCCTCACCCTGGAGAGACCCCTTTTCGCATTTAGAAAAAGTAAGAATCTGAAAGACCATCTGGTGAGGGCAGCCCTACCAACCCCCACTCCCCGTACCACTCTTGATTCAACTTGGGGGATGCCATCATTGAGGGGTCATGTCAAATGTGGACACTGTATTGTTTGCGATTTCACAATTGAGAGCAGGAATATCAGTCACAATGGTGTAAATTTCGATATGAAATCGTTCACAAACTGTAATACATGCAATGTTGTATACGCGATTTTCTGCCCATGCAACAAAATGTATATAGGTCAGACAGTTCAAAAGGCCAAGACACGAATCAGTCAACATCGAAGTAGGATAAGATGCAACACGCCGAATGCTCCCATGGTGGACCACTTTGCAGAGATGAACCACACAGCTGATGACATCAAGTGGACCATCTTGAAATCCATCAAACTCCCACAAAGAGGGGGTAATTTGCCTCAAATTTTGAACAGAGAGGAACTTAAGTCCATCATCCAATTCAACACTATCAGGACTGGTTTGAATAGGAGTGAGGACTGGACAAATCTGCTCTGATTGTATCTAAAAAAACTGGTAGTGCAAATAATCGCCAGGCTTTTGCTAAAAACATTCATGGATGTACATACCCATTCTGTTGATAATATTGTGCCCGTGCAGGTTTATGTTGCTGAAACTGCATGCTCGCTTGCTCACCTGCCAGGCACGTACCCAAAGCACATAAATTCACTCCCCCACCACTCCAACATGGCCACCACATTCTACTGGTTGTTACAGGACCCCTGTCCGGCCATTTTTTGAAATTGCCAAGCGCCTTTTAAACGTTCGTACCCCTTCAATAATTATTACACTGTGATAAGCGGATGTTATTGCTATAAATCTGTACAAATGCATGTTCACTCCCTGGTTAGCCCTCAAACACGCACTGAGAGCGCTAAAACACCATTCCAATATGGCGGCCACAATTCATCACTAACGTCACGTGATCTCGCTCCTCTAAAGTCCTGTGCCCACTCCTCCCAGCTTGGACGCAACAACTTTTGCGTGGAACAGATGCACCGCCATCCTGCCCAGTAAAAGGTAAGACTATGCCGCAGCCCCATTTCGTAACTAGAATACGGCAAGCATGCGGGCAACCTTAATTCCATTCTCCTTCTTTTAACCATAGCGGATCGTTTATTTATCCGACCGCCGCTACGGAGCCCCTGTTAACCGGGTGAGAACGCCAACCAAGGCGCTCACTGAAATTCACTTTGCTTACGGATTATCGCACTCCGAGGTGAGCAAACTCCCGCCTCGACCCCTTGACAGAATTCATTATTTTCGCCTCGTGGTAACATTGCGCAATTTTCTCACAGATCATCCCCCCATAAATTGCCTCCGATTGAGCACTCCAGACTGGGCAGCCATCCCAGGACACTGAGAACTTACTGGTAAGAGCCAGCAATTGAGTTCTGGCTAGAAACAAGTATGGTTCTGGGCTTGATCGATTCATCTTTAACTACCCTTCTTTCTTACAGCCTCATGAAGCACATTGCAAATGCTCCCAGTATAACCCCGCATTGATTTCAGTAATTACTGAAAGTGCCTCCTCAAACCCGTCCCTGGGTACGTCGAAGAGGCAATTTACTCTAGCCATTCCCACGCTTATTAAATATAAGACTTGCACTCCCCCACCACTGTCTCACACCCTATTTACTCGGACGGAATAACTGTTAAAAACACAAATGGTCATTTTTTCACTTTCACAGAAATGACTACCTTTCACGAAATAGGCACATCCTTGCCACAATCTCCAAAATAAAAATTGATCACCTTCAGTATTGAAATCACCGTCACCGCACTGCGATTCCGAATTGCATGGTATTTAGAGTGTGACTAAGTTGACTTCTTATACACTGAAACACAGAGTAGCTTTCTAAAAAAAATTTTTTGCTTCTCTGTTTTCTCCTGTTTCTCCTTACAGGCCTGATTGTTTTATGTTATTCCAGGCATATATTAAGTCCTGATGATGATCCTTTTATTGTAGAGCATAGGATCGAAACGCCGTCGACACTGCTATGTAGACATACATTTTTACTACTGTGAATCATTATTGTGTGTTCTACTAAAGGGAATACTGCAAATCTAAATTCGAAAGCAGTACCATTGTTTTGCTCAACTCTTCCTTTGCCTGATGTAAACTATTTTCTCTCCTGCACCCTTTTTCACAACTTCTCTCTATCTTAATGAGTACGGCACAGGCTTGTGCCTTACTTCAAACACTATTATGTTTGATATGATATTGTAGTATTTGAATTGACTCCCTGTCAAACATTCTTAAAATAAATTCTTTGCCCGGCTGGGTAGAAGAAGAATTGTACATATCGTCCAATTGTGGTCTTTATGTTATCTTGTTCTTTTTGAAATTGTTCTAAGCTGTGGACCCTTGTTCTTTTGAAGTAGTTCCTTACTGGAACCTCTGTGTGTAGAGTCTATGACTGTGGGCAGCAAGTCTGGAGCCGAATTGCCCCAACTCTACACGCGCAGGTTCTCGTAAGGAACTACACTTTCATCGGTTCCCTAACTACTCATAAACAGATGGATGGGCTCTTTTTCCTAAACTAACAGTGTGATACACATTACAGCAGATGTTTTGGCGTTCCTTATTAGGGTGAACGCCCAATCACTTACTATTGTTGGGCTTTAATCTAACACATTTTAACCGCACTTTGATCTTGTGTACTCTGCATTGCTAAATTTGCACTTTCCTTACCTGCCTCGGTTATTAGATCTGCCTGTCCCCGGTCCGTCACGGCTGGTGCCTGTTGAGCAGAGGGACTACAGGCTCTCTTCGGCTGTTACCTCTACCGAGAAGGATACTCTTCCGGGCGGGTCAGTGTTCTAGCTTCTGGCTCCGCCCCCTCCTGTTACTTAAACCTATCAGGGCGCAGACGTCCAGACGCCCAGCGGCGCGCCAAAGGCAAGCCCGTCTGCGCCCGCCCACACCTGACCGCCAGGACCCCTGCGTTTTTTATATCATATTTTTAGTAACTTCCTTCCATCATCATGTTGTATTATTCCAGTGTGGAGTTGAGATCTCTAAACCCCCTTATTCCACAAAACCATGAAAGCTCCCCTTTCACGATTGAGCCCTCTGTCAATTATCAGTCCGCTACTCATAGCGGAAAAAAGACGTATGTGTAGTGTGCGCTCTAGCTTTCCGTCGTGGTACGTGTGACGCAACACGTCCCGACGGGAAGCGGTGATTACTGCGCATGTGCGAGCGGCGGTTCGCGCTTCAGTGACCGGAGCGGCTACGCTGCTGCACGCTCGGCGCTCTTTCTGCACACAGGATTTATAATACAATAAACCTACCTGTACCACAATACCCTGGGTCCTGGTCATTATTGGTGTGGACCTCTACTCCACAGTGGCGACGAGGAGTGGGATCTCCCACAGGCAACCCCCTCAACAAAAACAAAAAAAAGTCGAGGTAGAGAGGGAAGAAGACCAGGGGGCACCAAGGACACAAACTGTAACCTTGTCCCAGGCAAACCTAAGGCTGGAGGAGCAGAAAGAGCGTGGCAGAAGCATGCAAGAGAGGGCCACACCCAACCAGTGCCCCAGAGCCAGAAGGCAGGAGAAAAGGGCACATAAGGCAAGGTAGAAAGGCAGCATCTACCCGATAAGACCCTGGCGGAAGGGGGAGACAGTGGACTAAGGGGAGGAACTGCACCCCGTCCTAACACTGAACAAGAAGAGAGCACCAGCGCGCCAGGCAGTCCCAGGAACAGGGCAGAAATCGTCAGCGCGCCGGGCAGCCCTAGAAATCAAAGAGAAGAACCAGAGTGACAGAAAAAAATGAGCACCCAAGCGACCTCGCTCACAGCACTGATCCCATTTCTGCCCAGACCAGGTGAACCCCAGATGAAGTGGGAGGATTGGAAGGAGTACTTTAAAAACTACCTTGAAGCATTAGAAGATGAAAGCGGTGAAGAGTTCTCGAGTCCTAGGAGAAAACGAATACTGCTACATAACCTGGGTCCTGAAGGAATCAGAGTGTTCAAGAACATAGAGCCAGCGCCCCGGCAAGCACCTGACGACGACGTGTTCAAACATGCCCTAGAAGACCTGGACACGCACTTACGCCCGACAGTATGTGTCTCCGTCGATCGGTTCAACTTTCAACAGAGAAAACAAGGTGAAGGAGAGCCCATCGAGGACTACGTCGCAGCCCTAAGGCGGCTAGCTGTAACATGCAAGTACGGAACACTCCAAGATGACTTTATAAAGGATCAAATCGTGATGCACACTACCAACAGAGCCGTACAGGACAAGTTGTGGGCGCACGGCGAAGCTACCCTTAAGGAGGTTATTGCGATGGTGAAGAAAGCGGAGCTTTCGAAACGTTGCGCCGAGGCGGCGAAAGGTGAGAATGTGCAGAGAGTGATGGTCAACAAGGTGGATGACGCCGAAGCGTCAGGAAAAAACAAAATGGCGCCGGGGGAGAGCAGAGGAACCAGCAAATGGGCAGGAAGACCGGGGCAAGCAGGGAAACAAGCAGGGGACAATAAAACCGCATGCTACAGGTGTGGCAGTACAAACCACGCGGCCCAAGACAAGCGCTGCCCCGCTTTCCGCGCCAAATGCATGTTCTGTGGCCTGGTGGGCCATTACGAAAAGGTGTGTAGGCGGAAAGGGAAGAAGTCGAGAGTGAACTTCATTGTACAGCCTCGCCCGGAGGAGGAAACGGAGGAAGTATCGGATGAAGACGATCGAGTACTATGCATTGAAGAACAAGTCATGGGAATTGACAACAAGCGCTCGGACAAACCGCGGGCCGACATGCTGATCGGAGGAGTGAAGATAAGGGTAGCGATAGACTAGGGGTCTCCGTACACCATAGTCCAGAGGTCGGTATGGGAAGAAGAGTTTAAGCCCATTCTGGGTCCCAAACTGAACCACCGGACATACGTCCGATCTCGTACACGGAAAACCCCATCCCCATGGTAGGCTACCGGAGCCTGAAATTTGAATTCAGGGGGGAGATCTGCAGTGTGCAAACTGTACGTAGCTGAGAAAGGCCCCTCTGTACTTGGATGGTGAGATCAGGGAGATCTTGGAATCAAACTGGATCCGTGAGGGGCGGAACAAGTGTTGCTGACGGACAGCAGTACATGGCCGGACATGGAGAAAGTGAGGAGAGACTTTCCCAAAGTGTTCGGGGGAAAAGTAGGAAAATTGGAGAAGTTCATGCACAAGATAGTGGTAAAGGAGAACTCCCAGCCGGTGTCCCACAAGGTTCGAAACATACCCATTGCGGTAAAAGAAGCGGTACGTCTCTAACTGCACAGAGTTGAGGAACAAGGGATCATCGAACCTATTGACAGTTCTGAGTGGTTGGCGCCCCTGGTGGTAGCCAGGAAACGTAATGGCAAGGTGCGTTTGTGTGTGGACCTGCGCGAACTGAACAAGTGCCTCGTGGTAGAAAAATTTCCCTTGCCAAGGATCGAAGAAATGTTAGCCAAAACACGAGGAGTCAAATGGTTCTCCACGGTGGACCTCACGTCCGCCTATCATCAAATAGACTTGCACCCATCCAGCCGGAGACTCACGTCATTCATCATGCCCTATGGATGCTATAGGTTCCGCAGGATGCCCTTTGGGCTAGCATCCGCCGCAGCGGTGTTCCAGAAACTGATGCACCGTCTGTTCAAGGATGTCGATGGCATCCAGTACTTCCAAGATGACATCCTAGTCATGGGGATGGACCAGGTGGACCACGACAGGAAACTATACAAAGTACTGGGCGTGCTACAGGAGAAAGGCCTGACGGCAGAATGGGAAAAGTGTAAACTGGGCATGACAACCGTCACGTACCTGGGGCACGAAATAGGTGGTCAAGGGATCACCCCCAAGAAAGGAAATGTAAAGGCCATATGCGATGCCAGAGCTCCCATCAACAAAGAGGAGGTGAAGTCGTTCCTCGGCATGGCGGAGTACTATAGAAGGTTCGTCCAACATTTTGCCATAAAAACCCACAAACTGAGGCAACTGGTCAGAGAGAAGACGGCGTTCCAGTGGGACGAGGAGGCACAAAAGGAATTTGAGGAGTTGAAAATGAACATCAGCCTGGCGGTGCCACTACACGGACACGACCCTGTAGGGCAAACGATCTTGACCACGGATGCCAGCGAGAAGGGGCGAGGAGCGGTACTGGCGCAGGAGAGAGAAGATCACACAGTGGAAACCCTGAGTTTTGCGTCCAGAGCCCTGTCTGCCACGGAGCAAAAGTACAGAGTAATCGAAAAAGAAATGCTAGCTGCAACATGGGCCATGGGGAAGTTCCGACAGTTCCTGTGGGGGACGAGATTCCGCTTGCAGACCGACCACAAGCCTCTGGTCAAGGTGCTGACTTCGAGTGGACATGACACGGCCACTCCGCGCATAGCCAAGATGACCCTGAAGCTCTTAGACTACAGGTATGACGTAGTGTACATTCCTGGCACACGCAATAAAGTGGCGGATTATCTCAGCAGGGCCGCAGCCATGGAAGAAGCGCCCACTTCTGAACTGGAGAATGAAGAGATGGTAGCGGTGATGGAGGACACGGAAAAGGCTATCAGCAGACAGGAGTGGGCACAAGCTTATGAAGGTGATGAAGACTTGCAAGTAGTCAAAGACTGTCTCATTAAAGGGTGGCCAGAAAAGAAGAGACTGAGTGAAATGATCAGAAAATTTTATGAAGTGCGAGAAGAATTGTCAGTGAGTGATTCCGGCATCTTTCTGTATCGAGGAGACAAGGTGGTTCCACCAAAATCTTTGGTCGCAATCCTCCTGTGCCAGCTGCATGAAGGTCACTTGGGCATCGTCAAAACCAAAGGGAGAGTTAAACAAATGTACTGGTGGCCGGGAATGGATATTCAGGTCGAGAGACATGTGAGAGATTGCGCCCAGTGCCAAAGCGCTGACAAGACATTGAAAGCATTAAGGCCAGCGCTGGGTAGATTTGAACGCCCGTGTAATCCATGGGAAGATGTGTCGGTCGACATTTTGGGTCCAGTGTTGGATAACCAAGGGACGGCGAAGTACTTGTGTGTCATGGTGGACAAATATTCAAAATGGCCGGAAGTTCATGTGCAAGAGGAATTGGAGTCAGACACCGTTATAAAATTCCTCACCTCTGTGTTCCTACGTGAAGGGATTCCGAGAACCATTCTGACAAACAATGGCCCACAGTTCACATCAGTGAAATGGATCAGATACACCGAGAGAAATGGAATCAAATCCAAGCATACCTCAGTGTACCACCCTGCGAGCAATGGACAGGTAGAAAGGTTCAACCGGGTCCTCATGGGTTCCATCCAAGCGGCTATAATGAAGGGCAAAGACTGGGAGGCAGAAATCCAAAGCATGATGTGGGCGAAAAGGATCACTCCCACTTCGACCGGTTACAGCCCCTTCCAAATCCTAGGGGGTAGGCACCCCTTTACCAAGGACAATGTGATTTGGAGAGAAAAAACTGTCACCAGCAAATGGTCCCCGGCGGTAGTCCAGCACAACCTGGAGAAGGCACAAAGGGTGTACACTGAACACTACAACCGGAGAAGGAACGTGAGAGAAGAGGATCTGGAAAAAGGGGAATGGGTGAGAGTAAAGTTGACAGTGTTGAAAAGGAAAGGAGAAAGTAAGTACAGCCCACCCCTCCAAGTGGAAGAAGTGTATAATCGAGCTGCGTTACTCAGTGATGGGAAAGTGTGGTCCCAAGACCGCAAGGCAAAGATAAACAAGATCGTAAGATGGCCAACAGGAGAAGGAAGCAATCACTCCGCCCTGACACAAGAGGACAGGTTGGAAGGTGCAGCTGCAGGAAACGACAGTCAAGAAAACGGAGGAGAGCAAGTAGAGAGAGAAGAGCCAGAAACACGGGGTGAAAGAGAGACAATTGCCGAAAAGGGTGTCACACCCCAGAGAAACGAACCAGGTATGCAGAGAAGTGCAGTGGAGAGTCAAGCACCTGAAGGAGCCCGTGATACCACTTCCCCGGTAAGGTGCACACGTACAGGAAGAAGAGTGGTCAGACCCACACGCTTTAGAGACTATGTATTGGAAGATTGTTGAACTTTAAGTGTATATGTGAAAAAAGGGAGATATGTAGTGTGCGCTCTAGCTTTCCGTCGTGGTACGTGTGACGCAACACGTCCCGACGGGAAGCGGTGATTACTGCGCATGCGAGCGGCGGTTCGCGCTTCAGAGTGACCGGAGCGGCTACGCTGCTGCACGCTCGGCGCTCTTTCTGCACACAGGATTTATAATACAATAAACCTACCTGTACCACAATACCCTGGGTCCTGGTCATTATTGGTGTGGACCTCAACTCCGCAGTATGCATTGACCCATGATATAATAGATACACATGTCATTGATACAAAGGTAGCTCCCAAATCGTTCACGGCCTTATATCTCATTGCTAGGTCTATACCTAAACACACATTAGAACTCTGGAGTTCTCTGGAAGCCGAAGACCCTGATATTTGTTTTATAACTGAAACATGGCTTCACAGCCATGCTTCTTCTGATGTCACTATAGCCTTCCCCCTTCAGTACCATCTAACCAGACTAGACAGGGAAGCTTGTTGAGGGGGAGGTATTGCAGTTGCCACAAAAGCCCCACTGGAGATCATTGTATTAGAGTCTGTTACCACCACAATGCTTGAGGTATTGATCTTTAATATCAGAACTCTCGACTCCGAAACTTGGAGAGGAGTCTTAATATATAGACCTCCAGAACCTAAATCGAAATTTGTTAATCATTTATTGTAAGTGATAGTGCCACATGTACTAGCCACTGATAATGTTATCTTAATTGGAGATTTTAACTAACATGCTGAGCAATTGTCTGATTCTGACACCAGCCACTTAGTTGGTACAATGGAAACATTGGGATTGGCCCAGAAGGTAGTAGGCCCAACACATTTAGCCAGTCATACGTTAGATTTAATATTCACGAATTCCTCCAAACTGACTAATAAGCTATCCTTACCATTATTATGGACTGACCATCATCTTTTAAAATTCTGTATGCCCATTAACTCCTATAGGAGATCTGGACTGAATAAAACTACTCTGATTCGGCCCTGGCGTAAATTAACTCCAGACGCCTTCTCAGCCCATTTAAACCACAGCAGATATGCCATTCCGATACTGTGGAACAGGCTGCAATTATCTTAGAAGACTCCATCATATCCGCATTGGACATGGTTGCCCCTTTAACCAGGGTTAAAGTACAAAGGAAAGCTTCACCCTGGTTTACCACAACATTAAAAACTGACAAACAAATTAGCAGAATAGCTGAACATCAGTGGAGGAAAACCAAAAACTGACGAGGATCGCAGGAACTACAGACAGTCTCACCGTAATCATATAAAAAACATTAAATTGGCAAAAAAGTAGTATTTAACTCAGCGACTAAATAATGCAGCACATTCCAGCAAGGAACTCTATAAAATATTGAAAGAGTTCACAGCCCCTCAGGTCGAGCAGTCCTTCATCCTCCCCACTCAAGAATGGGTAGATTCAATATCTTTCTTTTTTGATAATAAAATCAAAACCATTTATTCATCCTTCCCCCACTATGACACAGAATATCATCACCAAATTAGTAGAATATCTATGGCACCCCCACCGTTGGAAAGAAATGATGTGCCCCTGTTGTTGAAATGTGAACCCATAACCATCACTGAAGTGTCGGAAGGCTTAACTAAGATTAAATCAGGTTCACCAGTCGAACCCTTCCGCCCCGTTCCTGCTCAAAGATTATGCCTCAACTTGCCTATACACTAACCGTAATCTTCAACATGTCATTAGAGCAAGCCAAAGTTCCAACCAGATGGAAACATGCCCAAGTCAAGCCTATTCTTAAAAAACCTTTGGCAGAGGGAAGGCCCTAGATTGGTTTGAGAGTGATTTGGCTGATCGCTCTACCACCGTTCCCGTAGGCTAGATAGCCTCGTGCAGTCGTCCATTCACTCTAGGTGTCCCACAGGGCTCAATTCATAGCCCCATGTTGTTTAATATTTATTTAACACCTCTTGCTGATATCATCAGATCATATGGTTTTGAAACTGTGTTGTATGCCGACGACACTCAATTGCTTGTCAACTTTGGTCCTGATCACGTTAACACACAATCCCGTTTCAAAAACTGCATGGTCCAGGTACACAATTGGTTGGGTAGAAACAAATTACAATTAAATAGCAGCAAGACCAAGATCATCCTGTTTGGTAGAGCAGAGGAATTCCGGGCACAAGACTGGTGGCCTCCGGAATTAGGCCCATGTCCTTCCCCAAAGCTAGCAGTACATAACCTGGGCGTTACCATCGACAGTTCATTGTCCATGAAAACCCATGTTAACCAGGTTCTTTGTGTCTGCTATGGGATCATGCATAATATCCACAGAATCTTCAAGCGGCTACCCATTTAAGCTAGGAAACCTTTGGTGCAGGGTCTTGTTATCAGCCTACTTGACTATGGGAACGCCTTGCTCGTGGCACTCAATGAGGATCTGCTTTCCTAACTTCAGATCCTTCAAAATACTGCAGCCATATTCATTCTTAATCTTCCCCCTAGATCCCCCTCCGCCCCAAACCTCAAAGTTCTCCATTGGCTTCCGATATGGCAAATAGGCCATTTCAAAATCGTATGTCTCACACATAGGACAATGTATGACGCTGGCCCAAAATACCTAGCAAAAAAACTTCAATGTTATATGCCGGGAAGATCTTTAAGGTCCGGTACCAAATCGTACCTTGTTCAGCCTCGCATTCGAACTTCTCGTAATGGTGGCCGATCAGTTTCCTACTTGGCCCCTATGCTATGGAATAAGCTACCATTACACCTCTCGTCCATAGTTGACCACAGATGTTTTCGTAGAGAGCTGAAAACTTGGCTTTTCCCTCAGTAAGCTCGCTTTCATTGTTCCTGTTGCTGTCCGCATTGCTGTTGTTGTTGCCTAGTGCCACGAGACCTCCTGGTGAGATGTGCGCTTAACAAGAACCTTTGACATTTGACTTACTCCACATATTACATAGACCTCATGGTGAAGGATTTCATCATTTGGCAACAGTGCCACCTACAGGCACTTTGTCTGACTAATTGTGGCTTGGGCTTAAACGTCGAGAAGGAGGACAGATCCCCGAAAGATATCAAACACAATAGCTTTGATGAAGTCGTAGGGCTACCTCCCAGAGACGACAAAACACGTGTTGGCTAAAGGAGGTCTTTCAGCAAAAAGAAAAAGCCCCAAAATAAACCCCAATAAACAGAGTCAAGAATATCTCTGTGTTCATTGTACAGTACAACATTGATTGAATATGATGATAGGAAGTGCGTGTGCCTCATATGTGTTAACCAATTGTAGGCAGTCCTAGGATTGACAATTAGGGGAGTAGGTGTAGAGACGCTCTAGATGTTGCACGGCACGTCGGCGGACGTGACGTGCAGGCGGCCAGGATAGGCTGCGGGTGTTGGGGGCGTGGCTGAGCGCGGAGAGCGCGAAACCACAGCGGGAAGAGCGGGCGCTGGAGCGGAGGCTCGGCGCTCTTTGGGGTTGTTAGACAGATATAACCAATAAAGAAGAGTTAACTACAGCAAGGTCTCAGAGTAGTCATTGGTGCCTGCCTACATCATTACAGTGGCGACGAGGGTGGGATTGAAGACCCCCCAGCAAGGCAGAACCACTGACTCAGCCCTATGCGACAAGCAAGCACCAGAAGCTTCAGGACCACCCCACGAGGTACAGGGGAGCAAGACTACCTGGTGCAGGAGAACAGGTACCCCAAAGAGCGCGGCAGAGCCCGGCACACCGGAGGGTGTGGCGCAGAGGAAGGAAAAAAGGGAGGAAAAGCCCTGGAAACCTAGAAGTAAGGCAGGAGAAGAGCGCCGACCCACCCAGCGAGCAGCAGACCGGTGAGCACGCGCTGGAGGGTTCACAAGGAGCCGAGGGGGCCGACACGGACAGTCCCCGAACCCCAGCAAGTGGAGAAGAACAAGACGACGCACCAGGGAGTCCCCGTGGCCAAGTAAGATCACTACCTGCAGCGAAGAGCGAGAAGATGAGCGCGCAAGCAGGCTACGCGATGGCTCCGGTACAGTTCTTACCTCGCCCAGGAGAACCCCTCATGAAGTGGGAGGACTGGAGAGAATACATCGACAATTTCATAGGTGTACTGGAAGATGAGAATGAGGAGGTATTCAAACCCCAGAGGAAGAAACGCATTTTGCTACTGAACTTAGGCCCAGAAGGACTCTGGATTTACAAGAGCTTGGTCCCGAAACAGAGGACATCCACAGACGACGACGTATACGCACATGCGCTCGAAGACCTCAATGAACACTTCAGACCGGCGGTGTGCGTGTCGGTGGATAGGTTTAATTTCCAACAGAGGAAGCAGAAGCAAGGAGAAACAGTGGAGGAGTATGTGGCGGCACTGAAACGACTGGCAGCCACGTGCAGGTACGCCAACTGGGAAGAGGAATTCATCAAGGACCAGGTGGTGATGCATACCACGTGCACGAATGTGCAGGACAAGCTATGGGCTAGTGGAGACACCACACTGAAGGAGGTGTTGGTCATCGTGAAGAGAGCGGAATTAGCACGGCGATGCGCTGAAGTGACGAAAAAAGATATGGCGTCCAGCACAATGGTGAACAAAGTGGATGACGAGGGGACTAGCAGAGAGTACCGAAACAGGAAACCAACAGAAAGAGGGCCCAGCAAGTGGCAAAGCAGCACGAACACGTCGAGTAAACAAGCGGGTAGCAACAGGAAGTCATGCTACAGGTGTGGGAGCTGGTCGCACGAGGCGCACGATCGGAAGTGCCCTGCGTTCCGCGCCAAGTGTGCGTTCTGTGGAATAATCGGCCACTACGAGATGGTTTGCAGGAAGAAGGCCTCCAAGAGCATGGTGAGATGTGTGGGTCAAGGCAACGACGATCCGGACGGTGATTCGGAGCCAGAAGAAGTCACGGTGATCTACATTGAGGATCAGGTACTAAGCACGGAGGGCAAAGTTCTAGACAGAGAAGGTAGACGCACGATGAAACCGGTTTTGGAGATGGCTATAGGCGGTGTCAAGATCAACGTGGTGGCAGATACAGGGTCTCCCTTCACCATCATCCAGAGAGCAGTGTGGGAGGAGAAATTTGCGCCACGACTCGGGCCAGAGCTAGAAAAGCTAGACATCCGCCCGGTCACGTACAATGGAGATCGTATCCCCATGGCAGGATTCAGACCCTTGACCTTCGAATTTCGAGGCCGGTCAGCACACTGTAAACTCTATGTATCGGAGAGAGGGCCGTCAGTCTTGGGTTGGTTGGATCAGGGCGACCTAGGAATCAAGCTGGATCCGGGAGGCAAGGAGCAAATTCTCCTGACGGACCAGGTGGCAGGGCCAAGTCTGGACAAATGGAAAAGCGAATATCCAAAGGTATTTGGGGGCACAGTGGGGAAGCTGGAAAAATTCGCCCACAAGATCATCCTGAAGGAGAACGCTGTCCCGGTGGCCCACAAGGCTAGAAATGTCCCGTTGGCAGTGAGAGACGCTGTGAGAGCAGAACTACAAGACCTGGAAAACAAGGGGATCATAGAACCCATCACGTGCGCCGAGTGGCTGGCGCCCCTGGTAGTGGTCAAGAAACCCAACGGAAGGGTCCGGTTGTGCGTTGACCTGAGAGAACTGAATAAAAACATTGTGGTGGAAAGATTCCCCTTGCCCAGGATAGAGGAGATGCTGGCCAGCACCAGGGGGATTAAGTGGTACTCAACAATAGACTTGACCTCTGCATATCATCAAATTGCTCTGCATCCGGACAGCCGCAAACTAACATCTTTCATCACCCCGTTTGGGTGCTATCAATTCCGCAGGATGCCATTCGGTTTAGCTTCTGCAGCGGCGGTGTTCCAGAAGATGATGCACCAATTATTCAAGGACATCAAGGAAGTCCAATACTTCCAAGATGACATCCTGGTGATGGGCAGAGACATACCAGACCACGACAGGAAGTTGGCAGAAGTCTTGAAGATCCTAGAAGGAAAAGGACTCACGGCTGAATGGTCCAAATGCAAAATAGGGATGGACTCGGTAACCTACCTGGGGCATGAGATAGGGGCGCAAGGCGTAACCCCCAAAGCAGACAACGTCAGGGCGATTTGCGAGGCACCACCCCCCTCCACCAAGGAAGAGGTCAGGTCATTCCTGGGGATGGCAGAGTATTATGGAAAATTTGTGCAGCACTTTGCCTCTAAGACTCATCATATGAGACAGCTAACGAAAGAGAACACGGAATTCAAGTGGTCAGAGGACCCACAAAGGGAATTCGAGATCATCAAAAAGGAAGTGGCAGGGGCCATACCCCTTCAAGGGTTCGACCCTCAAGGCAAAACCGTCCTCACAACAGACGCCAGCGACAAGGGACTGGGTGCAGTCCTCATGCAAGACCGAGGGCAAGGTCAGCTGGAGACGATCTGCTTCGCCTCGCGCACACTGAGTGAGACAGAAAGGAAGTACAGTGTGATAGAAAAGGAGATGCTGGCGGTGGTATGGGCCACCACGCGCTTTCGACAATTCCTGTGGGGCACCAGATTTCAACTACGGACCGACCACAAACCACTACTGAGAGTGCTGACATCGAGTGGCCATGCAGAGGCGACACCCCGGATATCGAAGATGTCGCTAAAGCTCCTAGAGTTTAGGTATGATGTGGAACACATACCAGGCAGCAAAAACAAGGTAGCAGACTACCTGAGCCGAGCGGCGGCTATGGAACCTAGTGAAGAGGACAAGTCATGCACAGAAGAATGGGTGGCACTAATGGAGGATCATGAAAAGGTTATCAGCCTTCAGGAATGGACACAGGCGTATGCAGAGGACCAGACGTTAGAAGAGGTGAAAACTTACATCACTCAAGGATGGCCGGATAAGAGACGGGTCCGGAAGGAACTCAACCCCTACTTTGAAGTGAGGGAGGAACTCTCCCTGGACAATCAAGGAACATTTGTATATAGAGGAGAGAAAGTTGTCCCTCCAACGAACATCATACCCCGACTGCTGGACATGTTGCACGAAGGGCACCTGGGCATAGGGAAACTCAAACTGAGGTCCAAGCAGAACTATTGGTGGCCGGGAATGGACATAAGAGCGGAACGACATGTAAGAGAGTGCGTGAGGTGCCAAGGCGCAGACAAGACACTCAAACCTCTGCGCCCAGCATTAGGTGCATTCGAAACACCAAAGAACCCCTGGGAAGAGTTGTCTGTCGACATCTTAGGCCCCGTCCTAGACACCCAAGGGGTCCAGAAGTACGTGTGTGTTCTTGTGGACAGGTTCTCGAAATGGCCAGAGATCAAGATAGAGGAAGCCATGGACACGGATACCATAGTGAAATTCTTGGCAGACACTTTTGTGAGGGAAGGCATACCCAAGTCTATCCTCAGTGATAATGGGCCCCAGTTCCGATCGGAAAAGTGGGACAACTTCCTAGGAAGGAACGGCATCCAAGCGAAGCACACATCGATATACCACCCAGCAGGGAACGGTCAAGTCGAACGCTTCAATAGGGTGGTGATGGGGTCGATCCAAGCAGTCATCTCGGACAACAAATACTGGGAGAAGGACATATGGCACATGTTGTGGGCGTACAGGATCACTCCCACAAGTACAGGATACAGCCCCTTCCAGCTGCTGCGCGGCCGAGAACCGTTCACTCAGGACAACAGGGTGTGGAAGGAAAAGACAGTAGTAAGTGAATGGTCCCCTGCTGTGGTGCGAGCTAACATTGAGAAAGCCAAGGCAGTATACACAAGACATTATAATGCCCGGAGGAACGTGCGAGACACAGAACTCAAAGAAGGAGAATGGGTGAGAGTGAAGCTGCCCACTCTGCAAAGAAAAGGAGAGAGCAAATACAGCAAGCCCCTGCAGGTGAAGGAAATTAAGGGAAGAGCGGCCAGGCTGAGTGACGGCAACATATGGTCACAAGACCGCATGACCAGATGTAATAAGATCCTTGTTTGGGACTGTGAAAGGGCAGGTGGAGAATCAGAAGAATGCGAGAGTGAGGAGCGAGAACATCAGGAGAACGAGATCACATTGAAAGAAGGAGAGCAAAGACAAGGAGAAGCAAGGAACAGCGAGCAGGAGATAAGAGTCGAGGAGAATGGCGATAACAGAGACAGACAAGGCGAAGAAGAGAACAACACCACCCCTGCGAGACGGACACGGAGTGGTAGAGCTGTGGTGAGGCCAACGAGATTCAGAGACTATGATTTGAGCGACGGACTGTAAGTTGAAATGTTTGTGTGAAAAAAGGGAGATATGTAGAGACGCTCTAGATGTTGCACGGCACGTCGGCGCACGTGACGTGCAGGCGGCCAGGATTGGCTGCGGGTGTTGGGGGCGTGGCTGAGCGCGGAGAGCGCGAAACCACAGCGGGAAGAGCGGGCGCTGGAGCGGAGGCTCGGCGCTCTTTGGGGTTGTTAGACAGATATAACCAATAAAGAATAGTTAACTACAGCAAGGTCTCAGATTAGTCATTGGTGCCTGCCTACATCATTACAGTAGGGTGTAACTTCCCATCATTTGAGAGCACCCCAAACTTTAATCTTGTACATTTAAAACTATATGGGGTAATTATATGAGCGCCTTAGACCTCGTAAACAACCAATGGTTAGAATCAGTGTAGTGTTTCAATTCAGAGTGGGAGTGGCCACGGGCAAAGTTTATAGTTTTTACAGTGATTTCAGTCCGCTGTGATGTAAAGCTTGCGTTAGTTTCACAGGCATGGCATACATGCAGCTGAGCGCTGTAGTTTATATAGCTTTGCTTCTTTTATGATGCTCCCCGATAGCAATGCTGGGTTCTGCTGCTATCCTTTCTCAGCTAATGTCACCAGAAAGAAAGGAACACAGCCCTGCAGTTGTCGTGGAACAGAAAAATCTGATCCTTGGAAAGCAATTGGATATATTGTGAAATTAATAGTGTTATCAGGAATCCAATAAGGGAAACCACATACAAGCCTGGCGGCTGAAGGGGGAGTTTGGGGCTACGCTGGAAAGCCGGGCAGGGATTTGAGGGTAGAGTACACAACGAAAGGGGTGGCATCATGGGAAGGGAACACATGCGCTCTTACGGACTAAAAAGAAAAAAAAGAGAGCAACAGGGAGGGAGCGAGTAGCATACAAAGGAGAAAACTCAAAAACACATACACGCTTGTGCAGTGCTTCATGAAACAAGCATTTGCAATGCAATAGGTCTCGCATTAGGAAAGTTTGAGCTATTGGTATTGTAAATGACAATCCTTTTATTTATGTGTTGGTTTTGAAAATAGCGAAATTAATAGCTTTGTCATTAACAATGCCAATGGTTATAAATTTCGCAAATGTGACACCTATAGCATTTGTACTGAAATATGTGTTGTATTTACGTGACTTAGATGTATTGATATTACAAATAACAATGGCTTTTAATTTTTTTAAATAAGTAATACTTAAATAAAAGTTATTGTAATTTATAATGGCAATAGCTTAAACTTTTGTAAATAACTTTTGTGAAGATTAGGTTCAGTGTATTTTATTGTGACAAAAATCCAAGAACAGAAGTGAAATATTAACATATTTTTGTGACATTTGTAATAAAACTTGAAACATTGATAGAACATATTTGAACCAGTTGTTGTTGTATGGTTGCACAGATTGATGATGTGGTGGCGCTGAGTGATGTGGTGGCAAAGAGTGATCCTGTGGCGTTCAGTGATGCTGTGGTAGCGCATAGTGATGTTGTGGTGCCCCTGAGTGATGCTGAGTGATGCTGTGGTGATGCAATAGATAGAGTGAGTGCGATAGATAGAGTGAGTGCGATAGATAGACAGATAGAGTGAGGGCAATAGATAGATAGATAGAGTGATGCGATAGATACAGTGCAACAGGTCGATAGAGTGCGGGCAATAGATAGATAGAGTTAGGGTGATAAATAGAGTGAGGGCGATAGAGTGAGAGTGATGGACAGATAGAGTGAGGGCGATAGACAGAGTGAGGGCAATAGATAGAGTGAGGGCGATAGATAGCGTGAGCGATAGAGTGATGGCGATAGATAGAGTGAGGGTGATAGACAGATAGATAGATAGAGGGCAATAGATAGATAGATTGATTGAGTGAGGGGCGATAGATAGATAGAGTGAGGGGTGATAGATAGAGTGAGGGCGATAGATAGAGTGAGGGCGATAGATAGATAGATAGATAGATAGATAGATAGATAGATAGATCGATAGTGTAATTATGTAGCACTGAGTGGTATTTGGAGTGTATGTTGCGATGAGCGCAGTGTAAAGATCTAGCATATAATTATGTGGCACTGAGTGGTAGTTGGAGTGTATGTTGCATTGAGTGCAGTGTAATTATGTGGCGTGTAATTATGTGTCACTGAGTGGTATTGTTTGGAGTGTATGTTGCATTGAGTGCAGTGTAATTATGTAGCATATAATTATGTGGCAGTGAGTGGTATTGTGTGGAGTGTGTGTTGCATTCAGTAGAGCGTAATTATGTGGTGTGTAATTATGTGGCACTGAGTGGTATTTGGAGTGTATGTTGCATTGAGTGCAGTGTAATTATGTTGCATATAACTATGTGGCACTGAGTGGTATTTGGAGTGTATGTTGCATTGAGAGCTGTGTAATTATGTGGCGTGTAATTATGTGGCACAGAGTGGAATTTGGAGTGTATGTTGCATTGAGTACAGTGTAATTATGTGGCGTGTAATTGTGTGGCACTCAGTGGTATTTGGACTGAATGTTGCATTGAGTGCAGTGTAATTATGTGGAGTGTAATTATGTGGCACTGAGTGGTGTTTGGAGTGTATGTTGCATTGAGTGCAGTGTAATTATGTGGCGTGTAATTATGTGGCACTGAGTGGTATTTGGAGTGTCTGTTGCATTGAGTGCAGTGCAATTATGTGGCGTGTCACTATGTGGCACTGAGTGGTATTTGGTGTGTATGTTGCATTGAGTGCAGTGTAATTATGTGACGTGTAATTATGTGGCACAGAGTGGTATTTGGAGTGTATGTTGCATTGAGTGCAGTGTAATTATGTGGCGTGTAATTATGTGGCATGTAATTATGTGGCACTGAGCGGTATTTGGAGTGTATGTTGCGTTGAGCGCAGTGTAAATATGTAGCATATAATTATGGCGCACTGAGTGGTATTAGGAGTGTATGTTGCATTGTGTGCAGTGTAATTATGTGGCGTGTAATTATGTGCCACTGAGTGTTATTTGGAGTGTGTGTTGCATTGAGCGCACAGCAGCAGAAGTAGGTAAAAACATGATAAATCCCATGAAAAACATTTCACGTACGAGTCAACTGTTAAATGCTAGCCTTACTTCCCGTTGATAAGCTTAGAGTTGCCATCTCACAGGAACAAATACGTTTTCTAGTGCTGCAAATGTCATCTGTTGAAGCATCCTGATCCGTTTGCGTAATACTTCTGAATGCAACAACATTATTTTCAGCGCAATAAGTATAAGAAAATTATTATTACAATGGCCAGTGCTTAGTTTATGCCAGTGAAGGGCCCCTAATGGAACTCATTTTTGGAGGCAAGGACTTATTTTGCATCCTCCTTCTGCAGCCCAGAGAAAATGTCAGAAGGTGAGAAAGAGGGAGGGAGATGAAGATCGGAACACGGCAACAGAGAGACATAGGAATGAAAAAGAATGTGCAGGCATGCGATAAAGCGACGGGTAGTGCAGGGTGGTGAAAGAACGAGGCATGGAGTGGAAACGAGAAAACGTAGCCTTGGCATTTGGCTGTGGTGGGCTCCTAAGACAACATATGGGCCCATGCATTAAGTTCACACTTGCTTCGTTGCCTGAAACAGATCTGAACTGAGAACAACTGTGTTATCATTCACAGCTCTAAATATGATTCCCAAACTATTACTGAGCCGTTGGATGGGAGAAGTTGTACTTTGTACATGGAAACGGAAAGCCAAATGGTGCCATAAGACTGACAGCTTGTGCCTTATCGCAGTTATTAAGACGCTGAAAGGTACGGGCAATGCAATGGGGAAAATGCTTACAGCTATTCTGACACTACCTGCTTCCTTTCCCGTAGGCAAATCCAGGAGAGGCTGAGTCTCTCATGAAAGGCAAAAGAGCTTTCAGCTCTCTAGAAATCTGCAGTATCGTTCGGCTACGTGGGCATCAGATGTGGTTGCCTCGGAAGCACTTAACAGGCCCAGTGTTAAGAGATGGAGTTTAATAAAGTGCAGCTTGACCGACGAGACGAGGGCACACACGGAGCACGGTGTACGTGCCAGAAGAACAGTGGTGCAGGGCAGGACTGTGCCCGACTTGTGAATACCCCTCTCAATGCCGCACGTTATACACATGCACACATATATTCAATGCCTGAGACTGGCAGTGTATTTTGTTGGTTATTCGCTACCCTATGGCTGAAAGTGGAGTATTAAAGGCTTAGGGAGTGCTGGGAATGGTCGATGGGCACAGCGTACCTGAAACATTTTGGTGGGAAGGGAGAGGTGCAGGGGCTGGAATGTGAGCTGACACGAACACATGGGCAGTGCATAGCAGGCAAGAATCCAGCTCACGCCAACCAGTACATTAAAGTATCCCCCGCGCCCCATTATTAGACAAAGCCGGCATGTGCGCACACTCTATGGTTATGAAAACATTTCTCTTGCCTAATCTCAAAGTGAGAAATATTTTGGCAGCCAAGTCACTCATAAAGCTGTGCTGTCACCTTGTATCGAAAATAAAATGAACGAGAGAATGATAGTGAAAGATGCATAGAAATACTGTTAGAATTAAAGGTGGTACTATGTATGGTAATAAAGTAAGAAAGACTACAGAAAAATATTTAAAAAGAGACAGTTCTAAAGCAAGATGGAGAAAGGAGGAGGGGCACGCAGGTACAGATGTTCAAACTGACACAAGAACACCACCATGGGACACGAGAATAGAGAAAAGAAAAAAATATATGTATGAAGAAAAAAAAAAAGGAAAAAGCCATTGGTCAGTCCAGTTGCTGGTAGTGAGGAACAAATTAAATAAGACTGCTCTAGTTTTCTTGAACAGCTCCGTGATTGTTGCATGCTAATCCGCTCACTGATTGGTTACGAATGGTAATATCGGACGAAGATGAAGGGACTACAATAACAACAATATTTATGCTAACGACAAATGTAAATGTAAATGTAAATGTATTTCGATTTATATAGCGCACGAATCACCCAGGGGTCTCAAGGCGCTTGCTTAGGGAACCTGTCCTGGTATTCCCCTGTGAGATACCCGGCAGGGTATTCACAAGGTGAAAGCCAGGCATCCCGCCGCGAGGGGCCGTAGTGGAGATTAAGCAAGCTATTGCCCAGAGTCACAGAGTGTGACCCCGTGAGTCGAGTAGGCACCGGAGCGAGAATTGTCGAGTCCGTGGAATTTTTGAGCCCGAGACCCGCCGAGGCGGGGAATCGAACACTGGTCCACGGCTGATCTCAGCTTCCGGGTCTGCCGCCTCTAACCACTGAGCCACGCTTCTCCACAAAGGATTTGAAGATTTTATGCTTGGGGCCTATGCTGCAGAAAAGTCCGATCGGCGGCTAATTCCATTGTCTCGGTCTATACTGCAGTAGAAGGGTATATTTCCATTTTGCCTCCATTTTCCAGATTAACAAAATGTGGCGGTTATGCCTTAGGCACTCCTAACCATCACTACCTGCGCCACCGCCTCGTGCCCTCCCACTGCGCGCCCTAATATCATCAAAGTGGCGCTGTCCCCCAGTCGGGGTGACGCAGGCGTTATTGGAGGGAAAGCAAGGGGTCACTCCAAATTAACAGCTAAGAAACATGTTCACCAGTGAAATGCATGTCAACCGCCTAGGCGCTCTTGGGTAACCCTGCGCACACCCTTCAGAAAGACTCCCCCCAAGTCCCTGCAGTGATGATGTGTCCAACTGAATGGGTTAACCTTGAATTTCAACCTTTCATGCCATCCCTCCCATATTTCACTCACCTTTCTGCGATAGCCACCGCCACACAACATACACAGGCCTCTAATATGGAGGCGCAATACCATTGTAGGGATCCATAAGCAACACTCCCCGCCCCTCCCCTCTCCATCAACAGACCTGGGGGACATGTGTACCTCTTGGGATTGGGATGTTTGTGTTCACACGGGTATCCACGCACAGCGCTATGTAAAATATATGTAAACACATATATAAAACTAGAAAGTTGTTACTCTTCAAGAAACTGAGTATGCAAATCGCGTCAACACTTTTCAAATGACTAAATACAAATATAAAAAACAGACACGAGAACAACAGAGGATGCAGAAGGATAGTTTGCGGCAGAAATGGACAGCGGACTCAAAGAATAAAAAAAAATCACCGCCGTCACTGTGCCGGCCTGCGACCAGGAAGTCGGGCAGGCCGGCGCGACAACAGGAAACAGGAAGTAGGAGGGCGGGAGCCTACCCCGCCTCCAACGGAAGAGCCGCGATGGGAGCCGCGTTTCAAGCACCGGAGCTGGCAGGAGCCGGAGCTGCGTTTCAAGCACCGGAGCTGGCAGGAGCCTACCCTGCGGGTGCCGAAGGAGGGAAGAAGAGTCCTGAGCTAAGGAGAGCCGCCGCAGGAATGAAGCCGGTGAGTGGGTTGCTGAGCGGGGGGCGGGGGGGAGAGCATGTGTGTGCGCGCGCGAGTGCGGCGGGGGGCGGGCTATGTATGTGTGTGCGTGCGTGTGTGTATGTGTCTGGAGTGCGTGTGTGTGACTGTGGTGGGGGGGGGGCGAGTGTCTGCCGTGTGCCTGCGCGTGCATGCGCTCGCCTGTGTGTGCGCATGCAGAGGGGTGGGGGGTGGGGGCTGGGGGCTGCCTATATGTGAAGCGCTCTGATACCTGATTCGGTTCGGGGCTGGGAAATAAAAAAAATAAAAAATAAAAAAAATGGCTGTTACTCTGCGCATGCGCGGGTGAGACGCGCGCTCCCGCGGTGAAAACCGCGAAGGAAACGCTCGTCCACATTCCCATTAATGGGCAACAATAGTAGTCGAGCAGACACTCCGTCTGCTCGACCTAAAAAGAGTTCCTGAACAGTAAGCACTCGTGGAATCAGAAAGATCGGAAACAGGCTGTGCTGAATGGGAGGGGCAAACACATGCTGGACGGACTAAAACACGTAGAGGCAGCAAACAGAAGAAAGCAACTGTGGTGACAAAACAAAAAACCCAATGGTAAGCAATGGGTGGAAAGCTTTCCTCGGTCAGCTTTCAGAATATCCCCAATATGGCTTTGCAACCAGACAGTAGCACTGTCTGCAGAGGCCTAACACAGGCTTCTGAAGTGCAGGGACCCCCAACCCTCCAAGGGGCACCCATTCAGCCCAAGGCATATCTGTGAGATATGGGAGACTAGTGGGGCTGTCATGACATTCTGCATGGGGGCCCCATCATTTTGAGTTATGCCACAGGCTGTCCGGTAGACTTCGACCTAACAATCAGAGAGGATCTCAGATGTCCATTGTAGGAAAGTGCCTATTCTTTGCATGGTTACCCCCCACTTTTTGCCTGACATCTGATGCAACCCAACTTGATCCCTGGCCAGAGGCAAGCCCTTGTAAAAGATACCAGGGGTACCAAGGGTACTGTGACCAAGGAAGGCGGATGAGGGCTGCAGCACCTATTGTGCCACACATAGAGGCCCTGCACCTTAACTCACACACTCTGCCACAGCAGGCTGCATGTTTTGGTGCAGAGAAAAGTGAAGAGTCCACATGGCATACGTCCCTGCGTTTCATGCCTGCAATCCACTGCCTAAGGCCTTGGTACTTCACCCCTCTAGCAGGGTGCACTAGTCCTAAGGTGAGGGTACAGAGGCATGAGCCCTGTACCCCTACAGTGTCTAAATTCATTCATAGACATTATAAGTGTAGTAAAGCCATAAAGAACAAATGGTCTGGGAATTGGTTTCTGCAAACTCCACAGCTCCATAATGGCTATACTAAAAACTGGGAAGTTTGGTAGCAAACTTCTCAGCACATTGAACCCACACTGATGCCAGTGTGAGATTCAATTTACAAAGCAGTCAGAGGGCATCTTAGAGATGCCCTCTGAAAATCGACCACCCTGGTGTGGTTCATGAATAACTGTCCGCCATTGCCACCACAAGACAGGTTTCCGGACCCCTAGGTAGACGGACTCTCTGGGTCCAGAAAAAAAGCCCATACTGAGTAGAGGTGTCAAGTCTCCTCCCCAGGATGGGCTGTGCCCACGAAGGGGGAAACTTCAAAGGCCTGCCACCTTTGGACGCTACTCCTGCCTTTTGCTGCCCCCAGCAACTGGCTCCCACTGGTTCTGACCCCCACTTGGGACGGGAGAATCGGCAGGAAATTCAAGTTAGGAAGAAAGGTGTGTCCACTGTTGCCAACCCCACCCCTCAGGTGAGGGAAGAGAGTTGAAGCACACATCTAAGTCCTCTCCATCTTGAAGGTGAGGGGACTCAGCCAATTAGGAAGAGGCTCATGACGCCTACCACTGGAGGGTAGCATAATAGGGGGTGTGCCCACCCGAAGGAATGGACCCATTGGTCCCAACCTACACACCCCTTTAGCACCCCTAAATTTAGTATTTAGGTGCGACCCGGAACCTTGCCTCCTCAGATTCCAGGAAGAAAGAACAAGGACCAAAGAGCCGTGCTGACGCAGGAAGAAACCGAGGATACCAACTAACTTGGACCTAGCCCTATCGACCACGACCTGCCTACAGTGAAGAAACCGGCATGTCCCGCAGCAGCAGACCCCAATAGTCAGGAGGACCTGCCCTGCACTCAAGTAACAGACTCTGTATCCTGTGAGCACCGGATTTGCTCAAACCAAAGACTAAACTGCCAAATTCCGGACTCCACTATTCTGCACCGAGCCACCATGGCCCAAGGTCGAGTGACCCCATTTTCCAAAGTAGTCCCCCCCTGGTGATTCTTTTTTAAAAAAAATTATTTTTTTATATCAATCCATGATGAAATCAATAACACAGTCCTAGTAAAAGCTGATAAAAATAGAGTTCAAAAGCCATACTTCCACCAAAAATTAAGACATAAGCTGGAAGATGATACACAGACCTGAATATTATACATAGTTATTAATAATTGATATTTAATCCTTCATATGTTTGATCATAGGGCCCCATATCTGCATACCCAACTTCCGCCTACGTGGACCTTTAAGAGCGTATCAACTATATTCAAGATTAAAAATAGTATAAAATCTAGCTCTCCACAGCTCGAACGCCGGGCGTCCTTCTGCAACCACATAGAAGCAATGCAGAGCCTAGCTACAGCTATGGCAAGGAAAACTATATAGCAGAACGTATGTGCTGATTGCCCCACCCTCACATTTTCTTCCATCCCTAACGAACAAGTTACTTACCTTCGGTAACGATATATCTGTAAGAAACAGTAGTTAGTATTAGATTCCTTACCTTAGAATATCCCCAGGCGTCAGTCTGGATCCGGAAACTTTTGCGTAGCAGTACCCCTGCGCGTCGGTAGGCGTCGTCTGCAGGCGTCCCCTGCGGCTCCGCGTCGTCGGCGTCGTGCGCCGTGATGACGTCGCTGGAGTATATAGACGCCGCCTCCGCGCGCTGACGTCAGTTCTTTGCACACAGCTTTTCCGCGCCAGAACACGCAGAGCCATGTGAGAACCAACACTGGTGCCATTTGAAACTAGGGCCCTGAAAGGGATGTTCCCAACCCTAGGTATCAGTTCGCAGAACGGGGAGGATGGGCGGGGCGGTAAGGAATCTAATACTAACTACTGTTTCTTACAGATATATCGTTACCGAAGGTAAGTAACTTGTTCATCTGAAAGAAACAGGTTAGTATTAGATTCCTTACCTTAGAATAGATACCCCAGCAATACCAACCCCGGTGGTGGGTCTGCGAACCAATACAACCTACACCAGAAAGTCCTGGAGGACCGAACGGCCAAAGAAGCCATCCCTCCGGACTTGACTGTCCAGGCAGTAGTGCCTCGCAAAGGTGTGCAGCGAGGCCCACGTGGCCGCCTGGCAAATGTCCTGCAAAGGGACTCCCCGGCCCAGGGCAGTAGTAGCCGCCGTGGCCCGAGTGGAATGGGCCCTCAGCCCAACAGGAGGCTCCTTCCGAGCCAAAGAGTAGCATGCTTTGATGCACAGGACGACCCACCGAGAGATGGTCCGTTTCTGTACCGCCCTTCCCTTCTTCTCACCCACGTAGCCAACAAACAGTTGGTCATCCACCCGGAACTGGCGTGTGCGATCCATATAGAATGAAAGCGCACGTTTTGGGTCCAGACGATGGAGCCGCTCTTCATCCTTTGAAGGATGCGGAGGCGGGAAGAAGGAGGGCAAGGTGATGGACTGCCCAATGTGAAAAGCAGAGACTACCTTGGGCAGGAAAGAAGGTCTGGTCCGAAGAACCACCTTATCAGGATGAACAGACAAGAAAGGAGGTTGAACAGAAAGAGCCTGGAGCTCACTCACTCTCCTGGCAGAGGTGATGGCTACCAGGAAGGCCGTCTTTAAGGTGAGAAGACGGAGAGGACAGGAATGAAGGGGCTCAAAGGGAGCGCACATCAGGAAAGTCAAAACCAGGTTCAAGTCCCACTGAGGCATCACGAACGGAGCTGGAGGATACATGTGCGTGATGCCCTTTAAGAATCTTAACACAATAGGGGACTTGAACAAAGATGGCTGATCAGGTAGCCTCAAGAAGGAGGAAAGGGCAGAAAGATAGCCCTTGATAGTGCCCAGAGCAGAGCCCTGCTGGGCAAGGGAAAGGAGGAAGAGGAGAACCTCAGATAGAGGGGCAGAAAGGGGATCCACAGCCTTCGCTGTGCACCATGCCACAAATCTGTTCCACCGGCAGGCGTATACCGACTTTGTGGAGGGACGCCTGGCTGCCAGAATGACATCACAGACTTCAGGAGGCAAGTCAAATGGCCTCAACTGTCGCCGCTCAATCTCCACGCATGGAGGTGGAGACTGGACAGGTTCGGGTGGAGGACCGACCCCTGCTGCTGCGACAGAAGGTCCTCCTGAAGGGGCAGGCGGATCGAGGGACCGACTGTCATGCTGAGTAGCTCGGGATACCAGTACCTTCGAGCCCAGTCCGGAGCCACAAGGATAACTTGGGCCCGGTCGCGCCTGATCTTCTTCAGCACTCTGGGCAGAAGTGGTATAGGCGGAAAGGCGTACAACAGACCGCAACTCCACTCGCGCCGAAAGGCGTCGCCGAGCGAGTGCCGTCTTGGAAACTCCAACGCGCAGAACTGATGACATTGCGCGTTCTCTTCTGTGGCGAATAGATCTAACCAAGGCTCTCCCCATTGCTGAAAGAGGCCTCTCGCCACATCCGAGTTCAGACGCCATTCGTGATCCACCGAGCACCGACGGCTGAGTTCGTCCGCCCTGGCGTTCAGAGAACCTGCCAGGTGTTGAACCGTCAGAGTCACGCCCTGACGTTCCAGCCATTGCCAGAGGCGCAGAGCCTCTTGGCAAAGGGTCCACGACCCCACACCGCCCTGTTTGTTGCAGTACCACATGGCGGTGGTGTTGTCCGTGAACACCTGCACTACACTCCCGTTGACAAAGGGGAGGAATGCCTTCAGTGCCAGGCGAATCGCCCGCAGCTCCAACATGTTGATATGGAGCCGGGACTCCGCCGGAGACCAGAGGCCTCTGATCTCCGCCTCTCCCAAGTGGCCACCCCAGCCTTGGAGGGACGCGTCCGTCACAACCACGTGCTCCGGCTGGGGAAGGGAGAGGGATCTGCCCCTGACCCAATCGCGGTCTGTAAGCCACCACTGCAACTGTCTCGCAGTGCCCTCCGAGATCAGGACATGGTCGGATAGGTTGCCCTGATGCTGGGCCCACTGAAACTTCAGGTCCCACTGCAGAGCCCGCATCCGCCATCTGGCGTGATGCACCAGAAGGATGCAGGAGGCCATCAGCCCCAGAAGCCGCAGCGTCAACCTGACCGAAACCCGGGATAACGGCTGAAAGATGGGAATCAGAGCCTGAATATCCCGGACCCGCCGTTCCGGGGGATAAACCCGAAACTGCGCCGAGTCGAGAACCGCTCCGATGAAAAGGAGCTTTTGAGAGGGACACAGGTGTGATTTCGGCACATTGATGGAAAACCCCAACTCGTGCAGGAGGTCTGCCGTCATCTGAAGGTGGTGGACGACTGTCTGGGGCGAGCCCGCCTTCAACAGCCAGTCGTCGAGGTAGGGGAAGACTGAAACCCCTAACCGGCGCAGATGAGCTGCGACCACCGCCATCACTTTCGTGAACACCCGTGGGGCGCTGGTAAGGCCGAATGGGAGCACGATAAACTGAAAATGCTCGTGGCCTACCGTGAACCGCAGGTAACGCCGGTGGGCCGGCAGGACGGGGATGTGAAAGTACGCATCCTGCAAGTCCAACGCTACCATCCAGTCTTGTGGGTCTAGAGCAGCCAAGACCTGAGCCAAAGTCAACATCTTGAACTTCTCCTTCCGGAGGAAGCCGTTGACGTTCCGTAGATCCAAGATAGGACGCAGGCCTCCCTTGTCCTTCTTGGGTACCAGAAAGTAGTGGGAGTAGCAACCACACCCTACTTCTGGCCCAGGAACGCGCTCGATGGCCCCCTTGGCCAAGAGGGCCGTAACTTCCTCCTGCAGAAGTGTCAAGTGGTCCCCCGACACACGGTGGTTCTGCGGTGGCATGGCTGGAGGAGTGGACTCGAAGGGGAGGGCATAGCCCCTTCGGACAAGCTGCAGCACCCACCTGTCCGATGTTATCGCGCGCCAGCGGGAGTGGTGATGGCGAACCCTGCCACCCACTGGCGTCACGTGAGCCCGAAAGCTCGGACTAGGAAGGCTTGGATGCCGCAGCGGAGGGAGGCGTGGACTGACCACGACGCTGGCCTCTACCGCCACCACGGCGGAAACCACGGGCGCCACCGCGCTGGGGAGCGCTCTGCGCCGCGTGGCTGGCAGCACGTGTGGGACCTCCTCTCCCTTGGCCACGAAAGGGCCGAAACGAACCCGTCTGCTGGCGCTGGGTCTGGGTCGAGAGACCCAAGGACTTGGCCGTGACCCTGGAGTCCTTGAAGCGCTCCAGCGCGTGGTCCGCTTTGTCACCAAATAGGCGACTGCCATCAAATGGCATGTCCATAAGCGTATTTTGGACGTCTGGTGAGAAGTTGGCAGATCTCAGCCAGGCATGGCGACGAATCGCCACCGTAGTGGACATGGCCCGTCCCAGGGAGTCCGTGGTGTCCAGACCACAACGGATCGAGTACCGCGCCGCATCCCGGCCTTCAACAAAGGCCCGGGTGAGCTTGTCCCGCACTTCCTGGGGGCATTGCGGCAAACACTCCTCGACCGTATCCCACAGGGAGTGGGTGTAGCGGCCCAAGAGGCACGCGGTGTTACAAGACCGCAGTCCAGCACTCAAAGAGGAAAACACTTTCTTTCCGAATTGGTCGTACCTCTTTGATTCCCGGTCGGGCGGAGCCGACGGAAATGCGGACTGCGAAGTGGAGGCCTGGATCACCAGACTCTCCGGGGAGGGATGGGTGGACAGGAAGGCAGGGTCGTCCGCGCAGGGACGGTGACGCCTGGCAACGTTCCGGTCAACCGGCGCACCAGAGGCGGGCCTGGACCAGGTGCCCAGAAGGACATCCGTCAGGGCCTCATTAAACGGCAGCAGAGGCTCCTGGGGGCATGACTGCGGTTTAAAAACTTCCGTCAGGATATTCGGTTTGACCTTCGCGACGGGGAGCTCAAGGTGTAAGGCCTTGGCAGCCCTCATCAGGACCACCGAATAGGCAGCACCCGCCTCGGACGCCACAGGGGACGGAGAGACAAACCCAGGGTTGGGCGACTCGTCCAGGCCACTGGCATCACCCAGATCACCTACCCAGTCCACATCGTACTGGCAGGCACGGGATAGAGGGTCCTCAGACCCCTCCCAACCCTCACCATACTCCTCCTCGTCATACCCATATTCTGGGTCGACGATATAGACATCGGGGTCAACAGGCCCCATCGGCGTCGGGTCCGGCGTCGGCCGACGCCGGTCCGGTTCCGAGTCCGGAGTCGGGGAGGAAAGGGGGGTGGCGCCGCGCGGCGTCGGTGCCGGGGACCCGACGCCGGCCGGAGCCGACGGCGGAGTCGCTGCACCACGCGGGGGCGGTACCCTGGGCTGGCCCACAGGAACCGACGCCGGAGAGGCCGGGAGACCAGCCGGCGACGAACCAGAGGGAACCAGCGGCGCCGGGGCCGGAGCCACCGGCGGCGCCGGGGCAGGAGCACCCGAACCGCTCGGGCCCCCAGACGGGACCGACGGGCCCGCAGGCGCCGAAGGCCCCGCCGGAGAAGACCTCGCCCTCATAGCAATGAGGAAGGCCTCGATCTCCTCACGCGACGCGCCTTCCCCAGGGACCGACAGGTGTGGGGCAGACGGCGTCGGCGACCCATGCGGGACCGCGGGGGTGGGGTCACCCGAGCCCCCGGCCGCAGCACGCGGGCGTCGGGGGGAGTCGGGGGTGCGATGGCGACGCCCCGACTTCTTGTGCTTACCTGACGAGCCGGAGGAATGGTGGCGACTCCCGGAGCGCCCATGGCGGCTCCGCGACCGCTCCCTCGACCGCTCCCTCGACCTCCGACCGGACCGGGACCGCTCTCGACGCGGGGCCGACAACCGGAGTTCGAGAAGCTTGCGGGACCGCTCCCGCCTAGCTTTTCCAGTCAAGGCCCGACAGTCGACGCAGGACTCCACGTCGTGGTCCGCGCCCAGACACCGGAGGCAGAGTCGATGGTGGTCGGTGACCGACATCATGCGGTCGCACTCGTCACAACTCTTGAAACCGGGCATCCTACCGGCACCGTAAAGATCAAAAAACTTGGTCAAAAGACCGGAGTACTGCTCTTCGGATCTGCGCTAACTGGCGCGGAAAAAAGAAGAACTGACGTCAGCGCGCGGAGGCGGCGTCTATATACTCCAGCGACGTCATCACGGCGCACGACGCCGACGACGCGGAGCCGCAGGGGACGCCTGCAGACGACGCCTACCGACGCGCAGGGGTACTGCTACGCAAAAGTTTCCGGATCCAGACTGACGCCTGGGGATATTCTAAGGTAAGGAATCTAATACTAACCTGTTTCTTTCAGATAGCATGATAGAGGCTGATATATATATATATATATATATATATATATATATATATATGCCTTCCTCGGTTATTTCACATAGGAACTTCTCCATCTGCTCCAGGTTGGTCAAGCACCCACATGCATAAAAAATATGTACAATATCCGCCCCGTCTGATCCACTGCGAAAAACATTTCCCATCATTTGCCCCTCCCCATTTTAACATTTTGACGGGGGTTTGGAACAGGTTAAACACGGTCTTGTAGTGTTGTGCTTGCAAGTTAGCAGAAAATAATATCTTCCCTGCTAGATCGATAGATTGCTCAACACGAATGCCCTGGCACCCTAACATATTATTCCACTTCAGATTTTGGGCATCTAAATCATCATTCTGAGTGTCGAGCAGCATGTTATATAGGATATCAATATGGGACTGATTTCTAATAGCCTCGACAAAGGGATTCAGGTCTATCGCCCCTCATCTTTTACATAGATAGTCACGAATCTGTAAAAATTTAAAGAATTCAGTCTTAAGCAGCTGATATCTATCAGCTAACATAGCGTAGGATGCCAAACTCCCATTGACATATAGATCACCAATGTGTAAAATCCCTTAACGTCTCCATCTGTCAATAGTCCTATCCCAAAAAAACGACGGGAGCATCAGCGTAGCAGATGTGGGACTGTAGTACGAGACAGCTTCAAATTGATAAAGTTTCCGTATAACCTTCCAAACCTTATAGGCGGTTCATAGCACCTTGATCCGTTTTTTTTGTTAATAATAGCTGAATTCCAGCATCATATATAAACGGCTCTTGGCATCAGCGCCCAACAGCATCTGATAAATGGATGGGGCTTCAGCAAGATTACTGACCTCTTCTCCAGTTAGTAAAATTCGCATGTTTTGAAGGACACAGGCATAATAATGATACCGTGTAAAATCTGGGACTGCCCGCCCACCCACCTTTCTCCCAGGGTAGCGTCATGAAGCACATTGCTCTCCGGGAACTCGCTTGGGCCCATATAAACCTAGCACATATCGATGAATTACATCGCCCCACCAGTGACAGGTGTAAGCATTCAAAACAATTTAGTAGTTGTTTTACTGTTGTTAAGATGGACCCCCAATTGACCTCTACTAGAGGTTTTAAACATGTCCTTAATCTGATGCCCAGAAATTATACCTCGTCCAAGACCCTAGGATCATTGCTGTGGTCTGGATTTATGCACACGATCTGTGTTTTAGACACATTGAGTTTGTAGCCTGAGGCCAAGCCAAATGTGTGTGTGAACTGTTCTATCTCAGGCATAGCGGTGAAAGGGTTAGATGTTACAACCGCTATATCGTTCGCATACGCAAGGACTAAATATTGTTCTTGTCTACAAAGAACAGACTTGATCCTCTGACTTTGTTCTAACACAGTTAAAAAGGGATTCATATACAGTGAGAACAGTAAAGGGGAACAAGGACATCCCTGCCTTGTACCTCTGGTAATGCATACAGGTTCGGACTCTAAGCTCATCATACAAATTTTAGCAATAGGGGTTCGATATAATACCTGAAAAGCTTTGACAAAACTGGGGTGAAAGCCAAGCCTTCATAAAACCGCCCGCAAGAATTCCCATACAAGCCGAACGAACGCCTTTTCCTCGTCTAAAAGGATCAGACCGAATTAATTACCTTGAGCATTGGCAGCATCTAACAAAGTTATCACCCTATTGATATGATTAACTTTGCTCCTTGTTGCCGGATTGACACCAGGGGAGAGAGGACTCTGGCCAGCCGGGCACCAGTATTTTGGCATAAATTTTACCATCACAATTTAAAAGTGATACGGGTCAGTATGAACCCGGAAGATTGGGTGGCTTGCCTTTTTTTTTTAAACATTTATGATTGCTTCATTCTATAATAGTGGCGCTGCCCCCAACTGTGCCTGTTGAAAAACAGTTAACATATCTCTTTTTAATTCTTGAAAAAAGTTTTATATACTTCCAATGGCAGTTTATCGGGTCCTGCCACTTTGCCGTTAGCTAGACTGTTAATGGCTGACTCAAGCTCCTCCATGGTTATTGTTGACTCCAACATATCTACATCTTGTTGGCTTAGCCTTTCACAATTAAGATTATGCATCAAGATATCACTTGTTTGTACCGTAGTGCAGTCTTCTGCGCATAACTTCCCTTGAAAAACTCATGAAAGACACCAAGAATCCTATAAAGGTATCCACAGTATTCCCATGTTTATCCATCATGTCCTTAATTCTTTCCGCTGCTTCGACATATTCATAGCTTTGTTATTTATTAAGAGTGTGTTTGATAGCTATTGCCGTGCTCCACAGCAGGTTAATTTTGGCCTTACAATGTGCGACCTCAGTTTGCTGTAATGTAATATCTCCCATTGCTTGTGTGCCCGACATGAGATTCTCTTCAGCTATCATGAGCTTTGAATATAGTTCCTGAGTCTCCAATTTCAGCGGTCTCTGCTTGTGTAGCCCGACACTAAGAGTCTTACCCCTGAACCCTGCTTTTAGAGCGTCCCAGATAAAACCCCATGTAGTAGAATTGCGTTTAATAAGTAAAAACTGCTTGATCTACTCGTTCATGTGCGCAACAAATGTTGTATCCAACAATAGCTTCCTATCGAATGAAAAGGATCTAACCTTTGGACCCATGATGAGTGCCTATATATCAAGTACTAAGGAGCCATGATCCTCCGTGATCCGAGTAAAAACTTGTATTTTTGCTTCTACCAGTAATTCTGTTGGAATAAAAAAATAATCTAGTCTGACCAGTTTGTGATGCGGGTGTGAATAAAATGTAAAACCGGAGTCAGGGGCTTGTAGAGTGGCCCAAGCATCGGCTAACCCGTGATCCGCCACCAAGTTCTGAAGAGCCTTAAACACTTTTGGTTTCCTACCCTTATAATTTTTAACGTCTGACTGCAAACCCAGGGGCCCCAAGTGTATATTAAGATCACCACACAGGATCAGGGGAGTCAGCCATGATGCTAATTTAATATTCAGCCCCTCTAACACTGCTGACTCATCGAGGTTGGAGCCATACACCGAACATACCGTACATCTGGCATTCCCTATTATACATTCAATAATGACCCACCGGCCTTGTTTATCCTCCAGAGCTCTTCCCAACTCTTGCACAGTACTTTTGGCCAGTACAGATACCCCCTATTCGTATGGGATTGTTGTGTACTTATCAACACAGAATAACCAAGTTCAGCTAGCAGTTTTCGTTTGCCCTATGGGATATGGGCCTCTTGTATACAAACCAAGTCTGGTTGGACCACCTGTAACTCCGCAGCCACCCGTTGTCTCTTCCCATAGTTTTTCAGCCCACATACATTGAAAGAATAAATCCGTAATCCTGAATGACATTTCCTATCCCCCATCACATATCAATGTATCTGTCTGATCTAAGACCATGTACTTTAACGGTGTGTACTTTTCTCTTTTTACTCTTTGAAATTTCATGGATTGTTTTATCCTGTGCTCCCCGGCCCCCTCGCCCAAGTGCCCCCCTCCCGATTCTCCATACCCTCTCCTCCATCACAGAGCTTCAGCCGAAGCCCTGCATTTCCCTGAAAAGTGGCTTTAGGACCAATGTTTCCTGAGATGGATCAAGCTCCTGCCCCCCGGATCACCCCGCCCCATACTATTAGTGCATCCCCTTAGTGCAATACCCACCTTACTAAAGTCAGCTAAAGAAGCAGAGAAAAAGAAAACCCAGCCACCTAAGAGAGCTTACCCTAAGGAAGGAAAAAGAGAAAGTCGGAAAGAGGAAGGAAAACCCCAATTACGGCCCGTTATACACATAGGTCATTTAGAACCATGTCACTTTTATAAAGAATGTAGGTATTCTTTTGCTTGTAGTTTTGTAGTGAAAAATGGAGTCTGTTCATTAAATATAACTTTGAGTTTGGCTGGATTTGGCAAGTAGGCTTGGGGCCCCATGCCTTGAAATGGGATTGACGTAATTGCCATCTTTTCTCTACCGTCAGGGGACAATAGTCAGGACGTACAAGGAATTCCAGCCCTTTCCCCATTTTCTTTCGATCGGGGCGTGCAAGATCGTAAACTGCCTCTCGAGCCAGAAAATTATTAATAGATATTAGAATTGCTCTGGGTCTAAGAGCGCTCTGCCCTTGCTGTGTACGCTGAGTAAAGGGGAATCTATGCGCCCTCTGAATCTCACGATTCCAATCCCATTGTGACAACCCTGGGAAGGCCTCAGAAAAAAGCTCAATGATGAATTTCTGAGCGTCTAATTCTTCTGTGCAGTCTGGAATTTCCAAGACACACAAGTTATTGCGTCGAAGATGATTTTCAGAGTCTGTTAGCTTCCACAGAGTATCATCTTTCAATGTCTGCATTGCTTCTGTTGCAGCCTTTTGCACTGCAAGTTCTTCCTCCAAGTTGGAGGTCCGTGTTTCTGCCTCGCTAAATCGTTTTGCAAATTTTGTACACAATTTAGCAATCCGTCGAACCGAGTTCTGTAATTTCCAACAGGCCCCTTGCGTGCGCTGGCTCTCTATCCAAGTCTCCTCCCTATGAGCCATTATGCTCTGATATACGACTGCTAATAAAATGTCCTCTACTTTCTCCAGTAGTTTTTTACACGGCTGTGTCCCTATGGCCTCACCCCTTGCGCTGGATTCAGCCAAAAATGAACAGTCCCATAGCAAGGCATCGGTGCTTTCGGTGGTTCTAAGTTTTTCGGTCGCTTCATCTCTCCTGCCTACCGTGCTTGGAATGCTTCCTGGTGTGCCTGGTGTGTCTGTTCCTAGATCATCTAGATGGGAGCTGCTTATTCTCCTGCGGCCGCTGTCTGGAGTACCCCTCCTCCGATTTGAGCGAATAAATGGTTCAGTCTCATCCTCAGATATATCTGAGGGGTCGGAGAGGGAGAAGAAGTTGTCCCCTGAATCGATTTCTTTTACCAGCCGCTGGATGGTATTGTCGTTTGTTCCGATCGGCCTGTCAGCATTGAAGGATTTGCCCTCTGACCATCCGGTATCTTGGCTGTAGCCAAGAGGTTTTTCCCAGGGGCCGTACCAGGGTCTACTAGTGTGCTCTGATTAATAGCTGGATCCCCAGAGTCCAAAGTAGCATAGTCATCTTCCTTATTGTTTGTTTCTGTAGTCCTCACTGCTTCCTTCAGTATGTTAATATTGCCAGGCGTGTCCCCCCTTTGATAGCCCCCCTCTGCGCCAGCATCTTTCTGCCCCCAAACCAACAATTGGAGCTTCCCACCCTTTCCCAATTAGTCTATCTGCCTCTTTGAGGGGACCAGCGTGTGGCGGGCTGGGTTGTTTTTTCATTTTCCCCAACAAAAATAGAGACGGCACAGTCCGCTTACCAATGGCATCCCCGCGTGTGCTCTCTCTTCTCTCACCTCGCTCTGCTGCCGGGTGTCCTGTGTAACCATTTTTGCCAGTTCGTCCCACGATTCCACTGGCTGCCACACCACCAATTTCTCCAGCCTCAGTAGGATTGCAGACCTTTACACGTCCCGCCTTTGGAGGCATTCCCGTGGAGGGCGCGGTCAGGTCGACATGCCTTCAATCCTGAGCCTCCTTGCGAACCCGGAAGACTGCCAAATTACCTCCAGTAGCCGCCGCACCAAGAAGCGAGGAGCCGCTGTAGCTGACCGGGCACACCAGAGCATACAGCTGTACCAAGTAAATTCCGCCGTCTGTCTTTATATGCTATGCGTAATTTCACCTCATATTCCTGTCATTTGGTCAGTGGATATAGAGCATGAGGCTTGAGCGCCCGGGAGCTCGGGCTTACACGACCGTCCGCATGATCACCATCTTGCCTCCTCCCCTCGGTGATACTAAGTTGGTATCCGGTGACCCCTGACCTCCCACAAGCTTTGAAACTAAGCCTGCAGCCTTTACTTGAAGGGTCCCCCCGACCGTGACCGAAGGCGGTAAGACAACTGCTTGTTTGACCGAAGCGGTCCAGAAAGTCCAACCGTGTCCGACTGACACCGACCACGATCGATCACAGCCTAGGGAAACGGATGCCCCGAAGACACCCAGACCTCGATGCCTTCTCGGCCTTAGGTGGCCCATCTGACATGTCCAGCAATCCTCCCAGATCCCCGCTGCCTTTCCTTTTTTCTTTCTTCTTAGTCCTCATTTCACCTTAAGCATCTGCAAATTCGCATAGAAAAAAACCCTTTTCCGAACTGGGTGCCCTGGGTCCATGCTCTTGCATTTGCTTTTAGGTTGACCAGGCCAGCTTCATTTGAGCGAGGCTTGGTGTAATCATTGGATCGCGGGTACTTAGACCAACCTCATTTCTATACCCCAGATATTTAATGGTGCCCAGATACTCTCTTACCCTTGGTCCAATCTCGCCATACTCAATACTGCTCTCAACCAGATCTCATATTGCGGTGGCTCAGGATCTTTCCACAACCTACAAATCTCTCTACGGGCTGCTAATATCAAGCAGAGGAATAAACCAATCGATTAGTTAGTTGATTTATAGGATTATTCTCAGTACCGAAAAAAACTAATGACAGGTTGAGATTAATCTTAACTTTTAAAAACCCCTCCAGTGCCCTCCCCACATTTCCCCAAAAGACCTTTAGGGCTCCACACTCAAAAAACATATGCAAATCGTCCGCCTCCACTAGACCAAACCTAGGTCATTTCGGAGCTAAGTTTAACACAAACCGGTCGCCTTTCCAGTCGTGGGTCGCCTCCAAAAAGTTCTCGCCACCGAGCCTACAACTTTTCAAAACCGTCGGTCTCCACTGAGAAGCCCAGGGACCAAGACGTCCTCTTTACCTCCTGCACCCTGCTGCCTCGGTGCCACTGGCGGAGCAGTTTTTGTGTTGGTTGTTGGACCCTGCAGTGCCAATCGCAACCTTAAGAGCTTTGCTCCCACACTCAAGTGGCCTGCTTGCCAGCAGACCCTACCCAAAGGCCCCTTTTAGCCCGCTGGCTAACGTTGGGCCCCTGTACTCTGCACCCGGCCACCCCACTGCCACTTGTGGTGCAACTAGAGTGTCCACCTGGACCTTGGGGAACCTTGATCCTAACCCCGAAACCTCAACCTCGTAATTCAAATACTTACCTCAGAGTTCGATAACCATTTTTCCTCCCAAAGGGACTCCTAATATGAGATTTTGGGTCTAGAAAGTGTTCTATGTAGAACTGCTAATGTATGGGAAAAGTGAGCACTATCGTAGCATAATCCGAAAGTAATCAGAGAGTAGTTGCTGTGTAATTTCAAGTATTCTGAAAAGTTATATCAACCTGTAACTGTTACAATTACTAGAACAACTGCATTTCCTTGAACATTTGTGCATTTGAAAGCACTTACTACCTACCTGTATCAAGTCCTGCTTAGTTCTATACATAAACCAGAAGTATTCCTTTTTTATACTCACCTAATTGGTCTGGAAGGAAGATGATGTTGGGTGCGAGAGTGGCAATGAGGTCTCATAATTCAGTGGAATGCTTGTTGGTGTTTTTGTTCAGGTGGGTGTCATTTGTTCTGGGTGGGGTTGGTCGGGGGGCTACTGTGTGCAGTGGCCGGTGAAGTGGCAGTAGGTGCAAGTGAAAGGTCCTACTGTGGGGCGTGGGTTGGCGCGGTGGCAGTGTTTGTTGCATCCAGGGTCATGGGTGTAGGGCTCAGCGATGGTGTATCTTCATGGGCCAGAAGGGTCAGAGGTGATAGCACTGGCTGAGGTCCAGGCGCTGATGGGTTGCCTTTGGTGCACCTTTGGCACACCAGCGGCGTGCCCGCTCTGCGACCTGCATTAAATAGGTCCTAGGGTGGACGTGGCTTATGTTGGTGGGAAGAAAGGTGAGTGGGATAACAGGTTGGGGAAACCTAGACAGCTGCGGTGTCTCTCGATCAGTCTGAAACTGCCTATTCCCCAATTTTTTAATAGATACCATAGCAGTACCTATTGAAGGCGGGTCAGTGAATGGACTCAAACCAGGACGTGCTGTAGAAACGAGCTAAAGTGCCCCTCTAAGCTAACCTGGTCGTCCAGACAATAGTGCTTCATGAATGCATGGAGGGACGTGCACGTAGCTGCCTGGCATATGTCTAGAATAGGGACTTTGTCTGCTAGTGCAGTGGTAGCAGCTTTGGCCCTGGTAGAATGAGAAGGCAGTCCTTCAGAACGCTGCTTTTTAGCCATTGTTTGCAGGCAGTTCTTAATGCAGAGCACGATACAGTGGCAGATAGTGTTCTTCTGCACAACTTTGTCTCTCTTTGACCAACGAACCCCACAAAGAGCTGATCGGCCACCTGGTGTGCTTTGGTGTGATCTATGTAGAAGCTCAGCGCTCTCTTGCCAACCAAATGATGGAGTCTCTTCTCCTCCTTAGCGAGGTGAGCCAGAGCACAGAACGCCGGCAGGGTGATAGTTTCACTGATGTGGTACAGTCTCAACTTCAGGTTGAAAATATGCCTGAGTCTGCAGAACCAGTTTGTCTGGGGAGAAGGTGGTATATGGTGGATCAACACAAAGAGCATGAAGCTCACGGACATGTCGTACCCAGGGGATGTTGATGAGGAACACAGTCTTTATAGTAAGGAGCAGCTGTGAAGCAGTTCAAATGGAGTGCACAACATTTAAGTAAGGACAAGATTAAGGTCCCATTGGGGCATAACAAAAGGAGAAGGGGAAAACATGTTAAAGTCCTTAAAAAAAAACATCACAACTGGTGACTTAAAGGAGATCTGATCTGGCAACCATAAGAAAGGCCAAAAGTTAACTTTTAACTTTACCCAAAGCTAAAACTAGCCAGGCAAGAGGTAAAAAATACAAGAGAACGGCAGATATTTTGGCCTGGATGGGATCAATCTGGTGTGTGCCGCACCAAACCGCAAATTTGCCCCAATAAACGGTGTATACAGTTTTGTTGAGGGACACCTGGCTGACAAGGTTACATCAACCACCTCGAAAGAAGGTCAAAGGTATTTAGCTGTCAGCGATCAATCACCAAACATGAAGGAGGAAATTGCGAAGGCTTGGCTGTAGAACCCTGCCCTGTTGCTGGGACAGAAGGTCCTCCCACAGGGGCAGCCTAATTAGAGGACAGATACTCCAGCCAAAGAGCTCTGGATTACAAATTCCCTGTGGCCCAACTAGAGCCGCTAGGATGACTTGGGCCCGGTCATGCCTGATCTTCTTGAGAACTCTGGGCAGAAGTAGTGTCTGTGGAAAGGGATACTAGAATCTCAAGCTCCACATGAGGCAGATGTGTCTCTGAGTGAGACTTTGAAAATTCCAATGTGCAGAAGTGCTGACATGTTTGCGGCAGTAGCAAACAGATCGAGCCATGATTCTCCCCATTCATGGAAGAGACCTTGCTCCACCTCAATGTGTAACTGCCTATCATGATCAGCTAGGCACTGATGGCTGACCTCATCTGCCCTGGCATTCAAAGGTCCTACCAGGTGATTCATCACCAGGAAATTTCCTTGGCGGTCCATTCACTTCCAGAGACGCAAGGCCTCCTGGCACAGAGTCTGTGACCCCACCCCACCATGTACGTTGCAGTACCACATAGTAGTGGTGTTGTCTGTGAGCATCTGAGCCAGCCTAGTCTTGACTGATGGAAGGAAGACTTTCAGTACCAAGTGGATGTGCCTCAGCATTAAAAGGTTGAAATTAAGCTTGCACTCACTCAGAGACAAGAGGGCTCTGATCTCCACCTCTCCCAGGAGGTCGCTTAAGCCCAGAAGAGTCGCCACTGTTAGCTCTCGGTGACCACAGGAGAGGGGTCTGCCGCAAGCCCATTTGCAGTGCAGCAACCACCACTTCTCCCTAAATAACATGGGGGGCCCATATAGGTGCCACCCAGGGCTAAATTCGTTTTTTTTAAAAAAAATGACCTACTAGGGCCTCGTCAGGAGGCCTCCACAGCTTGCACCACCCATTGCCAATGCCATAGTTGTCAATGAAAGTTGCTACACAACTACTCACCAGCACACTACTACAGGTGTGACAATTCAGACTATTCCAGGCCTCCAAAGTTATACAAATGGCTTGGTGGTAAGTATTAGTTGTTTTCTAATGCATACTGAATAAACAATTGCTTTTCTGCTCATCTTTAAATTATGCAAACAGTGCCACCATGTGGCAGCTGTCATAAGTGCCGGAGTGACAATTAAGTGCCAGTACCGAGCACAGGAACCCACCAGCTCCAATTAAGCACTGGTACCACCCCTGCACGCTGGTATCAGTTCCTTTCTTTCCGTGCCACCAGACGCAGATCCAGAGCTTCCCTTCATGTTTCTCAGAAACATTTACTTGAACTGGTTTCCAATCACCCCTAAAACAACAGGGTTCATGCCCTGTAGAAACTGTTACAAACAAATGTCTAACAGAGCCCAACCAGTATACCTGCGGTGTCAGGCCATGACTCCAAGACCTGCAGCGACTGCGCACCGATGAACCTGAAGGCCATCCGGGACATCGAGGTGAAGCTCCAGCTCCAGCTCCACTTCCAACACACAAGCTATGCTAGCCTCAGGCTGGTTAATGCAGATATAGACTGATTGTACCCTCTGATGCAGAGAAGACACCGTTCTGACCTCAATCGAACTTGCGCCCGATATTGGGTCAGCAAAGACCAAGCGGGGTCAGTCTGCATTGGGGAAGGACCTGCCAGCAGAAGTCCGACTGGAGGCCCTCGAACCACCCAAAACAGCTGCAGCATTAACTCTTTAAGGGCCTTGATCTGCTGCAGAGTAGGTGACAGCCAAGGGAATTCAGGGTTCTTCAGCTCTAACCTCGGAATAGGTTTGGAGTCATATGATTCCAGCAGAGTCGGGCCTTAAGAATACTAACTGCACGACTTGTCCTCGCCATGGAAGCAGTTAGAAAGAGTGGAATCTCACTTGGACTTCTGTGCTTATGTCGATAACTTGTCTTTCAACTTCATCTGGAACTGACCCCACTTCCTTCACCAATGTAGTTTTGTACTCCTAGATAGTGTTTGCATACATCAGGGAGCATTTATCATAGGACTTTGAGCCAGGCTTGGAGCCAAAGCAATAAGGACAAACATCATATGGATCCATAGAATATATATATATATATGCTTCTTCGGAAGCATCACAATTTAATTGTTCTTTTCGCATTTGTCACCCCGAGTGGGACGGGGGTGGCCAGACGTGGGTCCCGTGCTCTCCATGCCACTGGAATCAAGCTATCCTGGCTGATGAGGGCTGAAAGCCTGAAACCGGCCCTAGGATGCGTGTTTCTAGTCCAGGGAGGACTCCTGGCCTGGCAGTTCAGGTTGGACTGTTCCAATTGGGCGCAGGGTCAAGACTGATTTACATATGGCTGGGTCCAAACTGGAATTGCATGGTGAGCAAAAAAACAATGGATTTAGGCCGAGATCTCTGTACTGGGGTGAATGTATGACATTGTTCTGCATTCTGTCCATCAATTGTTCTTTTTACATCACGATTTAAAACAAGTCGTCTTCAGGAGAAACATATTTCTCGCTTCCTATCAAAATTAATTGTTGGTAGTCAGTAAATAAAGAGAAAAAGCTGGGAGTGGAACTTTGGCTCTGCGTGAAAAGGGTGCCGAAAAAGGAACTTCTGGAGGCAAGATAGGACCTGCATAGATCCCGATGGCAGCTCCTGCTAGGACGCGGGAGTTGTTGCATGAAAAAAAAATATGCATCTAGTCTATTGCCTGGAAGATTCAAATGTTGCATTGATGGGATACCCTAGCTAATTTAGCAAATGCTAAATCTTGTGGAAGCAATAGTATACCGCCGGAGTTCAATAAAAACTGAAAACTCATCTAGGTCCACCCTTTAACGACATTTTCGGTGAAGGCAAGATCCTCGGTTCATTCTTAGAGGGCATTCTGGTAAGTTGTTTAAAACAAGTGAACAAAGGAGAAGATTCAAGTTCATACAAGCTTATTAGTCTTCTCATCTCAGACTATTTACTAAAATATTAGCCAATATTGAAAGCTAAAGGGCTATGTGGTCTTATTATTTAGAGAATATTCTTCGGCAGCCAAAATACATTTATTGAAGTAATAGATTATTTTTCAAATTCACCTAATCAATCAGTAGCCGCAGTAATGATGGACATCAAGAAAGCCTTTTAGCTCATGAGTTCGGAATGCTTGTTCCATATTCTAGAGAAATCTGAGTTTCCTTAGCTCACTCAGGCCAATATGTTGCTAACTTCTGAAAATACAGGTGAAATTATTATTACCAGAAGTACTCAGGAGAGCCGACTGCTGGCCACAGTTTTAGTTGCCCTAGTCATATAGGGGCACATGCATCATTGCTTTTTTGCGGTTGCAAAGGGGCAGATTAGCAGAATCTGCCCATTTTCGACCGCAATTTTTGCATTTGGGATGCATCATCCCAAATGCAAAAATCACTATGTAAGTAATTGCAAAATTTGCGAGTACTTAAATTGCGATTGCATTTAGGGAATCACAAATTGTGATTCCCTACGTGCAATGCAACAAAAAAAATGTGATTTCGATTTAAGAAACACAAATTACCATCAAATTAAAATTGATGGCAATTTGCGAAAACTTCAAAGTTCTATGTTGCACACAAACATGCCCTTGGGGAATGTGTGTGTGCAACATGTTTTTTAATTGCACTTTCAGGGGTGCATCACGGTGTCCTTTTGGTACCCTTGCAATTGCATGTGCAATTTGCGAGTACCTATTGGGTACTCGCAAATTGCGCATGCAATTCCCATTCATTCCTATGGGCCTCTAGGCCCTTATGAATGAATGGGAAGCCATTCCTTAAATGCGACTCGCAATTTGTGAGTTGCAATTAAGGAATGTATAGGAATCACTCATTTTTTTGCGATTCCTACATGCATAGGCAATTGTGATTCCTTAATTGCAACTCCTTAATGATCAAAATTAAGGAATCGCAATTGCCTATATTGATACATGTGAACCATTGCCTTTAGTCACATCGATACGAGCTACACTGGAACTAAAGGCCCTATTTACTTTGATAGCGAAATTAAACTCTGTCCTGATAATATAATTTTGTTGTGAAAGCAGGGAAAAGCAAACATTGAAATGGCCCTTGATAGGATTCAGAAATGCACAGCAGCTGGGTGGATGTCAATCAATCAGGCATTTATAAAGTGCGGCAAATCACCTGTGACTGTTGTATGAAGTAAATCAGAAAACAGAAGCCTTGTTTAATTCCCTCCATCTTTAACTTCTACCTATAGAAAAGATACACTTATAGAAAATTTGAGGATTTACTTTTCAGATCAGGATGAGGAGGACATTTGTGAGCCAAGTTATGCCCCTCTCATACAGAAATTGAAGACGCTTCTTATGAGTTGGCAGTCTCTCCCCCGTCCATTGCAGACAGGGTGTCACTAGTGAAAATATCACTTCTGCTGCAATTCATGGGCTCATTTTTAAACGTCCCATGCAAACTACAATCCACGTTCTTTAAGAAATTTGAGGGAATGCAAGCCTTCATAGGGAATTACAGGAGACCAGGACTGAATCTGGCAAAACACATGCTCCATTAATAAGTAAGTAATTTTCAACTATCACTTTACTTTGTTTGCAAATATTACATGTAGGTTCAGCTTGATTCAATGAAATTGGATATTACGATAATTTTGTAATTAAAAGAAAAACTGATGAATTGGAGATCAAGCTATCTGATTTTCAACAGACAGTTCAGCATTAAAAAAAAAGCGTGTTTAACGACATTTAATGTTCTTGCGGTACAGAAAACTAAAATTGGCAAATTCACATTATCTGCAATCCATATCACAATGACCCTGCAGAACTATAAAGGTTCAGGCCTCCGTTTAGAGCTTCAGTGATATATAAAACAAGCATTGGCATAGCTAATAGGTCTTGCCTTTGGGACCTTATAAGTATTAAATTATGCAGCACAATCTGCTTGGTGCAACATCAACTGTTGCATGGCTAAACACTTATAATGTCCCAAAGGCGAGACCTATTGGCTATGCCAATGCTGGTTTAGGACTTGAGCCCTGCTGCCGCCTTATCTGTTCTTGGGTGTAAAGTACAGCCACGAATCAAAGCACACAGGTGTCAAATCAGCCACACAACCCCAAAGAGAGAAGAAGCAAGCAGAAGAAGCCAGAGCCAGGCGAAATACGGGGCAAGGTTTGAATCTAAAGAGTTCCCTCTGCTAATAGTCGTACTCACATCAGCTCTGGATTCCCCCCCCCCCAAAAAAAAGGGGTTAATGAGCACAACTGCAGCACCGATGGCCAGTTCCGATGCTCCGGCCTGGTCCATTAATCTTCATGTTGCAGCGGCCATAAGATCACTGAGTGCTGAGAGCAGTCAGATGTTTATCGAGATCAATCGTCCACCAGTTTGCTGCCCCCCTCCCTCATTAACATGCACGTAGACCGATTTACAGTTACTTCACCCATGACCCAGCTGTGCCGATGAGGAAGGTCAGGGAGCACGAGCGCAGTGGACGTGGAAACAGATTCCAGGAGCATGAACCAAGCAGTCCCGTGCTCTCCATGCCACTGAAATCAAGCTATCCTGGCTGATGAAGGCTGATAGCCAGAAACCGGTCCTAGGATGCTTGATTCGGTCCAGGTAAGACATGGCTAGGCAGTTCGGGCTGGACTGTTCCCATGACGCACAGGGTCTAGGCTGATTTGCATATGGCCATGTCTGAACTGGGGTGATGTGGTGAGCAAAATAACGATGGATTAAACCCAGATCTGTGACTGGGGGTGAATGTTTTGCCATTGTGCAACATTCCGTCCATAAATTGTTTTTGCATTTGTCACCCCGTGTGGGACGGGTATGGTCAGACGTGAGTCTCGTGCTCTCCATGCCACTGGAATCAAGCTATCCTGGCTGATGAAGGCTGATAGCCAGAAACCGGTCCTAGGATGCTTGATTCCGGTCCAGGGAAGACATGGCTTTCCAGTTCGGGCTGGACTGTTCCCATGAGGAACAGGGTCAAGGCTGATTTGCATATGGCCATGCCTGAACTGGGGTGGTGTGGTGAGCAAAATAACGATGGATTAAACCCAGATCTGTGACTGGGGGTGAATGTTATGCCATTGTGCAACATTCCGCCCATCAATTGTTGTTTTTGCATCCTATAAGTTATCCCATCTAATGTAGTCCCATAGTTTACGTGCATCAATTCTTCTGTACCTGGAAATTAATATTACTAAATATCGGAGGTCAGATTCGCGCCACCACAGCAGCAGATGGTCTGATTGGAAATGGTCTGTGGCAGGGGTGAGGGGAAATAGCTGGGACTTTTCCCAATTGATTTGGACCCCTGATATAGCTCCAAAATGTACAAATTTGCATAATTTCATTGACTGACTTGTGGCTACCTGATGTACAGAGTGATATCATCTGCATATAAGGATATCAGTACATGCCTAGTAGGATATCTAATGACCTATTTCCAGAGGTGTAGCCAAAGCTTAGCCGCAAGAGGTTCCATAGCCAGTGCAAATGCCTGGTATTTCGTTCGATATTAAATTGGGCAGAGCATGTACCATTTATTTGAATTTTCTCCTGTTGGCTGGGAGTATAGCAGAGTGATCCAGGCCAAGAAGGGGGATAGGAAACCCATGCATCGCAGAACCACCATCAGGTAGTCCCACTTCACAGAATCGTAAGCTTTGGTGGCATCAAACACAGCAACAAGTTCTAGATCTATATCTTGCATGAGCGCAAATAAAGTGTGCAGATTATGCAATGTAGCTTACCAGGTATAAAGCTGGACTGGTCGGGTTGGAACAAGAAGGGCATTAAGAGGTCAGGGCAATTTGCAAAAAATGGTGCTAGGATTTTGACATCGCAATTTAGAAGGGAGAGCGGCATGTAGGAGTCACAGCACTCCGCAGGCTTGCCTGGTTTAAGTATAGAGATGATCATCGCCTCTCTCATAGAAGGTGGTAAATGACCACTCACACTTTACACTTGCTAGACTGCTGTTAGGATCGGAACTATAGTGCCAGCTCATACCGAATAAAAATTAGCTGGTAAGCCATCAGGACCAGGTGCCTTGCCCAAGCTGAGCCGCATTATGGCCTCTCATTTCATCTTCCTCTACATCGGCTATATCGCTTAACCATGCCAGAGTCACGTCTTCTAAACCTGCATCTAGGTTTACTGTTTGTAACCTGCGCGAGGTATATAGGCGCTGGTAAAATCTAGAGAATATTGTCAATATTTACTGAGTGTCCCGATCATGGTGTTACCCTCATCTAGTATTTCTAGGACAGTGTTTGCACCTCGGGGTTACGAATCAGTCACCAGTGCGTGTCCTGACCATTCTCCATCACTGTTCTCACAATCTATAAAGTATTTACCATGGAATAAACACCCCTGCTCTGCTGTTTCTTGTTAATCAGTTAAGGACTCTGTTTACGGTTGATTTGAGGGTTTGGTCGATACCCCAAGTTGATGTCTAGAGTTCTAATGTCTCCTCCTATTTTCTTAAGGTTACCTCTTATTGAGTGCAGGATCCCTCCACGCTTAGCAAATCATATCCCCGCGTAGTAACTTTAAAAGCTTCCAATTTTGTGCGGAAATGTGAGACTGATTCTTTGTTCCTATCATAAAATTCTGTCACTTCCTGCCTTAGATCTTCTCGAAACGCCCGTCTAAGAGCGATGTTGGGGAGAGCCTAAAAAAGGCCAGTGGGGAAAGGATATCTGGGGGGAAGAGAGCTCCATCAGCACCGGGGAGTGGTCCGAGTAGGTAGGTGATAAATAGGTTGCCCCTGCAGCCAAGCACCCAAGGCCCTGGATACAAGCCAATACTCTATTCTGGACCAGGTATTATGGGCCCCCGAGTAGAATTTGCCCTTCCTTGTCATCGAATGGAGAGTCCTCCATGCGTCCAACAAGCCATGTTCCTCCACATTGGCTTGTGCCTGCCAGCTTGCCCTTGATGCTGGGGTGTTGTGTGTGATCTATCACAGTTTGGATTCAGGGAAATTTTAAAATGACCTTTCCCAACACAATGTGCGTGGGGCCTGTACCTGCGATCAGTCCCCAGAGTTGATCAAAGAATACAGGGTCATAAGAGTTGGGATCATAGCAATTAACAATAGTGATGGATATGAAGGCCAACCTTCCCCCATATTAGTGTGCAATGACCATGGGGGTCACTTAACGCTCCCTCTGGTGCATATGGGGTGCCTCTGCGTATGAGGGTCACAGTGCCTCTTGCATAAGTGGAGTACGTTGCGGAATATCAATGAGATGCCCAGTGTGTCACAAAATTAGTGTGTGCAGAAGCCCCACATGTGTCTCCTGCAATAGGACGATGTTGATATTGTGTCTATCTAGGTACAATAATATATGGCAATGTTTGCACGGATCACCCAGCCCTCTGATGTTCCATGTTAGGCAATGGTATCTAACCTATGGATTATTTTGTGGTGCCTGGTCTGGGTTAGCCATGTCTGGTGCAGTGTAGATGTGATGCACAAGTGCCTCGTGTTGCCCTGGAGGATGGTAGCAGGCCATGTTAGGTGGTTTCATTTGCGTATATGAGTGTGCACAGAACTTCATTAATAAAAGTCCCCCCTCCTACACTGGCAGCCCAATCCAGTCAGGAAGTAGTAACCCTCCCAAGAACCAAGATATAAGGAAACCGTCTCAAACACAACCATTGGATCAACCCCAGTAGTACATGGAGGGTTATCCCAGTAGAAGCTTGGACCCTTGGCTGACATCTTGCCCTTGGAGCATCCAAGAAGAGGAAAATAAGATAGCAGTTTAGGACAGCTGAGAAGACAGCCAAGGTGTACTGGCAAGAAAAGATGTTATAGTGTCAGCTATAGGGAAGAAAGAGCTGATGCCGACTGGAGACTAACGTGTAAAGGTTCAGGAAAATATAAATAAAAAAGTCAGGGGTATCCTATGGGGTGATCAGCCACAGAGCCAAACAGTTCCGCCTCGATTTGTTGAGGGTGTCAGAGAAGCTCAAGTGGGCCTCAAGTGCCAGTCCCGCACAGGCGTCGGTTATCGTGGACGTGCAACATTCCGTCCATCATCTTGTGTTTTGCTGTTCACCCTATGTGGGAAGGGTATGCCCAGACGTGGGTCCCGTGCTCACATCGCCACTGGAGTCAAGCTGTCCTGGCTGAAGACGGCTGATGGCCAGAAACCGGTCCTAGGATGCTGGATTCCGGTCCAGGGAAGAAATGGCTTGGCAGTTTGGGCTGGACTGTTCCCATGAGGCACAGGGTCAAGGCTGATTTGCATATGGCCATGTCTGATCTGGGGTGGCTTGGTGAGCAAAATAACGATGGATTAAACCCAGATCTGTGACTGGGGGTGAATGTTTTGCCATTGTGCAACACTCCGTCCCTCATCTTGTGTTTTGCGGTGAACTGACCCTCAGAAAAATAGAAAGCCTCTAATGCGAGAACAGGGGCCATAATGTAACAGTCAGCAAGCAAAGTATTATTCCTTTTTTCAGTCCCCATTCCATGGGTTGACTATTTGAATTTGAGTCTGTCACTCAGAGGTCCGGCGGGAGCATATTGGATCCTGCTCTAGCAGTTAGTCTATCCCACCTCCAAGAGCGACATGGACGGCCTAGAAGGCTGCGATGTATGGCCAGTGGAGGGAGCACACTCCAAATTGCACCTCATGAAATTGCAGATCTGCTTCAGACTGTTGAAAATGTGGGCGTTTATGTGATGGGTGACGCGAAGTCTAGCCAGGTTCAAGCATAGCATTCTGGATGTTGGCTTTCTGCTGCTTTTGTTTGATAGGCATGTATTTCCTACACACCTCCTGCACCTCTAACTTAGTCAGGGAATATAGCCACAGTACTGCCTTCATAGTAGAGGGAGCGCTTCTCCCTGGCAAGTCTTAGGGCAGTATCTCAGACGTGATAATTTAGCAACTGAGCAATGATTGATCTTGCAGCAGTGCCTGGCAGGGGTGGGGGGAAGACGACGACGAGGTGAGCCACCAGTGCCCTATTGACCCGCTCCACGATCAGCATTCTAGAGATGGCATCCGCTCCAAACAGTGGTTAGAAGTTGTTTCCCGAAATACTCCATTCTGCCTGGGTTTTTGTTTAATGGGATCCCCATTATGCGCAGATTGTTTCTCCAGGAACGTGCTTCAAAGTCTTAGTACTTGGCAGATAGGACTGAGGTCTTTCTCCATATTTAAGAGTTGTTCACTTCATTGCGGAGATCTGCTACTCAGTATCAGCAAGCCGGCCGTCATATTTTCCAGTTTGTGTGTGATAGCATCCATCCGGGAGCAAATGGTATCCATCTTAGATTCACTGGAGATCCTGCTCTGCTGTACAGTGGTCAGGAGGGATTTCATATAAGCAGCATCAGTTGCCTCTTCCATGGACGATTCTTCAGTGCTTTGTGCATTAGCATTGCCATTTGGATTGCAGACTGACCTACAGGCATCAAATTGGAGCTTTGTTTGCTTAGTGCAAGTTTTTCTCATGATGGCAGACAGTCGGTAGTGCTGTAGCGCATCTCGGCCCACCTGGGCTGTTCCCAAATTTAGCTAACACATCTACCCTTCGACCCAGTAGCAGCAGAGTCATACCTATAGTCCAGCGCAAAGCTAGGGTAGCAAGTGGTGGTAGTGTCTCCGTAGCCCTGCCTCACTTCCATGACTTAACTGAAGGGGCATGTGCAGGACCAGGGAGCACCAATATGTCGAGTATCAAGCCTTCATGCATTGCATCCCACCAGAGGGCACAGGCAGATACTCAGCACCACACGATACACCAAGGCAGGGTATTTAGGCACTGCTTTATATGGTCATAGCCGCAGAGGAATCCAATAGTGTGCAGCTGTGCCACCGAACTCAGGAAGGTCCCAAGCTGTGGCCCAGCGTTTGGTAGGTATTCACTTGGTGAAAATAGGTCATCAACTACTATTGTATTTGTCTCAGTTTGTGCTAGATTGACAGCAGGGTAGTATCTGTGGGCTGTGTGATTGCTCGGCAGCGAGAAACCATCAGTCCTCCTCCAGCAGTGCAGTCCCGCTGCATCTAGATAGGATTGCCACTGCGATGCATTGTTTGGCGTCTCGTAGGGACAGCACGCTTCACAGTGGGTGGAGGGGGTGGGGAACAGTAAACAGGTTGTGGACACTTTCCGCTCAACCCCCCTCAGGCAGCACAGCGTTGTTAGCCAGGGCGTCTTCTGGTGCCTGCAGTGCTACCCTGGTTATCACAAAAGGGGGTGGTGATAGACGGAGCATCTGAACCAATCAAACACTCACACCCAGTCAACAGATCTGGGTTTAATCCATCACTGTTCTTTAGCCCACTCTGCCACCCCAGTTCAGACATGGCCATATGCAAATCAGTCTGACCCTGTGCCTCATGGGAACAGTCCAGCCCGAACTGCCAAGCCATGACTTCCCTGGACCGGAAACAAGCTTCCGAGGACCGGTTTCTGGCATTTCAGCAGTCTTCAGCCCGGCTTGCTTGAATCCAGTGGCAAAGTGAGCAAGGGACTCACGTCTGAGCATACCCTGCCAACTTATGGCGAACAAAGTGGTACAAAAGGGGGTGGTGATGGACGGAGCATCTGAACCAATCAAACACTCACACCCTGTCAACAGATCTGGGTTTAATCCATCACTGTTCTTTAGCCCACTCTGCCACCCCAGTTCAGAACGGTGATGGATTAAACCCAGAACTTTTGACTGGGTGTGAGTGTTCGATTGGTTCAGATGCTCCGTCCATCACCACCCCCTTTTGCACCGCTTTTGGCCGCCATAAGTGTGGCAGGGTATGCTCAAACGTTAGTCCCTTGCTCACTTTGCCACTGGATTGAAGCAAGCCGGGCTGAAGACGGCTGTAATGCCAGAAACCGGTCCTCGGAAGCTTGTTTCCGGTCCAGGGAAGGCATGGCTTGGCAGTTTGGGCTGGACTGTTCCCATGAGGCACAGGGTCAGACTGATTTGCATATAGCCATGTCTGAACTGGGGTGGCGGAGTAGGCTAAAGAACGGTGATGGATTAAACCCAGATCTTTTGACTGGGTGTGAGTGTTTGATTGTTTCAGATGCTCCGTCCATCACCACCCCCTTTTCTACCACCCTGGTTATCACAAGCAGGTCTCCCCTCACCTCGCCTTATTGTAGCTCACAGCCCTTCGGTCACCAGTGCCTGATATCCAGCATCAGGAAAAGGAATCTAGTGCCGACCACCCACCACAGCTTTAAGTACGACCCCAGGTGGCAGGATCGCTGCCGGAAGCGATCCTCCCACTGCGCCTCGCGGCAAGTCCACGGGATCGCAGGTCAGTGTCTACCTCGTATGGCAGTACACCGAAACAGCAGCCGGTGAGTTTGTCTCCTCTACTACGCACTCTTATCTCTGCCTGGCATCACCAAACATCAGTGCAGTCTCGATGGGGATCTGAGGGTGCAATAGGCAGCGCAATGTGTAGCCACCATCACAGGTGTAGCACGTCGTAGGCTTTACCACCAGGCATCAGGCTCATGACCTGTCTTCGTGTCCTTTATATGCAGTTGCAACTGATGACATTTGTGACTTCCGTCTTGTACAGGCGTTGCGATTTGCCAAAATCTGCCATGATGGTGGCATTTAGGGCAGGATTATTTTTCATGAGGCCCCCCAGATGGCAGGAGCCTCACTCAAGTGCGCCCATTTTGCTCGCTGGCTCTTTAGCGGCCCTCTGCTCAAAAGAGGTTTATCCCACCATTTTAATTTATAGGCTACAAACAACATGAATAGTCCAGAAAGTGGTAAACCCAAAAACAGCACATTTAAGTGGCAAACCGTTTAGTTTGGAATTCTCAAACTCAAAGCACATTGAACTGGGACCAGGTGGATCAGTTTCAAAGAACTGGGACAGTATAACTTGAAGTAGTTCCTATTTAATACTTCAAAGGGTCAGTTGTAGATTGGAGAGTCCGGTTGTCTGTAGTGAAGGCCACTGCAATAAATATGGACAATTTTAGGCTAGTCAAAAAAGGCAAGGTGCAGTGGTAATGATTTGTATGGGGAGTTCAGGAGTGTATGTGTGTAACCCTTTTCTTATTTCTGCAGTGGAAAGTAGGATACAGTACACAGAAGGCTCAGCAGCTAGCACATGCCATGAATATGACAGTAGGGGACACAAAGTGCTAGTAATTTGAAACACTTAACCCCAAACATCTGATTAGTCTCAGTGCTACAATAGTGAAGGACTAGAGCAAACAGGTTGTTTTCTTGTGGCTGTCACTGCATGCCACCTCAGACCAAAGGTGACGGTCGAGATAAAATCTAAACAGGGCAGCAACCAAAGCAGCAATTTGTGGTTATGTTGTACTGCAAAAGGAGTGAGTGACTTAAAGTGCTCCAAGAAGATCAGTCCCCAAAGATAGAATTTTTTCCAAAAACGCTGAAGTAGCCGCCCATATCAGGCATCACGCCAGGAATATACACATGATCTAATTCTAAAAGAGGTACTTACTGCAAAATATGATTATTCACAAAATCCTTCACCTCCTTAACTAACAGATGACTGAAAAAGTACAATAATGTTATCGGATTTGATTCCATTTGGGTACCCATGAGCAGGAATTAATATGTGCACACACAATTTGAATTCACAAATCTACCCACCATATTCCGAGAGAAGCCATTTGAAGATAAACATACTTATTAATGGCCTGTTGCCACATTAAGTGTGGGTATAAGTTAGCTGGTAAATGAGTGCATCTAATTAAAAGCCTTTTTGTAGAAATGTCCTTTATTAACAGATAACTTAAGTACAGGTTTGAGAAGAACTCTGTACATGAACCGCAAGGCTTTGGTAATTCTGAGGTCATATTAAGCCACAATACCGGCAAACCTTTGACAGACTTCATACTGTGCACAGATTGGGAATTTCAACATCAGTTTCAAGAAAGGACAAGAATAAAAAAAGTTCACCTCTTGGTAACTAGCTTTGCTTAACTACTACTTCCAGTAAATACAAATAAAAATAAATCCATTGCTCTTCATTCAGAAAGTTCAAATTTTGGCATAGTTGGTGGGAAAGAGGGAATATCCTTCAAGACTGATATTCAAAAGAATATAAGTACTGCTGCTGGTTCTATCAAAATGTAGCACCATTTAACACAGGTCATTTTATATGGCAGATTTCCCATTGACATATACACCATCTTATTTTTCTATATTTAAATGCATTTAGATAAAAAGAAGTTGCAAGCCATGATACAATGAAACAGAAGGGCCAAATGTAAATCTTTGGTAAGTGGACATCCCAGCAGGTTGAATGCAATGGCAATGCAAAGCGCAGAATTGAAGAAAGTGCATTTTTTTCTATGTTCAAGTTCCAAAATACAACCCAGGAAGATGTCTGTAAAGTAAATATACAGAAACTATACTTTGGGAGCTCAAGAACACAAGATAGGCCACAAGAATGACATTACCCAAAGGCATTTGTTAGGTGAACAAAACGAGGAACCTCTGGAAGAATATTTATTATACAAACACACACACGCGCGCGCACACAACTGAACCATACATAGATAGGCATAAGGAGTGCTTAAGTGCATTAATTAGTTTCATTCTATTTTCAAAGAGACCAACCAAAACAAATTATAGCTCATTTACATGATAGGCAACTTTAATGCTGTAGTGCACTTGTGTATATATATATATATATATGTATGAATATTTATATATATATATATATATATATATATATATATATATATATATATATAAAAAGGTCCAAACTCGACATCCTAGCGCAGCAGCTCATTTCCATTCCAATATTGAAGTACTGTATATCTTGATTTAGAAGATGCAGGAGTTATTGCCTAAATATTACACTATACATTTCGAAGAGTGTTCTGAAGAACACACTTTGAAAAAATGCTGCAAATTTACAGCGCAATTGTTTTTTTGCTACAGCTTTAACTCATTGGCGATTTTCGAAGCAATGTTTTTAAAAGCTATGGATGTTCCTGATATTCGTTTAAAACGAACTCCATTAAGTGACAGTCTTGGCAGTTTGCACACCTCCATCTCCCACTGGACAAGATTTTCGGCATGCCCATCGCCATTGACACAGAACAGCAAGAAACGTTCTCGTTGTTCATAGTCACAATTATTGACATCCAGGACTTTTCGAATCTCCTTCATCATGTCATTTGGATCCATAGAACTCGTGGTTTTCATACTCCACGTAAATCGTAATGAGCGGGGCTTCATATCCTTAGTTTCATCTTTCTGCTCTCCAGATATATTGCGACTGAAACAAATAAGAAGTTTTTTTAAGTATGATTATTTATTAGTCTTGTTTAAGTAACATTTAATGATTTTTTTTTTTACAACATCTACTAAACAAAGTCTGCACAACCTTTTCAGCAGAGTGCATGAACTCCAGAGTCCTTTGCAGGTCCAGCATACTAGAGGTATTAGGAAGCACTCAGACTGATGCAGTATGTTCCCAAGTACAAACAAGTAGCAACTGGACAATAGAACGCATGTTTGTTCACATTCCCAAAAGACTCACTGAAAAGTGAACAGTAACTGGTTTAGGAGTAACAAACAAACAAGTTACTTACCTTCGGTAACGCTTTTTCTGTAGCTCTCCACGTAGACGAGGACGACGTCACAATAGCATGGCTCCGCTCGCAGCTCCGCTGATGTCACCGGAGCCATAAGAGAGCCTCGTCGGCGTGATGACGTCAGTTCCGCCCTTTTTTTCCGTGCCTTCAAGGCACACGGTCGGACCAACACAAATATATACAATATACACAGAACACAGTATTTAAAATAACACACACAGTGTGAAATCAATACAGTAAAACAAAAAGAATAATACACTTCCTTTGAAAGAAACAGATAGAAAATATCACCATTGCAGGGGTGGACAACGGGGAAGTGGGTGGGTCAGTGAGGAATCCACAGGCAGATACTGTATCCACCAGAAAAAGCGTTACTGAAGCTAAGTAACTTGTTCTTCTGATGGATACAACTGCCAGTGGATTCCTCAGCTTGTGAACAGAGTCCCACAGCAGCCCCCACTCCCGGAGGAGGGTGTCCACCCTTCTATACCAAAAAGTCCTGTAGGACAGAATGTGCAAAGTGACCATCCCTCCTCACCTCAGAATCTAAGCAGTAATGCTTTGCGAAAGTGTGGATGGAAGCCCAAGTTGCCGCTCTACAAATGTCCTCCACAGGAACACACCTAGATACGGCAAATGTATAAGACTTTGCTCTAGTAGAGTGAGCTCTTGTACCCTCTGGAGGATCCTTACCAGCCAAAGAGTAACAGATCTTGATGCACAAGAGCTGGTCATCCACAGGAAAGTCTTTAGTCCTATCGAGGTAAAAACTCACCGCCCTTTTAGGGTCCAAGCGGTGAAGCCGCTCCTCCTCCTTGGACGGGTGAGGGGCAGGATAAAAAGGTAGGAAGGCAAATAGACTGCCGCGGATGGAAGGGAGTTACCACCTTAGGCAGAAAAGCAGCTCTGGTCCTGAGTACCATTCTTTCAGCATGAATGGTCAAGAACGGGGATTTCGAACTCGGAGCTTGAAGCTCACTTACCCTCCTTGCCGAGGTAATGGCAACTAGAAATACTGCTTTAAAAGACAATAGTCTCAAGGGACACTTGTGCAAGGGTTCAAAAGGAGAAGCCATCAAGTAGGTTAAGACAAGATTTAAGTCCCATTGAGACACAATAAAGGGAGTGGGCGGAAATGTGTTGGTAAGGCCCTTAATGAACCGTAAAACTATGGGTGATTTAAACAAGGACGGCTGATCCGGCAAGCAAAGGAACGCCGACAAAGTCGATAAACAAGCCTTCACAGTAGCCACAGCAAAGCCTTGCTGAGCTAGAGAGAGCAAACTGAAGGATGTTAGATAAACAAGCCCTCAAAGGAACAATAGACTTCTCTCCACACCATTTGACTAATTTGGACCACCTGTAGGAATAGATAGACTTGGTGGAGTGTCGCCTGACCGATAAAATAACGTCCACCACGTCAGGCGGGAGAGCGAATGAGGTCAGGTTGCCCCGTTCAGTCTCCAAGCATGAAGGTGCAAGCTCTGGAGGTGGGGTTGTAGAACCTGCCCCTGCGAGAGGGGGTCTGCCCTGAGAGGGAGAAGGAGCGGAGGGTACGACGAGAGGTGAAAAAGGTATGTATACCACACCCTTCTTGGCCAATCGAGGGTGATCAATATGACTTGGGCCCGGTCTTGCCGAATCTTCCTCAGAAGTGGAGAAATCAAGGATATGGGAGGAAACGTGTAAAGGAGTTGTGAGCTCCAAGTCAACTGAAACTCGTCCCCAAAGCTCCCTGCATCAGATACCGGAGACTGCAGAATGAGGGGCAATGAACATTCTCGTGAGTGGCAAACAGGTCCACCCGAGGAGTTTCCCACGTCTGGAAGACATAACGAACCACCTCCAGATGGAGCCTCCACTCGTGGTCTGCAGAGAACTGCTGACAGACCGTCTGCACGTACATTCAGAACCCCGGCCAGATGATTTGCCATCAGACAAATCTGATGGTCCTGAACCCAGGACCAGAGTCGCAGAGCCTCTCTGCAGAGATGATGCGACCCTACACCTCCCTGCTTGTTGACATACCACATCGCGGTAGTGTTGACCGTCAGGACCTGGACTGACGGACCGCGAAGGGAGTGGAGGAAGGCCTTGAGCGCCAAACGAATTGCCCGCAACTCTAGAAGGTTGATATGAAGCAACCTTTCCTCTGGAGACCAAAGACCCTTGATCTCCAGATCCCCCAGATGAGCACCCCACCCTAGAGTGGATGCATCAGTTATCACTATGGCCACCGATGGAGGAAGATGGAAGGGCTTTACTTGAGACAGATTGCCTTCCAAGCTCCACCAAGACAGATCCGCTGCAGTGTCTCTGGAGATCTTGATCGACTCCCTGAGATCCCCTTTGTGCTGATACCACTATCTGCAGAGGCACCACTGGAGTGCCCTCAGGTGCCAACGTGCATGATTCACCAACAGAATGCAGGAAGCAAACAGACAGAGCAGACGAAGGACCTTCAGAACTGGAACAACCGCTCCATTGTAAAACAAAGGAATCATTTCCTGTATGTCGAGACTCCTTTGAGGAGGTGGGAATGCTCGACACACAGTAGTGTCCAGTACCGCCCCTATGAACAGGTTGCGCTGAGAGGGCACCAGGTGAGATTTGGACATGTTTATCGAGAAACCTAATTTGTACAACAGCTGGGTTGTCACCTGCAGATGATGAAGCACTTTCTCTGGTGACTCCGCCTTGAGCAGCCAATCGTTCATATAGGGGAAAACTGGAATCCCCGACCTCCTGAGATGGGCTGCCTCCACTGCCATCACCTTGGTGAAGACTCGAGGTGCAGTAGTAAGTCCAAACGGAAGAACCGCAAACTGATAATGTTGCGACCCTACCGTAAAACGGGGATACTTCCTGTGCAACTTCAGGATTGGAATATGAAAATACGCATCCGGCAAGTCGATGGACACCATCCAGTCCTCCTGTTGCAGCGCTTGAAGAACCTGCGCAAGGGTGAGCATCTTGAACTTCTCCTGCTTTAGAGAAAGGTTCAAGATCCAGGATTGGACGTAGCCTGTCATCCTTCTTGGGTATCAGGAAATACGGGGAGTAGCATCCCTGACCCATTTCCCGCACTGGAACCACCTCTATCGCACCTTTTTTCTACAATGTTAGGACTTCCTCCTGCAGGAGAAGAAGATGGTCCTCCGAGCATGCTCCTTGGCAAGGAGGGTCATTTGGAGGAGATTCCCGAAAGGGAAGAGCCTACCCATTTTCCACAAGATTGAGAACCCAAAGGTCCGCAGTGACCGATTCCCAATCTTGTAGAAAATGGGTAAGCCGACCACCCAGAGGACCCACATGATCCAGAATGGTGGATCTAGGGCTGCTTTGCAGTGGCAAGAGGGGTGGGAGGTAGAGGAGGAGGAGGAGAAGGAGGTTGAGGAGGAGGGCTGACTACCTTGAGGACGTCCTCTGTTCTTGCCTCGATACGATTTATACAGAGTATTTTGCTGTTGCTGCTGCTGAGACTGCTTGTAGGTCCGAAAGGACGACCTTCTAAAACCTCTGTATCTTCTATAACCGGAACCTCTAGGCTGCGTCTGCAGGCCCAGAGATTTAGCAGTGGCTTTGCAGTCTTTGAACCTCTCTAAGGCTGCATCTGCTTTTTTACCCAACAGCCCAGAACCATCGAAAGGACGATCAAGAAGAGTCGCCTGCACATACGGAGTGAACTCCGATGACTTGAGCCAAGCGCCTCTCCTCGTGGCAACCGAAGATCCCATAATCCTAGCAACAGAGTCAGCAGTGTCCAGACTACTCTGTATAACCTGGTGTGCAGCTGCCTGAGTGTCCGCCTAGACTTCGCTAAAATTATGTCTGTCTTCTTCAGACAATTTAGGAGAAAGCTGTTTTGCAGAGTCCATGAGAGCATGTATATAACATCCCAAAAGACAGGAGGCATTTGTGGACTTCAAGGCCATGCTTGCTGAAGAAAAGACCTTTTTAGCCGATTGGTCAAGCCTCTTAGAATCTCTGGCCCCAGGGACTTGAGGAAAAGCCCAAGATGATTTCTTAGAACAAGCAGCTTGAACCACAAGGCTCTCGGGAGATGGATGCGATGTAAGGAAGTCCGGGTCTCTTGGAGCCGCCCTGTACCTCCTAGCGACATATTTTGAAACTGCTGGAGCTGAAAAGGGCTTACGCCAAACTTCCAGAACTGGCTCAGCGATAGCATCATTAAAAGGCAATAACGACTGTCACAGTGGAGGGAGAATGTAGAACCTCAGTCAAAATATTAGACTTGAACTCAGCTGTTGGAAGCTGTGGATATAAAAGCTCCGCCGCCTTCCTAATAACTGTGTGGTAAGGAGCTAAATCCTTAGAAGGAACATCTGAAGATGGAGAAAGCTTCTACTCTGGGGACATATCTAGGCCACTCGCCTCCTTCAATGCCTCAAAAAAGTCTTCTGACCCCTCCAGCTCACCTTCCTCCATTTCCTTCTCTGCCCGATAACGCTGCTCTTCCAAAATTCTCGGAGCCTCTCGCCTCGACTTCATTCTCGGAACCGGCGTCGGCGGTGCCAGACACGACTCCGACAGATACGGAGCCGGCGTAGAACACGGATCCAGAGGCGCAGCCTGAGTCGTGCGAGGTCAGGAAATGCCAAAATAGAGCCGAGGTTAAAGGCCATAAGACCCATGGGACCCGAAGGCGCTCCAGAGGGGTACATAGCTCTTGCAAATACTCCATACACTGCATTTAAGTAATGTGATGGATCTTGCCCCGGGCCAGGGAAAGGCGGGTAAGCCCCCGATACAGACTCAGGTTGAGGCATTACTGGACTCGGGCCAACCGGCGCAGACAGTGAAGCCACTGGAGTCAAAGACTCATCAGGTACTGGAGCCTCTTCCACCGGTGCCAGAGGCGAAGTCGAACGAGCAAGAGAACCCTGATTGCAGCCTGGAGGGGATGGATAAGCAAAGTCCTCAGGATGTCGAGGAGCTGGCGAAGTTGACATCGGAGACGCGTCCTGGCTTGAATGGCGTCGAGAGCCGTGCCTCTTCTACTTCGAAGTATGTCCCGACGTCGACTTAGACTTGGGCCTTGATCTTCTTTGACCTCTCTTCTCCTTTCTCATCTTCGCCATGAAGAGTTTAGCTTCTCTCTCCTTGAGGGCTTTAGGGTTCATCTTGCGACAACAAGAGCAATCCTCGACATCATGGTCCGACAACAGCCACCAGACACAGTCCTCGTGAGGGTCCGTGATGGACATATGTCCCCCACATTCCCTACAGGGCTTGAAACCACACTTCCTTGAAGATATCCTCGAGAAAAGGAAACCAGGTAAGCAAGCCGAAACACAATGTAACAACAACACACGGAGAGTCCCAGAAAAACTGTTAGCGTCGACGGCGCTGAAAAAAGGGAACGGACGTCATCACGCCGATGAGGCTCCCTTATGGCTCCGGTGACGTATGCGGAGTCGCGAGCGGAGCCATGCTATTGTGACGTTGTCCTCGTCGGCGTAGAGAGCTACGAAAACATTTCCGAATGCTGCTGGCGCAGGGTATATTCACAAGGTGAGGAATCCACTGGCAGATGTATCCACTAGAAATATGTTATACATATAAAAGGTGCTAAATGTCCTGGTAGAGTGTTAACTGGGGAGAAGCAAAGAAGGGACAGAGCTGGAAAATGCATGCACTGGGATGCTTAACCCACACAAAAAAACAAGCAAACGCAACGCCAATAGGTCTTGCCTTAATAATGTGAATGCTAAGCCATCAGCTTTGCCAAAGTTTGTTTGTAAAGCATTGCGTTAAAAAAAAAACTAGAGGAAAAGCAAAAAACCTATGTATCTCAAAACTGCAGACTGAATTAATAGTTTCGATCTTTATAAATGGCAATGTTTAATTTATGAAAACTTTTCACTCCGGAAACTAAAAATGGAACTGAAAAATAAGAAGAGCCAGAATGTAAAGGGAAACAAGAGAAGTGTTACACCTGGCTTCTCCAATGGGTAGCTCACAATCTTCTGGTAGCTCTCCACATACCTGTAAGTAGATCTACTGTGACCAGCCTAGCCTACTAAATGAACAGCCAGCTTTTGCTTGTCTGAAATAATATATGTATACCACAATTGAAAATTGTGTATTGAAGACAAGAATGTGCATATTTTCAGAACTCATAAGTGGATGTCTAGAGAAAAATGGTTAGATTACCAAAACAGATTTAAAGCTTAGTAATAGCATAACCTTGGTGCCATGGCGATTCAAGCTATAACCTGTGTAAAAGTATTCCAAACTGATAGCCTTTTTTTTTTTATTTACATTACTGCTGGCTACCCTGCCTGAGGCACCGAGATGATTATGGCTAGTAATTTTGAATGGTGTGGCTACTAATGTAATATTTTCTGATATAGGCACAATAATATTAGTGGCTCTGGAAGATTTTCGTGGATCATAACAGAAAAGGTTAGAGGTCCCTGTGTTACGCGAAGCACAACTTCTACCATGGATACTAGCTGAGTGGTGCAGCAGATAGCTCCTCTCGCAGGGCCATTAAAGCCTTTGCGGGGCAAAGCGTGTGCTTTGTGAAATGCAGGAGATAGAAAATGCACCCTTGAAGTCTTACTTCCAGCCATACCCCAGACAGAATCTCTCTGTTCCTGTGCTTTTACAGTCAAGCGGGTAGAGGAGGTGTGCAACACCTCGTGGGGCTAGTATTTGTGGAGTGAAGTAGCACACGAGAAAAAAGCTATCAAACGCATGCACTCTTTCATAGAGTGCTGAATGAAAAAGAGGTATTACCTTAAATGTGAGCAGTATTAACCCCTTACGCGCTAGCCAAATTATTGCGCTGTGCGGGCGAAATAGAGAGTGGGCGGATTTCGGACGACCCCCGGCAGTCGTTAGCACACGCCCACAGTGACACGTGACAGACGGGGGCTGCCCTGAGCACTGAAGGGGTTAAATATTTCAACATTCAAATGCCCATGGGAATCCACTAGCTTTAGCAAACAATTACCATTGGTATAAAACATCCAAACTCTAGCCAATCAGAGCATAGACCATAGAGTCTCCTTCCCCTGCAGGACCACCATGCCTCAGATTTCGAGCACGAGTGCCACAAGATAAAAGAGAGGTATGGAAGGTGAACCTGAAAAGGGGAGGCGGGAGGGTCGCATGTTAATCTATAAAAGAGATCAATACTGGAGAACTACGGTGTACAGGTAAGTAACTTGCTTTTTCTCCAGTAATGTATCTTTTATAGATTCAAATGCTTGAATCAAAATAGCAAGCAGTACCAAAGGTTCAGAGTTGGCGAGTAAGGTGAACCATCCCACCATGCGAGCCAGAAACCAAAATATGAAAAATAATCATAAAGAACATATAACATGAGCTCATAACAATGTATAGTGCATCATTTTACCCTCTCCTGATACTTGCATTATTTCTGCTACAGCGCTTAGATGCCTCAGGGTAGTAATGCGCTTTATAAGCTCAACATTAACATATACGTATACATGTATGCCTATACACAAACTTAAATCAGTAAGAATTCAAAAAACATTAATGACATAATATAAAATAGTACACTTATCCAGAAGAAAAAGACACAAAGAAGATCATACCTTAAGCGAATAGGCGTTACAGAGCAGCCTGACCAACCACTACATCTGCCTTCTGCCAGGCATCCAGGCAGTAATGCTTTGTGAAGGTACTGACGTTCATCAATGTCGATGCCCTGCAGATATCAGGCAAGGACACTCCAGCGAATAGGGCAGAGGAAGCTGCCACCATGCGTGTTGAATGCGCTGCGACCTTAGAAACCAGAGGGTGACTAGCCCTCTAATAACAGAAGAGACTAGTTGATGACACCCAGCAAGCGATAGACGCCCGCGTCAAAGCCTGACCCTTCCTAGGGGCAGAGAAGGCAATGAGGAGCTGGGTAGATTTTCAGAAAGGCTGAGTCCTTTGCAAGTAGAACTAAAAACATTGTTTAGTGTCCAAATAATGGAGTGCTCTCTTAGCAGATGAAGCTGAAAAGGATGGAAAAACCACTGGCTCGTTTATATGAAATGCAGAAGGTACCTTGGGAATAAAAGATGGATTAGTACGAAGAATCACTATCTGGAAAGAATTGCAGGTAAGGCTCCATTGTTGTGAAGGCCTGGATTGCAAAAATGCGTTGATGTGATGGCCAACAAGAAGGCCACCTTCCAGGAAAGGTACTTCAAGTTGCACTGGTGAATTGGCTCAACCTGTGACTTCATAAGTTGCGACAGGACAGTATTTAATTGCCAAAGCACTGGAGAAGGTCTTACTGGAGGGTAGACCCAGAGAAGTCCTTTCATGAACTTAGTCTGTTAGACCACAAAGATGAGCAACCTGAACGTTGTCTGTATCTGGAGATTGCTGCTAAGTGCACTTTGATGGACGCATGTGCCAGACTAGCTTTGGGGAGAGACAAGAGATACGGCAAAACGGCCTCTGGTGGCGAGGAGAGAGGATCGGAAGAGTGCGCTGCACACCATATTCCGAATCTTTTCCACTTGGCTGAGTAGCATTTGATTGTAGAAGGAGCTCGGGCTTTGACATTCCTCAGAAATTGCTAGTTTTCAGAATTCTGTGTGATGAGGAGCCAAGCTGACAAGTTTAGTGTGCGGATTTGAGGATGAACCATTTGTCCTTGGTTCATGGAGAGACGATTTTCTTTTTGCTGGAACAGGATTGGAGAAGACCCTGATAGGAGATACAGCTCTTTGAACCAGTACTGTCGTACCCACGTCGGAGCGATCAGAATGAGATGTCAAGGTTCTTGTTTGATCTTTTGCAGAATCTTTGGAATGAGAGGAAATTGAGGGAATGCATAGGCAAACGTTCCCTCCCATGAGAAGTGGAACGCATTTCCTATAGACAAAACACACAAGATGATGGACGGAATGTTGCACAATGGCAAAACATTCACCCCCAGTCACAGATTTGGGTTTAATCCATTGGTATTTTGCTCACCAAGCCACCCCAGTTCAGACATGGCCATATGGAAATCAGGCTTGGCAGTTCGGGCTGGACTGTTCCCATGAGGCACAGGGTCAAGACTGATTTGCATATGGTAATGTCTGAACTGGGGTGGCTTGGTGAGCAAAATAACGATGGATTAAACCCAGATCTGTGACTGGGGTGAAAGTATTGCCATTGTGCAACATTCCGCCCATCATCTTGTGTGTTTTGCTGTTCACCCTGTGGGAAGGGTATGCCCAGACGTGGGTTCCGTGCTCACTAAGCCACTGGAGTCAAGCCATCCTGGCTGAAGACGGCTGATAGCCAGAAACCGGTCCTAGGATGCTGGATTCCAGTCCAGGGAAGACATGGCTTGGCAGTTCGAGCTGGACTGTTCCCATGAGGCACAGGGTCAAGACTGATTTGCATATGGTCATGTCTGAACTGGGGTGGCTTGGTGAGCAAAATAACGATGGATTAAACCCAGATCTGTGACTGGGGTGAAAGTATTGCCATTGTGCAACATTCCGCCCATCATCTTGTGTGTTTTGCATTTCCTATAGAGCCTGGCTGTGGAAATCTGCTGGCATTACATCTGCATTTTTTGTTGAGTGAAGTAGCGAACAGATCTAGGGTTGGAAACCTCCATCAGCGAAAGACCCTTTGCAGCTGTTAGTCGTTTAGCTCCCACTCGTGACACTGCTTCATGTCCCTGCTGAGAGAATCGGCCCAATCATTTTGGACTCCTGGCACATGTTGGACCTGATTTGAGATGCTGTGGGCTATCAGCCATTCCTAGATCTGCTGAGCTAGGATTGAGATGGCCTGAGATCTTGTCCCACTTTGCTTCCACAGATAGAACATGGTGGTGTTGTCAGTGCGAATCAGCATTCATGACTTCCTGATTCTTTGCAGGAATGCTTGGAGGCCCGGAAAAACTGCTGTCAGGTCCAAGAGGTTTAAGTGTCACTGCTTCCTGAGCCGACCACCTTTTGTGGATCTGTAGTTCTTGCATGTGGGCACCACCCATCCACGGAAGCGTCTGAAGTCATAATCGACTTAGGAAAGAAAGACCTTGAGAGAGATTGTCTAAATGTCCACCAAGACACGGCTGAAACCATCAACGGAGTGATTGAAACGATGTCCTCGAATGAGACTCGAGATTGAGTCCATGGAGCATCGAGGTGCTCCTGAAGAGATCTTATCCTTAGGCGACAGTGCGGAATCAGCAGGATACAGGATGACTTCATTCCCAGCATTGATTTGTATGTCCTACTGAAACACTTTTTTGTGGAGAGAGTCCGCACTGTCTTCTGGAGTCGTAAGGTTATTTCCTTTGTGGGGAAAGCTTTCGAAAGTGTGGTGTCCAGAGTTGCTCCTAGAAATACTATCGACCTGGAGGTGGCCAGAGAGGACTGTTCCTGGTTGATTCTGAGCCCCAGGGAACGAAATAACCGAACACAGGTTTTGTTGATCTTCTGGTGGCCTGGAGCAAAGGGGCCTTGACTAACCAGTTGTCCAGATAAGGCAATACCTGGTGATCGGCTTGCCGTAGAAAGGCTGCTACTGGAGCCAAGCACCTGGTGAAGACTCTTGGAGCCAACTTTAACCCGAAGGGCAGCACTCTGAATTGAAAATGGCACCCTGCTACCTCTAACCTGAAATAACCTGAAAAAACGACATTGTTTTGGGTGAATGGTAATGTGAAAATACGCGTCCAGAAGATCCAGAGAGGACATAAAGTCCCCTGCATTCATGGTAAGCAGAATTTCCTGGAGCGACAACATTCTGAAGAGTTGACTTTTGATGAACTTGTTCAATGACCTGAGATCCATTATCTGCCTCCGTTTTCCTGTCTTTTTCTTTATCAAGAAGAAGTGAGAATAGAAACCCAGATTGCGCTGATCGAATGGCACTTCCTCGATTGCCCACTTGGTGAGAAGCACTTGGATTTCCCTCTTGAGGACCTGGAGAGGACAATGGGAAGTTCTTCGCAGAGGCAAATTTGGGGGTTGTTGAACAAATTCCAGGGTGTGACTGTGGTGGAATATGTCTAACATCCATTGATTGAAGAATTTGGAGCAAACGGGGTCGAATTGAAGTGGGACTATGGAAGCAGGGGCCTGCGGATCCTCATGGTCTCTTATTATAGTTGTGAGCCCTTGGCCTTGATGGCGGGCGTCGATGTCTCGCTGCTCTAGGGTAGGTTAGTGTTGAGGTCTGCCAAAAGGGCTGTGAAACGTACTGAGCACAAAACTCTTGCTGATACTATGGCTGGAAACGCTGCTGAAGCTGAGCCGGTGAGAGAGATACTGACCTCTTCCTCGGCCCTGGAAGGAAGCAAACCTTTTTTGCTGCAGATTAGTTTAAGACTTAGCCATCTCAGTATCCGATTTTATTGACTGCAGTGCTTCATCCACATGCTTACCAAAGACACAATTCGCCATCGAATGGCATGTTTAATACCTTGGCCTGGACCTTTGGACGGAACGTTGTAGCTTTCAGCCACCCCTGCCGCCTCAATACCACAGCTCCAGCCATATGCTTATGGCGGTCAATGAAATGTCCAGAGCCACATCAATCATTTAGGAGGAGGCGCTCTCTCTCCTTCCGACAGTACCTCTTTAGCTTCTTTCTTCTTATCCTCAGGATGGAACTACAGCAAGGCTTAGATGTCGGACCACATCTGGCGGTCATACCTTCAAAGGATAGGCATGGCATTGGAGGCCCTGATGGCAGTGGCCGCCAAAGCGGAGAACCTTTAATGATGTTGTCCAACAGGCGCCCTTCCTTGTCAGGTGGTGCCACCCACGGAGATCAAGGGTTATTTTATCTCCTTGGAGCCGACTGCATAATCGAATCAAAGAACAAAAGGGGATAGGTCCATAGACTTTTTTTAGATTTACCAATGCACAAACATTTCTTACAATTTCTTGTAGGTTGTCCTGCCTGGCCACGTTTAGAAATATTTGGTTTGAAATCCTTTACGCCCCAATGCCCTGCTCTACTTTCAACCAAGTTTGGTATGTAGCATTTCTTTTTCTCAGCCCATTGCTGTAAAAGAAGTTTGGCTTGAGAGTGATGAGTAAAATAATTTCTTTGCATCTTGCAGATACAAAGAATAAAACAGCCCTGATGAGAGATCAGCGACATAGTGCCTGATCTCGAAACGCGTCGGCACTTTCATAGGGTGGAATAAAATGTCATCTCGACGATACTAGGACTGGCTGGTCCAGTATTGATTAGTTTAAGAGCCATTTATTTGCTTACAATTCCCCCTAGGATTGGTTTTTCCTATTTTTCTAATTTTTTGATTGTAATGTTTGTTCTAATGTTGTTTGTGATGTATTCCTAGTTTTTTGTAATGTTTGATGCAAGAGATTTCCTTTTTGTACTGTGTAAAGAAGAAAACAAGTTACTTACCTGTAACTTTGGTTCCCCAGTATTGGTAACTTTCATAGATTCCCATGCTTTGTATCATTCCCCGTCGTCGGAATGGGAGCCTCGGTAGTATAAAAAAAAACATAGAAACAAAAGAGAAACTAGGCCTAGGCCTCATCTCATTTTGTATCCTATCAACCTCTTTTTGTAAAAAAGAGACCAAACTTTTGCCAGGACCAATCAGAGCAGCCTCACCCTCTAGAACCTTCCTGAGAGAGCTCAGAGCCTCAGATTTTCGTAGCCGTTGTGCAAACCGCCACTAACTCTGTAAAAAGACTGAGCTTTCCAAGGGGAGGCGGGCGGGCGCATGGGAATCTATGAAAGTTACCAATACTGGGGAACCAAAGTTACAGGTAAGTAACTTGTTTTCTTGCCCCAGTATTGGAACTTTCATAGATTCCCATGCTTTGTATCAGAATAGCTAGCAGTACAGCACCATGAACACATTTTGTAAATATATGGCATCACATAACCATAGAAAAAAATACATAAAGTACAGTAAAAACAAACAAAATGTGCTCACCAGGATGGAGGGATCGTAGGGAAAGCTCACCTCTCAATGAAACAGATTCCGCAGGACTGCCTGACCAACAGCCGCATCATCTCGTCCTGCAGACTCCAGGCAGTAGTGTTTCGTGAAGGTATGAGTACTGCTCCACGTTGCTGCCCTGCAGATGTCCTTAATGGCAACTCCCGAAAAGAGAGCCACAGACGAAGCCACCGACCTCGTGGAATGTGCACGGACTCTGCCGTCCAGCGGCTTGCCCGCTTCCTGATGACAGAATTGAATCGCACTGGAGATCCAGCGGGAAATGCCACTCTTTGTCAAAGGCAACCCCTTACGAGGTGCACTGTAGGACACAAACATCTGAGTAGACTTCCGAAAGGGACGTGTGCGCTCCAAGTAAAACTTTAAGCATCGTTGAACGTCCAAAGAATGGAGCGTACACTCCGCAGGTGTAGAAGGATGCGGAAAGAAGGTTTTCAGAATCACCGGTTCATTCAAGTGGAACTCAGATGGCACTTTCGGGATGAATTTGGGATTAGTCCGAAGAACCAGACCTTGTCTTGTAAATTGCAGTAATGGATGCACTATGGAGAGTGCCTGAAGCTCACTCACTCTTCTAGCTGATGTTAGAGCCAAGAGGAGTGCTAGTTTCCAGGAGAGGAACTTTAAGTCTGCCTTGTGAACCGGCTCAAACGGAGCTTTCATGAGCTGAGCCAAAACAAGGTTGAGCTGCCACACTGGTGGAGGAGGACGAACTGGAGGATACATCCGGAATAGGCCCTTCAAGAATTGTTTAACCACCCTAGAGGACCATAAGGAAGGACCTGCCGAACTGCGTCGAAACCTGGATATGGCCGCTAGATGCACCTTTACTGAGGAATGTGCCAAACCAGACTGAGCCAGAGATAGTAAATATGGCAACAATTGATGAGGTTGGGACGTGTAAGGATGGAGACCTTGACCTTGACACCACATGCAGAATCTCCTCCACTTTGCTGTATAATTCTTATTGGTACTTGGTGCTCGGGCCTGAGCCAAAACCTCTCTGCATTCTCGAGAAAGTGTTAGATGACTGAACTCTCTGTGTTCAGGAGCCATGCTGTCAAGTGAAGCGACTTCGGATCCGGGTGGTAAACCTGCCCCCGACTCCTGGACAACAGTGCCGGAATGGGTTGTAGGCGAATTGGAGGAGCTTGGGAGAGCCTCAGAAGCTCGGTGTACCAGAATTGTCTGGGCCACGCTGGAGCAATTAGAATCATTTTGCAGGGCTCTGCCTTCAGTTTCCTGAGAACTCGAGGAATGAGTGGAATTGGAGGAAAAGCGTAAAAGAATGCGCTGTACCAATCCATCGAAAGAGCGTTCCCCAGGGACCCCTGATGGTGAACCCAGCTTGCATAAAACTGGCATTTGGCGTTCTCCGGGGAGGCAAAGAGGTCGATGGATGGAGTTCCCCAAATCGAGAACACCCTGTCCAGAATAGTCTGATTCAACTCCCACTCGTGATCCACTCTTGCCTGTCGACTCAAAGCATCCGCCCTGACGTTGAGTGTTCCTGCCAGGTGTTCGGCTCTCAGAGTAATGTTGTGCAGAATGGCAAAATCCCAGATGTGTTGAGCCTCTGAGGACAGAGTCTGCGATTTGGTCCCTCCTTGTTTGTTTACATAGTGCATGGCTGTCGTATTGTCCGTCCGGACCAATACTGTATGGTTGCGAACTCTCGGAAGGAAAGCCTGCAACGCCAATCGAATGGCTGTCAGCTCCAGGAAATTGATATGGCACTGGCGCTGTTCCGGAGTCCAGTGGCCACTGACTTGAAGCTCTCTGAGCACTGCACCCCAGCCTTCCAACGAGGCGTCTGTGGTCATGATCATGGGTGAAGGTGAACTCCTGAAAGTTAGACCCTGGGCAATATTGACCTTTGTCAGCCACCATTCGCTTGCCTTTGTCATTGCTGATGTAACTACCACCATGTCGTTGAACGACCCCTCTGCCTGGCGCCATTGCTTGTCCAGTTCTTCCTGCAGAGGACGCATCCGCAGCCTGCAATGCGGAACCAATGGTATGCAGGATGACATCGATCCGAGAAAGGATTTGTACTGGCGGACCGAAAGGCATTTCTTGTGGCATAGTTGTCGAGCTGAAACCATCAGCTTCTGTTGACGTTCCTCTGAGGGACGAGCTGTACATTCTGTGGTGTCCAAAATAGCCCCCAGGAATCTGGCGGTCCTGGAGGGCAGTAGAACTGATTTACGTTCGTTCAGCTGAAGGCCCAGGCGACGGAACAAATGGACGCAAGTTGACACTGCGTGAGAAGTTTCCCTGAAGGATGGTGCCTTTACGAGCCAGTCGTCTAGGTAAGGGAAAACTTCCACAGATTGTGTTCGAAGAAACGCTGCTACTGGTGCTAGAACCTTGGTGAACACTCTTGGTGCTGACCGAAGGCCGAACGGTAGTACCTTGAACTGGAAATGGCTCTTTCTCACCGTGAAGCGTAGGTATTGTCTGTGAGCTGGGTGGATTGGAATATGGAAATATGCATCTTCTAAATCCAGCGACGCTAGGAAGTCGCCTGGATTCAAGAGAGGAAGAATTTCCTGGAGAGTGACCATCCTGAAAGAGAGTTTGAGGAGATAGGTGTTGAGCTCCCGAAGGTCTAAAATGGGACGCCAAGTCTTTCGTTTTTCGCACAAGAAAAAACCTTGAATAGAAACCCCTGCCCCTCTGGGAGAGAGGAACCGGTTCTATTGCTCCCTTGAGGAACAATTGATGGGCTTCGAGATGGAGTAAACCCAGCTGACCTGTGCGGATGGCGCCCGGAGCTCTCGTTGGAGGGAGGTCTTGGAATTCCAACGTATGGCCACTCTCTATTATCTTGAGGACCCACTGGTCCGATGTGATCGACCTCCAGCTGTTCAGACAAAGGGATATCCTGCCCCCCACTGATGTGACTGGGAGGGGAGGAACAGTAGGTAGAGCCGGGAGGCCGCTATTGCCGCTTGGTGTTGTCCCGGCCTTGACGGTTCTGACGGCCTCTTGGCTGATGGCGAGAGAAAGACGCTGATTGTCCTTGTCGTTGATTAGAGTACTGGGGTTTAAACAACTGTGAAGGTTGTGATGAATACCTCTGCTGGTTTCCTCTGTACGATGCAAATCCCCTGCCTCGTGCGCCCCTAAAGGGGACTTTACGGTAGGTTAGGGACCCCAAGGACTTTGCTGTATACGTGTCCTTCTTGATATTCTGAAGGGCATCGTCGACATGTTTGCCAAACAACATTTCCCCATCAAACGGGAGATCCAGGATCTTATTCTGGACTTCCTGGCGGAACCAGGTGGCTCTTAACCAGCCCTGGCGTCGAAGGACTGCTGAGCCTGCTAAGGCTCGAAACGCCGTGGAAGCAATGTCCATTGCACAGTCGATGACTTCCGCAGAAGACTTTTCCCCTTCAATCAGCACCTTCTTGGCCTCCTCCTTCGAGGGTTCTGGTAACAGTTCCACGAAGGGTTCCATGTCGCACCACATCTGGCGGTCGTAACGGCCTAGGATGGCAAGAGCATTTGCCGCTCTAACAAGTAAGCTGGCCATGGTTGAAAATCGCTTTCCGACATTATCAAGACGTCGACCGTCTTTATCCGGAGGCGTGGTTAAAGGAGTGGACGGATTCTTAGACTTACTTTGGGCTGCCTGAGAGATTACGGAATCCGGTTTTGGCTGACCAAGAAGGCAAGCTGGACTGCCTTCCGGAGCTTTGTACTTCTTTTCCAGTCTGGGGAGGACTGGAATTACCGTGGCCGGATTCTGCATGATCTTCATACCTTCCTCCCAAACATGCTCAATGATCGGAATAGATTTGACAGATCTCCTGTATTGCTCTTTAAAGTCATATAGGAAACATTCCGATTCCTCTCTCGTAACCGGCAATCCAAATCTCTTTGCTGCCCTTTCCATCAGATGATGAAAACCCCCTATATCCACTGGAGGGGAGATGGATGTGTCGCGACCAGCAGCATTCGGGTCTTGCGGGTCATTGTCCCCCTGATCCGGGTCAGGGTCCTGCAAAGGATCAATCAAGGGATCCACTGGGACAACCTCCTCATCCGAAGAGGTATCCTGATGGACATCGGGAAATGGTTCGGGATCTGGTGTGGGAACCCGGGCCAACGGTGTCACTGGCGGTGGTGGGGAGGGTACCACCGGAACACTAGTAGCCGGCTGCACTTGCGGCTGTACTGGAAGTGGAAAAACCGTAGCCTGTCCAGAAGGGTCTGACGGAAACCTTTTACGATAATCCTGAAGCATGTCCTGAAGATCCGAAATGAGAGAGGAGGGCATGGCTACCATGCCTTGTCCCAAACTCGGCGGACGTCGATCTTCCACAACATAAGGATGTAGTTGTTGGCTACCTGTCTGGTCGAAATACTCCTCCGTGTCCGTCTCCTGTAACTTTACGTTCAAGTCAGAGGGACTATAGGCAGGTCCATAATTGTCATCCTCCTGAATCTCATCCTCCTCAGACTCATCATCTAAAAGCATAGTCGGTAGATGTGAAGAGACTCGTCGCGGAGACGTCCTCTCCGGCGTGATTTTCATTCTCTGAACTGGAAAATGCATTTTTTGGCCAGTCGACGGTCTCGTCGACGACACCGTCGTCGTCGGAGCATCCGTCAATGGAATCGTCGACGGTACCACAGTCTTCGTCGACACAATCTTCGTCGTCGATGGGACCACCGTCGACGGTCTCGTCGACAAACTCGTCGTCATTATCATCGTCGTCGACGTGGAAGCTGTCGTCGACGTAGTCTTCGTCGTCGTTGCGGCCGTCGACAGCGGCCTGCTTGTCGTCGTCGACGTGGAAGCCATCATCGTCGACGAGCTCGGCACTTTGAACGTCGACGAAGCCGTCGTCGTGGACACCGCTACCGTCGACGAGCCCGTCGACGGAGCCACAGAAACAGCGGGAACTTTAGCCAAAGTCACAGTCGTCGACGTACCTGGTGTTTTCGTCGTCGACGGACGCTGTTTTTTGTCCGGTCCAGATCCTGAAGTGCCAGTAGAATGTTTGTCACTGGACTTGACCTTCTTGGACGGAGGAGAAAGGAGCACAACCTCCTTTTTGTCCTTTAAGGCTGTTACCACTGCCGTAGCCTGTCCCTGCCTCTCCTTTACACTTCCGTGAGGAGATTGAAGGGGACCAGCCCTCTCAGACCTGTCAGAAATCTTGTGAGGGGCTTGAAGAGGGGGCTCAGATGTTGAAGTACCAGGGGGAGACCTACCCCTCTTCTTTGATCTTTGCGAGGAAGCAACAGACGCGGAATCCTCCTCATCCGAAGAGAGCACCTCCTTGCGTGTCTTCATCTTCTGAAGCCAGGTCAGAAGCCGGCCTTCTCTGTCCCGAAGAGTCTTGGTCGAAAAAGTCCTGCAGATCTTGCAGTCTGTGGCCTTGTGGTCAGGATATAAGCAATAAATGCAATTATCATGCTTATCCTCCACAAAAGGACGTTTTTTGCCACAAGAGGCACAGGACCTGAATAAGGCCTTCTTCTCCTTGTCAGACATGACGATTTGAAGCAGAAACTTGAAGAAATAAGTAGAAAAACAGTGAAAACTGAGCAGAGCTCAGTGGAGACTCCCTAGCACAACGTGCGGTAGAAAAATCTGAGGCTCTGAGCTCTCTCAGGAAGGTTCTAGAGGGTGAGGCTGCTCTGATTGGTCCTGGCAAAAGTTTGGTCTCTTTTTTACAAAAAGAGGTTGATAGGATACAAAATGAGATGAGGCCTAGGCCTAGTTTCTCTTTTGTTTCTATGGTTTTTTTTTATACTACCGAGGCTCCCATTCCGACGACGGGGAATGATACAAAGCATGGGAATCTATGAAAGTTCCAATACTGGGGCAATTTGTTTTTCATGTATGTACAAAGTATATATAGGTGTGTAAATATTTAATGTATTGTTGTTTTCTGTCATATAGCTTGTCATAACTTGTAAAAGATAAAAAACATTGACACTAAGTAGGATGTCGAGGGTGATCACAATAAATTGATCTTTTCCCTCTTAATAAGCTTGTGGAGATTTTGTGGTTCGGGCAATTTGTGTTATATATTGCATAATCGAATCAGGCACGCAGGAGTGTCCTCAGGTGTACTGTACTTTTTGCTTCATTTTGGCACCACTGTAGGGTACAGAAGATGGCATCTTCATCAACCTCAGGCCCTCTTGCCATAAGAAGTCTACAGTAGTAATGGATCAAGAGGAGCGCTGCATTGTGGGCCTCAAAATCGTATAGAAAGCACTGTTTGGCAGGCATAGGAAGGTCAACGCGCCTAGAAGTGTGTTCCAGCAAATTGTGGAACCCGCCGATATCAGCAGGTGGAGAGTCAGCTATAGGCAGAGTAGGAGAAGTTGGAGTACATGCCACATAGTCGTCCCACTCATCATGGACATCCTGGTCCAACTGCAGTTCCCTTCCTCTAGTTGCGGTCGTCGTAATCCTGTATTTGGGCAGCAATTTGCACAGGTGGCGGAACAGTTTTGCTCTTCTGCAACGGGTGTAGCCAGCCGTACAGGAGCAGAAACCACCGGAACGGGAGGCAGCTGTGGAGCAGAACTCGCTTCAGGGAATCTTTTATAATAATTGTTCAGCATTAACCGAAGATCAGTTACCATTGACACAGAGATATTTATGGAGGTTTCATGAGCTTGTTCTTCATACGGGGAGTGCTCTTGAAATGCGACCAATCGCTGAGAACCTGGATGCCCCATATCCAGGAAAGAATATCCCCCCTCCAAATAAGTAGACGGATCATCCATTGTGTCTTCTTCCTGTGAATCCTGGCACTTAACCCAGAGTTGAGAAGGGCAGTATGGCCGAACATAAGGGCCATCATCTTCAGAGTGCCCTAAAATCCAGAAGACGAGTAGGTGACAATGGAGATATCTTTGAAAAGTCCAGCAGAAGGGAAGGCACCGGCTTCAGAAGCAGACTGACTTTTCCCCTCGTTGACGGGGCAGTCGACGGCACAACCAACTGCAGCAGTTGAAGTCATCGAAGGCGACCAAACCTGCTGAGCCATTGATGGAGAAGTCCTTGCCGACGGAAATGGTCTGACCTCAGCTGACGATGTTGACAACACCACTGCCACCACCGTCGGCTTGACCGTCGGCGTAGTAGCAGTCAGTTACAGTGGAAATAAGGCTGTAGATGGAGATTTCTTCATCGACGGGACCGTTTTCTGTCAGCAGGAGAATCTAGGGAAGGAGGATGCGGCGTCGACAGAGGAGCAGAACCAGACCTCTGGTGAGGAGCAGAACGAGACTGATTTTCTTGGTTCCTTTCTCTTCTATCCTCTCTTTACTCTGGGATCTTGATTTTTTAGGATCCTTTAATGCTGAGGAAGACCCTTCTTCCTTTCTCTTCCTGGAGGAGGAATGTGGTTTCTCCTCAGCCTCGGAGTCCGAGTCTTTTGCAGCTTTCTTCAATGGCATCCAGAGAAGCAGCCTACCCTCGCAGTCTTTTGAGAGTTTTTGATTAAAAGGTATGACAGTACTTGCATTCTCTGGGCTTGTGGCCCGGATAGAAACAGTAAAGACACTCTATATGTGGGTCCTCAGAATATAGTCTCGACTTTCCACAAGGCTTACAGGGCCTCAACAACCCTTTATTAGACTCTGACATTATGAAGGAAAATAGGTAATCACACTCCTGGCCTGTACCTCAGAAGAAATATGAAGTGAAGAGACGAACAGCTAGCTGGAAGTTCAAAAGGGCAACAGTAGGAGCACTGTGACTGAGCAGAGCTCAGAGAGACTCCCCCAACACACGAAAAGCGGTAAGAAATCTGAGGTATGGTGGGCCTGCAGTGGAAGGAGACTCTATGGTCTACGCTCTAATTGGCTAGAGATTGGATGTTTTATAACAATGGTAACAGGTTGCTAAAGCTAGTGGATTCCTATGGGCATTTGAATGTTGAAGTTTTTAATACTGCTATTTTGCTGTTACCGTGGGACTCCCATGACGACGGGGAAGATTTAAGCATGGGAATCTATAAAAAATATAATACTGAAGAATAAAAGGGGACAGGCTAAGAAGTGCAAAGCCGATCAAGCAAGGATTTAAAGCACTTCTGATGGAAAACCAACATTCCTGTAGTCCACTTCACTTACAAAAAAGAAAGTTCACTAAATCCTTGAAAGGACACTCAATCTTTTACAGAAGGGGCTCAAAGACCCTTTCTGTACAACCAAAAATACGTTCACTTTTCCAATGACTGCACATGCAAGGTAGGTGATCGATATATTTCGGTGGTCACCATATTTTGGTGGGTGTGGCCCAACTCAAATGTTACAATTCACATGCTAATGTATAAGCTCCATATACTTATATGTATAGGTGAAAAATGACCTGCACATTTAGAGAGCTGTCACTATATAGTGAACCTCCGCTGGCTCAACAGCCCTATGTGAAGTGCAGACCCATTAATTTCTCAACAGGTGTGGTCACATGCAAATACTGATAGGGTGGTAGGCCCACACATGGCATCAGAGTTTGGGCTGGTGGTACCAACTTCCTAGCCCTTTGGGGCAGGGTATATAGGCTCCAGGAAGGTGGGTGCAGTCTGTGACAGATCCAACCCTCTTGGGATCCAGCAGCTTCATCACATATGGGTCAGGGTAGACATTAGCAGAAGGAGCTGAAGTTTTGCTCTGTGCTTGTATTCGCAATTGTTTCAATCATATGCTTAATTTTCCTTAGTGCATGCGCACTAACACCAAGAGGAGGAGTCATCTATGACGACAAAGACTTCTCCAGAAGAAAAACAAGTGCAATCATCCGAGCCCAACACCAGATGGCGATCTATTCATAAATGTACCATCTGCAGCCCATATGCCTCGAACAAAGGTATTACTTTTCTAATTTGAGACAGTCTGGATCTGTTCAAGGTGAATTCTTGCAACAAAGAGTAAAGTAATGCAAAGACTGTTAGAATTAATCTCATCCACCGGCGATCACTCAGGGCTGCATTTCAATCAGTCTTTTATTGCACACTACTATGCAACTTTAGAAAGATAAGCTACATGTGTATCAATATTGGTAACCCTATTTTCAGTAAGGTGCTACACCCCCCTGTTTGGAATGTCTTGTTCCGCCCATGGAAATATCTCATTACTATAGTCCTAATATACTATGAGCAAAGGTATATTCAGGCACAGGTGCAGATTATGTCATGTATCTTTTCTGATCAACTGCACAAATCTGTTCAATGTCTTTTACCCTTTACATTCACTCTGCCAATGAATTCTAACATCCATGTGGCAGACTCTAGTGCATTTTAGTTTCTCGTTCAGGTTGCAGGGTAGGCTACACATGAACTGCTGTTTGGCACTGCAGTTCTAGTAGTGTGGCATGTGCTGTTCGTGTATCCAACCTCAGTAAAAGCTTGACTTCTTCAGGGGCCACAGCAAAGATCGCACATTGCAAAGAGAGACCGCTAAATGAAGTTGGCATGGTAGGCACCAGTCTTTCAGACCCATGGCGAACTGCTGGGCAACAGGGTAACAACTGGTCTTGCCAAAGTCTTGGTGCAGTTAATGCAGAAATCGCTCAGAGACCCACTGGCCCTGTCGTAGCATAGGTTGCTCTGGGCTTAAATGTCTGTGGTAGTCTGTTTTCCCTAGTTCTATGCGCGTATCAAGAGAGAGAGAGAGGACTAGAAAGCTAGTCCGAGTCCCCGTAGTTTATATGTGTTATCAAAAGAGACTAGCTTAAATATGACCAATATTGTTAGGACTCTGATTAGATATGTCATGGGCACCTCGTTGGTGAGTTCATGAAGCCCTCACCCACCAACCTGGTCGGTGGCATGCTTCATCATCGGGCCCACCCAGTGACACCTAATGTGTCCCGGGTGTGCTGCGACGCCTGATTACAGCGGAGCTGGTATTTTACTGAGAGTGCAGTGTGAGGTGTAAAATGAAGTGTGAGTTAAAATGGCGTGGCGAGGGTCCCAGTACCCGAGGGTAAATTAAACTTTAATAACTCGGCCCCCGTACATTAAAGCGAGGAGGCTAGAGACATGACTCCCCTTAGAAATTCACTGCGCGAATTTTGAAATGAGCTGCTGTATAGTTATTATCCTCACTCCTACCATTTACCAAATAGAATATCTCAGTAATAACTATTCAGCAGCTCGTTTCAAAATTCGCGCAGTGATTTTCTAAGGGGAGTCATGTCTCTAGCCTCCTCGCTTTAATGTATGGGTCTCCAGCCACCCAAATTGCAGGCATTACATATCCACTGTCTGGGGAAGCAGCTGTTTTCATGATCCTTCACATGCCATGCTAAATCAGGGGCATCCACAATGGATCCCACTGGTTTCAGGACTCAAGTCTCACTGACACACAGAGTCCTACTATCTAGACACTAGACATAGGTACAGGATGCCCGTGCAAGGTTCTGGGGCTTCACATAACAGCAAAATTTTGCGTAAGGGTGGTCTCTAGCCTACACGCAGTCAAACACAGATACTAAGGTCTGGTCAAACTAAAGAGTCAAAAAATGTGGTACACTGCCACCACTGCTATGTGTCTCATCCTGGGCTTGGAAAGACGAATTATGCCCACTGTGCTTGGTGTGCCAAACTAGGTCTCAGAACAGGTTCTGGATCTCAAATGACCAGGGACAGTCCTAAACCTTTGTGAGCACGCTAGATTATTGTGCCACTAGGGCAAAACAAAAGTGTCAGGAATCACATTCACATGCACTAAAGCACTTAGGGCTGGGTTAGGTGTAGGGTTACCACGCAGGGAAAACCTCTATACCAACAAGTACCCGTTCATACTATAGACCTAGATATTTAGCATGGATATCCAAACCAATATATAATTGGGATGCAGTTTTTTTAAAAACTATTTTTCATCACGTTTCAGAAAACAAAAGAAAATGATCAATCCAATACAGTTATCTTTGTTTGGGATGCAGTTCTGACATTACTTGTAGGGTAAAAACTGATGAGAAACACAGGACAATAGTCTTGAAAACCCGAGACACATCTTCCTATTATATGAAGTTGCTACCTCTAGTAGTGTGTAAAAGAAGAAATGAGGATGTGATAAGGCAGTATTTGCATTTGCTTTAGCTGTTCTGATATTTGTATGTTGATGCAGAGTGAAGAACAGGCCTTTTAACATTAATGCGTAGCAAGAGCATAGCTTTTGGTATTTGACATCTTCGCTATTAAAATGTTTCTGGAGTATGGGGCATTTGTGAAAAATAAAAAAAGATGATGGTAATGGGCAAGCAAATAGTATTCCTGAGACTTTTCTTTTAAGAAGCTATAGTGAAAATGAATACATTAAAGTTGGAGATGTCTATATTCTTTTGAAATACATAAACTATAAAGATAAAACCTTGACATTTAGTTCCTAAAAAGAAAGAACTAAACTGGATTATAAAATTAAAGGACCAGAGCAAAAGCAATCACAATGTTCTGGTATTATGACTTGTGCCAAATTTAAATACATTGCAACGGCCAAACCTATAAATATCAATAATTACAAATCAAACATTTAAAGCAAAAATCATTTCCCTTACATATAGAACTGATAGCGCAAATTTTGTTCAAATTTGAAATAAAGCCTTATTTAAGATAATTCAACGAAATATCCCTTGACGTAAGACAATCAAAAGAAATAATTTAAGTAAGACCAAGCTTCTTGCATTATTTGGGCTTAACCTACCTCAATCGCACGTATGTCTGCACAAAAGTAAAAAAAAAAAAAGAAATTAAAATGTGGGTGCCATTTTATTTTTATGAAGAGCCTAGGCAGGGCACATGAACTGCATTGGAGGCATGCTGTGTCGCCCCTGTGGGCTTTGTGCGTGCCCATCGTTTCTCATTGGTTCCTTGAAGTGCCCCTAGTGCAATCTTTTTATTTCTATGGCCCCTTTTCTGTCTTTGTCCCGCCTTTTGGCGTTTTGTTCCCTTCCATGGAGACTGCCCCTGTGACATGTGCTCTTACTCCTCCTTTTATTTATCGTTTGTCTGATGCACTACTTTTTTTCTTTCGGCTTGTTTAGGATTGCAGCTGCACCAGCTGCTCTGTTGCTAGTTAAATTTTCGCTCCAATGCTGTTTTGCCAGGTTTCTGTGGAGTGCATGAGGCATTGTAGCCTGTGCCACTCCGCCTTATGCCTGGTGCTTCTTTCCCCTCTAGTGTGAACTTGATCTGAAGGCATTGGAGCGCTTAACATGATGGTTTCCACAGGGCGTTTAGGTGATTTGCTCAATCCATTTGTTTTTTAGCCAATGCAGAGATTCAAACCTGGCCGCCCCTGAAATGTGTTAGAGCTTGGTGCTTACAAAGGAGCAGAGTCACTCAGCTTGTAGAGCAAGTTACGTACCTTTGATAACAATGTATCTGTAACATATGTTAGTTAAAGATTACTTACCTTAGAATTACCCCTAGGCGTCAGACTGGTTCAGGAGAACTTTTTCTTAGCAGTACCCCTGCGCATCAGAAGGTGGCGTCGGTCGAACTGCGCCCGTCGGCAGCATCAAGCAAGCTGGGATGACGTTGCTGTGCCTACCAACGAAGAGTTGATAATTCACCTGGAAATTGTTTGTGCTGTCAAGGTAGAAGGTCAGTGCACATTTTGTCTCCAGGCGGAGTCTCTTCTCCTCCTTGGAAGGGTGAGGAGGCGGGAAAAAGGTGGACAAAGTGATAGTTTGTCCTATGTGAAATAGTGACAGGGGCAGAAGGGGGATCCACAGACTTTGCTGCGCACCATGCCACAAACTTATTCCATCTGAAGGCGTATACCGTTTTAGTGGAGGAATGCCTGTCATCCAAGATGACGTTACAGACTTCAGGATGAAGGTCAAAAGTGGTCAACTGTCGTCGCTCAATCTCCATGCAAGAAGGTGGAGGCTGGACATTTCGGGAGGACCGCCCCCTGCTGCTGTTACAGAAGATACTTCCGAAGGGGCAGTCTGATTGGAGGATCGATGGCCATGCTCAGGAGCTCGGGGTACCAGACTCTTCGTGCCCAGTCGCGAGCCACAAGAATGACTTGGGCCCGGTGGTGCTTGATCTTCTTCAGCACCCGGGGCAGAAGTGGTACAGGCGGAAAGGCGCAACTTCACTCACGACAAAAGGCATTGCCGAGCAAGTGCCACCTTGGAAACTCCAACATGCATAACTGCTGACATTGCGTATTCTCTTCTGTGGCAAACAGATCTAACCAAGGCTCTCCCCACCGCTGAAAGAGCCTTTGCACCACCTCAGAGTGAAGACGCCATTTGTGATCTACCAGGCACCGACAGCTGCATTCGTCCACGCTGGCATTCAGAGAACCTGCCAGGTGTTGAACCACCAGGGTCATGCCCTGATGTTCCAGTCATGTCCTAAGGTGAAGAGCCTCTTGACATATAGTCCACGACCCCACCCGCCTGGTTTGTTGCAGTACCACATGGTAGTGGTGTTGTCTGTGAACACCTACACCACCTTCGCCTTGAGAGAGGGAAGGGATGCCTTCAGCGCCAGGTGGATCGCCTGAAGCTCCAACAGGTTGATGTGGAGCCCGGACTCTGCCCCATCCCAGGAGTGATGCATCAGTCACCACCATGAGCTCGGATTGGGGAAGGGAGAGGGAAGTGCCTCTGACCCAATCCTGATTCGTTAACCACCACTGCAGTTGCTGTGCCGTTCCCGCCGAGATCTGGATGTAGTTGGAAAGATTCTCCTGAAGCTGCGCTCACTGGAACTTCAGGTCCCACTACAGAGCCAGCATATGCCATCTGGCATGATCTACCAGCAGGATGCAGGAGGCCATGAGGTCTAGCAGCCTCAGGGTCATTCTCACCGAAATCCAGGATAGAGGCTGAAACATCGGTATATTAGCCCAATATCCCGGACTCACTGCTAGGGAGGAGAGGTCCGAATATGTACTGGTTCCAGATCAGCTCAGATGAAAGGGACCGTCGGAGAGGGAGTTAGGTGTGACTTGGGCACGTTTATAGTGAACCCCAGCAAGTGCAGGAGGTCCGCCGTAGTCTGGAGGCGGCAGACAATCCCCTGGGGCGAGCTTGCCTTCAACAGCCAGTCGTCAAGAAAGGGGGAGGACTGTAACCCCTGATCTGCAAGGATGAGCTGCGACCACCACCATCACTTTGATGAACACCCGAGGGGCACTGGTAAGGCGGAAGGTGAACACGGTGAACTGAAAATGCTCATGGCCTACCGTGAACCGCAGGTAGCGTCTGTGGGCGGGTAGGACGGGAATATGGGAACAGGCGTCCTGCAAGTCCAACACCACCATCCAGTCTCCAAGGTCTAGGGCAGATTGGACCTGATCCAATGTGAGCATTTTGAACTTCTCCTTCCAGATGAAGCGGTTGAGGGCCCTGAGGTCTAGAAAAGAACGCAGGCCTTTGTCCGTCTTGAGCACTAGAAAGTAGTGGGAATAGCAACCACAACCTACTTCTGGCGCAGGGACACCTTCAAAAGCTCTCCTGGCCAAGAGAGATGAGAATTCCTGGTGGAGAAGTGCCAAATGATCCTCCGACATGCGATCGAAAGACAGTGGCATGGAGGGAGGGGCAGTCTTGAAGGGAAGGGAGTAGCCCCTTCGGAATATTTGCAAAACCAACCTGTCCGACGTGATTAATGGCCAGTGGAGAAGGTAATGGTGAATCCTGCCACCCACTGGCCGTAGATGGCCCTGAAGGGTCGGAATAGGAGGCTTTGGAGGTTGCTGCAAGGGAGGGGGGGGGGGCGGTGGAGGGGCAGGGGGGAAGGGTGGACTGGCCCACCTGCTGTCTCCCAGACTCACAAGGTCGCTGGGACCCACGTCCGCAGAGGCTGGGCAGCTTGCATGGACTGGTAGCTGGACTCGGCTGAACGTGGTGGGGTGCTCCTTCTGTAGCCACGAAAGGGGCGAAAAGCAGACTGGGGTGGACGGGAAGTGAGGCCCAAGGATCTGGCCATAGCCCAAGAGTCCTTAAAGCACTCGAGTGCAGGGTCTGCTTTTTCGCCAAAAAGGCGACGGCCTTCGAATGGCATGTCCAGCAAAGTTGACAGGACATACCCCAAAAAGCCAGTCGTCCTCAACCAGGCGTAGCGCCTCAGGGCTACCGACATGACAATCGTTCTGGCCAATGAGTTGGTGGTATCCAGTCCACATCTTATTGTGAATTTGCCCGTCTCTCCCATCCGCCACTACCTGGGAGAGAACGGCCCGGCTTCCTCCGGGCACTGAGGCAGCACTTGCGTGACACTTTCCCAGGGAGTATGGGAGAATCGATACAAGAGGAACGAGTTTCGGCCCAAGAGGCACGCGGTATTCATGGACCGCAGTGCCAAGTTGGAAGAAGAGAACATGCGCTTCCCAAGATGATCCAGCTTTTTGGATTTCCTTGGGGGCAGAAGGGAATGAGCCCTTGGAAGAAACTTGGACAACCAAGCTGTCTGGGGAAGGGTGAAGGGTGAGGAAAACTTGGTCGCCCGTAGCTGGGCGGTGACGGCGGCCAATTGTCTTTTCCACAAAAGCCCCTTTGCTGGGCTTGCACCAGGTGCCCAGAAGGGCGTCAGTGAGGGCTTCATTGAAGGACAGGAGGGGCTCACAGGCGGCTGCCGCAGGATGAAGCACCTCTGTCAGGAGATTAGTCCGGACTGCCACTGAAGGGAGATCCAGGGCCAAGGCCACAGCTGCCTTTCGCACCTCCACAGCATAAGACGCTCCCTCCTCTGTATCCACGGTAGAGGGAGAAAGTATGCCAAGGTCTGGAGAAGTGCCCAGACCACTGGGTTCACCCAGGTCTTCTCTCCAGTCGGCTCTTCAAGCTGGTCTGCCCAAGGGTCCTGCGACCCCTCACAATCCTCATCACCACCTTCTGGGCGATATGGAACACCAGGGATGAACAGGGGAACAAAGGTACCTTCCAGCGTCGGATTCGACGTTGGTCCGGCTCAGGGTCTATCTCGGCAGGGAGGATGGGGACGGCGTCAGCCAGGGGCACGGTTGACCCTGGGATCGTTGCCAGGGGAAGGTCAAGTTGGGTCGACCAGCATCGATCCGGATTCAGACCTGGATCTACGGGGGCCCGGCCCAAGGCTGGAGCCGCTGCATCAAAGGCCCAGGACCCCCGACCGGCTCTGAGGGGCCGCCGGCAGAGTCGGGTTGCACAAAGACACAGTGGAGAGCTTCGTAAAATACACCAAGTTGGGCAGGGGACGCCCCAGCTCCCGTAAACAGAGGGAGGTGCGGAGTCGTCCCTGAAAGAGGCACTGAAGACGGAGCCTTAGAGCGACGGCGCTCCGGGTCCCACGTCACGTCAGCCGACCAATTGGGAGAAGGCGAACAGCGCCGGTGCTTCTTCACCTTCTACTTACCCGAAGGCTTGGAATGGGGTGAGGTGTGGGGGCTCCGCAAGCGGTCTTGAGACCTTCCTATCGGGAGCGAAGCAGAGCCAACTGATGGGCCTCCAAAAGCTTTCGGGACCGCTCCCGCAAAGACTTTGTATTCACGGCCCGGCAATCTGAGCATAATTTCAGGTCGTGGTCGTGCTCCAGACACCAAAGGCACACAAGGTGCGGGTCTGTCACAGACATCAGTTTGTGACGGGCTTCCCAGGGTTTGAAGCTGGTCGGACATCCCTCGAGCACCAAGAATCGAAGACTCAAAAAGAAGTCGACAAAATTTCGAAAAAAGAATAGTCAAAAGGTGACTAAAGAAGTAGCTCTCTCCGGATCTGCGCTAGGCTGGTGTGGAAAAAGAAATAACTGACGCAGCGCGCAGGGGAGGCGTCTAAGTAGACACCGCAAAGTCATCCCAGCGACCACAAAGCCGACAAATGACCCTGAGTCGACCGACTCCACCTACCGGGTCCAGTCTGAAGACGGGGGATAATTCTAAGTTAACCACTTGGCTGCTATGGCTTTTCCCCTCCTGTGCTGAAAAGCTTTGAAACCCATTGTTCATGACGAGCTCACCTTGTCATGAGCACAGCTCTAGTGTGCCTCATGACGAGCTGAGCTCGTCATGAACCTCGAAGAGGTTAAGGAATCTATAACTAACTATTTCTTTCAGATCCCGGTCATAATAAACGTCACTTCTTCTGGCAGTGATGATCTAGGACAAATGTAGAGAGCTGTTTATCATCGTCAACATTACTGATGATAAAAGTAGTACTAATGTGACTGACGTTGAAGTCATTCTAAGACATTCCAGGGGTATGCTAGTCCAAAGGTACTTCTGTCAGGATGGGCGCCACAGGGCTACCCGCGCACATTAAGGGTAGCAGTAGTTTCCTCTCTCACCAGCACCAGGCCAGATCCGGTACAGTCATGTAGCTAGTGTTTTGCTAGCTGGTGTCAGTGCAGGGCCGAAGCCGGCATTTCCTGTCACGGCTGCTTGCCCCAGGCCCGAAACTATGCTGGTTACACGACCCAACATTTATGCTGTGCGTTTGCACTGTGAAACAGCCAGTCGGTTTTGCATTGCTAAAACAAATGCATGCCTTTTGTTCCTCTGTCTTCGCTGTATCTGAATTCTGCTGGGCTGCATTTCACTCAAAGGGGGATGGCGCTTTTTAAAAAAAAAAATGGGTTGCCTCCTGGTGATGACTTGATTTTAACATCCATCTGCGCCATTCTCACTGGGAGCTTATTTCTTTGTCTTTGCACTAAGAATCTTTGGTTTGACAGAGCCCTTTCATGATGGTCGTTTTTAGCAGGAGGTTTAAATAATTTCCGAGTGCATTCCCATAGAAATGTTTGTAGTAAGTAGTGATTGTGTATTGAAGCATTTAACATCTTTGTCAACGTGAAATATTTGGTAGGTCTGAGATGTCTGGTGTCACCTTGGTGTGAACGGTATAGGGTTAAATAGGTGAAAGTGGCGCACAGATTAACAGTTATTTGTGTTTTCTTTTTTTAAAGCTAACTGGGGTCTTGTCTGTTTACCTTGAGAAATGTTTAAAGCTGTGAGACCACCACTAGTGAGGGTAGATTAAATTGCATCAGTGAGCGATTGAGGGCTGCCTAAACCTCTATACAGGTTTTAGACCTAAAGAAGTTGCTTTCAAGTCAACCACGTGATTCTAGGATTGCCGTGAATGCTGGTTTATTATTCTTTCATTTTATTAATGTTAAAATCGAGTTGGGTGAGCTAAAATAACAGGTTAGAGTCAAGGGTCTGGCTTGGCTGCAAAAGCCCGTTCATGAGCCAAACCATACAATGTTGGGTCATGTAAATCATGCAACTAACATCATATTAACTTAGAAACATTCTTGCCCCTAGCCTGGGTGACAATGCCATTATAGTGAACTAGGAAGAAAGTCAGGTATCATGAGTGGCCTAGATTCTTACTAGTCAGTCTCCCTCCTATTAAACCTAGTCTTGTATATGAAATTAGGTTTTTGTACAGCGCACATCCTGAGCTCAAGTATTTGAAGGTGCTCTCAATTGAGGCTCGGGTAAGTAAAATATTTACCTAAGATCACACAATTTGGTCAACTGGGGAAAGCAGGATCAATGTAGGTTTTCAGGTTTCACATTATGCAATGCAGCCACTAGATCGGTATCCCTGTATCTCACCTGCTTTAAATCAAAAGATAATGCTTTCTCTTTTTTATTCTTGGTGGTGCTTGAGGTTTAAGAGCATGGTTGGCAGGCAGAAGCCACATGAGAGCTTGGCTCGAGGGCCAAAGACAACCTTTAGCAGAGCTAGGCTTATGCCTATCTTTCAGAGGCTCTCCCATGCCTGCATTAAAAAAGAAAAAGCTGAGCACTGCTCATATTTTGGGCCCTTGGAAGAGGGTGGTACTTTTGCATTAACTTTGTTTCTCCTGAAAATATTAGAATACTACACACCATGCACATTCACTGGAATATTTCAGTTTTCCTGGTCAGGTGTTAAAAATACAAAGTCAAGCTGCTATGACACTGCCAGTGGGCAGTATTTCCATCCCATAGCTCATTAAATCCCAAAGCACATAATTACACTCCACAAAATAAATGCAAATTCGCAACATGCCACATAATTCAACGTTATAATACTACCCTCCCACACCATGCCACATAATACCACTCCAAACCATCCCACATAACTTCACACAACTCAATGCCACACAATTTTGCAGCACACACCATAATTACACTACACACCACATACCTCCAATACGCACTGCAGATTTCATCATGCGACAAATTTTAACAGTACACCACATAATTCAACTCCACAACATGCCACAACACACAATACCATTCCATATAATTTACACCTAACACAATCTCTCTACAAAATTCCAAAAGTTAAAACCTTTTTCAATTATTATCAACATAATTCCACAGCACACCATGGCACATATTTCCACTGCACAACTCCACACCACACAATTCAACAACAAACCAATCTAATACAACCCATCTCTACAACACACTTCCACCAACACTGTCCTCTCTCCCACACACCCACTGCCACCTCATCTCTTCCTTACAACCCCACTACGCCCTCATCTCGCAAATCCACTGCCCCGTCCCATCCCTTCCTCACACTTCCTATCTCCTTTCCATACTGCCTGCTAACACATGCTATCATTCTGTCTCTACTTGTATTGTGCACTGCTCCACTTCTCGTCTCCCTCACCTCTGGGTGCCCCTCCCACTCATCCATATCTCTCTCTCTCATCTCTCTCACACACTCTTCCAGCATCTCACATATTGATTCACTTCCGGTCTTAGAGCACAGTTTCTTTCCCGTGGCTTTTCAAAATTTCTATCCCTAAAACCCAGGCTCTCCCCCTCTTCTTGGTGTGTCTTCCATGTACACAGTTGCACCCTCTTTATGCATCTGTGCCCTGCTCTCCCGTTCATTCTCTCTCTCAAACAATCTTTCTGCTCCTCTCTCTGGAGTTCATTCACCATTTCATGCACAAACTACCTATCCATCTTTATCTTACTTTTAACCTACTCTGTGCAGCTCTCACCCCATCTATATAATATAATTAGCCATATAATTCCACTCCAAACTACACAATTCCACAACTAACAATTCCAATTCAACCCACATAATTCCACTCCAAACTACATACCTCCAACCACACCAAAAAACATGGGTAAAAGACATTGTCATTTACAACACCAATGGCTCTAACTCTCGGAAATGCAAGACTGACTGCATTGAAAATGCTAGTTCTATTATGGGGTAATACAAGGTCAAAACATTTTCAATTAAGAGAATAGGGGGGATGACTAATAAAAAGTCCCCAAAAGATGACAAAAACTGGTATATCACCAAAGGAGGCCATTGTTTTCTGAGGACAGATTACATTACTGATTCATATTTCTTGATGAATGAAGTATGATTTTATTTTGAGGTTAAAATATATACATATTTAAATACCTGGAATAAAGGCACTACTTCAACATATCTTTCCAGTGTCAATACAGTGTATGAAAACCTTTGAATAAGCGCAGACTTTATTAGAATATTATGCTCATTTATTATACACTGAGAGCCCTCAATGCCGGTCGGTGAAATGTGGGCGGGTGGGAAAAGGGGATGTCTGCCTGGGGGCAGAACGAGTCAAAAGGGAGAAAATCTCGAAAAACAAACAAAACTGACTCAATATTGTGAACTAAAAAAAACAAAAAAATACTAACAAGCTGGTATAGCATTTCCGGCTGGACTGTTCATATTGGAGCAGGGTCAAGACCGATTTGCATATAGGTGGATTCAAACGGCGGTGCCATGGTGAGCAAAATGATGATGGACTAGGATACAGTACTGAGTAATTACTGTTTTTTAGTGGCTGAGATTAATTCAAGCATTCCATCACTTTTTGTATACTTTACTATGGCACCCTAAGTGGGATGGGTATGCTCAGACTTGGGTCCTGTGTACACAGTGTCACCAGAACCAAGCTGTACCGGGCTGATGAGCCCACAACAAGGGTGAAACCAGTCCTGGGTTGCTTGAGTTTCGGCTCAGGAAGGACCTGGCTTGGCAGTTCAGGAAGGATATGGCTTGGCAACTTGGGCTGGAATGTTCCCATTGGAGCTGGGTCAAGACTTTTTTGGATAAAGTGGGGTCCAAACTGAGGTGGCATGGAGTGAAAAATAAGGATGGACTGGGATGCGGCCCGAGTTATTACCAGTGGCTGAGATTATTTCAAGCATTTCATTCATAAGTTTTTGTATACTGTGGTGCGGGAATGGGTTCAAAGGGAGAAAGTCTCTAAAAACAAACAGACTAAATATTACAAACTAAAATGACAAAAAATACTAGGACACGCCAATCCATGATTAAACACCCTTCTTACAGATTGAAAAACAGTCCCACAGACACAAGTTGGGCCGTGAAGGAGGCACTTCACAGCGCAACAGTTCTATTGTCCTAAGAAATCTCACGAAGCTCTCAATAGACAAGTGTACATTAATGCAGGAATGTGCCCCTTTTTGGTAAGGTCGACTGAAGTGCACTGGATTCCTGCTAACCAGGTCGACAGTGCCAGGTCTCTTTCCAAAAAACTGTACAATTCCCCCCCCCCCCCAAAACTGTACAATTTTTTCCCCATCTTTTCCTTTAGCACTTTCTTCAAGTCCCTAGTAAATGGAATCCCTGGTACCTAGGGCTAGAGGTGCTAAAGAGGGTGCCCCAAGGGCTGCAGCATGAATAGCGCCACCCTAAGGGACCCCTCACCAAACTAATGCAGGCTGAGTGTTTTGGTGTAGACAAAAGTGAAAACATGACACACATCCCGGTGTGCCATGTTTCCTAACACTGCATGTCATTTTTCTAAGTCACCCCTACAGCCCTAAGGCAGGGTGCCTTAGATTACATGTGAGGACATATCTGCATGAGCAGATATGAATCTGTGCTGGTCAGTTCCATTGCAGCCAGTACAAGTGATCAGGGAAGCCATTTTTATCCATGTGCTAGACATTTGTGAAAACAAGTTCCTCACCTTCACTGGTATCAAACATCTCACATTCAAAAACCCACCCTGATTCAAGTGGGTGTGTCTGTGACACACACACACACACACACACACACACACACACACACACACACACACACACACACACACACACACACACACACACACAGACACACAGACACACAGACACACAGACACACAGACACACAGACACACACACACACACACACACACCCCCCCCCCCCCCCCCCCCCCCCCCCCCCCTAAATTCAGTGTTTAGAGGAGTCCCTGGCACCAGAGTACCCGATCCTGCAAACCTGAAAGAAGAAGACAGACATGAAAAGTTGCAAACAGCAGGAACTGAAGCCTCAGCAACTGACTTGGCGCCAACACGCTGGCCTGCCCGCTGCCTTCAAGGATTACGCCAAAAGACCAATTGTCCTGCAGCTGCTGAGTCCTCAAAGACCAGGAGACCTGCCAGCACTTCACCCAGGGACAAGAACTCCAGAGAAGTAGTGGACCTGCTTCCCTGCATTTGGCAGGCACTGAAAGACTCCTGGGAGGACTTTGTGACCATAGAAACCAGACGCCTGAAGGCACCACTGCCTCCGTCACTACAGCCCTAGTTGAGGTGGGCCAACGGTGTCATCATGGCCCCCCAGTACTTCAGAGACCGAGTCCACCGTGGTTTTGTCCTCAGTGAACTCTTCGATGTCACCTGCAGCCTCTGCGCCTATACTCACTCTACAGCGACAGCTCTCGGTACTGAAAATGCAAAGACAAAAGACACCTCTTCACCGGTCATCCTTTGACCGTAGAGAAGACGACCAAAGGTATCTCTCCTCCCAGAGCATCGGGAGGTCTGAGCCTCCATTTTGATTCAGACTGACTGGCTTCACAGTCAATGCCTGCAGCCTCTTTACATGAAGACCGATCCCCATAGTGTAACATTGGGCACCCAGCGCTATTTTGCACCCGGTCACCCTAGTGCCGCTGGTAGTGTTATGCTGGTGCTGCCTTGGACCTTGCCCACCACTCACCTTCACTCCTGGAGACTGGTCCCGTAAGTCGCTGTACTGTACCTGAATGCTGTACTTGCTTTTCCTCCCACAGAATAACATTGCAGCTTCTGAAAATTGCACTAAGTGTTGACTTCTTAAATACAAAAATATTTCTTTTGAAAAACATGCTTATCTGAACAAATTGATTCTGGTGCCCAAATATATATAAAGATATGTGTTATTTATATAAATCGGTGTGGATCTCCTTGAGTCAAGTGTCTCACTTATTGACTATTGACTCAGATAAGTCTAAGGCTGCTTGACCACACTATTCCCTAGAAGAGCACCTTGGGATTGATAGAGCAAGCCCCTGTCCACTTATGAGCAAGCCCCTTTACACTTATAAGCAACCCTTGGACTCTGCACGATATAACTCATTTTGATATATCATCTAAAGAGCCAGCTTCCTACAATTAATATCATGCTTGACTCCAAGTTTTACTAGGCACCAGAGAGGAGCTTAGAGTCCATAACATATTAATACAACTTTCATATGTTGTAGATTCAGCCTCCTCAATTATGTAGCATATCCAAGACGTTGAAAAGAACAAGCTTCATATCTTCGGTAATGCCTTATCTAGTAGAGACTATCTAGCTGCAGATTCCTTACCCTTGAATTATCCCCAGACATCAGACTGCACGGTACCTATATAGGTGCCACCTAAGCATGCTGACATGAGTTTCTTTTTGCAACTTTCCACGCCAGAAGCGCAGAGCCACTAAGAACACTGACCACTGGAGTGTGGAACTAGGGACCTGAAAAGGGAACAGCCCAGTACCTAGAAATCCGTTCGCAGGGCGAGGAGGATGGGTGGGTCAGTAAGGAATCTGCTGCAGGATAAGAGTTTCTACCAGATAAGGTGTGACAGAAGGTAAGTAACTTTTTCATCTGAAGAAACTTCTAGTTGCAGACTCCGTACCTTAGTATTGATACCAAAGTAATATCATCCCGGAGGTGGGTCTGTTAACATGATTTAAACCAGAATCAAACTGGCAAAGTACCCATCCCGCCAAACCTGAATGTCCAGGCAGTAATGCTTGGTGATAGAGTGCAACGGGGGCCAGCAATGCTGCCTGGCAGAAATCCAGGACCGGAACATTATGCGCTAATGCAGTGGTTGCAGCATTTGTTCTGGCGGAATGACCACGCAAACACTCTGGGGACTGCTTCTTGGCCAATACATAACAGATCTTAATGCAGAGCACAATCCATCAGAGATGGTTTGTTTCTGCAAGGCCTTCCCTTTCTTAGCTCTCACCTTCACCACAAAGATCGTTCACCCGGAACAGTTTTGTGAGGTTAAGGTAGAACGACAACGCTCTTTTTGGGTCCAGCTGGTGGGGTCTCTCCTCTTCCTTAGAGAGATAGGGGGTGCATAAAAGGTAGGAAAGGTGATGGCTTGGCCTACATGGAACAGAGCTACCACCTTTGGCATGAAGGATGCTCGGGTCAAGAGCATCAGCTTATCTGGGAAGGAGGAGACATAAGGAGGCTGAGGAGACAATGCCTGCAGTTCACTGACCCTCCAGGCAGATGTAATTTCTACCATAAAAGTGATCTAGAAGGTGAGAATCCTAAGAGGGCAGGTATGAAGCGGCTCAAAGGGAGCACGCATTAGGAAGTTAAGAACCAAGTTAAGGACACATTGAGGCATAAGAAAGGGTGCTGGAGGAAATATTTTGCAGACCAGACCTTTAAGAAGTCTATTTACAATAGTAGACTTGAAGAGGGAAGGCTTATCTGGCAGCCACGGAAATGACAAATAAATAACCCTTCAACATGCCCAATGCAGAATACTGTTGGGCCTGGGTAAGGATAAACAGAAAGGGATGTAGATAAAGGGTCAATCTGTTTCACCAAGCCACAAACGTATTCCAATAGCCAGCGTATACAGTCTTGTTGGTTGGGCGCCGGGCTGCGAAGATAACATTCCAGACTTAGGGAGAAGGGTCAAAAGCTGTAAACTGTCGACCGCTCGATCTCCACGCATAAAGGTGAAGTGTTGACAGGATCCCCTCTCCTGCGACAGAAGATTCTGCCGAAGAGGAATCCTGATCAGAGGACCAAAGGACATGCTCAACAGCTCTGGATGCCAAACTGAGCCCAGTCCGAATCCACAAGAATGACTTGGGCCCGGTCACTTCTGATCCACTTGAGAACTTTGGGCAGGACTGGTATGGATGGAATGGAGTACAGGAGTCCATGGCTCCACTCAAGACAAAAATGTCTCCAAGCGAGAGCTGCTTTGGAAACTCCAGTGCTGACATTGCATGCTCTCTGCAGTGGTGAACCAAAGCTCTCCTCACTTCTGAAAGAGGTCCAGTACCACCTTTGGATAGCTGGCTGACAAATGTAGTGACACACCCAACCGCCCTAAGCCATCTCCTACTCACCTAGGCGCTAAACCTTTTGTGCAGGATAAAAGGTGTCAAACACAACCTGCTGGACCTAGTGTATCAGGGCAAAAAATAGCTAAATACCCCGCTAAAGTTCCCCTTCCCCGGCTGACCGCACCTAGAGTAGGTCACAACAAAGCTAATTCTATTCATTTACCGCCGGAAGCGGCTCCATACGTGTGCATTCTTGCGGGTGTACCTCCTCTCCCACCTGGAAAAACTGAGAGACAACACGATTTAGTCAATAAAACCAAATTCTGGCTGTCAAAAAATAGGCCACTGCCTCGTTATTTATCTAGAGCAATAAGGAGTGTCAGAAGGGTGGACTGGTTGGGCTCCCTTCCCAAAGATGTTCCTGGGGACTTAGTACTTGTGATTTAGAGACAGAAATGTTGTCCCGTACTTGAAAACTTGGCCGCCTGAAATAAGAGACGGCCCAATATCCATTTGGGATTTATATGACTTCTATCCAAATATCTCGTGCTTTCCTCCCCTTCCGAAATCATACCCTATGTGGCAGGATTTATATAATACACCATGAGTTTTTGGGAAAATATCTGCACATGTAACAATGACTAACCATGATCCCCTATGATCTTCTCTCAACCTTGGAGTGAAAAAGAATTTTTATGATGGGGACCCTACCATACTGTATCTTGGTCTCTTGAAGTGTTCTGAAATGACGGAGCTTATTATGAACTATCAACTATCCGATTGAATCACTCTAATGGATTTAATGCTTTTTTTTTATGCTATGTATGTTTGTATGGATATATTTTTTGCATGAACTGCTTTTATGATTTTTAACATGTGAAAATCGAATAAAGCTTTGGAATTTGGGTACTAGAAGGTAGTGGGAATAACAACCACAACCTACTTCTGATGTCAGCACCCTCTCTATGGCTCCCCTTGGCCAACAGAGCCGCCACTTCTGGGCAGGGCAGAGATATGATCCTTCGTCAGCCTGTTGCAAGTAGGTGGTAGAGGGGTACTCATGAAAGGGTGGGAGTAGCCGTTTCAGACAATTCAGAGATCCCAATAGTGGATTGTTATCAACCTCCAGTGATGCAGGCAATGGCGTATCCTGTCGCCCACTGGGTGCCCATGATGTTCGGAGAGAACAATAAAGAGGCTTGGATGCTGCAGCTCCCGGGAAGGTGGTAGGCTGGCCCAACCTTAGGCTTCCTGACCATGAGGCTTGTGGGTACCGTGTCACCTCAGCCATGCAGGGGCTGGAAGCTTGCATGCCGTGGTGGCTGGGCAAGTAAGAACCTTCCAAGGCTACGAAAATAGTGGACTGGGGTTGGCAATGGGCCATGGAAAGGCTCAAGGACCTGGCTGTAGCTCTGCTATTGTTGACCCTCTCCAGCGCTGAGACTGCATCGTCTTCGAAGAGGTGGGAGACATCTAAGGGCATGTCAAAAAGTGAGGCTTGGACATCCCCCGAAAAGTCAGTAGGTCTCAGCCAGGCGTGGCGCCTAAGGGAAACCAATGACAAAACCGATCTGCCTATCAAGTCGGCTGTATCCAGTCCACAATGTATGGTGAACTTAAATGCGTCTCACCAGTCAGCCATAGCCTGGGAGAGTATGGCCCAGGCCTCTTCCAGGACCATAGTCAGCACCTGCACAACAGCGTACCAGAGTGAGTGGGAGTATCAGCCCCAAAGGAATGCAGTGTTTATCATGGTCCATTTCTCCCCCAAATCCTAGCCCAAAGGAATAGGGCACAGGCTTCGGTCTTGAGGGAACGTCTCTTGTTCGAGCCGGAGTCGTGATCAGACGATGCCCTTTTGGCTCTGTGTCAGAGTTGGAGATCAGAATGGGGACATCACAGCAGGAGGGCACTGGTGGTGCCGGGAACTTCTGCATCGGAGCCAGCGCTGGGGGAAGATCAAGATGGCTTGACCTGCATCGGTCTGGATTTGTCCAAGGATCCAAGGAGTCAGACTGGTGCCGGGGGTGAACCCACAAGCAGAAGACCAGTAGAAACCATCCCGAACCTGCTGGGCCCAAAAGCACGCAGCCGGGGACCAGCTGCCCAAATATGAGGTGCATGGCCTCATAAAACTCATGGGGTTGGGTGGGTGTCAACCCAGCTCCAGGAAACTCTGGGAGGCTTGAACAGAGTCCATGCACTTTCTCAAATGTGGAGCCACGCTTTGAATGCAGACTTTCCCTCGTGTCGTCAGATGACTTCAAAGGACAGGGGAAAGTCAAAGCACAAAGCAGCACCAAAGCTACACCACCAGCGGCATAAGCGCCTAGGTATAGGGTGTAAAGTACAAATCAGAGTCGGGTACCCAATGGATGTCATCTGTTTCGGAAAGAAACTGCAGGCTTTAACCAGGAGGCTGGATGAAGACGACCAATGGCTGGGCAGGTAAGTTGGGTAGCTGGGGCCACCTGGGCAATGTCAGTTGGGCTCCCCAAAGTCAGGGGGTGGAGGATGCAGGGGGGCGTTTTGGTATCAGGTATTCTCAAAGCTGATTCCGGTCACAGAGACCATTCGAGAAGAGGCTCCAGGCATCGCGGTGGGATCCTGGAGAGGTCATCCACCGATGCAGATGAGGTCAGGATTGCTGGGGAGGTTGTGCAGGATAGGTGAGTCACTTGAACTCAGGCTGGGGGCGTCGGGTGAAGAGTGTGGAGGGATCGCGAATCCACCTTGATCTGGAGTCCTGGAAGTTGGAGTTTCTTTGTTGGACAAATCCGTGTCCACTGGAGAAAAGAGTCTTTGTTGAAGTTAGCTACATTTTCTGGAGAGGTGCTGGCCGCAGGACATTCCGGTTTCTTAGAGCAGGTTCGCCGGAGAAAGACAGGCCGGAAGGGTTGGGGCCAAGTCAGTTGTTATCTTCTTCTCCACTACTTCACGGCTCTTCGGTCCTTCGTAGGTCGTTGTAATCTAAGGGACAAGGTTCAGGGGAGCCCTTAAATGCTAAATTTAAGGGAGTTACTGACGTCATTGGACAGTAGCCAATGGCTACCTTCCCCTAGGGTGACTACACCCTTCAATGTGGCCCCTCCCTATGGGGAGAGGGTCACAGGCCAGTCCCTATTTGCCAAAATCTCCAATTCAAAATGGATAATTTTTCAGAGAAGGGTTCACCTCAGCTCCTGGTTACCTTAGTGGTTGACATCCCTTGGGGTGTGTGAGGGCAACAGAGGACAAAGGTTTCTTTCCCCTCACCAGTGGGTATCCTTACCTAAGATTTACCTTTCTTTCCTTTGTACTTTTTTCTTTTTTCTTTTTTAATGTATGGGTGACTTTTCTTGCACCCTTAAGTTTGGGTGACTTTTTGCACCCTACTTCAGGAACTGTGTCCTTTCATTGGTATATATCTTAGTGGTGTGCCAGGCCAAGAGGGACAATCCCCGTCTACCTACTAAAGTTGCCCCTTGTCCTGCCGCCAAAAACTGGGGCCTGGTCGAGGGGGGGGCATCTCCACTAGTTGGAGCTGCCCACATCAGCATATCACAAGGTGAGAGTATTTGAGGGTCACCACCAAGTGTTGCTGTTCCTGCCAGGGGGAGGCTTAAACACCTCCACCCAAAGCAGGGTCTGTTTCTGACCTACGAGAGCACAAAGGCTCTAACCCTCAAAGGTTAGAAACCTGTCTGGTGGTGGCTGGCTGGCAGGGACCAGTCAGCCAATACACTAGAAGTTGGTCGTTTTTCAGGGGGCATCTCTAAGATGCCCTATGAGTGTATTTTATAATAAATCCAAAACTGGCATCAGTGTGGGTTTATTATGCTGAGAAGTTTGGTACCCAGCTTCCCAGTTTTCATTAACACTATCATAGAGCTGTGGAGTTTGTTTTGACACACTCCCAGCCCAAGTACTCAAAATGGCTTTACTGCACTTACAATGTCTTTGAATGGCACAAACACTATACGGGCATATTGCTCATGCAGCTATGCCCTCACCGGTGGTATGGTGCACCCTGTCTTTAGAGCTGAAAGACCTCCAAGAGGGGTGACTTACCCATGCAACAGGCAGTGTTGGTGGGCATGGCGACTCTTCATTTTAGTCTGCACAATAAAAACACAGCCTGCAATAGCAGTGTGTGGGTGTTAAGGTGAGGGGTCCCTGAGGGTGGCATAATACAAGCTGCAGTCCTCAGAGGCCCTCTCTGGTCACAAGGCCCTTGGTAGCAGGGGTACCTTTTACTTTCATGAGGCCCAGAGGGTGCCAATTGTGGAAACAAAAGTACAGTTTTTGGAAAGAACACAGGCCCTGGGAGCCTGATTGGCAGGGATCCAGGGCACACTCAGTCAAGTTGGCATCAGGTACCTGGCAAAAACGTATGGGTAACCATGCAAAAAAGGGGCACTTTGCTACAAAGGTTCAATTAGATGGGCAGCATTGTGAGGCATAGTATATAACATACATTTAAGGTATAGGGCTCACATTTGTGAACAAACTATCATTTTTTAAAAACACATTTCAATTATTACCACAAACTAGCACCATTTATTAACATATGCATTTTGTCAATACATTCCTAAATTCTCCATCAAAGGAGCAGGATACAGTAACACTTTCAAACAAGGTACAAATGCAGAAAGGATATACAGTGGAAAGAATACGCAAGTTCTTGTGCGGGTAACAAATGTGGAATTCCGGTTGATACTATACTACGTGGTATGTGTGAAGGAGCAGCTTGAGCTGCGTATGATGTGTAGGTTTGTATTCAGTAGGAAAGCGAGAGAGGTATTTTAAAGGAATACTTACAGAGTATCCCAAGAGGCTGGCTGGGAGATTCACCTGGTGATTGTATGGATTATGGTAGTAAAAAGAGGAGGAAATGAACGGTAGAAGCATATGGAGAGGAATAGGCCAGAAAAGGATTGGGAGGAATAGGGAGGATATCTTCTTCGAAAAGAGCAGGACATCTGAAGAGAATGGCTGCAGGCTCAATGGAGAGGAATATGATCTAGTAACAGGACATCTGGAGCGAATGGCTGCAGGCTCAACGGAGAGGAATATGAAATAGTAACTTTAAGGTAGCAGGCTACCCCAGAAAGTAATTCAAGGTCAGTTAAGTGATATCATTTGGACAGGTAACAGAGAAAGGACTCCGTTTGAATTCAATAAGGACAACCATGCTGGGGCAGCTAAGATTACAAAGTATGTAGTTCTAACATCTCTACAGTGATTTTTGTATTGCTACTGAAACAGAGCATAAGAGAAATTTCCATGACTTTAAAAGCATTGACGCTGATGGACAAAGGGATCTTTTTTTACAGTTTCTTCATCATGACTTTATTTTGAACTGTGCTCATCAAGACTATTACCTTAAACATCATCATAAAATTCCATCACAAGTATTTCAAAGCTTAATATATGAAATTTTGTTATATTCACATGTCCCTCTCGGACTCACAAAATGCTCACTCACTGGAATGTTTTTAAGTAGAGAACTGTGGCAGTCATTCCATCAATAGACTGCATTTGGCTAAATAAATTACTACCTCTGCTAAATGTTTTCCCAGTACTCAAGTCCAATTACGCTCGTGTTGCTTTATTGATGAGGCTAGTACTGATCCCACTTTGAGGGGCACTGGAGGAAAACTAGAACCAAGTGCAATACTGGACTGAAGTCCAAAACCTTTGTCTTTCTGCATTATTTCCAAGTAGGCAGTTTAAGTCAGGCTGGTCAGAGAAGGTCAAGATCATTTATAAACTAGAACCAAATTGGTCAAGCAACATAGCGGCAGTTGATAGGCCACAGTTTGCACATCACAAAAGAACATGGAGTGAGTTTAAGCAGGACAAAGATACCATTATTCAAGTTAAGTGGTAATATGGTATACCAAACGTGCGTACACAACCCTAACGATAGGTAAACATATGCACAAACAATCACAAATCAAAGTTATTCATGTTTAATATAGAATAGAGTCCATTTTGAGATGTATTCTTTTGATCTTGATTGCTGTGATACTTTTGAAGTGTATAGCTACATCAACTAAATCACAGTTCTTCAGTATTATAATGGTTCAACTGAGAGATATAACTAGTAGGCAAATGTATTTTTAAAAAAATTTCAAGGCAAAATAAGCTTTTGTGATGACTTCCTATGCAGCTTTCCCATGATGTATTTGAAGGTTGTAGTACGGAGGTTCCATGGGAGTGGTCACTAGGCAGTAAGACCAATTTGCTCTTGGTGGTATTAAGTCTGTATAGGCTTCTACTCGTTCCTACTTGAAGGAAGTTGACTAAATACACTTCTGTTAACCTACAGTGCCAGCATGTGATTCTTTTCTCAAGAGCTCATCTTCCATAACAAAATGGTGACAATCTAAGAACCCAGAGGTGCGCATGGAACAGAGGTACTTGGATTTTGGTAAAAGAAGTTATGCTACCCGACTTGAAAAGAAGTGCTGCTTTCAAATGTTCTTGATTCCATCAAAGCTATTGCACCTGGTTGCCATGTGAAAAATAAAGCAGTCCAGTGAAAAAGATAGTTGCACCTTTTTTTTTGAGGTATACCTGAATATAATGATAATGTGTTTGTGAGATGTTCATGAAGTTTAAAACTGGGCTATTGACCTTTCTGTTTTTTAAATCATTCGGTTTTAATTTTATTGCTCTCTTCAGATGTCCTGTTTTCTATGCTTTGCTGCATTTGTATTACTTCCAATGTGGTCTCATAAGAAAGTTTCTTTGGTGCTTACTGCTGGTGGCGATGCGCTCAAATAGGCAGGCAGAGGCTCTCGGGCTCTTTGCATTACTCCTGTAAGTCAGTTGACCCGGAGCCGAGTGTATGAAAAACAAAGCTGATGCCCGCCTCTTAAGCTCTTCTGGAGACCAATCAGACACTACATTGTAACAGGGGCAGGTGGCTTGCCGGAAAACAGCAGCAAGGTGCTGCCTTTTGGATCAACATGAGGGCTTTGCTAGGTTCAAATTGTTGTGATGTTCATGATTATGACCACGTTGTATGCTCAGAGCAGGGTTTGTCTTCTGAGTCATAATGATTCTCTATGCTGCACATGCCTAACAGGATTCATGATCAATGATGCGTGAAGACTCCATGAATAAAAGTAAATTAGACTGAGAAACTCCAGGGTATTCTAACATAGTGCGCACTCTGCTGCTCCTCGTAGCGCTTGCCTCACGGGGTGGTCTCAGAGTGCTAAAATATGCGTGACTAGTGCATTTTAGTGCGGTGATGCGGATAACCGCATTAAATGTATTAATCTAAGCCCTGCTGCGTTTTACTTGGCAAGGCAGTTGTTACTCAACTCAATGGAGCTCATTTTATCGAACCTGGTTTCTTATGTATCAAGAGTTCTAAAACCATCCTAACATTCTGTTGTTGGATTTGAGAAGCATTTGCTTATACAATGAAACTATCTGTAGGCACTCTGTTGTCAAGTTTGTATGGTTTTACCAGAGTTCCTGCGTACCTGGCTCTCACTTTTGACTACATTTTTACCCTTCTTTTGGTTTCCAGGGTGGTGCCTTGTTTTCATACGGCGGGAATTTAGGTACTTTCTTCATTAGGGCATCAAGGATAAGAAACATATTTAGCTTTACTCTCACAAGTGGTTGAGAAATGTAGTTTTCGTTGTTGCAAGGGTCACATTGCCCCCTGCTTTGAACACTGGAAGTGTTTACCTTTCTAAAGTCTCCAAGGTTGAAAGACACAGAACTTTACATTTTTCTAATGTGCAGATTTCAAGATAACCACTTTGTTTCATTGAGGTATACACCATTAGGAGTGATCGAGGATTCAGACAGTTCACATGTGGGTGTGGAGTCACAAGAAAATCTGATTTTTGTGTGCATGTACGATTTTTGCGGGAATGTAATATTTTTGTTTTATGTATTCTCTTAATCTTTTCTCAGGTCTGTCTGGCAAATTGGCTAGGCGGTTGTTCAGTATGAAGGAGTGTTAGCATGTTGGTGTTTGTTTGCTGATGGGGGAATGTGTCAGATAGCAATCTGTCTATTGGTAGGAAAAATCCTGGTTTAGCCCAGGTGCCTATGAACACATGCCTGATTGAAAGGTAATAAGGGCTCTTGTGCAGAATGACCCATGTCAAAATCTAGGACAACAAGGCAGTCTTCACCTCTTGTGTAGGCAAAATAAGATCATGGGTCGCTGCTGCTCTCCGTAATACAGTGGCAAATGACACTGCCTCTTCCGTGGCCATAGCTGGATTAGGGAATGATAATCCAACATCTAATGATGTATCAAGCTCATTAGCATCTTTACTCAGCATCAATAATATACTCCTCTCTGTCTAAACTGAGTTCCGATTGAGCACAACCAATAGCAGATGGTGCACTTGTCCCGGAATCCGAAAGAATGATCAGATTCGTAACCGGCATCAGTGACGTCGATACTGGCGCTGGTAAATGTGACCCAGCGGCTTAACACGGTTTAATTGCAGCATCAGATGCAATTTTTAAGATGGAACTAAAGGTATCATCTGGTTTGAATTCGATGGAGCAGATGCAGTTAACAGCTTTGAAACAAGGTCCAGAGGCAAAGCTAGGGTGAAGAAAGGCTCAGTCAACGTTTGAGCAACCAGAGGCCCCCTCAGATCTGTGGGGTCAGAAGGCACCCTTGACTAATCAAGAACTGCACCAAAGATAGAGACCATAGCTTTTTTCAGCTGCCGGGAGTTGATCTGGCAATCCAAGCTGATGGGAGTTGAAACAGAAACTATGGGCCTCTTTACGATGTCGGTCGGAAAGCATTCCGACCGACTCCTTGTCGGAATAGTTTCCGATGGACTCAGGTTTGGGGAGTCCGAACAATTACGATGTTCCTAACACCGTTCGGTCGATCTCCCATTGACTTCAATTGGAGCCTGTGTTCCGACCGACAAAACAGGCTCCCATTGAAGAAAGTGGTAAGTGCGGAAAAAATTGCACCCTGTGGCGGGCACCCGATGGTGACTGCCACACTGTGCTTGGTTGTAAAGAGGGGTCCCCATGGCTACCCCCACGTTTTCCAACTGGAGGACCTGGGTGAAGGGGGGCCTGCTACAAGCCCCCAAATTCGGTTTCCGACAGCAGATCCGTGTCGGACAAACCGAGTCAGAAAGGCTGTCCGAATGTTATGTTAAAATAAATTTGTAAAGCGCACATACACCGAGGAGGTTTCTTGGCGCTGCAATGTTTTTAGGACCCAAGTCCGAGTGCGCAATTAAAAAGCCTGACGAAATAGTCACGTTTTAAGACAACTTCTAAAACTGAGAAGAGCTGGACAGAAGCGGACATTATAATACGTTGGTCAGAAACGCAGACCATAGACCTGTACGATTCCGCTCCGACCAACTCGGTTTCTCCAAATACCCATCGGAACATAGTTATAAAGGCCGAACGGTTACATTGCATAGTAAACGGTCAGTCTGAAATGTTTCAGAGTCGGTCGGAAACATGGGCTCAGACTCGGATTGGGAAAATGATTGACATCATAATGAGGCCCTATGTCGTAGTCGGCCATGCAATGTCTTCAAGAGGTCACAAAACACCACCACCTGCCGACGCTGGAGGGAGTTGCTATACAAATGTGTCTGGATCCAGTCTTATGCCTTGAGGTAAGCAAAAGGTGAAAAATCTCCAGTTGGAAGACTATCAGAAATGCTTCTACTTGTTCGTACCTGTATGAAAAGGAATAAATCCCTCTGCTAACTTACAGACTGTGAGCCTGTGCTCAATGCTGAGTCCACCCTTTGCCCATGTTTATACATTATGTGTAGCTGGGTTTGAACATGCAATCTCAACAATCAAGGGGCAAATCGAGAGTAGATCAAATGCATGAATCCTCGCAAATTGTCATTGTGTTGTGTAGAAGTATTGGAGGTACAAGAACACCTAAAATCTAGATTAAAAATTGAAGAATTCGCTCCATGGTGTACCTCTTATATATTTGTACCCGCTCTGGTACTGGCCTGATTATCGCACATGCAGGTAGTGACAACTTTAACACACTGCATATGTACCTGGCATGCTCCATGAAAAGGACAGTACTTGAGCATGTGTTTACATACCTAACTTGTCACCATCTCATATTCAACAAATACACAAGGGTATGACACTGACAGGCTCAGATATACCCATACAGTTCACAAGGATCACAACAACCAATATCAAGTGAACCCCTCTCAATCAAGAATTTTATCCCATTGCAATTTACTTCAACTTCTGATTAAATTTGTACACATCTATACTTACTAGGTTTTTGCCATTGCTCTTTATACACCCTAGGACAGCTATATGGTGTACATCTAAACTATTAGAACGAGGCACCATTTTTGGTGGCCGTGTGTCCTTGATGGTTTGAATAACCATACATTAATACTCCTTGGGCTGATCTGCCAGTGTGGTTCACATTACTTCACTTCCAGGGTTGGGACAGTGGCAATGACAATCCTACCGCAGCCCAGCTCCAGTTTTAGAGAAACGGGCCGAAAAATATATTATGTACTGTCTGTAACGTATTTACAGGTGAAAATGTAGAACTGCAGATCCCCCACCCTCTGAATCCCAGTAGCTCTGGGAACTCTTGCAAACACTCCTGTGCCCAGACATGTAATGCCATTGACCTCTGTGTGACTCAGTTCAACTTCTGGACAAGGACAACATGGAGCCGCAAAAAGGCATCAGCCATGCGTAATGAAGTCAATTTAATCAATAGACATTCTGCACTTAAAAGCAGAGAGCACCACCAAACAAATTTATCTTACACTGGCAATGTGTGAAGGCTAATATGAGATGTTTTTAAGTCCACCCCTGAGGTGTGGGGAGGTGGTCAGTGGATGATGAATCTATGATTGGATATAATATTCCTTCATTCATAATAACTTTATTTCGGCCAAGATGGCCATTAAAGTACATAAAAGAAATACAGTTTTTACAGTCAAATAAGGAAAACGCTGAAGAGCCCGGTTCACAGATGCAGAGATATACGAACACTATAAAAATACAATAGAATACAATTTATCCAATTATGGAGATAGGCCAATAAAAACGGCACTCTGGGGGATGTTTATAAAAGAACATTTCTTAAGAATATAAGTTAATATGTGAATATTAAAATCACTTCAAACGAATCTCTATAAAAACATCACAAGCATAGAAACCCCTACCAGTAGAGAGTGTACTGCTGTATAAATGAAAGGAAAGTCCATTCACAAATACCCCTCTTTTTTGACAAATTACATTAGGTTAAAAATTAGAAAAAAAGAGAAAGGAAGAAACTGCAGATGTTGCCCTCTTTGTTAGCACATTGCCATGGATCGAAATCCATGGGCTGCAGAAATTACAAGATCTCGAGACCAATAGTAAGCAGATACCTTCTCTTGGTCCACATTGCAAATAGAAATTTCGATATCATAGCGACAGTAACCGGGTCGGTGTCTGATTTTAAAATTCAGAAAGTTTCTCTATAGTTCCTGATACCCAGGTTTTTACAGAATTGGATCACCCACCTAGATCTGGGACTCTTATATGCTGGACAGAAGAATACCACATGTATACCGTTTTTTTCCTCCACTGAACACCCGGGACAGAGGCGGCCTGCCCCGCCTTCCCATTTGTTTGTACGTGCGTTGAGTGGGAGGGTCCCATACCTAAATTGCAGATACAACTTTTTAACTAGTACTGGGTGCATAATGTCAATCACTTGTTCGAATTTGTATTGACACTTGTGATCCAAAAAATCATAGGTTAAACTAGAGGTATCAACTGTCTGACACGCATTGTGCAATCTGTAATCCTTCAGAGCACATGCTAACTTTTTTTTGAGATTTCAGCACATGCAGTTTCAGGTGTGGACCATAGGTCTCCCATCCCCAATGCTCTTGTTGTGTCCGTAATGGAAGCCAACCAAGGGAATTTGCCTGCCCTCATAGTGGACAACACAGCTTTTAGGTCGTCCCTATAGTGGGCCAATTCAGGGGTGCTCCAAAGACGTCGCTAATACAACAATGGGCGCGATGAAATCAAATCTGCTATGGGGCTAATAACCAGGTCCATTCGGAGCGGAGTGATAGGTGTGTTCTTAGGTAAGCCTAGGATCTGTCTCATGAAATTATTTTCGGTTACTGTGAGTGCATTCACAGGGCGATGCCCCCAGAATTCTGCCCCATATATAGCTGATCCCCTGGCTTGTATTTTATAGATTTCTACTGGGGGGCTTATAACCTTTGAAGCCGAAGTTTTATAATGTTTTAGGATTCCTCCAGTAGCCTGGGTCAGTTTTAGGTTGGCCTTGATAATTTGGGAAGACCACCCCATTTTATCATTTAGAGAGAGTCCCAGATAATCAAAAATAGAGACTCTTTCTAGTGGTCTGCCATCCAGAGTGGGGTGGGGACAATTGGTGGAATTTACATTAAAGACCATGTATTTGGTCTTTGTAATATTAACCACCAAATTCCTTCTTTTGCAAAACTGGGCGAATTCCTTTAGGACACGCTGCATCCCCAAAGATGATTTTGAGAGGAGCAGGGTATCATCTGCAAACATTAATGCAGGAATTTTGCGGTCTGCCAATTTTGGTGGATCTATATCTTTAAAGACAAGAAGGTCTTCGATTAGCCCGTTGAGAAAGAGGGGGAAAAGGGTCGGCGCAAGCACACACCCCTGTCTCACCCCCTTCTCAACGGGGAAAGGAGAGGTCAAATTGCCATTCTTGCCAAACCTCACCCTAGCAAAAGTCCCTCCATGGAGAAGCCTAAAGTGGTGGCATAAGTATGGAGGGGCTCCCAGGTCTAACAGTATGCCCCACAGTTGTTCGCGGTCAACCATGTCGAAGGCTGATTTTAAATCAACGAACATGAGGTACAGGCTTCCACCCACCAGGACTATATGTTTCCAGTGGATCAGTTGTAACCTAAACAGCTGATCAATAGTCGAGGTTTTGCTTCTAAAGCCCGCTTGGAGGGGAGTCATAATATCGTGGTCGTCCATCCACTCGTGTAGCCTAGCTAATAACACTCTGGCGTAAATTGTTTGAGACACATGTATCAGACTTATCGGCCTGTAAATTACAGGATCGATTGGGGACCCCTTTTTATAAATCGGGGTGATCTCAGCCCCAGCCCATGTGACAGGGTGCGGCATCCCATTTAAGATTGCGTTTAAAAAAAATGTGGAGGTATGGGGCCCACACTGCCTGTTCACTTCTATAAAGATCCCCGGGGATTCTATCTAACCCAGGGGCTTTATTTGGTAGGGTCTTTACAATTGCAATGGACACCTCAGCCAAGGTACAAACGGGTTGATCAATGGGAACGGCTATAAGTCGAATATCAGTTATATTGCCGTTCATTGGTCGATCTCCTATTGTGCTCGAATATAGTTGTTTAAAATGAAGACGCCAGGCATCCTCATAGATATTGGGCTCTATGGCAGACTTACCCTCGACACATCCCAAGTGGATCAAGTTCCAAAAGCCTCTAAAGTCTTTTTGATCTAAGGCATTTTTCATTGCCTGCCATCTTTCCATCTCCCATTCTGCCTTTGCGCATAAGATCACCTTTTAAAAAAAAAAAGACCTACTTTCCCTAATAATTGTGCTGTCACCCTTTTTAAGGGATATCAAGAGCGCCTTTTTAGCATCTCTGCACTTCGTATTAAACAAAGGACTTTTACCCCTTGGTTGGTTGCTCTTCATTAATTTATTGATATAAAAGAAAGGTGCCAATGATGTAACAAATTCATGATGGAGGGTTGCTAGCTCTGCGTTGAACATCTCACAAACTCCATAAATGGTAAGAGGGATTACAGTTTCCAGCATGGAAATGACACAAAGGTAGATTTTGCGTATTGTTTCTTGGGACTGGGATATTGCACCCCAACGGATGTGTCTGCCTCCACCAACCACTGTTAAATTATCTTGTCCCACAGCTTGCTCCAATTCTGGGACTAGTATGTCCAAACACAGAACCAGAGGGTTGTGGTCACTTTCTGGTCGGGGAAGGACACAAAACTTTGTAGCTTTATGCCAAATTTCAGTATGTATTAAGATATAGTCTATTATGGATTCATGGGCTGGTTTGTTATAAGTAAAATAGCCCGGATTATCATCGGCAAACCTGCCATTGCAGGCCCTCAAAGAGTGTGTGAGAGTTAGGGAGGTCAGTTGAAGGACCAGGGGGGTCCATCCCCTTATAGGATAGGCATTTGCTGCAGGGATCAATAGAGTTGCATCTTCCTCGGACAAGATTGATAAAGGCAAACCATTTAGGGGCTCGAAGTGGCAGTTGAAATCGCCACCTATGATGGAAGAAGCTTCCCCTGAGAGAGTTTCCAACAAGGCTGCCAGATGGTCCAACGTCGGTGATGTATACCCATACTTTACTGGTCTTGAGTATACATTGATAATAGGCAAGTTGGGTAGGTCGGCCTTAGAGATGAGGATGCATTGGATATCCGGCGTATGAGTGTCAAAACGCTTTACTGTGTACCACAAATGGGAGCCCACCCAAATACACAGACCCCCAGATGGTCTACCTCTTAGCCCCTTCATTGCTGGCTCACTGTATGTTACGAATCCTAATCTATGTGGCGATTTTAAGGCCAAATTACCTAGAAAAGGCATATTTCGTGCTCGTCTACGAAATTGCCCCAATCCAGCTACTCAAGTTTGCCCCATAGTCCTGCTATATTCCAAGACAAGACCTTGGTGCCCTTAAAGGTTCCTTCCAACCCACCCTCAGGTTTGGGGACTGTTTCTTGCCCAGGGGGTTTAGCTGGAAAACCCAAATTTTCACATGAGGAGACAGTTGACTGGTAAATTGTACCCTCCTCCCTAGCTAGTAAACTATTAAAGTTGGAACTATCCACCAAGTGCCCAGGAACCTCAGGTACACTTGAGTAGCTTGTGCAAACCCCTCCTTTGCTCACATTAACATTCCCATCCTGGGGTGGGTGACCCAAGGGCTCAGCCTCTGCACCCGAGATAGAGTCAGCAGGGTGATTAAGAGTAATGAGCGGAGATGCCTGAATAGGCTCCAGTCAATCAACCATATCCAAGCTGCTGTATCTGTTTCTTAGAGGAATGTTAAATACAGGATTAAACCCGTCCAGCCCCAAAGTGTTGGTCCTAGTTCCACTGTAATGTCGCCCTTCCCCCATCCTATCCTGATGTCCCAATCGCTCACCTCGTGTTGAGGTAGTATAGAGGTAATTGAGGTCCAGGGCCTGTATGGAGGAATTGGGGCTGGAATATAGTCCCTTACAGATATGAGGGGCCGCCCACCTATCTCCAAAATTAACCACTATGCAGTTCCCTTGTATATCCTTCTTCCTCCAACCTACCCAGTTTACTCTACATGCAAAGAAAATTTTGCTGTGAATATTTGGAGGACGGGGCCTGTGGGTATTTAGCCAATGGGTGGTTTTGTTTTTCAATTCAGTGTAGGATTCTGACCTCCCCTCGGCTAACTCTGGGACCCTGGCCAAAACAACCACATATGGTACTGACTCCAGTGGCAAGGCAATGTGTGATAAAGTATTCATATAGTTATCAGAGCCATTTAGACCTCCCTGTGTCCTTGTTACAGAGTCCATTTCCGCGGGTTGGGGTTGTTGAATTCCTCCCCTCGAGGGGGCTCTGTTTCCCGTAGGCAGTCTTCCACTGTCGGTCGTTCCACTTGCTGCGGTGTTCTCACGCACAGGGCCTCCCTTTGATCCTACAGCGTGGGGGTCTGGATTCATGTTGGTGGCGATCTCGTCCCTACACCCCTCAGTAGTTGCATTTCCAGCCAGATTATTCCCCGGTAGATTGCTCTGTATCCCGTCAAAATATGTCGTTGCCAAAGATTCAAATTTCGTCAACCTCTCCTCTATTGCTAGGAGTCTATCAAGCAGAGGTTGCATAGTGGAGGTAATGAGGCCACCAATCTTTGACAAAAGTCCATCATCTACTAGCAGCGAAGGACCAGGAAGAGGGGCAGCAGATACTATATGCTCCTCTGGCAAGGCTGGAGTTGGATAGTTGGCATCAAGTAATCCTCCATGGTCATTCAGCTTCGGGATTTTGGGTTTTTTGCCCCTCTGTATGGCCTCTCCTCGCTTCTTTTTTGGAATTGCCCCCATCTTCTTTACAGATTTATCCCATGGGGCTTCCGGGGTTTTCCCCAATGCCGGACTGTTAGGAGCGCGGACGTCGATGATGGGGGCTTGGGTATTCTTACGCATAGTTCTACTTGGATGGTCACTATCCCCCCTTAAAGAGATGCACCCCCCCCCCCCCCAAAGAGGGAGGACTACCACCCAATTGCGGGGCTTGATGGACCATAGTCCCACCATTTGCTCTCACTGGAGTTCGTGCCATGATCAGCTCTCCCATCGACGAGCGTTTGGCAAATTCTAACTCTTGGGACACTCTGCGCTAGGTCAGAGCGATTTCATGTTCCAGACAGAGGTAGCCCTTGTGATGAATTGATCCAAGGTTCCGGCTACACGGCCCCCTGCCCCCACTTTCCTGCTTTTTCCTTCACGACAAGACATTTCAGTCTAACTAGTAGATGCACTAGAAAGAAAAAAAAGATTTGAAATCACCAACAGGGATGAAAATACTAATTGCTGACCTTATGTTCCAAGCGTTAGAGGGGTGGCCCAGCCCAGCCTCCACCGGTCACCAACGAGCACAAACGGGCCTGCCCTTGGCCCGGGCTTTGCCCGGCGCGCACCCCGCGAGTCGCCAAATAGCGCAGACACAAGCACATGTGTGCTCAATCACAGGGCTGCTGGTCCTGGAAGTACCCACACAGTGTCCACGGAGTCCACAAAGTCCCGGCTGCGAGCGGCACTTGAATATTAAGATGACACAAGTCTCACCATGATCACTCTATGAAGGACGGCCCCACTCTATCTTTATCCCACCATCTGACCACTCGTATATATTATAGCAACAGGTACCTCAGGCTAAGGTCGACAAGGCATATGTGTCTGTAGAGTTGCTCCAAACATCGGCTGATGTCACATCCACTAGAACCTCGGTGTTGCCAAAGCCACTTTAAGTTCAATGAGTGTCAGGCAAAACGCTTTACAATCTTGCCAGCTTTTAAGTTATTCACCGGATCAAAGTTTTAACAGCAACTTTACCTTTAGAGCTGTAGAAATACATGCCACATTAATCACTTCTGCAGCTCCTACTGCGTTGTACACCGCCGCATTACACCATGCTACTGCAGGGCCCCTAGCCCGCAAGATCAGTATCCCAGGTCTGGTTGAGGCCCTGTCCCATTCGCAGGTAGCCCCTGCTGATGATTTGGAAGGTCATGTTGACCAATTTAACGCCTGGGTCAGCCATGGGGTCGAATCCATCTCCAAACCCGTGTCTAGAGCCCAGCAGCGGGCGCAGCCCTCTCAACCATGGTACTCGCCTACGCTAAAAGATTTGAAGCGGAACTGTAAGAAGTTGGAACGGCTATGGAGGACAGCCTACTGCCCGCTAGCCAAATCTAAGCTTCGCTCTTCCCAGAGAATCTATTACAGAGCGGTGAGGAATGCAAAAAGCGAATACTATGCATCTAGAATTATGAAGGCAGACAACAATGGCAAAGAGATCTTTGCCATTGTACAAAGCTTTATGTTACCCCAAGCCGACCTTCCTACCTCCGCAAGATAGTGTGAGGAGCTTTCGTCTTTTTTCATCAATAAAAATCAAACTTATTGAAGAAGGATTAGCCTTGTCTGCCCCATCCTTACATCTTCCACCTGACGTTACCATCTGCTCCCCACCCAGTAGGTGTTTCTCCCAGTTTGCCCCAGTAGAACTGTCCGATACTCTCACCATCCTCAAGTCATTGAAATCTGGATCCCCGTCAGATCCCTGCCCGGCCAGGGTGCTGGCCGGAGTGGCGGATACCATAGGCAGGGAAGTTACCGATTTGGTTAACAGGTCGTTGCAGTCGGGTACAGTGCCGAGACAATGGAAGCAAGCTAAGCTCCTTCCACTGTTAAAAAAAAAAACATCGGCCGACCTACTTATAACGGCCAACTATCGGCCTATCTCCCTGCTACCAGCTCTGGCCAAAGTCTGTGAGACGGTGGTCTTTCGCCAACTGAATGCTTTTGTTGAAGATTCGGGGGCTCTCCACCCAGCGCAGTCAAGCTTCAGAGCATCATATAGTACGGAGACGGCCCTTGTTGAGGTGACGGAGGCCATCAGGGAATGTTTGGATAAGGGCGGCAGAGCGGCTCTGATTTTATTGGACCTCTCTGCCGCCTTCGATAAGATACCTCACCAACTTCTCCTGGTGCAATTAGCATCCATCGGCCTCTCCGGTACTGTGTGGTCTTGGCTGGAATCCTTTTTGAATTCTCGCTCCCAGCAAGTCTGGATGCCCCCATATTCTTCCTCGGCCAGAGAGGTTCAGATGGGGGTCCCTCAGGGCTCGACATTGAGCCCACTTCTCTTTAACATCTTCATGACCGCCTGGTCTTCTTGGCCGAAGAACTGGGTGCCAAGATTATGGCCTACGCCGATGACACCCAGCTTCTGTTCACCTGGGACGACTCGAACGTAGGTACTAAAGCAGCGCGAAGATGCCTAGCGGCCGTATTCACCTGGCTTGCCCAGGCGAAATTAAAATGTAATGAAGGGAAATCTGAAATCATATTATATGGGAAATTTCCCTCTCAGTTCACAGAAGCGCTGTGGCCCCCTGATTTCCCCCAAAACAGGGAGGCCCAGCCAAGAATTTCGGCATCTGGTTCGGAGAAGACCTGAGGTTCACATAACACATAAAAAGACTCACGGGTGTCTGCTTCGGGACCCTCAAGTCCTTAGGCAGATTTTTCCCTTTGCTCCCACAACCGGCTAAAGAAATGGTTGCCCGGGCACTTATCCTGTCCCGCTTGGACTATGCCAATGTGCTTTTTCTTGGCATCCCGGCATATCTGGTTAATAAGCTTCAACTTATCCAGAATGCCGCGGCGAGACTTCTTCTTGGCATTCCTAAACGAACCAGTATAAGATCGCAAATGTCCTCACCTCATTGGCTGCCAGTGGCTCAGAGGGTACAGTTTAAAGCCCTGGTTCTAGTACATAGAGCCTTACATGATTCTGGCCCCGCCTACATTAAGAAGAGAGTGGCCTTCCATATCCCTCGACGATCTTTAAGGTCGGCTGCCCAGCGACTGATGGTAATTCCCTACTTTCCCCGAGCTAGGATGGGCGGTCAGTCCCTCTCGGTTTAAGCAGCCATTCTTTGGAATGCCCTACCTATAGCGCTGCGGCACACTCTGGACGTAAGATGTTTTAAAAAACTTCTCAAAACCCACCTTTTTAAACAGGCCTATTAAATCTTTTTTTTGCCATCTATGTTGTATTGCTTCGCGCCAGGATACTCAGGAGTAGTTGTGCGCGCTACAAATCCCACCATAACATAACATAACATAACAGTGCAGTGCAGAGGGCACAGTGGCGTTCCCCCCCTGAGGAGGGGGGAGGTCTGGCTGCGGCTCGGCGGCTTCTATACCTGTGTCGTGGCTCAGCTGCTCCAATTTCTTCCACGCTCTCCACCGCTCCCAGCCCAGCCACTCACAATCTTCTCAGCTCCGCTCTATAGGCTCCGATTTTTGCGAGACGTGACCTTGTTGTCCTTGTTTGCGGCTCCATCTCGACTCCCGGTTCATGGGAGCACAGTTCTTAGCCCCCCGCGGCCAAGATATCACTCGCGGGCCCACAATTTTCACAGTCCGTAGCTCAGCTGCTTGCCGCTGCTCTCCTGCTCCCGCGCTCACACTGGGTCACTCGCAAAACCCGAGATATAGTATTCATTAAACAGAGCATTACCGATTGTATGCAACATTCTGCTGGTGGCTACTACCAAATGCAGATTTCTCACCTTTTGATTGGATAGCAAAGCAATGTCTCCAACAAGGAGGTCGGTTTGGGGAGCGGTCTTTAGGGACCTCCTGTTAGGGACCGAACAGGCAAAATGATCCTATGTCGACTTATGAATACATGCAGTAATGCTTGGTGAAGGTACTGACAGAAGCACACAGGGCTGCCTATCAGCTGGCCAAAACGAGGGAGCTAAAGTGGCTGTAGCTGGCTGCCTTTGCTCTGCCTTCGTTACATTTTTATAAGGCTGCATCAGCTTTCTTGCCAAAGATTTTAGATCAATCAAATGGCATGCCTATTAGGGAAGCCTGACAACTGAGTGGAACTAGTTAAATGCATATCAGCAAGTTGTTGAACGATGGTGTACTGGCAACAGCATGGGTGACAGAATCCATATGTAGAACATACTCTGCGCCATCCTGACCATCAAATACTTCCTGAACAATAGTGTTGATCATGTCCTCTGGCAAGGCTGGCAACACCTAGCAGATAAAAGGCATTCAGGGTTTGACATGACACACTAGCAGACAAAAACACTTTCTTGCCCAAAGTGTTGATTTTTTTTTACTGTTGGTACAGTAAATAAAAGGGGGAAAAATTACAGTTTACTTTGTTCGTGGAGGTGTGTAGTATAAGGCTTTCCGGGATTGGATGTTGCCTCCAACATTGTTCCTTACTTGGGACATCTTGCAATGGGGAGACTCTCAGCTGGAGCTAAAAATGGTTTTGACTAAGCCTCCAGGACTGAGACAATGAGGGTATTACTGAAAGAAAACAAGGATTGTTCAAGGGTTGATGAGAGCTCTTCTCCAGTCCCTCCGTTTTGGCAGCAGTACTTCTGGAGGGTGAAGGGTAGTTTGGGGTCAGATTTAGATGTTATTCAAGGTCTCCAACTTGTTCTGCGTGATGTGGCTAACTATGATGAGGCAAATAATTTGTTTCATCTCATTATGCAGATGCTCGCCTATATCTGTATGTACAAAACACCAGTGGCTTGGATACCTCACTGGAGTCCACCCTGGATGTGACTTAATGCTTCTATGAAGAAAAGGTTTTCTTTTGAAGAAGTAGTCTAAAGGCCTGCAGAAGTCCTGTAATTGCCGCTCCCCACAGAAGAGACTAAGGGTTTGCCGTAAACAGACCTGACGACGGCAATCTCACCAGAGATCAGCCCCAATTCTCGTATTCCGCAGTAATTATCTTCAGATGCATAAAGGAAAAGTTATACCAGGACTTGGAGTCATGCTTAGTCCTGAAGCACCATAAGCAGACCTCGTTTTGGTCGGTCAACAAAATCTGCTTCAGATACATGCAGCACAGCTTGAAACATATGGTATTCGGGTGATGCATCTTGCACACTGCCTACCACATGCTGCATGCAATTAGGGGCAGTGACTATTTGTTGCTGCCTCCTGTTCAATCCCTCACCCGATTACCCTTTGTGGCCATGTCAATATCTCATGACCAGGCAATCTGTCAGATTCCCCTCCTTCCCTTCACACGATAAAATGCCATCATCTGCTGACAAGGGGAGACGAGTCCTATTTCCACCACTCCCTGAGACTCCAATATATATTACATCTGCCTGGCTCACCATACAGTGGCACCAAATGTCAGGGATATACAACAACCTGCCTCTGTTGTTCCATTTGCCTCCCCACCCCTGCCAAAGCTTTACCCCAACTTAAACATAGTACCCAGTAGTGGCCATTGAAGCCATACTCAAAGCATGTTTATTCTACCTGAAGCTTGCCCTTTTCTGACAAGTAGTTTAAGTTCAAAAGAGTAACTCGAGTTATCAAAAGATGTGCGACAAGAATATCACATACACTGGTATACAATGTTAAGGACTCATTTGGAACAATGCACATTACCTCCACCTTTTTAAAATGCACAAATAAAAGGAAGGCATAGGAATAAACTGATGTTAAACATGGAAAGAAACAGAAGCTTCTACAGAGAAAGACAAATGTATATTTTGTATGTTCTAATGTATAGTTTTTCTGGGCAACTCCCCACCTACTCACCAGACGCACTGCCTTAATTACATTTATTGGACAAGAAGCGTGCAGAGGAATATTACCCACACATATCAAACGGATAAAGAAGGACTAAAACAGCTTGACGAGCTCCATTGAATTGAGCGGAGGTGCTATGCAGAGGCCAAGAGGGGACACCTATGAAATTCAGAGTGGTCATGAAGCTACTCCTTAAGAGTTGGCCTGACAAATAAATGTTGACAAGGCACAGGAAGGAGCCAACAGCACTCATACACAGAGTAACCAGGAAATAAAGCCTCTAGTCTGTTTTTAAAGAATGTATGTGCCAATGGCTCTACATGAGAAGGAGATAACTAACAAAAACAAAACAAAATACAAAAATAAATCTCTCATCCCCCCCATCTTAGTTCAGCAATGATTACACCATATCAAGAGTAGCTGCTCAACTTGAAAGCAGACTAGCTCATAGTCCTCTAGCTACTTTCATGTTATTGTCTTTGTGTGAGAAAAGTAGCCTTCCTTCCCAAGACCTTTTGCCAGCACATGGATCAGACTTTATCAATTTAAGGCACTGGGCAAGCAGACTCCTTTGAAACCTCTTTGCGCCACGGTCTCAGAGTTACCAAGGGACTGGCAAATGTGAGAATATCAAAAAGCTAAAGTGACCTTTACATCGCAGAGTTTCATGGTGAAACATTTCAAAATGCTACAGACAGGTGTGGAAAAGTAAATTTTGCCATGTTCTGTGTCCCTACGCTTCATCCATCATATGTTATGTGTGCATGACCAATATGCATATGTTATTCCCCATGTCCGATTAATGACGCAATTATAGTTGTGTCCACCTCTGATATGTCATTTTCCAGTCCTCGTGAATACTACGAATATCAGGCCTATGTAAAGTTATGTTGCCACGTTTCTCAGTGTGCACGTTATTCCATTATAAAGTCCCCGTTTCCAGGCCTCAAAAGGGCCCGGACATCAGATTCAGTTCCTGTCTCCTGAAAGCCTCGCTGAGGAGCGATACAGCCCCCACCTGTATCCTCGACCTTTCACTTACTTCCTGCCTCGCAGTGCCCGGTGCAGCTTGGCTCTGCCTTCGAGTCTGCCAAAAGTATGTTATAAGTTCCAGCTATCAGTTCAGTCCTCCTCTTCTGCATTCCTAAGCTACTGAACTGCATCAATAGTTTCCGTCATTGTCTAGCCTTCTCGTCTCCATGTTAGAGAAATACTGTATTTAATGGTCATTTAGTATTCTTCATCACGCACTACATGTAGAATAATGCATGGTCCAGTCTTAGAGTCAAGTTAGCTTTTCCCCTCATGACTTCTAGTTTATATCAACATGTTCCCTAAACATTAGATACCAGATAGGGTTTAGGTACATGTCGCTCCGACCCTCCAGACTCTAGTCTCTGCTCCTAGCACAGAGTTCGTAGCCCCCAGCTTCTCCTAGTAATACGTCATTGCCAGTTTACGCGCACCATTAGGTTAGAGGTCCCGGCTCCTTAGGTAGCCCCCTCCAATGTTTCCGCCCATTCATGACATATTCTGTTATGTTTGCACCACATGTCTATGTATACGCCCAGTTACACCTCTTTTTACTGTTATCTTTCGCGACTGCTACGCGTCACGCCTTCTGCTCCACCCACCCACTGCTACGCCTACTGCAATGTAATGCTATGTGTTTGCGCTATGTATATAAGTTGATGTTTTGTTATTAAAAGTTAGCGCGCTCATCCCAGACCTAGCCCCAGCAGCTGCTGGGCCTCTTTTCCCCTGCTGGGTCATCCTATGCAGGTTGTCCTGATCCTGTCCTTATGCTGTAATAAACCTGCAGAAACTCCTACTACCTCGAATCTTGACTCTTATTTTATTGAGCTATCTGTTATTCATTCATTCATTAAAAAATAGATCCGGTATTATTTATTTATATACCACATAATGGCGCCCGAATAGGGACTTGCCCTTTCCCCACGCGTCGGTGAAGCCACGCCGACCCCCTGACCCTCTGCAGTCGTGACGGAACCATACCGTGCACTGGCAGATATTTCTGCTCCAAGTATCCCTCAGGCCCACGGAGGAGACGGAGGAGGCGGTCCAGCATCCGAACGAGACGGTGGAGGAACGCGGCGAGTCCCGACCAGAGCCCAAGCCGAGAGTCCAAGGTCCGAGGTATCCGGAGGCCCACCTGTAACTGAAGTCCGAAGTCCGAAGTTCGTCATCCGTCGTCCAGTCCAGTCCGAGGCCTTCCGTTCCGTGCTGCCCGGTGAGTACCATTGCTGGGGTAGTATCTAGACAGGACCAATCTAAATTGACTCCTGGTCCGTGGGTTGGTGGTACCCAGACTCACAAACGAAGTGTTCACCTAGGTGGATACGGGTCTTGATGTGTTCCTTTATGGGACCGGTATGTTCCGTACTGTTACAGCAGTGCATCCAGTAACTCTAGTCTGTTCCGTTCTCGAGAAATTCTGTTCTGTTTCTGTTCTCAGTATTCCAGGTAATATTCTGTTCGAACTGTTATTTATAATGTTCTTCATGTATTTTACTGTCGTGGTATGAGTGTGATGTGATTTTGTGTTTTTATTGTGTATTGTATTGTGTCCAGATTACAGCTCAGTCATGCCTATATTTTCCAAGTTACGTCAGTTAAAAACTAGAAAGGGTCTGTTAGAGGAAGCAGTTCCTGTCCCGCCTAGGGACAGTCCAGGTCACTTTATGTATCAGAAACATGGCATAAGCGCCATAATGTATCTAGATTTATGGGTAGAGTATACCAAACAGTTAGAAGAAAAGTATAGATGGCCCGTATCGGGTACATGGGATGCCGAATGTATCATGCGAGTAGAAGAAGCATTATGGAAAAAGAAAGCCAGACAGTCACAGAAAGATGCCATCGAGTTATGGCGTAAAGAAGCTCATAGAAGAACTGAAAAGGAAGTCAGAAAGTCAGAGTTAAGTAGAGAATCCCAGGAACGAGCCCAAGAAAGAGAATTAATCGAGATAGGTGAACAAGTCAAAGCCGAACAGTCAGACAGACAGAGGCATGCCCTTATTAAGGGTATGTATCCTCTCCTTGCCGAAGGTTTGCCAAAAGCGACCCCAGAGGCATCCAGTAATTTCCCGCCACCATTAGTTCCGACCAAGCTACGTCACAAACCGACCGCAGCTGATATTTTTATTTCGTCCTATCTGGACGACACAGTCCCCGAATATGCAAATCCAGTTCGCGCTCCGCTAGTCCCTGTAAATCAGGCACTTCCTGTTCCTCCAGATACCGGGGTGCCCTTAACAGCTCCCCCGGCCCAGTCCGCCATACAAGTCCAGCCCACGTTACAATTACCGACCCTGCCAGGACGAAGAATGTCAGTCGACGATTCTAGTCTAGGGGCCGCAGGAGGAGGTCTTCCTCAAACCCCGCCGTCACACAAGCGTTTATCAGCACTCGAATTACATGCTCAAGCATCACAGCGTACTCCCAAAAGTAATAAGTCTGTCACAGAAATCAGACAAGCCCTTAACGAATGTGTCTATGATCCAGTTCCAGGCGAATATACTATGGTTTTATATTCCTTACGTGTAAGGAGAGTGACCGAGTATCTAGTCACCTTGCCGAATATGAAAGAAGATCTAGACAGAATATATCGTTTCATCCGTACAGGGGATGATCCAGAAAGTATTGGCGAGATTATGTCTCAAAGGAAAGCCGAGATCCAGCTCATGATATTAAAGTTCCTGATCAATTGTCTAATAAGAGAACAAGATTACCCGTCTAAAGATCCCGCCGAAATGAGAATCCTGACAAGGTGGAGTGATAATATAGCCGAGGGTAAGCACAAGACCGTTGGTGCCATGGAGAGTATGTACAAGAAAATTCGTAAAGAAATAGTAAAGATACATGACCAGCGTAAAGCAGCACAAGTAAGCGAGAAAGAAAGTATCTCTGATCCTGAAGAGGAAGACGAGAATTCCGCCAGAATAGCGTACGTAGGAAAATCTAGGTTTCCAGATCGCCATTTACGCCTAGAACACAAGTCTATTTTTCGTCATCCAGCACCAGAACTAGGTTCTCTAGAACAAGTATTTCAAGCTACCGACCACATTCTGAAATCACGAGTCGGTTACAGTGAATTAAGTACTATGCATGAACAAGAACTAGCCCGATCAGCAGTCCGATGGATTACTGATTCTACCACTTTTCCAGACGAAATAGTGGCACAAATGTTTCTGAAATTGCCCCCAGCCGAGCAACGACTGGTGGGTATGTATATGATCCAGTACCTCATTACTCTGTATGAGGGTCAACATTCTGATCCAGGCCCGTTACACAATGTCCTGAACGAGTTACTCCAGTATAGATGGAGAGGTCTAGGTACCGATTTAATTAGTGTCATTCTAGAACAGCGTCACAAATATAGAACGTTTCTGAATCCGCATTTTGTTCATGTCTCACCCCCAGAAAGTAAATCGTTTTACATAGACAGACAGAATCCGTTACGAGAAGTCCACCCAGTCCGAGGGACGGGTGGCGAAATGCAACGAGTGTTCGTATACACTCCAATATCAAAGATGGAACTTCTTGAAATGAAGAAATTAATTCCCTGTCATGACAAAGATCCAGCAGGGTTCCATAGAGAATTAAAAGACATGCTCCGTATGGGAGAATACACTTACCCAGATATCATTAAAATGTCAAAGGTCCTGTTACCCGCAGGGGTGTATGAAAAGTTAAAAGAAAAAGAATGGGAGGTGGGAGAGAAAAAGATCGATTGGGCAGCTCTAGAAGCTGAAGACAAGGCACGAGTACCAGGTACCGGTCTTGGAGATAAATGTAAAGAATTACCAGAATTATTGATTCAAGTTTTACCCAGATTATTGACAACGAGAAAAGAAGACTGGGATGCAATCTCAGCCTGTAAACAGAAACAAGATGAAGATATTAGTGATTTTTATTCTAGATTTGAAAAATGTTTTAGTATTAACAGTGGTCTCAAGACAAGTAGTGAGTCATACCCTCACCTTTTTGTTACTAAATTAGTCGAGAATTCAAGTCCACAAATTAAAAACCGAGTTTTGAAAGTCGAAAGCACCTGGCAAGCAAATACTCCGTTCCCAGATGCTCCAGATGCTCCAGTATCACCAGAATAGAATCAGGGAAGAGCAAGAACACGAAAGAAAACGTATGAAAGACACGAAAATGAAAGTACTAGTTGCACAATCTGTTCCTCAAGACAGTCAGAAGAGGGGTCCGAATCAAGCCAGTCATCCTGCAGCTCCCGTTAAAGGGAACTGCAATTATTGTAAACAGCCAGGTCATTTTATAAACGAGTGTGCAGTTCTGAAACACAACATAGCTACTGGTAAGACTAAAGAAAGACCACGTCCGCCTAGACAAGAACAAGTTTCACAGATTCCTCAGTCACAGAATGCACAACAGACAGTTACAGTACCGCAGCCTATTGCTGCAACACAGCACGTTACATCGCAGATGTACCAGTATGCGCAGTCTGAGTATCCAGAGTACCAGTCATATTCATGAAACAGCCTAGAGAGGGAGGTAGGCTTGCCTCTCATCGAGATACCTGTAGATCAAGAAGGTCCCTATGTTCACAGTCAAGTATTAGGGAAAGACAAAGTTTTTGATCGATACAGGGGCAAGTAGGACCACAATTAGTCATGCCGAAGTTCCAGGGGCTCCGCTCTCAGGCTCAAGAAATGTTTCCCTTGGATTTTCAGGAAAGCCAATAGTTAATGAGATTTCCAAGCCAGTTACTCTAGAAGTAGGTCCATTGTCCCGCACTACTGATCTGTTACTTACTAAGTCATGTCCAGAAAATCTGTTAGGCATTAAGACACTGAAAGAGTTAGGTGCAGTTATTTGCTGTTCCCCAGAAGGAATACGTCTGTTCCTACGTGACTTTAAGGGTCACTATGTATTACGAGATTTTGATTCAAGATTGTCTAATGTTCCGCAGCATTTATGGGCGCAAGGTCCAACTGATGTAGGTTACATGCAAATCACACCCCATCGTGTGACTCTCAAACCAGGTGTAGTGTTACCCCGAATCAGACAGTACAGATTGCCACCTGAGGCTGTAGCAGCCTTATCCAAAATTATTGACGAGCTCATGGCTCAAGGAGTAGTTATAGAAACTGACTCCAATGTATGTAATTCTCCGATCATTCCAGTCATGAAACGTACTGATCCAAATGCACCCCCAGTATATCGATTAGTGATTGATTTACGAGAGCTTAACAAATGTATTATTCCTCAGTACCCAGTTGTTCCAGACATCTCTTCCCTGTTAACAGCCATTGATTCCGAAGCCATGTTTTTCACTGTCATTGACCTCAAGAATGCATTTTTCAGTGTTCCTATTCATCCAGATAGCCAGTTTCTTTTCGGATTCTGTTTAAATGGAAGGAGCTATATGTTTACACGCGCTCCTCAAGGTTTTACAGAAAGTCCTAGTATTTATAGTCAAGCACTCAAGAGACAACTAGACAACATTCACATGCCAACTGACACTGCCCTGCTTCAGTATGTCGATGATCTACTGATCACAGCCCGTTCTGAACGTGCTTGCGAGCGAGCATCACTTACAGTCCTGTATTTTCTAGCCGAGATGGGGCACAAGGTGTCACCTTCGAAGCTTCAATTCTGTGTCCAGCAAGTGGTATACTTAGGACACTTGCTGTCCAAGAGGGGTAGGCAGTTGACACCTGACCGTATCCAGTTAATAGCGAGTCTTCCCCAGCCCAGAACCCAGAAGGAGGTACGTGCCTTTATCGGCCTTACTTCTTATTGTAGACAATGGATTCCTCAGTATGCATTTCTAGCCAAGCCACTGATACAGTTAACGACACAGGAGGCAGCCATATCGACTGTCCTCCCTTGGACATCTGAACATACACTTAGTTTCAACGAGTTAAAGAAAGCCCTATGCCAAGCTCCAGTTCTAGCTACACCGAACTACAGTAAGCCTTTTACACTTTTCGTTGCTGAACGGGAAGGTACAGCATTATCTGTTCTCACACAAGATCAAGCAGGACAATACAAGCCCTGTGCTTATTTTTCGAGCACATTAGATCCAGTCGCCCAGGCGTTGCCTGCTTGCCTCAAGTCAGTTGCAGCCACAGCACTAGCTATCAGACAAAGTGATTCCATAGTTTTAGGGCATTCCCTGACAGTACAAGTTCCGCATTCAGTAGAAGTTCTTTTAAACAGAACACAAACACAGCACTTGACAATTGCACGTTTAACAGGTTATGAATTGACACTGTTCCAGCCACACATAGAAATTAGACGCTGCAACGTTCTGAATCCTGCTACACTGTTACCATCAGTTAGTTTAAATCCTGACCCACATGACTGTGTGGAAGTAGTCAACATTACGACAAAGCCAAGACAAGACCTGACAGACATTCCGTTACCAGATCCCGACCTGACACTTTATGTAGATGGTTCATGTATGAGAACTAGTACAGGAGAACTAGTCGCCGCGTATGCAGTGACTACTGACACCGAAGTTATTGAAACACACCGTATTGATACCCTGTCCGCTCAAGCAGCAGAGCTAGTTGCTCTGACACGAGCCTGTATACACGCCAAGAACCTGAAAGTTAATGTTTACACAGATTCACGTTACGCATTCGGAGTTGTACACGACTTCGGAGTGCTCTGGCAGGAGAGGGGTTTTATGACTTCTCATGGAACCAAGATTCAGCATGGTCTCCTTATTCAAGCCCTGTTAGATGCCATACATTTACCGACATCTATTGCTATCATGAAGTGCAAAGCACATACGAAAGTTACAGACATTATTTCCCAAGGTAATGATCTAGCAGACCGCACAGCTAAGCTTACAGCACAGACTCCAGACATTCCAGTTAATCAGACACATACTCCAGATCCGACTACATGCATGACAGTTAAGGACCCTACACAAGACGTCATAGATATCCAGTTACATGCTACTCCCGAGGAAATCAAGAAATGGTCTGAACAAGGAGGGGTCCAGACAGATCAAGGATGGTTAACGAAGGGTAGAGCCACATGGTTTCTCCCCGACTCTATGGTTCAAGTCATTATCAATACCGCACATAGTCCAGCACATTTAGGAGAAAAAGCTATGTTAGACAGTATCCAGAACATTTGGTTCAACAAGCATTTACGAGCTGCAGCCAAGCAGAAAGTCCGTACCTGTATGATATGTTGTCAGTTTAATCCAGGTAAAAGTGTCCCGGTGGAACAAGGTGGTTTCCAGCCCCCTGACCACCCTTTTGAGGTCCTCCAGATGGATTATATTCAGATGGAGCGATGTCGAGGTTTCAAGTATGTCCTTGTAGTAGTATGCGCTTTGTCCAGATGGACAGAAGCATATCCGGTCCCAGATTACACAGCCGCGACCACTGCCAAGCAGTTGGTTCGTGAATTTTTCCCTAGATATGGACTCCCTAGAGTCGTATATTCTGATAACGGTCAGCCATTCTCCTCAGAGTTAATGAAGCACGTTTCCCTTTTGTTAGGGTACCAGTGGAAGTTCCATTGTGTACGCCATCCTGAAGCAGCCGGTCTCGTAGAGAGACATAATCAGACTCTGAAAATCCGAATTGCTAAAATATGTAAAGACAAAGGTGTGGACTGGCTAGTAGCTCTGCCAGTCGCTTTGTTTTATATGCGCATGGTCGCACATTCCAGATCAGGTCTGTCCCCGTATGAGGTCGTATTCGGCCGCCCCCCTAACATGTGGGGTACTCCTAGACCCCGAAGTATTACCGATGTTTCATGTAATATGCTGACAGATTACCTAGCTTCCTTGATGTCTGCCCTCAACTCATGTCGTTCACAGGTTGCTGCCGCCTTTCCAGACAATACCGAGGTGGCACCGCACGAGATCGTTCCAGGCTCCCTTGTGATGGTCCGAAATTTTGACAGATCAAGTCCGCTGGAACCACGTTGGAAGGAGCCACGTCAGGTCCTCTTGACCACCCGAACTGCCGTCAAGTTGGAAGGCAGGAAAGGATGGGTCCATCTTTCTCATGTAAAACTTCTCAAAGGATTGAAACCAGTTTCTAAAAACATTTCCAAGGATTCCCAAGATTCGAAAGATTGCCAGAACATTGTTTTAAAGGACTGTCCCGCACAAGACATTATTACAACCCCTCCCTTGTTAGAGAAAACTCCGCAACAGGAGTATAAGTTAAAGCTCAGGTCTAGTAAAATAAGTCAGTCAGTTTGATTGTATAAGTCCTCCCCTAGGTGAAACGGTTAGACTGTTTCTGACATGTATAAAATAGACCCCCATAGTGAGAGAGTCAGTCAAAGCTCAATCAAATGTATTGTTTTTCTGAGTTTCATATTAGTCATCAGCATCTTGATTTCCTGCACCAGCTATGCGTTTTATCTGTATTGTCCAGTTCCTCATGCTAATATGTCTGCTAATGCTACAGTAGAGCACACGTTTAGTGATCTGCCTCCTCACGAATATTCTTACCGCCTCGCTATGCGCAACAACACATTTATCCGTATGTTACATTATTCACACCAGACCAGCAATGCCACTAATTGTTGGGTGTGTGGTCGACTCCCCCCTTTCCAGACGCCGAAGGGAGTTCTGCCACTCTTTCCTTATCCATTCTCACATAATGGTTCGTGTGGAGCATGGTCCACGTTAACGTCATCCTCAACAGATATGTCTTTTCTTAACAGTACATGTTTTCCAGACAAGCAAGGTCTCCCCCACAGAACAGGTTTAGATCTAGAAAATGAAGTATATAATTTAGGTAATTATTCGTCGAATTTCATGGTCCTGAATGTTCAGTCTGATACTACTCCAGACTTACCTGCTATTTCAGTACTACCAGTCAAAGGCGAATTATGTGTCCGTAGTTATGGTTCCGTACATGTAGGACATAGTGATTGTACTACTGTTATCCAGTATAGTGACAGTGGGAAATCTGTTTTCAAAGCTTCACGTCATTCTTATTTTATTTGTGGTCAAACTGCATATGTTCGTCTGCCCCTCGATTGGGAGGGAACCTGTTACATTGCTTTCCTACTGCCACCTGTTTTCCTAGCCCCATCTGATTATCACAGAAACACACATCTAGTACACATTAGACATAGAAGGGAGTCCCCAATTGTCGATTATACTGAAACTACTCTAGAACAGTATACAGATTTCAATAAAGGTTTCTTCTTCTTCGTAGGACCTGTCCAGAATAGTAAACTGATCCGTAGGTTAACAAGAACCCTTGAAGCTGTAGTAAATGAGACTGCCTCTGCTCTAGGTAACTTAACCGAAGAACAATCTGCTATGAGATTTGTCGTTTTGCAAAATCGTCTCGTCCTTGACGTCATACTGGCCGATAGGGGCGGGGCCTGTAGAGTCATCGGATCTAGTTGCTGCATTTTCATTCCAAATAACGCGCCGTCTGTTTATTCAGCTATAACCAGACTCCATAAAATTGCCCATCTGTTACACCAAGATCCAGGCGCCTGGACATGGTCCGGTTGGTTCTGGAATATAATTTCCGCATGGGGATGGAAAGTCCTGTCCTTTTTAGGTATTGCAGTAGCGATCATATTTAGCTGCTGCCTCTGTATACAATGTGGCCCTGCGATTTGCAGCATGTGTGCTACCTCTTGTATTCCTAGTCCCAAGCCCCGTTCTAAATCCCGTTCCAAGACAATTCGAGACGAGCAAATGGTACTGTATGAAATGATAGATGGTATCATGAAAATTGATGTTTCCTGATGGAAACGTAGTGACAAGGAGGGAATGTGGAAAAGTAAATTTTGCCATGTTCTGTGTCCCTACGCTTCATCCATCATATGTTATGTGTGCATGACCAATATGCATATGTTATTCCCCATGTCCGATTAATGACGCAATTATAGTTGTGTCCACCTCTGATATGTCATTTTCCAGTCCTCGTGAATACTACGAATATCAGGCCTATGTAAAGTTATGTTGCCACGTTTCTCAGTGTGCACGTTATTCCATTATAAAGTCCCCGTTTCCAGGCCTCAAAAGGGCCCGGACATCAGATTCAGTTCCTGTCTCCTGAAAGCCTCGCTGAGGAGCGATACAGCCCCCACCTGTATCCTCGACCTTTCACTTACTTCCTGCCTCGCAGTGCCCGGTGCAGCTTGGCTCTGCCTTCGAGTCTGCCAAAAGTATGTTATAAGTTCCAGCTATCAGTTCAGTCCTCCTCTTCTGCATTCCTAAGCTACTGAACTGCATCAATAGTTTCCGTCATTGTCTAGCCTTCTCGTCTCCATGTTAGAGAAATACTGTATTTAATGGTCATTTAGTATTCTTCATCACGCACTACATGTAGAATAATGCATGGTCCAGTCTTAGAGTCAAGTTAGCTTTTCCCCTCATGACTTCTAGTTTATATCAACATGTTCCCTAAACATTAGATACCAGATAGGGTTTAGGTACATGTCGCTCCGACCCTCCAGACTCTAGTCTCTGCTCCTAGCACAGAGTTCGTAGCCCCCAGCTTCTCCTAGTAATACGTCATTGCCAGTTTACGCGCACCATTAGGTTAGAGGTCCCGGCTCCTTAGGTAGCCCCCTCCAATGTTTCCGCCCATTCATGACATATTCTGTTACGTTTGCACCACATGTCTATGTATACGCCCAGTTACACCTCTTTTTACTGTTATCTTTCGCGACTGCTACGCGTCACGCCTTCTGCTCCACCCACCCACTGCTACGCCTACTGCAATGTAATGCTATGTGTTTGCGCTATGTATATAAGTTGATGTTTTGTTATTAAAAGTTAGCGCGCTCATCCCAGACCTAGCCCCAGCAGCTGCTGGGCCTCTTTTCCCCTGCTGGGTCATCCTATGCAGGTTGTCCTGATCCTGTCCTTATGCTGTAATAAACCTGCAGAAACTCCTACTACCTCGAATCTTGACTCTTATTTTATTGAGCTATCTGTTATTCATTCATTCATTAAAAAATAGATCCGGTATTATTTATTTATATACCACACACGGCTCAACTAAAGGCACCCTGAAGGAGAACTAAACATCACAGCGGAAAAATTCTAACGTTGTATGACACAGGTCAGTCAATGGATGGAAAGAAATTGCCCAAAGCTCAACAGAGATAAGAGTGAAGTGATGATACTAGGGGGTGACACAAACATCTGGTCCCCCACCTGGTGGCCCAAGGACTTGGGTAGATGCCCAGGATCATCAGAAAAAGTGAAGAATTTGGGTTTCACTCTTGACATGAATTTATCATTTGAAGACCAAGCCAGTAAGTTGTCTTCAACACTCTGGTATATTCTAAAAATTATTTAAAAAAATCTTCCATATCTACCACAGGATTCACGTAAAACAGTAGTAACAGCATTAGCTTTGGCGAGACTGGATTACGGAAACGGTTTATATGCCGGAGCTAGGACAAAAATTATAGACAAATTACAATGTCTACAAAATGCAGCAGCCAGACTGGTTCTAGGCATACCTAAATTTGAGCCGATTAGCCATAAACTAAAGACTTTGCATTGGCTGCCAATTGCAAAGAGGGTGAAATTCAAAGCACTATGCCTGACCTATAAGGCATTTCAGGGAAAAGGATCACAATTTTTGAGATATCATCTGAAACAATATGAACCAACGAGATCTCTGAGATCCGGCCAACTGAAACGAATTACCGTTCCCAGATTTAGACGAGCAAGCTGGGGCGGTAGAAGCTTCCTTGTACACGCAGCACGCACCTGGAATCAGCTACCTCTTGCCATAAAAACCTGCCCATCTTTGGAATCCTTTAGAAAGGAAGTAAAAACATGGCTATTCTCTGCATAACTTTAGACACCGCTCAAGGAATGGAAGGATTTATCATAGCGCCAAGACGCCCGAGGGCATTCACGCGCTTTATAAATCGACAAATCAAATCAAGCTGGCATAAGGAGGGGCCGCTATCAACATACGACAGTCACTACATTCTGTAACTTCATGGAGAATTAAGGTTTAAAGAAGAATCAATGTGGAATCTACTAATTGCAATAACTTCTGAAGTTCATGGTTTCCATTGTATTGAAAGAGAAAGGGTAAAGAGCATTAATGTAGCTAAGACATCAAGTATTTAGTGTTACAAGCAACAAAAGCTGTGCTGGGTGTGTGGTATAGCAGGACAAGACGGCAGACTTGCCCTCCTAGGGCTCATATCTTCAACCCCATGAATCCTAAACCATCCTGACACTACTCCCAACTCTACTCACCCCTGATGGGTAGCCAGTGTTTGAGAGGCAGTGGGAAACCAGTAAGACCCAGGGCCAGCAATTTCTGAAAAGAGTGTGGCAGGGAGGTAGACCCTTGGTTGCGATGTGCTGAGATGAAGCAGGGCTGTTTCAGTTCTGACCAGAGTAACACCAAAGTGCTGAGGCAACTGCATGAGGAGGTAGCAGCTGCAGAGCTCTGTGGACCCAGAAGACTGAGGATCAGATGGTGAGGAGAGGGTGCAGAGGGTCCGGGAGGGGCATCTTTGTGAAATTATGGTCAAGGATGAGCTTTAGTGATATTGGGCAATGAACCGCAGTCTCGGAACTTCGTGAGAGATGACACTGCCTCAAGATACCGGAAGCCCTCTTGTGCAGCAGTTGGCGGACCAGCCAGTGGGAAGGGCAGTCTGGCTGTAACAGGGCCATGCTGCTGTGTGGTTGGTACTAGGTATGGTGGTACAGTACAGGGAAGCCCCTGTTTGGGGTATCGGTGCTGCCTTGAGATTCCCTGTGTAATTTCCTGGGCTCACCTCCCTGGAGTTAGGGGGTGATATGAAGTGCAGTGATCTGCCATGCATGGGCTACACCACTGGAGGCTGTGACCTCAACCTCTCCAGCCTGCATAAACTGTGCGTGGCCCTCAGGACTCAGCCTTGTAATTCTGGGGGGGGGGGGGGGGGGGGGAAATGTCCTGCCTGGTGAGGCTAGATTGAGACAAGAGCAGACTTCTGTTTCCAGTGCCGGATTCCAACTGCTTATGTGGTGTTGAATACTTTCTTCCCAAGTCTCACTGCAACTTAGTGGGTGGGCTCTGCTGAGGCTCTTGTGCTGTGGAGCTTCGGTGTGACCCAGCTGAGTTCCAGAAGGGCACCTCTTATCTCCTTGGTGCCAGAGGGTGCACTAGATGGAGACTGATGCCTAAAAACCTTTTGCATTTGGGCTAGAGTCACCCTGGCTCTAGGATATTTAGGGAGGCACAGGGTAGACTTCTGTAAAAGCTCCTCAACCCTCAGTTGGGAGACGGCGCCAGACTTACGGTTTGACTGTTGGGTTCTTGGAGCCTTCCTTGACGTCGATGGAGGACACTCCTCACCAGACGGACTCCTCAACCGGTCCCTAGACTTTGATGAGGATTAATGTTGCCGCAGTTATTCAGAAAAGCGAGCTGCCAGGAATTTGATACAGGGCTCTTTCAATGCCTTTGGTTGAAGAGGCTGGCAGGAGCAGCAGTCCTCGGAGTCGTGATGTTCTCAGACGCACCACAATTAGACAGTATATGGATCCGTGATCAACATTTGTCTATCACAAGTTCCGCAGGGTTTAACCCAGCCGACAATGCTTGAAAAAGCACACTATTCGCTCATCGAGATGGGCCCAAAAAAAGTCCCTAAAACGCTCTGGATCCGAGCTGCAAGTGCAGAAAAGAAGGAATTGATGATGGCGAGGGGATTATATGGACTCCATTGACAATGTCAATACGGAGTCGCGCGATGTCCTCTGCCAGTGCGCAAATCTGCTGAGGGGAAAAAATTCCAGATCCAGTCTCATGCCTGGGGAAGATTCTAAAGTAAAGAAACTGAGGCTATATGTCTCTATCAGATATAGCAGGATTATAGCCCATAATCCTCACTGTGGTGGAGCAAAGCACTTGAACCTCACTATCTAGGACCACCCCAATTAATAATAGGCTCTATGAGGTGAGCAGACAGGACCAGGATTCATTTATGCTGAACCCCAACAATTTGACCTATCTGCCTGTTTTCGGTCGTGAAGAGGTGGCCCATGAATGACTACGGTGAACCTGCCTTCAACTGTCAGTCATTGGTGTACGGGAATACAGAAGTACTAGTTACTTACCTTCAGTAACGTAATATCTGGTAGAGACACAGTCTTGCCGCAGATTCCTTAACTTTTAAATTCTCCCAGTGCGTCAGACTGCATCCGCAAACTTTTCAGCAGCAAATCTACATGCCAGGGGACGGTGCCGTACAGCTCCGCAATGACGTCTCCTGATGTGATATAAGCGCTGCCATATAAGTCCCCTCCGGCACGAGGACGTCAGTTTCTTCTGTAAAAAAACTTCCGCGCCAGAACAAGGAGCCACCGAAGAAACTGTCTGTGGAAACAGTGTGCCCAAATAGGATAGAAATCTTTGAAACACTTATTAAAATAAACATGAAATGGAATGCTAATACCAGTCCAAGAGTTTAAGGTAAAAACCCCACATTAACCAACAAAGCCTAGGCTACGTGTAACCCTGCACCCTAATGCACAACCAACCTTGCAAAGGAAAACACAGTGGAAGGTATAATAATACCTAGACAAGACTCATGAGGCAACAACAAGATGTTTGTTGAATCACCATTATGTGAGATAGAGACTCCTGGTGCATAAACCAGTATTGAAACAGGGTATAGCCCTGGTCTCACAGGTTTTTCACGGAGCGTGGAGGAAGGGCAGGGCGTTAAGGAATCTGTGGCTATGCTGCCTCTACCAGATATTACGTTACCGAAGGTGAGTGAGTTGTACATCTGATAGAGACATCTAACCACAGACACCTTAACTTTTGAATTAAATACCACAGCTAAAGCCCCTGGAGGAGGGTCTGCAAACTAATCCTATGAAAGTTCTCAAAGAGAACCAGCTGGTCATAACTAATAACCGACAAAATGTACATAGGAATAGCATAACAAGAGCATGGTTCTTAATAGAATCCGAGATCACTGTCACAGAACATAAATATTAACAAACCCGACCGGCCCGAAAGAATCAGGCCTCGAGGGAAAAGGGGTTAACCTCTAAACAACCATCTGACAGTTATCAGACATTATCCTCCATCTCCCAAGGGAAAAGAGAACTTGTTGACCAAAAGGGCCAAGTACAAGACAAAAGTCATGCAATCCGTATTCTTCATGACAATAAACAAATCGAGAAAGAGCCGCCTTGATGAAATCCAACAAAGACTCATTTCCATTACACCAAGGTGAATGAACATCCCAAAAACTGGAGGCATAATCCATACACCTAGAAAGATGAACAATAATACTACCCTGGTATAAAGAACTTTGTTTTAACAAAACGACCAAAGGGCCAAGTACAAGACTAAAACCATGCAATCTGTATTCTTCACGACACAGAACAAATAGAAAAAGAACTGTCCTGATAAAATCCAAAAAGGACACCAAAACTCATTCCCATTATACCAAGGTGAATGCACATCGACGCAAAAACTGGAGATATAATCCATACACCAAGAAAGATGAACAATAATACCACCCTGGTCCAAAGAACTTTGTTTTAACAAAACGGCCACTCCAAGATTACGTACTGCACTGTAAAGATGTTAAAAGACTCCAAACAGATTTGAATGTTGTCTAGGTATATATACACACACACACATATATATATATCAACAAATCCGTCTCAGTTGCCCAGTCCAATGGCGCTCTAATATCGGTGCACGACTCCAAGCAGAGCCCCGCTTGTATTAATTGCACAAATCCTCTTTGAAAAAGAAAGAGAAGAACGAGTCGGCACTCACGGAGTTATATCGCAATCCTCTTAATTTCTTTGTGATCACAGCCAGCATAGCAAAAAACAAACCAACGCGTTTCGCAACAAAAAGTCGCTTGTTCACGGTCGTAACTACAAAGTGTTTGGCCCACCTATATCGGGCGGACTCACCAGACATTTCCTGTATGTGATCTCACTTCCTGTTAACTTCACAGGAAGTTGGATGGGAATTGTAGTTTTTTACAATTTGTTAAGGGTGAAATAACATTTTATCGTTAGTGCATTTTGCATGGAGGTGTAACCGGTAAACAGTGTAGATTGTTATTAAAATATATATCTACACCTCGTTTTTTTATTTTTTAATATCGAAGACCAAATATGTGTTACACATTTGCACACAGGTATGTATACATAATAGCTAAACAGAACTGAGAAATCAGTCTAAAAATTATTATTGCAAAAGGTATTGCACCTATTAATGCAGTACCGAAAATATTTTTTTTTTAAACAAAAATAGATACATTAAAAAGACACCGTGTGTGTAGGGTGTGTGTGTGGTGTTGGGTGTGGGTGGGTGTGTGGGGGGTGGGGGGGTGTGTGGGGGGTGGGGGGGGGGGTGGGGGTGTGTGTGGGGGGTGGGGGTGTGTGTAGGGGGGGGTGTGTGTGGGGTGGGTGTGTGGGGTGGGTGTGTGTGTGGGGTGGGTGTGTGGGGTGTGTGTGGGGGTGTGTGTGGGGGTGTGTGGGGTGTGTGGGGGGTGTGTGGGGGGGTGTGTGGGGGGGTGTGTGGGGGGGTGTGTGGGGGGTGTGTGTGGGGGGGTGTGTGGGGGTGTGTGTGGGGTGTGTGTGGGGTGTGTGTGGGGTGTGTGTGGGGTGTGTGTGGGGGGTGTGTGGGGTGTGTGTGGGGGGGTGTGTGGGGTGTGTGTGGGGGGGTGTGGGGGGTGTGAGTGGGGGGGGGGGTGTGGGGGGGTGTGGGGGGTGTGTGGGTGGTGTGTGTGTGTGTGAGAGAGTGTCTTAACTTTACCACGCATTACAACAGCATGGAAAACAAGCATTTACAATGCAATGGTTTTGCCTTTGTTAAAGTTAGAGCTATTGGCATTGCTCTTGACATTATTTTTATTTATTTTTTTTTAAACATAAATAAATGGCATTGTCATTTACAATGCCACTAGCTTTATCTCTAGCAAATGACACAAACAAACACACACAGAGCCCCCCCACACACACCCACACAGAGCCCCCCCGCACACACAGCCACACAGAGCCCCCCACACACACAGCCACACAGAGCCCCCCACACACACAGCCACACAGAGCCCCCCACACACACAGCCACACAGAGCCCCCCACACACACAGCCACACAAAGCCCCCCACACACACAGCCACACAGAGCCCTCCACACACCCACACAGAGCCTTCCACACACACCCACACAGCACAAGCAGGCAACAGGGGCACACGGAGGCACAAGCAGGCAACAGGGGCACACGGAGGCACAAGCAGGCAACAGGGGCACGAAAACGAAAACGGAGGCACAAGCAGGCAACAGGGGCACACGGAGGCACAAGCAGGCAACAGGGGCACACGGAGGCACAAGCAGGCAACAGGGGCACACGGAGGCACAAGCAGGCGACAGGGGCACACAGAGGCACAAGTAGGCGACAGGGGCACACAGAGGCACAAGCAGGCGACAGGGGCACACAGAGGCACAAGCAGGCGACAGGGGCACGAAAACTGAGGCACAAGCAGGCGACAGGGGCACGAAAACTGAGGCACAAGCAGGCAACAGGGGCACACGGAGGCACAAGCAGGCAACAGGGTCACGAAAACGAGCACAAGCAGGCAAAAGGGTCACAAGCAGGAATTGTAATTTAGACGGGGCTGAAGTGGAGAATGGTCAGTAGGGAAGTAGTGCGGCTGGTGCAGTGGTACCAGGCTGAAAGGTGAGAGGGGCTGTCTGCACCCCAGTTTGGACAGTTTCCACTACCTAACAGGGATTGGTGGGAGGGGGCGTACTTCTTGCTTGCTTTAGGGCTGTTACTTCGGGGACGCAGTGCACGCTCTTGCCTGCTGCCTGCTGCTGCCGGGACACGACAACAGGCAGGGAGAGGACAGGCTGGGAGAGGGCAGGGAGGGGACAGGCTGGGAGAGGGCAGGCTGGGAGAGGGCAGAGAGGGGACACGCTGGGAGAGGGCAGGTTGGGAGAGGGCAGGCTGGAAGTGGACAAGCTGGGAGAGGACAGGCTGGGAAAGGTCATGGAAGGGACAGGCTGGGAGAGGGCAGGCTGGAAGAGGACAGGCTGGGAAAGGGCAGGGAGGGGACAGGCTGGGAAAGGGCAGGCTGGGAGAGGGCAGGCTGGGAGAGGGCAGGCTGGGAGAGGGCAGGCTGGGAGAGGGCAGGCTGGGAGAGGGCAGGCTGGGAGAGGGCAGGCTGGGAGAGGGCAGGCTGGGAGGGGGCAGGCTGCGAGAGGGCAGGCTGCGAGAGGGCAGGCTGCGAGAGGGCAGGCTGCGAGAGGGCAGGCTGCGAGAAAGTCCGGAAGAAGGAAAAGGTGTCATTGCACCTCAAGCCCTCACAGGGGATGCAGAAAATCATTCTTTGGATAGGTAACAAATAATGAAGCCAAAAGGATGGGCCAACCCACTCATCCATCACTACCATGCCTTACACAGAATCGTGCCAAGGGTGCACACTGGTGATCTGTGCATTTCACGATCAGGTTCCACCCCCTTCCTCGCTGACACTCTTAATCACAGAGATGTCACATGCACTAGGAACACTTACTCAGGCTGCCTCCGCCGGCTGCTCCTGCGCTGTGCGAGGCCTCGCGGGGCCCCCCGGCTGGCACTGGGGCGCCCCCGGGGCCGGCTCCGGGCGGAGTGCACCCGCTTTGCCTCTCAAAATGCCCCGGGTTAGAGAAATAGTCCCGCAGACGCGGCAGCTCGCGGCCGCTCTCCAGCAGCTCAGTGTGCAGCTCCAGCGCCGTCAGCACCAGCTGTTCCCGTAGGAGTTGAGCGGCCAGCACATCCAGCGGCACCGAGCGCGGCTCCGCTGCAGGGCCCGTGGGAGGGGCCGGTACCGGGGGTCCAGCTGGTGACAGAGCAGGCTCCGAGCCGCCTGACGGGGACAAGAGGTCTGCCGCGGTCTCATCTTCCTCTTCCGAGTCGCTCAGGAAGGGGTTAACTGAGGCCCCGGGAGCGCCAGCCATGGCGAGGCACCGGGCTCTACTTGACGACCTCGCCCGACACCAGCGCAGACCGGGAGCGGTGACAGCTGAGCAACAGCGCATGCGCAGCCCTAGGACAGCCAGGCCAACCCACGGTACCTGTCAACAGAGACAGAAAAGAAGGACTAAACCTGACATCTGCAAGGGGAGCCTGCGCACGAGCTGTCTCGTGACACCCCTTTTCTTTGTTTATGACATTTCTTCTCACGTGACCTGCTCTATGTTCTGGGGAGCGGACATAAAATCCAGATGGGAGAGGCTGCGTTGGTGGTCATTCGTGAGAAAAGCGGACTTCGCCTCTGTCTTATATTTGCTGCTGCGCACTCTCAATATAAGGTTCCCCATATGCAGGCGAAAATCTAGAGTGGGTGCAAGTTACCCAGGGATATAAGAAACGGGGAATGGAGTCAAAGCATCTAACCACGCCCAAACGGTGTTGAATCGGCCAGCTACACCTAACATGGCGGGACATTAGGTCCGACGTGTGGATATATGCGGCCTAGTGTTTGATTTTGTGAATCTCCCCTGCGCTTAGTGATAAGTAAATACACAGCAAAATAAACGTAGCATTAGTTCGGAATCTGAAACGATTTCTTCTGGCGGACGAAGTTATAATAGTTTATGCACCAATTTTAGCAGTGGTTAGAATACAGAGGTTCAAAATATTCTTTGTTGAGCAAATAACTGAAATAACAAGCGGGAGGGGGCGGGAAAGGGGGAGGAGAGACGCTGACGACGGCCGGCCGGAGCACGAAGGCGGGCACCAGGAAACAAGCGGGAGGGGGAGCAAGGGAGGTGCCGGCAATGCCGGAACAGACTCGGGGGCGTTCCCGGCGTCGCGTGACGTCGGCAAAAGCCAAAGAATGTCGGGAACGCCCCCGTGTCTGGTCCGGCATTGACGGACAGGCCCCTCGTCCAATGGCAAGGCTCCATTTACGGAGCCAGCCAATGAATGAGGAGGGCCGACCCAAAGCACACTACAATTCTCATCAGGTTTTCGCCTGCGCGAAAAAGATGCGCAGAGCGCATCTTTTTGGCGAGGCAAAACCTAAAAAGGGCACGGTCATATTGCACGCTTTCAATAGCTTGGCGACAGAACTCAAAGGCCCCATGGTCTCACCCCTGCTAACAACAATGAAAGCAAAGCTACTCCCAACAATAGCTTACGGGAGCGTCCTACATCATGGCAAGAGCGTACAACTCCTGGCCAAAATTCAAACAAAAATCTACAAACGTGTATTTGCGCTACCTAGCAATGCATCACCCGCACAAGTTAGACTTGAATTTGGCTTGCAATCCCAAGTGCTGCTGAAAAAGTACGAGACCATAAAACTTTGGTACGATGTCAGGATGAACCAAGAAATTGCGCTACATCGTGCCTTGTGGACAATAATTAGTAAAAGTCATAACTCTCACTACGCCAAGTATCTCAAATCGTCATTAGAATTAACCGACTTGACTGCACTTTGGGAATCCAAGATTCCAGTATTCTCCTTCAAACAGCTGGTAAAGAAAGCTGCCAACAGGCATTAGCTGCTCGACGATAAATTAACTTTCAGTCGTCGGTCAAATGCCTGGATGACAATTCAATCATACAAAAAACCAGCACAGGCAGCCTTCCTAGACCTTGCGTTTTCACCAGTTATCAAACGGAAATACCTCAATTTATTCTGGGTAGCTTCCCAACAAATGCTGAGTCACCAAAGTGGAAGCCCCGAGAATGTGATGGATACGGTCTATGTGGCACAGGAAGACAAGACCTTATCCATCTGATCTGTATCTGCCCGGATCTGATCAGGGAACGTCGGAGCTGGTTAAAAACCAAATTTAAGGAATATGGAACACGCACCTGCCGGTCCGCGATCCTACTAATCCTATGCTCCGTAGATCCGCAACTCATCTGCAAAGCAGTCAAATTCATTGACAATTTCGAGAAAAAAAAAGAACTCTCGCAAAGTCTTGAACCTGGAACATGCCTATCTTTTTAACTTGAAAGACACTTAGTACATTGCCGTATTTATACTTTGTAATGGTTTTTATTAACTATACAATAAAGTGCTTACTTACTTGATGTGTGTGTGAGTGTGTGTGAAGAGACTGCGTCGGAGGGGACTTATTTGGCACAGCTGAGTCACATCTGGAGATGTTTTCATTGCGGCACCGTCACCCGGCGTGCAGAGGCGCTGCTGAAAAGTGTCCGGATCCAGTCTGACACCTGGGGTGAATTCAAAAGTTAAGGAATCTGCAGCTAGATGGCTCTATCGGATGTCCTGACCAAAAGAAGATGGGCAGGTATCACACCATCAATGTTTGTGAACAACTGAGGGCAGAGGTGAGACCGAAGTGGAGCATGGGAAATTTGAATTGTTTCTGGCACACCTCAAATCTCAGCTAACGCCTGTGGGAGTACAGGATGGGTATAAGAAAACATACGTCCTGCAGGTCAAAGGACAACCATCCACTGTTCCAGGTACAGAGCACATGGTATATGCACCAATGTGAGCATTTTGAATTTAACCTTCTGCAGGAAGGCATTCATGCCCCAAAAGACCAGAGGCGAGCATCCTCTTTCGGAAAGGATGGAAGATCAATAGATGGTCCACCGTAATTCATTTTTGTTCATGTGGAATATTGAGTGAGGAGGAGAACAAGGGTAAGTCATAGACCTTTTAAACAATCTAAAAGACTATTCTGTCTAACATGATGAAATGCCAACCTAGGAGGAAGGGCTAAATCCTGGCCCACACCGGTTTGCCACCAGTAAGATCTGGCTGGCGACGTCCTATAGTGCATGTGTATGTTTGCCCAACAGACATGCTACATTTAGGGACTTAAGTGCCAGACTGGCAGAAGAAAACTTTTTCTAGCCAAAAGCATCAATTCTTTTAGATTCCCAATCTGAGGGACTGGCAGGAAAGACATTAGGATACACATTGCTGGTCAAAGCATCAACAATAAGACTTACTTGAGTAGGGTGCTTGGTTGAGCGAGTCTGGCTCACATGTGCACACCTAGGTTGCATGGCCATTGGCAGACTAAAGGAAGAACAAGAACATCATTCCAACAAGGTAGCCATCATGGCATATGAGACGGCCTCCTTGACCCCAAAACTGAGTTGCCATTGTGTCTAGCATTCATGTACAAAACAGGAGACACTACATATGTAGAAGAAACTGCTTTGAATCCAATATATCCATGTCACTCATGTACGTTTTGTATATAATGCACCACCATTTCACTATTCACCACATGTCACTTATCTTCACTATTGTCACAAACCCTTCATCTTCAATTGAGTTGTATCTGTGACAGACTTTCTTTGAAAATACGAAAAGTAAAAAAGACTTTGTTTTTGAAAACATATTCTGATGTGTTCCCATTGCTTATTTTCAATTTCTTTTCTCTCTTGAAAAATTTACATTTGTTGAATAACCAATAGTTTTTCTTAACAATAACATAGACATGCCACAGCTATTGTATTACCCGACAGGACCAATTGTTTTTTGTATTGGAACTTAACAAGCCTGCCAAATTATTGGCCATCAAACATATTCCCTCTAAGGTAGAGGAACTGCCAGTGTCCCCTAGCATGGAATCACACCACTATCTCTGCTTGCTGTAGTACCTCGTGGTGGCTGTGGTGTCTGTCAGGACCTTTTCCGGCTTTCCAATGTTGGACGCGAGTTAAGACTTCAGGGACAAAAGTAGTGCCAAAATAATAAAATGTGCCTCTGCCCTACTGGAGCCCAAAGCCCCCTCAATTTCCATCTCATCATGGTTACCACCACACCTCAGAATAGATGCATCTGTCACTACTGTGAGCTCTGCGTGAGGTAGAGAATATGCCCTGCCACAGGCCAAGTTGGCTTTTGTCAGCTACCAGTGAAGGTCCCAGGCTCTATTCTCTAATACAAATATTGTTTGAGAGGCAACATCAGTGCTGATCGCACTGCAAACGGAGGTTCTACTGTAGAGCCAACATGTGCCAACAAACATATACACGTATAGTAAGCAGTCTGCAACATAGGAGAGCCCAAAAACATCAGGATAATAACCTGATCAATGAGGTGGTGAAATGCCACTGTGTCCAGGACGACCCCTAACAAGGGAAATCTGCGTGATTGATGATGGGATTTCGGTTCCTTGATCAAGAACTTCGGGGAAAACAGCAGGGAGACCGTTGACCCCAACGATTGTGGCGAGCTCAAGTTCAACAGCCAGTTGTTGAGGTAAGAGAATATGTTTATCCCCCACCCAGCGAGGATGGGCAATGACCACCACCATCTCAACTATGTAAACACCCAGGGTTTGCTTTGAGGCTGAAGGGTAGGCCGGTAAACAAAATGTTCTAATGCCACCACGTACCCAAGGCAAAATCCGAGGGACTGCAGGACAGGCACACACCATACAAGTCTGAGGACACCATCTAGTCTCCTGGACCCAGGGCCAATAGGACCTGGGGGAGAGTCAACATCTTGAACTGGTGTTCTTGAAATAAGATGTACAAGAACAGAAGGTCTAAAATCAGCCTCCATATTTTCTGGGCACCAAAATGTATATGGATTTAACACTACCTTATTTTCTCTGCTTCTGAACACATGATATGACCCCTTTGGTCTTCCTGGATATGGAGGGAAGCATGGTGTGACAAAGTCTGAACAAAAAGAAGACTGACAGCAGTGGGGACAGGGGGGGGGATCGGGGGTAGTTAGAAAAAAGGGGGGGGGGTTAGAAACAAAGGGGAGGGCTTAACCAAGATGAACACCCTGCAGCATCCATTGGTCAGAGGTAATTGTTCATCACTAGGACAGCTAAAACTGTATGCTGCCCATGACTATGAAAGAGGGAGTCTACAGTTGTGGTAGGCAATTAGTATGAACAAGATTTCTGACCTTGCTGGTGGCCATGGTCTCTGCTGCCAACATGTTATCTGGCACGATAGAAGGGCTTTACAGGCTTTTGAATAAGCTTGCGAAGGGTGATTTTGGCAATAAGCAAGGCCCCAAGAGTATCCTTCCAACTTTCTGTACTGTTGGTGAAATTAGTGAGATGGAGATAGCAAGCCAAAAGGACAGGCTTTAACATGTCTGAATTAGCCTTTTCTCTATAAAGGCAAATGGCATATCCATCAGGAACCCCTGCACTTTCCCAGAAACTCCTGTGGTGCACACCACACTGGTGCCAATTGAACAACCCTCTCAAAGCATTGTCTCTAGAGCAGCTCATTTAGTACTTGGCTGTGTCCTGTTCATCACAGATAGTTTGTGAGAAAATATTTCTGAATTCCTTGGCAATGGTGGGTGAAACCTCACTGGCCACCAAGAAGGCATGTGTGCACAGCGTCCTAGCAAAAGGCAGACAACATTCAGAGACCTTAATGCCAAACTGGCAGATGAGAAAACAGTATTTACAAAGGCATCAATACACTTTGTTTCTCTGGCTGGTGGGGCAGTTGGGAACATATTAGGGTTGACCTTGCTGGTGGAAGCCTGAACCACTTTGCTCCCAGAAGTTGTGTACTAAGTCAGCAAGGCAGAGACCCCCCAGCATGAGTATGAGACCTACCTACAGAGAAACCTACCGAGAGAACCACGCACAGCTCAGACAAGGCAGGCAGGAGTCAAAGATTCTGGTAGAGCCTCATTAAAGGTCTGCAAGGGCACTAACGTTGTATGCCTAGACTGCAAGAGCTCAGCTCATTAGCCTTACTTTGCACCATTGGCACCTGAAGGTCCAACATTTCTGTGGCTCTGCTGACCATTACTGCAAATGAGGCACTCTCCACTGAAGGGGGCCCACAGGTGAGTCCAACTCTATCCCAGGATAAGTATGCAAGACACTACAAACTTTCAAGTCTAAATTTATACCTACATCAGAGTAATGAACATAGGGAGTAGATTATTCGCCTCCCCATCGTCATGAGGGACTGTCTGAAGGTCCTGGACTACGTCTCAATCAACAAGTCTCACAACTCTGGTAGTACTGGCTTCAAGGTAGTGGCACTGCTTGTGAGTCCTCTCAGGCCAGAGGCTGCATCTTAGTTATTTCATGATGAAACCGTGTCAGAGCATCTACTAAGTTGGCTCCAGATCTGAAATGGGCGTCAGCAGTTGGGCCTGGAGCAGTGCCTCTGGCTCAAGTGCCTCCGGAACCAAAGCTGATGTCAGAGTAGTCGGAACCAATGTGATCAGCACAGGTGTGGTAGTATGGGTTGGCACTAGCTGGGGCCAAAGGGCTTGCTTGGTGCTGGGGCAGGCTCCGCCCGTGAAAGTGTGTCATAGGACTCCTGCAGATCCATGGGGCCCAAAGACACTCGAGGGGCCTGCACCTTCTAGAAAAGGAGCAACATGGCCTCTTTGAAGGCTTCAACCTAGTGCAATGTTGACAGCAGCCCGGAAACTCTATTGTGGCACATTGGGACCAGCATTTGGATAGGCTAAGAGTTAGGTGATGGAGGTAGAGTTATATCCTTCAAGTGTGGACTGTGTGACTTTTCCCCGGAACAAGAGTGATGTAGAGAGAGGACTCCCGTTTGGACTTCTTATGCTTATGACAAAACTTGTCTTTTTAATTTACCAGAGGATGGGACTTGGAGGAGGACTGGGACTTGAACCACAAGGGGGGTCCAGAGCTTGAAGCCTTTCACTTCTTGTGCTCGGTGACATTCAAGCTTTTGTGTCATGCTCTGGTGGCCTTCGGGTGTATTAAGGCGCATTAGAGGCAGGACTTTGAGTCATGCATGCATCCTAGATGTCGTGTGAATTCCTAACAGACATCAGTTTCCTGCAGTTGTGGCACACAATCAAACCTGTGGCATTCAGGGAAGACATCGTGCTTGCACACTGTTGAAAAACATTTTGAATAAGTTAGGACATTTTTTTAAAGTTAGACAGCAGAGCTCCTGATCCACTTCGAATGGGGCAGAAAGAAAGGAACGGATATCAGTGCGCAGAACTAGTAGCTGTATATGGCACCATGCTATCACTCCCAGAGGCAATACAAAACAGCCATGGAATCGAATGGCAACACTTACAGATGTGCAGTAACACTTGCTGAAAAAGCTCCAGATCCAGTCTGGTGCTAGAGGGTAGTGGACATTCTAAAGGGTAGGAAACTATCTAAGGTGGTTGGGTATTTCAGAAATTTCCACCTGCCACTAACGGGGTGACTGGCTGCAGGCGTAAGGCACTTAAGTTGGTTGAGAGGGCAGGTTGACTTGTGAACCCCACCACTGGCATGCAAAGTGGACGAGTCAAGTGTTGGCATTGTTGAACTACTGTATGTGGGATCTGGTCAGTTAGCCAGAATAGGCAAAGTCAGAGTAGGTGACCACATTAGATCCTTCGCTGACTTTGAAATGAAAGTAGACCTCCGCAAACAATGCTATAAACATCCATAGCTGAGACAAGTCCTAAGGACTTGTTGAACTGGCTTTCCTAACTTTAGCCCACTCAAGGAGGATGCGTGTGACTTACATACTTGAGATGAGTGGGTTTAGAACATAATTCATGCACTAGATCGATTCTGTAGCCAAAGGGAGCACAGTAAAAATGATGGTGTGGCTCTTAATAGCCAAGGAACAAACCGAGGCAAGAATGACCCAAAAGGAGGTGGCAATATGGGCTAGGCTTCCCCCGCAGCAATACAACCATCTCCACAAGATTTATTTCACTCCAAAGCGTGTGTGGAAGGGGGAAGGAGGAGAGAGCCTTCAGTGCCATGCATATGCTGGTGATTTTCGTTGTTAAATACAGTTTGAAGCTGTTATGTGACCCACTGTTTCTCAGGGAATATTGCTACGGTTCTGTCTGCGATGGTGGGTTGGAATATTAACTCTAAAACTGTGCTCTTGGGTCTGGTGAAGGATCTTGCTTTTTCATGGGGAACCTGGCTGCAGCCCATCTGCAGCAATTTAAGCTTAGCCAAAAGAAACAATGTCAAGTACTGGAGACCTGGGGAAGTACCTAGATTTATGGGGGGTGGGGGAGGCTAAGGAATTGGACAAATATTCTCTCCTTGTGGCACCTATATATCTTGTGAGGAGCTGCCAGTGCAAATACACTAATATCTATGACCCGTGGTGGATCATTTCAGCATTTCAAGTTCAGTGATTTAACTGACCGAGTAGCTGTCCTGGGACTTCAGGATTTAGCAAGTAATAGGTGAAACACTGAAGGTGTATTCCTGTATGTTGCTTTAAAGAACACATGCACCTGATAAGTGTATTACTACCAACATGCACAGTTTGAGCCGTTTGTCTAAAAATGGCAATAAAACTATTTTTTATAAAGAATGATTTTTCACCAAGATGAATGAGGAATACAGAAGCAATACTTTAAATATGTCATGGTAATCAAATGCAAATGTTTTTAACATTAAGTACAGCACTTACCTTTCACAGCGAAAACAAACATTTTAAAATCTGTTAACACAAGCACACTGTTCACACAATTGCATGCTTAAGTGTATTAGTATAAAGAAAGAACAATTTTAGCAAATCTCAATCACTGCTTTAAAAAAGCAGAGTGCACAAGGCATGCTTAGCAGCGTTATAAGGATGCCATGTTCCTTTAGCAGTCATTATTTCATCTCCAAAACACACATAAGTAGAAAGTTTAAGAAAAAAAGGTCTAGAAAGCCAAGTATGTGTAAAGGTAATAGCACCAAGCAACTTCAATCCTACCTTTTGATTAACCTGAATGACATGTTTCTAGAAGAAATTAAGCAAAAAATAAAATAAAACTTATGGAATACAACAACTGTTTTGCACACTCATGAGAACAAAGTTAAATGGAAAAACCAAAGGTTAAAATTAAAGATCATCACAAAGAACCCAATAACAAGCAAGGTTAGAGCTGTACACAAATTAGGCCTACTCAATCGAAGGACTGCACAGGGAAATAAAAAGCTTTAAAGCTTTAAAGAAATTGTTCAATTTGTTTTTTCCAACTTGTGGTCTTAACGTACAAGTTACTTACCTTCTGTAACGATGTACGAGTTACCTACCTTCAGTAACGAGGTATCTGGTAGAGACGTTGTCTAGCCGCAGATTCCTCAACTTTGAATATCCCCAGGCGTCAGACTGGATCCGGAAAATGTTTTGTAGCAGCACCTCTGAGCGCCGGGGGACGGCGCCTCACGACCCGGTGACGTCAGCGAGGTCATAGGTCCCTCCCGGCGCGCGGACATCAGTTTTCTTCTCAGAAAGTTTTCCGCTGCACAACGCGGAGCCACCAACAAAAATGTGAAAGTATGGGAACAGTGTGCGAAGGATGAAAAATCCGTAAAAGAGAAGGAGGATGGTGCAAAACACCATCATAAAAGACAGTGTTAGTCACTGTCTCCATGTAAGTGAAAAAGTAAGGGCAGAGCAAGCTCTGACAAAGAACCCCGCAAAGCGAAGCATGAACCCTCCCCACAGGCTGAGTCAAAAGGGAAGAATATCTCAACAGACAAAGGTAGATTGTTATTACTACGTAGAACTGTGCCGGCCAACAAGGACGGGGCACAGGAAGAACAGTCTACTGCGAAAAGGTATGAAAAGAATAGCACCTCCCCTATAGAAAGAGGGAGGCCGAAACACAGCCCAGCAGATCCCCAAGAAGGCGACTATAGAGGAGACAACAGCCCTACGTCAATGGAGAAGGTGGGAAGGAGGGAAGGCAAAAGGAGAAGAAGAAGGTCCTGATGATGGTGAATCAAAAGGCACCGCTTTACAGGAAAGAATACAAATGGAGGGAGGCAGCTGCATATGGCAATTTTTAAAAAGGGTGCAACCATGTGAGCACCCTGTAAGAAAACCAATGGCAACTGAAAGGAGGCAAAGTGAGGTAAGGTAAGGTAAGTTTATTGTGCATAGTATTTGCAGGATTCAAGCAGGCGAGCACCGCTTGCCTTTGTGTGCTAGTCCCTATCTGCTTGAACTGGTCCTTTAAGAGCTGCTGGCGGGCTTGTCGAAGCTCTTCGCAAAGGCAGGTCATGTGGAGTATGTCTCCCTCTTCTAGGTTGCAGAGTGGACAGGCTTCGTGGCTGTTGCTCCTGAGCCATGGTGGAAGGAGCTCTCTGCTGGGCAGCACCCCTAGTCTGTGTTTCAAGAACTTCAGTTTGATGGCTTTTGAGTAGCCCTGGCTGAAGTATGCTTGTGGTGTCAGTGTTTTATACGTGTTTAATGTCATCCATGCATGGTTTCTTTTTGCAAAGGCCGCCTTGTCCTCTAGTAAGGAAAGATTTCTAATGTTTTTCCAGACTAGTTTTTTGAACGGGTTATGCCCGAGTTGCATGTCCCAGAGCGCATATGCTTTGACGGCCCCCAATGCTGCCTTCAGGTAGGAGCGTGCCTGAGATGCGTCCCTGCTTTGTATGTCATGCCACAGCAGTGAGTTTAGTGTGTCGGTTGTGGCAGAGCGGAGTTTGTGGCAGCAAATGATGTAGGCTCCCTGTCTAGCGAGGTCCTGTTTTAGCAAGCCAAACTCCAGCCTTAGTTGCGCAGGCGAGGTATAGGGTGGGAGCGAGAACATTGTTCTATAAGCTTTTGCCTGGATAGTGTCTAGGTTCCTATAATCTCTTCCTCATAGTGCCTCGCTGCCGTAGGAAATAGAGGGGAGTAGCTTAGCCTGAATGACTTTCAAGTATGGTGTCAAAGTAGGCCCTGACAGTTGATTGGCTAAGTTTTTCAGTGTGACAGCGATCAGAGCTCCTCTTCTTTTTGTTTCCTGCAGCTGCTGGGCAAATGAACCTTCACTGTCAAAAATGACTCCCAGGTATTTGTATTCGCGGGATGGCTCGATTTTCCGGCCACCCAGGGACCAAGACTTCTGGTGTTTGTTCCTGGTGTTGATTGTCATCGTGCGTGTTTTACTCAGGTTTATTTTTAGGTTGTTTTGCATTGCATAGCTGTACATTTCGATCAGTAACTTCTGAAGGCCAGTATGAGTATGGCTGAGGAGTACGACGTCATCCGCGTATAGTAGATTGCTTAGAGTTTTTCCTCCCAACCTCGGGGAATGGGAGTTGCATGTATTGAGTAGGCTTGGTAGGTCCGCCATGTACAGATTAAACAGTATCGGGGCGAGCACGCACCCTTGTTTGAGGCCTTTGGTGGTGCGTACTTTGGATGACAGATGGGTGCCGCTTCCTAGCTTCACCTGCACCCAGGTATCAGAGTGGAGAAGCTCCAGCATGTTTAGAATCGGTTGCGGTATGCCCCATTGTGCTAGTTTCCCCCAAAGCCTGCCTCTCTCGATGTTGTCGAATGCTGCACTGAAATCGATGTAACACAGGTGCAGTGGAAATTTATTTGTTTTCGCTGCATCAATAATCAGAGAGATAGCCAGAATGTTAGTAGCTGTTCCTGTGTTTTTACGGAAGCCGGTATGGTTCAATGGTATGATCTGATTTGAGTCCGCCCATGACACGATCTCCTCTAAAATGGTTTCCGCAAAGTATTTTGCCTCGTTGTCGATGAGGGCTACTAAGCGGTAATAGTTAGGAACCATTTTATCGCCTTTTTTGTGTATGGGGACGATTGCCGACCCTCTCCAAGAATCTGGGATTCTATTTAGGAGTCTAATTTCCGTTAATAATGGTTGCATGATGGTTGCCCATTCTGTGTTTTTTTCTTTAAACAGGGCTGGAGGAATACCATTGGGGCCTGGGGCTCCTTCTTTCCTCCCCTTGCAGATCTACTTTGTGATTAGGGCTATCTCCTGGGCAGCTGATGTTGCCGAGGTGACTTTGGGTTGGCTTTGCACTCTCTTGCTGAGTAGCACTGACGTGGGCGTTTTGAGAGCTTGCTCTGTAGTGTTACATCTTTGTGCTCCTGTAGGTCCAGGAGAGTCATTGAAATGGCTACTGAGGTAGTTAATCCATGACTCTTCCACAATGTGAGATCCTAGGTCCTTATACTGTGGACGTAGGATATTGTTCACTGTTTGCCAAAAGCGGGCGCTATTATTGCATGGATATCGTGTAGTAGCTTTGCCCATGCCTCATTTTCCACGTCTTTTTTAATTTTCCATTTTAAATGGTTGAGCTCTGCCCTTTGTTTTTTCAGCATGGCTCGTAGGTGTGTGTTTTGGGGCGCTGTTCTTACCTTCCTTAAGGTCAGGTTTACAATTCTTTTTTGTGACCTTAATTGTGTTCTTGGTCCTTTGTTTAGGCTGGTTTTACTGCTCTCTTTGTAGAAGTTGCTTTTAGGGGCGGTCTTAGTAGCCAGATCATTTAGCAGTGATTCTGTGTATTGCTCCCAATGAGAGATGTACCCGGCTGCGTTTGGTTTTTGAATGTTGCACCTTTGGAGGGCAGTATTGGCCAAAGTAGTTATGTTGGTTGGGGTACATTTGATTCTTTTTTGATTGATTGAGTAGATCTCTCCCAGCGTTTTATCTGGCCTGATTGCTAATGGCGTCTTGGATGTTATATGGCATTCCTGAGGGCGGTGGTCGCTATCGCCCTTGTCCCCCATTCTGAACCCCAGGATGTGTGGAAATAATGCCAGGCTGACGAATGTATAGTCCAAGATGGAGCTGGCAGAGTGTGAGTAAAATGTTTCTACTGGAGGGGAATCCGTCGTAAATCTTCCATTTAGTGCCCGAAGATTGTGATGTTCTAGGTCTTGTAGTAGGGCGTCGTTTTGACGCTTGCGCCTGTTTAGAGGAGAACTTTGTGCTGGTATACTGTAAGTTGTGTTTAGAACCAGAACCTCTTCTGATGACGAGCCGAGTAAGTTTTGGTTAAAGTCCCCAGTCAGGATAAAGAGTGGATTTTCCATTTGAGTGACATACTCCGCCAGTTGGTTCGAGATTTTGTTTGAATCTTTAGCTCTGTGTTTTGGATGGACATATGCGTTGACAAGGCATAACTCTACTTCCTTGTTGCCAAGCTGTAGCTTTATCTTTACTGTTAGGGTTGAGGATGTCGATTAATCCATTAGGAAAGCCGAAGGTATTGTTGTGGTAGATATATATGTAGCCAGGCCTCCTGACTGGTGTCCAAATATGTTGTTTCTGACCGCTGCTGTTGCATAGCAGGTGAAGCCCGGGATGTGTTTTGTGCTTGTCGGACAGGTTTCTTGCAACATTATTATATCAAATAGGGAGATGTACTTTAGAAAGTCCGGGTCGTCCATTTTTGAGGACAGGCCGTTTATATTCCAAGAGCAGATGCCTATGGATGACGCCCTTCCTCTTTTGTCTTCGCTGGTTTGTTGGAGGCGTCAGACCTCTTCGGGACATATGAAGATCGTTCGAGACAAAGTTTCTCTTGCTGGTGCACGGTTTTGGTGTAGTGCCTCCCTTGCGCTGGCTTCTGCCCGTTCCCCGGTGCTGCGTGTGTTCATATCTGGCATGCTACCTCGATGTAGCTTGGTGGTGGTAAAGGTGCGGGTCGGATGGCCCTTTGAAGCTGGGGTACCCCTGCCCGTTGTCGGCGCTAACTCGGAACCTATTGTTGCTGTCGGCCTGTCTGTTGGTCGCTGCCAGGGGCTATTTTCCCTTGTTTTTGGTGAGCATCCCAGGGCGCCCCTGAGTACACTAAAGGTGTTTGCCTGGTGAGTCTCTGATTCTGGGCTGATTCTCTTCAGGAGAGGCGAGGGATAGGCTGGTCTTTGTAGAGGGACCAGCTTAATGCCCCAGGTCTTGAATTGCTCTGCTTCCGCTGCAATCAGGTCTGCGGCATTGCTGGAGGGCAAGGTTGTCCTCATCGCCTCTTGACTGTTTGGGCTTGGAGCAGGCAGGAATTCAACAGAAATTAGGTCCGTGGTACTTATCACCCCTAGGTTTGGGATGCATTCCATTAGTTTAAGAATGTTGCCTCGATTCAGCAGGTCCTGCTGCCCTTGTGATATATATTCCGGGTAGAAGATCAAAATCTCAGTTGATTGTTTATTGCTTCCTTCCGCCTGCTGTTTCATTGAAGTTTGATGTGCTCGAACTGCTGCTCCGTGACCAGACTGAGCTTCGTGAATTACCAGGTGTTTGCCATCGCCTGGCATGTTGGAGGAATGTCTTGTTACTTTAGTTGATGTTAGTTGCTTTGATGCAGTTCTCTTCTCTAATGGCTCTTTTACCTGTGGGTAGTCAGTTTGGCTAGGAGCAGGGTGGATAGTCGTGGTTAGTGTGACTCTAATTTGCTCTTCATAGTTTGGGCTTGGCGTAAGGCCAATGCCTCTTTCCCTAGCCCCCTCCTTGGGGTTTGACAGAGGTGATTTCTTGCTTACAGCTGTTATTAGTGTGGCTTGGTTGGTGGACTCGTCAGGTATGTACCTTTGGTAAGGGGGCTCCCTATTTAGCGGTGGTGAGTCTACCGCTTGGCAGTCGGGGACCGGCTCTTGGTTTTTCATGGTCCCGATGGGCTGTGGTAGCTGGTTGATCATTGATGCCGCTGTTCTGTGTGCGTCTATTTGTCTCGTTGGATTTATTGCCAATTGAACTTGAGGCCCTTGTCCTTCTTGGTTCAGCCGACTGCTGTTTAAGTTTTGCTGCTGGATTGGGCCGATGGGCGCGGCGATTTCCCTTTCTGTGGGATGGACGTCGTTTGTGTTAACCGAGCGTGTTTCGTTTATGCCAAAGAAGATGGGAAAGAATGTTCTTGTGGCTGTGTTAGATTTTTGCTTGCGCCCTTTTCTTTTTTGTTGGCGCCGTTGTTTAGCGTTGAGTTGTTTCGGGTACTCCAGATCCGACTGGTTTGTCTCCTCGTTTGCGGGGGCCTTCTGGACGGTTCGGTTTGTACCTGGTGCTTTGCTACCGGTGTCTCCCTCTTCAGATATGTAGGGGCCCGTTTCTTTGGTTGCGTTGCCTCTATGTAGATTCTTTATGTCGCCTATTAGGTCAGTAAGCATTGAAGGCAATGTGGCAAGTTTATCTACTGCCTGGCTACAGTTGCAACTAAGGTAGGTGTTTGTCTGTGCTCTCAGTATCAGATTGTTCAGGTTGCCCAACTTGTCGTCGATGCCGGCTGTAAAGACTGCCAGTGTGTTAAGAAGATTGAGTTGTAGCTCCATTTTATCCGATTGGTATTGCAGGGCGTCTACTGCTAGCTGGATCGTGTTTAGTAGTGAGATCCAAGTTCCGGTGTTATGTTCTTTACCCCGCTCATTCTCATTGGAGATGTGGTCGAAGTTATTGGTGTTGTTGGCTGCCGTGGGTGAGTTGAGGGAGAGGCGGTCTTTGAGGGTGTCTTTAAGATCTGGTGTGTAAGTTGCTAGCATATCTTCCCATTCTTGTCTATTAAGGGAGGACACTGTTGCCCTGCCATCAGCTTTCCGGCTGGAGTTGTGAAGACTGGGTGCCTCCCTGCCCGAGGAGCTTGATGCGAAGCCGTAGTTTTCCAGGTCTGTAGGTGGAGAAGAGCCTGCAGCTGTTGGATGGAACTTAATGGGTGTGCTGTGGCTCGTGGATAGTAAGCCCGGCTCTGTGCAAGATTGTTTTTCCCTGGGGATAGCCGGTGTTGGTATGTGTGTTGGTGTTATTGCCTGGAGGCCGTCCACAGGATCCTCTTTACTTGAACAGCTTTCCAATTTGTCTGGTTTATCGACTACATTTGGTTCTAAAGTAGGTTTTGGGTTGGGTTTGGACTCGACTGGTGGGGGCCGCGTGCCGTTGCCCTCGCTGCCTAGAGCCCAGCCGGCTGGATGTGTGGGTGATGATTTCTGTTTGGGAGTTGAATCGAGGTGCTTTCCTCTTGCAGCTGAGGTCTCCAGGATCTCAAGTGATGTGCTTGCGCTTATGTTCCTGTGCTTAGGGGTGCCACATTGGTAAAGGTCGGCCGTGGAGTTCTCTGGGGCCAAGGTGCTTGTGGCCGTTTCGCACAATGGTGGTGATTAGCATGTTTGCCTCAGTAGCGAAGGGAGCAGTGGGGATTGCAGCCCATGTAAGAGTTTGTTGCGCGAGAAAATAGCTGAGCCCGCATCCTTTAAGAATGCGAACTTTGTGTATATTTTGGGTTGGTGAAGCTTTTTTTCAATTTGTGGTTCTTTTGCTGGTATCTCTTGAGATAAGGCCGTTAGTGATCCGTGTTTTGTTTTGGTGTTAATCAACCCAGGTGCCTGCTCAGTTAAGGAGAGATTCGACTCCATGCCGGTGGGAGAGCTTGGATTTGTTTTGTCCTTTTTCTTGTTTCCCTTCCCGTTTTCCGTTTTTGCTTTTGTATTTTGCTTAGGCTTTGGTTTCGGAGAGCCCCAGGCCTTTCCTGACCTCATGCCGTTAGTGGGCCCCAGGCCGCTGGTTAAGCTCAAAGCTTCTTCTGTGTGGAAAGGCTTTACCTCTTCCGGTCTTCCCATGTCCCTCGCCTCTCCGAGTCTCCGAGCCCCCCCCCCCGCAGAGACCGGCGCTCTCTGCGGTGGAGGTAGCGGTGAAGGCTGTTAGTTGGAGGAAGGAGCAATTGAGACCTAGCCCCTACTCCTTCAACCAGGCACCTGACAGGGGTCTTGTACACTGGGGGGAAGAGGCACCGGCTATCGAGGAGTGTGGCCTTGCAGTCCCTCGGTGGTACCCTCCGTCAGGCAGCCGAGATCCAGATGGCACCCGTGGGGCGGGGGCCGGTGGTGCAGGGCAAAGTTCAGGGCTCAAACCCTCAGCAGTCCCAAGTCGCCTCCAGATCAGGCTCGGGCTTGTGGGCAAAGGAAGCGCTGTAAGCAGCACCTCCCCGCTGCTGCTGGTGAAAGGTAGAGGGGGTGGAGGGGGGGCTGGCTGCAAGCGGAGCACGAAAGGGGAGCCGCTGGTCAATCGGACCTGTTCGGACTGCCTGTCGGTCGACCCCCCCGGGCTCTTACTTCGCGGCCGCCTCTATTGGCAGCCGCGCTCGCGTCTGCCCCCCCCCCCCCCGATACCTTGGTCCTTATGCTGTTCGCTGTGCCCCGTGCGCGTTGGTGAGTTGCCTATGCTTGCAAAACTCACTTTCGTCCTCCTTACTTCCTCCTTTCTGCAGGACGGGCGGTGCAGGGCGTTTTCAGCAGTGGCTGCAGGTCCCGGGCTGTAGGGTCCCGGGCCGCGAGGGAAGCCCGATGCTCTGTTAGTGAGCTCCCAGGAAACAGCAACAGCGAGCAGCCACTTCACCTCGCCTACTCCCGCTGCTCTCTCGCCTCACCTTGCCTCGCTGCTCTCGCCTGCTCGTCACTGCTTACTGAACTGATGGGCGGAGGCCACCGACTATGTACTATGGAGAGAGATGAAACTACTTCTCCTGTAAGTGGGGTTGTGAGGAGGCAAAGTGGAGAAGCCCACCTGGCAAGGTCCTCGCAGAACGGGGAGGATGGGTGGGCGTTAAGGAATCTGCGGCTAGATAACGTTTCTACCAGATACATCGTTACCGAAGAGAAGTAACTTGTACATCTGATAAAGACATCTAGATTCCTTAACTTAGAATATATACCACTGCCATACCCCAAGGGGGAGGAGGGTCTGTGACAGAACAACAGAAAGTGCCCGAAGCACTGAGCTGGCAACAGAGTGACAGACTATGGGGAAGGCTGTGGCGGAACAGCAAGACAGCAACCCAAGTAGCTCGAAGAGCAAGACAAGGCATCCCAAACTGCCAGAATGGCAACAGCATACCTGTATGAGTATGAGATGCATAAACAGCACTAGATATATCCCAGAACAGAAGAGAGAGTCTAGAACGAAGGAGGAAGGACTACTCCCAGCTCAATGGTGTAGTAAGTGGACACCAACGAAAGCTAGAGGGTAACATGAAGAAATGTAACCAGAGCCTACCAGGCTAGCCCACGCAAGGGAGGCCGGAGAGGCCACATCCAGAAAGCGAAGGGTAAGAGGTAGGAACTAAGCAACATCTTAGAAGTACAGGCAGGAACAAAAGACATGCCCAGTGCACATCTAGTCACTAAAAGGGGTGGCAGGGGCGAACAGCATCACTCGGAGCCCCGCTGAAGCGGACCCCAACTAAAACATGCACAGAGCAGACAGCCACAGAGGCAACAAGGCGGCAGAGCTAAAATAAGCATGGAACTGCCCAGCCAGACAGCTTGAAGACTGAGGTGAGAACTAACCCACGAAATACAGACAAGCAGGTTGCAGCACCTGGGACGACCTGCATCAGAGGAGCTGTCCCGCAGGCACAGGGGACATAGAGTAGGGTGACATCCAGTGAAAAAGACACATCCGAAGGGAGTGGCCGCAGAGGCACTGAAAGTGCCAATAGGAACACGCATAACTGTTGAGAAGAACCTCAGATCTTTTTACCACTTCCTCCGACTGTGAGGAGAAATCCACCCCCCCACGGAAGAGTGGGACTGTTTAGTATATGAACACCAGAGAAAGGAGCATTGTGAAGCGGGGTGGGGACCACCCCAAGGAGTGGAACGCAAGGAACCCTTAATGCCGAAGATGCAGGAAAAGGCACCGAAGTGCACTTAAGCATACCAGAAAAGACACCGCTGTGCAGAACAAGGCAAACTCTAGTACAAGCACTGAATTGCTCTAGGAAACACGGAGACATAGGACCAGACTTCACAGTAGCGAAGAGAGGTGGAGACGTAGATATAATGTATCTAGCAAAAGGTGCCGTAGGAGGAACCCACCTAGTGCACCCATGGCAGAAGGTAGCCGCGTTTTGAAGCGTGTTGAATTATATTGAAAACCTCCAAAGAGGGAGAATGAAGCACAGATGCATGGTGAGTCCCATGGCGTATAGGAGACAGCGCCAAAAGGCACAGCACTGAACACCGTGCAACGGTTAGACAATGGTGTCATTGGACGTAGAGAGCCCAAAGGGGCCTCTATGCCCGCCTGACGCATAGCAGAGCTATAGAATAGCATACAGGTACCTCACTTGGAGTATGGCAAATCCCCAAGAACAACGGGGGGAACACCTCTAGGGCAAACCATAGTCCGAGGACCGAACACAAACAACCTGTCGAACACCGTCACAGTAGGCTTACCGCCAGCCTAAAAAACTCATAGTGCAACTGGTGGACGCTGAATAAAAGCATAACCACCCCAGAACATGTCAAATGGAGACCTGCGAAATACAGACCTATGGGGGAGGAAGAAAGCCCTCAAGGCAGCGCTGAACAGCCGAATCGGCATGGGCATCAAGCAAAAGGACCCCATCAAAGGGAAGGTCAACAAGGCGTTCCCGGATATTCTCCGGAAAGACGCCATCCTGCAACCAAGCATGGCGCCGTGGGGCACCGAACCAGCATAGCACAGCCTAAGGAGTCCTAAGTATCCAACGCCGAGCAGATTGTAAACGCCGCCAAACCACGGCCATCATGGAGAAGATGAAGGAGGTCAACACGAGCGCCCTCAGAAGTGGCCGATAAAAGAGACTCGACAAAGTCCTAAAGGGCAGAAGTAGCCCGAGCCAAGACACACACTGTATTTAGTGATTGAAGAGCTGCACTAGTAGAGGCGAAAATGTTACGGCCCCACGACTCCAGCCATCTGGACTACCGGGAGGGAGCAAGCAGCAGCTGAGGAAAGGAAGGGAAAGCAGTTGGCAGGACAAAACCCTGATCGTCTAGGTGAACAAATAAACAAACTGGATCATGTGGAGCAGGACGGTGGCGGTGCAAGATAGAATGAGCCACCGGATAACCGGAAGATGGCCGAGCCCAGGTGCCAAAAGGGCATCTTAAAGAGAGGCTTTGAAGGGTAGAAGCGGCTTAACATTCCCCAAACCCTGGTGGAGGACATCCAACAGAGGGTCAACTGGCACAGGGGACTGAAGAGGGTTGCATACTCAGAACACGAGCGGCCAAGGTGACAACCCTAATGAACGCCGCACTGGCCTCTGTAGCCCTCCGAGGAGGGGATAGCAACTCATCTGTGGGTGAGGGCTGTAAACTAAGTCTCCCGCCACAAGGAGGTTGACCGATGAACTGAGGATTTGACCAATGCCCAAAAGAAGGAAGCCCCATTGACGAATGAGGGTCCTGATGGCACTCCTGAGGAGGCGGGGGAGTCTGCTGGGGCCACAAATTCCAGGGGGGGGGGGGGGGGGAGGGGGGATGGGGGGGAGGGTTAAGAGGCAAGGACAGATCCGGCGTTGAGGCGATGCCAAACTCCCCCTGAAGCCTCCGGAGAGGAGTCAATAATCCGGCGTCAGGGCATCGCCAGGGCGACTCCAGTTGGCGCCGACCCTGCCCCACCCAGCGCCGACTCGGCCTCGTCCGGCGCCGACTCCACATCAACCACGACAAGCTCCGCTTGCTAAGAAGGGGACGGCGCCGGACCGGGGAGGCAAGTCTACGGCGCCGGACCGGCACCGACCCCGCCTGTCCGGAAGGCTGAGGCGTGCTCGAAGCAAGGCTGCGAGCACCAGCAACCACCTGTGGCGCCACAAGGAGTCCCACTGGGCTATGTGGTGTGGCAGGGGTGCTATGGGTCGAAAAGGGGGACCAAGCCGGGCAACGTCCTGACGACGTCATATCTCCATCATCGCTAGAGGCAAGGGGCTCAGCCGGCGCCAGTGGCGGATCCGCCTAAGAGTCCGCCGGAGACCCCACACGTAGTGGGGCTCCAAGGATGACCCAGGGAGAGGAGGGGGCCCAAGGGAGGCCTGCAGGGCCGCGGCATAGGCCTCCATTTGGGTCCAAGTCGCCCCTGCACCAGGATATGGTGGATAAGGGAGGGCCGATGAGGAGGCCGTGAGCAGAGACGACTCCGACCGGGACAGGCGAGCTGAAAGCAGCTTCATCCTGTGCTCCTGCCGGGACTTCGGCTTGAGGTGTTGGCAGGCGTTGCAATCCGTTGAGTCGTGGTGTTCGCCCAGACACCACATGCAGATAAGGTGTGGGTCCGTTGCTGACATTTGCTGCGAACAGGAGGTACACGTTTAAAGGCCGAAGGCATCGCACACTGTTCCAGACGTGAAGCGTCAAAAAAGGGACTGAAAACAGGCCAGAGGAACCGCTTACTCCGGATCCGCGTTGCACGCAGAAAAGAAGGAAACTGACATCAGCGTGCCGCGAGGGACTTATAAGACCTCGCTGACGTCACGTCCATGGACGACGTCAGCGAGGGGTCGTGAGGTGCCGGTGCGCAGAGGTGCTGCTGCTGCTGCTGCAAAAAAAAAAAAATCCGGATCCAGTCTGACGCCTGGGGATATTCCAAGTTAAGGAATCTGCAGCTAGATGCCTCTATCAGATATATCTGCAAGAAACATTAGTTAGTGATAGATTCCCACCTTAAAATTACCCCCAGGAGTCAGGCTGGAACCGGAAAGTTTTCGTCAGCAGTACCCCAACGCGTCGGAAGGTGGCGTCGTGCAGCTCCGCATCCGTCGTTGGCGTCGTGTTCACCGAGATGACGTTGCAGCAACTACTTAGACGCCGCCCTCACGCGCTGACATCAGTTCTGTACACGACTTTCCGCACCAGGAACGCAGAGCAATGCAAGATACTGACCACTGGTGCCTTGAAACTAGGACCCTGAAAGGGATGACCTTAACCCTGGAATTCAGTTCGCCGAACGGGGAGGATGGGTGGGGCGGTAAGGAATCTATCACTAACAAATGTTTCTTACAGATATATCGTTACCAATGGTAAGTAACTTGTGCATCTGAAAGAAACACGTTAGTGATAGATTCCTTTCCTTAGAACAGATACCCCAGCAATATCAACCCTTGTGGTGGTTCAGCAAACAAAGATCACACAAGAAAGTCCTGGAGAACAGAAGGGCCGAAGAAGCAGTCTCTCTGGACTTGGCTGTCCAGGCAGTAGTGCTTAGTAAAAGTGTGCAGTGAGGCCCACGTAGCTGCCCGACAGATGTCTTGCAGGAGGACACCGCGTCCAAATGCTGTAGTGGCTGCCGTCGCCCTGGTGGAATGGGCGCACAGCCCCACCGAAGGCTCCTTTTTAGCCAGAGAATAACAGGCTTTAATACACAAGACGACCCATCTAGAGATAGTTCGCTTGTGTACTGCCCAACCTTTTTTGGCACCAACGTAGCCAACAAAGAGCTGGTCATCCACCCGGAACTGTTGTGTGTGATTAAAGTAGAACGAGAGCGCACGTTTTGGGTCCAGACGGTGGAGCCAATCTTCCTCTCTAGAAGGTTGCGGCGGAGTAAAGAAGGTGGGGAAAGTGATGGTCTTCCCGATGTAAAAAGGCAGTGACAACTTTGGGCAAAAAGGACGGACAGGATCGGAGTACAACCTAGTCCGGATGAACAGACAGAAAAGGAGGTTTACAAGAAAGCGCCTAAAGCTTACTCACTCGCCTACCGGAGATGAGGCCCACCAGGAAAGCAGTCTTCAAAGTTAAAAGACGTTAAGGACAAATGTGTAGAAGCTCAAAGGGAGTGCACATCAAATATGTGAAAACCAAGTTCAAGTCCCACTGTGGCATTACGAATAGGAGGAAGAAGATGAGTAATGCCTTTGAGAAACCTACTTACAACAGGGGACTTTAAAAGAGAGGGCTGGTCAGGGAGCCTGAAAAAGGCTGAAATAGCAGAAAGGTAGCCCTTGATAGTGCCCAGAGCAGAAACCTGCTGAGCCAAAGAAAGAATTAACAAAAGAACTTCTGAAAGAGGGGCAGAAAGGGGATCCAGATCCTTTGCTGTGCACCATGCCACAAACTTGTTCCACCGGCAGGCATATACCAACTTAGTGGAGGGACGCTTGGCTGCCAGAATCACATTACGGACTTCAGGAGGGAAGTCCAAAGGAATTAACTGCCGCCGCTCAATCTCCACGCAAGGAGGTGGAGACTTGACAGGTTCGGGTGAAGGACCGTCCCCAGCTGCTGCAACAGAAGATCCTCCCAAAGAGGCAGTCAGATCGGGGATCGATTGTCATACTGAGAAACTCGGGATACCATACTCTTTGAGCCCAGTCCAAAGCCACAAGAATGACATGGGCCCGGTCGTGCCTGATCTTCTTCAGCACTCTAGGTAGAAGTGGTGAAGGCGGAAAGACGTACAACAGACCGCAACCCAATTAGCGACGAAAAGCGTCGCCTAGCGAGTGCCGCCTTGGAAATTCCAACATGCAGAACTGATGACATTGCACGTTCTCTTCGGTGGCAAAAAGATCTAGCCAATGCTCTCCCCACTGTTGAAAGAGACCTTGCACCACGTCTGAGCGCAGATGCCATTCAAGATCCATCATGCGCCTGCGGCTGAGTTAGTCCGCCCTGGCGTTCAGTGAACCTGCCAGGTGTTGAACTACCAGGGAAATGCCCGGATGTTCCAGCCATGTCCAGAGGCGCGCTCGATGGCCCCCTTGGCCAAGAGGGCCACACCTTCCTGCTGGAGAAGTGCCAAATGATCCCCCGACATGCAGTGGTACTAGGGGGGCATGGCTGGAGGGGCAGTCTCGAAGGGGCGGGAGTAGCCCCTTCGGACTATTTATAAAACCCACCTGTCCATAGTGATGGTGCTCCAGTGGGGGAGGTGATGGTGAATCCTGCCGTCCACTGGCATTTGATGGGCCTGAAAGACCGACTAGGAAGGTTTGGAGGCAGTGGTGGCCCGGGTGGAGGTTGACTGATCCGCCCGCTGGCGCCCTGACCCACCACAGTGGGTTCCGCGTCCGGGGCTGCGCTGAGACTGTTGCTGGCTCTGTAGGGACGCCCCTTCCGTAGCCACGTAAGGAGCGAAAAGCAGAATGCGGAGGAGGTTGGTTGGCTGACAGGCCCAAGGACTTGGCCGTATCCCTTAAGTCCTTAAAACACTCCAACGCACTATATGCCTTGTTGCCAAAAAGGCATATGCCATCAAAGGGCATGTCCATGACAGTCTTCTGGACATCCCCAGAGAAGCCAGTAGACCTCAGTCAGGCATGAAGACGGAGCGCCACTGTCGTGGAAATCCCCCTGCCCAGCGAGTCGGCGGTGTCGAGGTCACATTGAATTGTGAACCTGGCTCCATCTCTCCCTTCAGCAATAGCCTGGGAGAGCACTTTCCGGACACGGGGGCAGCACTTGCGCCACCGTATTCCACATAGAGTGGGAATAACGGCTCAAAATACATGCGGTGTTCACAGACCGCAGCCCTGAACTGGCAGAGGAAAATAAATCTTGTTTCCAAACTGTCCCAGCCTCTTGGATTCCCTATCCGAGGGTGCGGTAGGGAATGCGCTTTGGGACGTGGAAGCTTGGACAACCAAGCTCTCAGGTGTGGGGTGTTGGGAGAGTAAAAGGGGGTCACCGGTGGCCGGGCGATGGTGTCGGACCACGTTCCTATCCACAGGAGCCCCTGTGTTGGGCCTGGACCTGGTGCCAAAAAGAATGTCAGAAAGTGCATCATTAAAAGGCAGCAGTGGCTCCACAGATGTAGCCACTGGCTGAAGCACTTCTGTCAGGAGGTTAGTCCTGACGGCCACTGTAGGGAGTTGGAGGTGGAGAGCCTCTGCCACCCTACGCAACACCACAGCGTAGCTGGCACCCTGATCCGTAGCCACTGTAGGAGGAGATAGCATGCCACTGTTAGGAGAGGTGTTAAGACCACTGGCATCCCCCAAATCTTCTGCCCAGTCCGGGTCATACTCACGCTGCACTGTGAGAGGGTCCTCAGACCCCTCCCAGTTCTCCCCTTCCTCCGAAGGCTGATGAACAGGCAGAAAATAAGGAGGCTGGACATAGGGGTAGAAAGGCCCCATCGGCGTCAGAATCAGCATCGATCAGCGCGGTGTCCATTTTGGGGCTGAAACCGGGGGCAGCGTCGTCCTGGGGCATGGATGACAACGGAAGTGGTGCTGGTGGGGTCGATATCAGTGGAGGTGTCACTAGCTCAACCGGCATTGACCGGGATCCAGGCATGGATCCTTGGAGACCCTGCGACGCTGTGGTCGGAGCCGACCGCGATGATGGGGCCCGAGCCGCCGACAATGCAGAGCGGGGGCCCCCAGTCGAGTCCACGGGGCCCGAAGGCACGCCGGCGGGGGCAGACGGCCCAAAGAGGCGGGCCATGGCTGACAGAAAATCCTGCAGCTGGGCAGGAGTCCCCGACGGACCTGGGAAGGGCGGGTAGGCCAACAGCGCCTGCGTAAGCTCCGCCAGAGCCGCGGGGGTGGCACAACCCGCAACATCAGCCGTGTCGCAATACGAGCAAGGGGAAGCCGGAGAGCGATGGCGCTTCTTCGACTTCTTGTGCTTCGCATTTCCCACGGGACCGGGACCTTGAACGGCGCAGAGTTGACTGCCGAACTTCCAGCAACTTTCGGGACCGCTCCCGCAAAGTCTTCAGCGCCATGGCCCGGCAGTAGGGGCACGACTTGGGGTCATGGTTGCGCCCCAGGCAGTAGAGTCACACACGGTGCAGGTACGTCAACAACATCATGTGATGACAGTCCACGCAAGACTTAAAGCCAGGCATCCCTACGGCACCAGGAGCTGATCGACTCAAAAAAAAGAGACAAAAAGGCTTCGAAAAACTTTTTTAAAAAGTGACTGTGGGTACCTCTCTCTGGATCTGCGCTTGCTGGCGCGGAAAAATAAAGAACCAACGGCAGCGTCTAAGTAGTTGCCGCTACCTCATCTCGGCGACCACAACGCCAATGACAGATGCGGAGCCGCACGACGCCACCTTCCGATGTGCAGGGGTACTGATGACGAAAACTTTCTGATCCAACATGATGCTTAGGGGTAATTCTAAGGTAAGGCATCTATCACTAACGTGTTTCTTTCAGATCTAGAAGATGTTTGATGCCATAACCATTTCTCCTTGCTTGGTTGCTTGCCATCATCCCATAGCAAAGAGTCCAAAACTTTTTCTCGGACCATGTAGTTAATTTAGAATGGCGCGGGTGACTCCTAACACTTAATGATTCAATAAAATCAGAGGTTATGTACATTACAAATATTAATTTTGTGAAACTGGGACCAATCATGTAATTTCAATTGTCTTCAGCAGCACAGAATATCAATGCTAAATAGTAAGAGCATATTTCTCCTTCAACTTTGTCTAGATGCTCTCCCAATTTTTCCTGCAGCGTTTGTTGAAATCATCAGCGATCACTTGACTGCCAATCATATCACACATCCGTACCTCAAGGGGAACTGTGGTTATCTGACTCAAGCCTCTTTAAAGAGCAAATTCAATATTTTTCCAGACAAGCATGTTTTAAAAGAAATGGTTTTTTTTTAAGACAGCCATGTTAGCCATTCAAATTCACACATTCATATTCACTGAAAATAATGGAAAATCTCAGAAGCAGATGCTCTTTCTACCTAAATTGAACAAAAAATGTGTGCAAGAGAAAAAATTGTTGCTCAACAGAGTTGGATAATTTGTCATAATTTACAGTCAAACAAAGGCTTAGCTATTTCTGTTCAGAACGGACTAATTTCTCCAAGGGCATTGAACAAAGCATATTCAACCCCTGAAACAAGTATGTGCAAGATACTAACCACATGGAACGAGGTCACACCATGACTCTAATCTACACATGTATGACATGAGCATATTGTAGGGTAGTCAATGCATAAAAAAAGCTCCAAATTGCTTCTACAAACAACGGTTTGGCAGCCAAGAGGGCAGGAAAAAGGGCCACATAAATGGAATTTCAAGATTGAACCTTTCACAAATGCTAAACATTCAAATAGAGTAAATTAAACGCAAAGAAAGCAGAAACCTGTGGAGTAGTATATTTGGAGGTTACATACCTGCGAGCCGATAAAAGTAAATTTAAAGAAACATGCAGATAAATAAAGCAATCGTATGACTGTCCAGTTTGTTCCTAATGGCTGTTACAAATCTAACCATCTATAATGCTAAATATAGCACAATACCAAGCAAAAGACATGCTGTATCAATAAAAGGAGAGCAATAAAGAAGGCTGACATGAATGACAAAACATCTAATAGCACAATACACTGACGTTAGGTGATGTTTTGCATGGTCTTTGGGAAGTCAATTGGGCTAGGATTGGTTCAGAAGCAGAGAATCCACTTTTTCTGAAGCCAAGATCAAAAGTTTATAATGCTGAAAACTGTTGCTGCCTCTAAGCTGTTTATTAAATTAGGAAAAAAGACTGAGAAAGAAGAGGAATAACAATAATGACGTATAAGACCATTTTATCATTTAGTTTAATGTTACACAACAACTTACTGACCCCGAGGACTACCTTCATTATTTTGCTTTATGATATGAAATATTCCTACTGTGTATGAAGCAGGCTCTGCATACACTACACCAAAATGAGGTATAGTGTGCACAGAGTCCAGTGGAACCCTAAAGGTAGGCAGAGGTAAAAGCAGATAGCACCTTACCCTCCTTTTGTGGTAGTGTGAGCGAGCAGTAAGGTTTTATCAGAGGGTAGTGTTAAGCATTTGTTGTACACACTCAGGCATCAAATGAGGTCACGCGCTCACAAGACTGAACTCAGACCAATTTGTTTGTATAAAATAGTATTTAGGTATATTTATTTTCTAGAACCAAGCAAGCCTGTTACAGGTAATTGTAAATGATACTTTTCAAGGCAGGTTGAACAATACAAGCAAGCTGAATAAAAATGTCTTTGGTACAAGTTTGTAAATCTTTTCAATAAAGTGGAAATTACTGTTAAGATTACTTTTGATTACTTTTTCTACTCAGTGTGATATGCCTAGATATCACACTGGGACATTTCCTAGAGAAAAGGTAAGTAAGGCCGTTTTTAGTTATTTGCAGTTTTTCAAGTTCTCATAAAATCAACTCCACACAACAAGTTTCACAAGAAAGCAGTCAATGCAGACCTACGGGAAGAAATGTGGTTATTGGTTTCAAGTTAAGTACATGGGTTTGGAGATTGTTTTCTGGGGTTAGACCCGGGGTTCCCCTAGGGTCCAGGATGTACTCTCAGAGCACCCTCAGCAGCACCAGGGTGGCCGGGTGCTGAGGCCCAATGTTATCCAATGGGGATTAGTGGCATCTGGTTGGTAGCAGCTCAGGAGCAGGCCACAAGGTTGTGGGAGTAAAGTTCCTGGTGTTAGGCTCAGGGAAAATGGGGATCCGGTTTAGCAAACAAGGTGCACCTGCAGTGGCGCAGGGGCGGCTGAGTACAGGGTGCTGAGTTGGCGCCGGGTGCCCTGTTGTTTTCAATGGTAGTTGCCGGTGTTGGATTTTGACTGCAGTTTCGGTCCAGGAAGACTTCCGGGAGGAACCAACAGCTGGGCAGGTAAGCGGGGGGACTCTGGCACATAGGTGCACCTCGGGTTCTCTTCTCCAGGGAGCAGGGCGGCTGGATGCAGGGGTGTCTTTTGAGGTCGGATTTCACCTTACCGGGCCACTCGAGGTTAGGGGGCGATCTCCGTGCAGAGGCTGCAGGTGACTTCGTGGAGTACTGGAGGGGTCAACCCACGGTGGACTTGGACTCTGGAGCGCTTGGGGACCTCGCTGGGACCGGTGGGCCACTCAAACTAGTCGGTTATTCTCTCAATCCTCTGCTGGGCATCTTCTTTTGTCCTTCGTAGGTTGCGGGAATCTCTACTCTTGGTTAAGGGCTGCCCCCTAAATACTGTATTTAGGGGGCGTTTTAGGGGGTCTCGAGGGACCTTGGTGTGCTCACCCCACATGGGGAAGTGGGCACAATCCATAATCCTGATTGGAGAGTGCCAGCCATCTGCAAGATGGCGGGCACTGACGAGTGGGCTTTACCTTGCATCCCCCATCTGAGCGGTGGGGTTGGCAGAGGTGGGCACACCCGCTGGGCTGTGCTAATTTTTCCTGCCGGTCTTCCTGCCGAAAAGGAGTGGAGAAACTAAGGGGGCCTGCTCCTGCTAGCAGGAGAGGCTAGGGGTCGCATTACAAAGGCAGCAAGGCCTATGAAGCTCCCCTGCCACGGATGGCTCTTCCTGGCCTGGGGAAGGTGAGACCACCTGCACCCATGAAAGGCTTTTCTTTCTAGGGTCAGGGAGCATAAGCTCCCACCCCAGGGGTCCAGAAACACGTCTCGTGGTGTCAGGCTGGTGTGTACCGGTCAGGGAACCCACCAGAGTCTGGTCATTTTTCAGGGAGCGTCTAAGATGCCCTCTGAGTACATTTTCATTAAATCCCACACTGGCATCAGTGTGGGTTTAATGTGCTGAGAAGCTTGATACCAAACATACCAGTTTTCAGTAAAGCCATTATGGTGCTGTGGAGTTCGTAATGACAAACTCCCAGTACCATATACTCTTAATGGCATCACTGCACTTACAATGTCTAAGAATTGGTCTAGACACTGTAAGAGTACAGGCTAATGTACCTGTACCCTGACCACTTGTATAGTGCACCTAGCTAGAGGGGTCGGCTGACATATGCCAGGTAAGTGGGTTGTAGGCATGGAACAGGTCTACTCTTCCCTTTGTTCTGCACCAAAACACGCAGCTTGCAATGGCAACATGTGTGCGTGTGTAGAGGTACAGGGGCCTCTAAGGGTGGCACAACATGTGCTGCAGCCCTTAGAGGCCTTCCCTGGCCTCAGTGCCCTTGGTACCCATGGCACCTTTTACAAGGGACTGACGGCCCTAGGAACCTGATTGGCAGGGACCCTGGGCACATCACGTGAAAGTGCATTAGTTGTCTGGCAAAAAGTGTGTGTGTGTGTGGGGGGGGGTTACTGCAACGGAAACCCAGCTTCCTACATGCTGAGAAAGCTCAGAAACTAAGTGTTTCCACAATGATATCAGGAAGTACTAGTGTTAGCTAGAGGTGTAGCCTAAGGGCCACAGATTTCCACAGAGGAAAGGTTTGGGTTTCCCAAAGAATACGAGTGAAAGTATGCAGGCTCTACACGGAAAATGAGGATACCCACAATAAGGAATATTTCCTTACCTTTAACTCCAGTTCTTTCATGGGGGAATTTCCATTATTGTCAAACATTGAATAGTCCCACCCATGTGTAGGGACCAAGGAGCGCTTTTTCACAATATATCTTAAGTGTAGATGTTTGCCTTTTTTCAGGAAGGCCTGCAGAGTCACTTAAGAATGAAAAGGGTTATGCAGCCTATAGGAATAGGCGTCAAAGGACCAATTCTTACTCTAGTACATTCAAAAAAGGACAAGGAGAAATAGATATGTGTATAATTTCATTATGTTTTTATATAACAGCGTAAATCTCTTTCACAAACCCTTTTTGATGGAGCATACAGATGAAGAAGAGCAGGACAGTGTAGCCCCATAGGCTGTCATTATAGGAGTTAAAATAGAGGCTGTGCCTTTAAGCACCCAGGGACCACCAGTATCCCATTATGGTCAGTAGGTGACAGTTGCTTCAGTTCTTTTTGAGGTGATGCAGGATAATATTTAGCTCCAATACCTACCTCTGTACACTCCATTGGGGAGGAGGGAGGGTTGCTTATGACGATAATTAAAATTCCATTGATAGTCATAACACCGAATAGAGTAGAAAGCCTATCCCTGCTATGAGCGGTGGAGAAGACAGAGGGTGAACTAAGGTAGCTATTTAGGCACATAGATTGCCGAGGGTGGCCTGTCCTAATTGAGCATCTGGCTCTAGCATCAGAGTTTAGGCAGTAATGCTTGGTAAATGTATGAACAGATCTCCACATGGCTGTTTTGCAAATATCTGAAATAGGGAGATTCCTCAATAAAGCAGCAGTAGCCGCTTTACCAGTAGTGGAGTGTGCTTTTTGTTTAGCTGATTGTGTCTTGTTAGCTTTTTGATAGCCCAATAAGATACAGGAAACTATCCATAGCGAAATTGCATGAAAGTGGCCGTTAGACCTGGCACCATTGGCGTGGGTCTCCCTTCCATTTTTTGCTGTTGCCTCTTATGTTTTTGCTGGTTTCAGATGCTTTTGGGCACTGTACCACGGCTATTCAGTGCCACAGTGCATGTGCTCCCTATGGTAAATTGATGTATGGATTAGTGACTCCATGATTGGCTTGTTTGGTTTACTTGTCAGACCCTAGTACAGTGCACTGCGTGTGCCCAGGGCTTGCAAATCAAATGCTGCTGGGGGGAAGATCTCCAAGGGCTTGAACTTGAGCTTGCCTCCTGCCTGAAGTCTCAGGGATACAAGACTTCACCCCTTCTGCTTGCCTGCATCTAGAACTGCGGTTTTAGCTGCTGCAGAAGGAAATTGCAACACCGACGCCGGCGAGCGGTCTTCTGCACCTAAGCCGTGAGCGCTGCTCCAACTTGACAAGTAGACCCGACGCCGGCCGCCTTGCCACACTGACGCCAGCGAGCGACCCCGTAGCCCTCCCGAAGCCGTGAGCGCTGCTCCGACTTGTGCCGTGGTCCCGACGCCTGCTGCTGGGCCGTATCGACTCCCAAGCTGACATAAACATCGCGGAGCCGATCCTCGATGTGGCTGATCGAGAATCCATCGAGAGCACAACATCGTAAGGCACTGTAGTTTCGGCTCCATCATGACGTCATCTCCCCGACACAGTAAGGAACCGTCGTCTCACCACCCCAGCGCTGCAGTAAGGAACCAAGTCTACACCTCCCCTGGGGTCATAAGGAACCAATGCCGCGCAGCGTCAACGAAGTCGCACCTCCCAGACGCAGTGAGCTGTCTTTGTTTTCCATCGCTTTTCCAAGGTACTGTTCTTTGGCGGTTGGTTTGACTTCGGGCCTGACGCAGCGCACCTCGCGGTCGGCGCTGTACTTTGGGATTTCTCCTATCACGACGTCCTGATAACTCACTGAGTTATCTGTTGATAGTGACTGATTTTAAGTGAACAACCAATTTTTAAGCATATCTTGAGTACAGTATTGTGGATTTTTGTTGTTTGCTCGTGTTAAGTCTATATAAAAATACTTATTTTGAGAATACAACCTGTGTGGTGTCCATCTGTAGTGTTGTCACTGCGTTACTGTATGTGTTCACAAATGCTTTACACACTGCCTCGGAGATAAGCCTGCCTACTTGTGCCAAGCTACCAAGGGTGTGAGCAGGGGTTATTTTAGGAGTGTAGCCCCTTACCCTGACTAGATGCAAGGATCCCTATTTGGTCAAAGGCATCTACCTCTGCCAACTAGAGACCCCCAAATCTAACATTGGTGGATATCGGTGTGGATTTGGACTTGCATTTGTGATTCATATACAGTGATTGGTGTACACTACTAGTGAGTGCAGACCATAACGCAACCACATACATTTTGGTAGAGTTTTTTCCTAGAAACTTCTTTTCTATTTTTGATTCATGAGAACTGCCAGTCTTTTCTACCACGAGTAAGTCAGCATCCATAGCATCTGTGGACATCGTATTGGAAGAGGAGAGAATTGATACTTACACTGTGCCTAATCTCAGAATTGATACTTACACTGTGCTTAATCGCAAAGCTTTGTGCAGGAAATTTAAATCTCTGTGAAAGGCCTCACTAGGAAAGAGAAATACCAAAAGACGCTGAGGGCCTGGGTAGAATCTAGGAATGCCACTGAGCATTGCATCGCTCAGCCTCATTCTTACAAAACTATATGTCTTACTTAGGACTTTCAGTCAGGAATCCTGAATTCCTATATAGTAATGCTATTAAACATGGGTTAAGTATTCAAAATTCCATGAGCTATATGTACTATATGAGATATCTGTAATACAGTGGTGAATCCTGGCATCTTAAAACCTATTGGCTCAGTAAAGGATATTTTCAAAAATTAAAAATATTTTTTTTATATAATTTTATTATTTTGTGAAAGTGAAGACATAACACAATACAACAAAACAAAAGTAGCAATAACACCTCATGAACCCCGGATAGCCACACATTTAACCGATCATATCAGCACAAAAGATGTAACCATTTTTTGGTTTCATAAGATAAATTCATACACATTAAGGAAGCACTTTATCATATTTATTTTGATACACCTGCCACGTCATGAATGAAATTTTGTCTGGTCAACAGTATCCACTAAGGAGGCGGTGTGAGACTGCTAAATGATTAAGATTCAGAGAGTGACACAAAAGGTTGCCTCGTGTTGAAAGTGGCACATCCATCAAGGGTCCCACCTGCCAAACGCTTTCACTCCATTCCTTACAAATTATCCTATATAGTTTAGGGCAGTAATGTTGGGCTAATGAAGCAAAGGTTTTTTTGTCAATTGAACATCATTTTTAAAATGGAAAAACATGTTTGAAACTGTAGACTCAGATAGGGTGCAATGTTTGTGCATTTAAAATGCATTTCATTTTATCCATTTATTTTGATGGCTGTATACATGGTAAAAAGCGTTCCAGATTCCAGTACACAGATGAGACAATTCTAATGTTTATGACAATCAATGAAGCTCTATGATGCAAACGTTTGGAAACAGCAAGGTGGCACAGCTGTCGGTACATGGAGAGACTTTGGTGCTTACTCAATAGTGCCACCTACCCTGCAAATGTAAACTACGTAGAGTTCTGATTGCAGGAGGCAGATTTCTGCATCTAGCAGAAACAGATTACAGGAAAGTCTCAGTCTTTAAGTGACAGACAGACTAGCAAAGTAAATGGAAAGCAGGAACCTTGGATGAAATTGTCCAATTCATTTGATGATGTAGTCTCTCAACTTCTAAGCAAAAAGGTTACTTACGGTGACAAATGACAATCCCTTAAAGAAGGAAACTAAGGAACAATAGGTAGAAGATAAAGAACTAAACACAATATTTTCACAGAAGGGCACAGCAGCAGAGGCCAAAACATAACAGACCATTTAGGGACCAAAAGAACGATACACGCCTTTCCATTTTGAATATTCACAAAAACTTGCAAAAATTCAAGTAAACGAAAAAACCTATGGTAAAGGATGGCAGGACATCCAACCCACAAGACTCTTTGATCTATAGTCCATGGACAAAACTCTGGAAGCAGTGCAATGTCTTCTGACGCATACAGGTCATGGACAAATAAACCTTGATATTATCTAACTGAGCAACCCAAGGAAAAGTCCAGAGATAACGGAAGGCAGCAGCTGAGACGGCAAGAATACTGTCTGTTCTCGAATCACATGCAAACATATGAAACAGTGGAGAAAGGAAAGTTCTACCTTTAATGTTGGCTCTCTATTGTGTGCCTGCTTGCTGAACACAGAAACTCTAGAATATCGTACATGTATGGGATCCCCACTGACCACTTTTAACATATTTTGTTTCAAGATGCATTAAAGTAAAGGTGGTGTAAGACGCAGAACTTTTTACCTTTGACTAAAAAAAGAAACAGCCAATGAAACCCATCAGTGTGACAGTACATTTGATTGAAAATATGGAAACATCATTATATTTAACATGTTAATAATGGATAAACAAAAAGTAAAACCTTTCATTTAGCAAATGCTGTAAACCAAGAGCAAACTTGACACACTCCTATAACATTTTGTGAAAAGGCACCTTCATAGCAGTCAGACAGGCAAGCAGTTCAACTGGTAAGTTAAAGAATTTGATTAAACTGAAATAGCTCACATCGTTCTTGGTACATAGGAAGCATGTAGATTTTAATAGATATCCATGATTGAGAACTAGTGTTATGGATAAGAACATTTCCTGCTCATTCACAGGACTCTTAAAAGCATCCATAAATAGTGGAAACCAGTAGCAAACTGAAAAACATCCTGTCCCACCTTAGGACCTACACATACAAACAAAGGAATAGCCACAATTATGCAACGATATTGACCTCCCACCAAGGTAACTGTTCTTTAACTAACAATCAATGCAATAGTGCTCATCAAAAATATGAACGGACTTCTAATGGTTCCCCCAACAAATGTCTGGAATAACGACATTCCACACAAGAATTGTCTCCTAGAAAGATAAGCCCCGGGTTTATCATGAAACGGTCTGTTCACTTTTCAATAGCAAGGTATGATATATTTCACTATACTTGTAGCTACGATCTGTAGTACAGGATCCAGGCCTAGGAAAACAGCCGCATAACAGACTGTCACAAACCGTTGTCTTTCTAAAAAATATCCGAGTGCCTCTTGACAAATTAGTCCTCTCTACCAATGAAAAAGGGTATTTAAAGAGGTCTAGAAAGACACACTATGGGGTTAAATGTTAAAACAATTTTAAGAAGGTAAGAAGAGTAAGTTCTTAAGGGCCCCTTGTTAAAACCAAAAAAAGACACAAATGGCTCTTCGGTGCAAATAGCTTGAAGCAGACATGACCCTTCTGGGAATCACTTTTCAGGATAAACATTGGCGATCCGATTTATGTATGGGCTCGAAAGGCTGTCTAATTAGTTTGGAGATGACACCGTTAAACTTCCAGTGGGGGGAAGGCTTGCTAACTGAAAAAAAACTTCCAGGCCTTTTAAATAGTCTTTCATCACAGGTATAGTGAAAACCGATGCCTGGGGACACATTCAATAAGCACTGATGCCAGGTAAATTACCTTTAAATGTAGAGCAGGTCAGATTTTATCAAATAAAGTACATAATTCAATGCAGTCTTATTATGCTTTCAAGTTTTCTTGTTTCTGTCGACCCAATGCATCATTTCTTACACCTGAAGGTCTAAGAAGATGTAGGTCAGGAAAGCTTTTTCTCTTGCATTATATTTATGGTCCTATAGCTGATTTAGGTCACTGAATTGTCGGAACTTAACAGGCAGAGCCTCCTGTATGACCCATTTGTGCTCCTCCATGAGCTACCTGCCAAGGTAGTCTGTTTTTCTATTTTAAATACCAAGAAATACACTGCTCTTGGGAGTAATAATCCTAGGCAAAGAGCAACTCCAAATTGAGCCTGCTATGAAAGGACTCTGAATCTAGCCCCAAATCCCCGCTTGCAAATGTAATACATATTTTTGTTTGCTGTTACTCTAAAGAAGCATAGATGTTAGAGACCAATAGAAGAAGAGATTTGAGGAACGGATAAGCCACAATTAGCTCCAGCACATTGTTCCTGAGAGCCAAGAAGTCGCTCATGAGGGCTTCCCTCATCTCATTGTGGCCTGTCTCGCAATGGTTTAAGTCGATGGAGGCTTATGAACAATAACTCCTTGAAGAATGAGATTCCTTGTTCGGTCTTCATAATTTGAATGCTCTAAACGTTTGTGCATCTCGATACACCAACATCTAAAAAATTCCCAATTGAAAGGCTAAAAGAAAACTTTTACAATTTAGAAGAATACCGAAAAGCCCTACTGGATTAATTCATTGACACTCACCTTACATTTATTCTAGTTTTACATCAGTTTACGACTAGCAACAATCAAGTTGGAACTATAGTTTATGAGGAACATTAAAAAAAAAAAAAAGCAAAGTTGGCTCAATCTGACAACCAACAATCATTTAAAGGTTGGAAGAGGTATGCAAAACACTGACAGTTTGAGGTACATCCAAGCACAGAAAACAAAAGCAGGGACGTTACAGCACAGGTTTATGAATAAATACATTGAAAATAAGCCTACAGGACCCATGAAGTTTGAACGATGAAAAAGTTAAATAGTATTCAATGAAATAGCAAAACCACCATGGAAACATAGCTACACACAGCATACACAGCAGAGCCCTGCTCCTAGGGACACATTAATACAATGTTGTGGGCTTGGGACCTGGTGGATATGAAGTTGTGTCCAAGAGTGAACAGAGTTACACCCATCTCCAAAACAACCTCATTTAGTGAGTACTGACTAAGGAAATGTATCAGTATGGTCAATGATTGAACTTAAACAAAGAAGACCTTCAGACTTGGCTTGAACAGTTGTTTATAAGTATATCGTTCAGCCTGTGGGTTAGGACTTCAGGGAATCTTCTCTTCTACATTAAGTGATAAAAGGTCACTTAAGAACGTACACCATTTCAAAGAGAAACAGTTAAGCGGATTAAACCTTTTTATCAGTTGCACAACACTTAACACATCCACATGACTGGACTAATTTCTCCCGAACAGGTTACAGTACTGTCAAAAGACAAAGCAATTTGCCACAATTTATCCACTAACCTGTGACAGGAAGAATTTTCTTAACTGTTCTCCAAAGAAGTATAAGGGAGAGAGGAGACACAAATCAGAAACCCCATGAACTAAAAGCATCATCAGATTACAGCAGTGTTTTAGTCACTACTCAAAAACGTGTGGGGGAAATAAGAGCTCTAGTCAGGTAGCAGAAGGAGACAAACAGGGAGCGAAAGAAATATGAACGCAAGAGGAATATGGATAAAGAGCAGGGGACACCACTAGAAATGAAGACTTCGAAGTGTACTTTGTCAAACCAAATAAGTGGTCTAGGGCATACTTTTAAAATTGAAAACACCATGTAATCAAGTCATCAATTAACAAAAATAATATCTATTGATACTTTTGGAATTTGTTAAGCCAGAAAAATTACTCCTGCAAGCCGCTGCCAGATGAAGAATTGTCACAACTAGGCAGTCTTTAGAGACTTTGTACATTGTCTAAATACCCTGCCATAGCTAAATCAAAGATTCACAGAGGGAAAGTTAACCTTGTTAGATTCTTAAAAATGGTGCATAATTGAGTCTGACCTTCAAGGAAACCTCACTGGTACAAGCACACAAACGCCTGGAGTACTAGATGGTGCTTCTAAATAAAATAGATTGTAGCTAGATATTTTACATTAGAAAAAATAAGCCTCTCTAGTCAAGCCATAATCTTGTGGAGTTATTTCTTTTTGGGTTTTCTGCAAATCGAGAACAACCCAAGAAAATATCACAATATCAGAGGAAAACTGAAAAAGAAAGCACTTCCAAGAGCCAATGGGTTTAAACCTTCTTAGAATTTTCTAAGGCACCATCACACAGTTTCCTTTAGAAACATCTCCCTTACAAATACTATACAGCTCTTCCCAGTTTATGTAAAAGTCGAGAAACATCCATCTCCTCAGCCTTACTATTGGCTACTAAAGAAAGAGGTAGGAATTTATAACTGGCAAAAGAACAGTACGGAACCACATTGTTAGGAAAGCAAACTATAGTTGCTATCTGGATGATAATTCTAATTTTGGTGACTACCTAGGTATTTAGTTTGGGGGATGCAACCACAAAATCATTGTCTCATGTACCTCTTAATAGTGGGTACTGGCAAAGAATTCCCCAGATACATACACATGTGCTCATAAGATACTATATGAAAACAGGTCTCCTAGCCTGGTATGTGCCTTTGCAAGCCATAGTAAGGAAAAAGTTAGTTACCAGGAACAACAGTTTTACAGCATGAGACTATTCTAAATTTGCATGCTGTGCTTTAGTCTGCCTTTTAGTAGTTTTCGGGAAATAACTCAATACAAGTTTTTTAGGCATTGGCTACAGGCACAGTGTACATGACTTATGATATCTGCTGTCTGGCCACAATGTGTCACAACCTTCAGATTTGAATTTGCCTGAAGGTCCGAGGGGAGGATCAGAAGTAAGAATATCTCTAATGATTGAAAGCGTTCATTATTCAGAAAGCAGGAGGGTGCCAATGCTATCTAGAATAATCTCAAGCTGCAAACCTACTGTTATAGATAGGTAACCTATTCCCTTTTGCAGCATAAGCACAAGTTACTTACCTTCGGTAACAATATATCTGTAAGAAACAGTAGTTAGTATTAGATTCCTTACCTTAGAATATCCCCAGGCGTCAGACTGGATCCGGAAACATTTGCGTAGCAGTACCCTTGCGCATCGGTAGGCGTCGTCTGCGGCTCCGCGTCGTTGGAGCCGGGATGACGTCGCCGGAGTACTTAAGACGCCGCCCTCGCGCGATGACGTCTGATCTTATACACAGCTTTTCCGCGCCAGAAACGCAGAGCCCTGATAAAAACCAACACTGGTGCAATGAAACTAGGGCCCTGAAAGGGGATGACCGTAACCCTAGATATCGGTTTGCAGAACGGGAGGATGGGTGGGGCGGTAAGGAATCTAATACTAACTACTGATTCTTACAGATATATCGTTACCGAAGGTAAGTAACTTGTGCATCTGAAAGAAACAGGTTAGTATTAGATTCCTTACCTTAGAATAGATACCCCAGCAATACCAACCCCGGTGGTGGGCCTGCGAACCAATGATCACACCAGAAAGTCCCGGAGGACGGAACGGCCAAAGAAGCCATCCCTCCGGATTTGGCTGTCCAGGCAGTAGTGTCTTGCGAACGTGTGCAGCGAGGCCCATGTAGCTGCCGGACAGATGTCCTGCAAGGGGACTCCCCGGCCCAGGGCAGTAGTAGCCGCCGTGGCCCGAGTGGAATGGGCCCTCAGCCCAACATGAGGCTCCTTCTTAGCCAAAGAGTAGCATGCTTTGATGCACAACACGACCCACCGAGAGATGGTTCGTGCGATCCAGATAGTACAGACAGCGCACGGTTTGGGACCAGACGGTGGAGCCGCTCTTTCTCTTTAGAGAGATGCGGAGGCGGAAAGAAGGTGGGCAAGGTGATGAACTGCCCGATGTGGAAGGCTGTGACTACCTTGGGCAGGAAAGAGGGTCTTGTCCGCAACACAACCTTGTCCGGATGGACAGAAAGGAAAGGAGGTTTAGAGGAAAGAGCCTGGAGCTCACTTACCCTCCTGGCAGAGGTGATGGCAACCAGGAAAGCAGTCTTAAGCGTAAGAAGACGGAGAGGACAGTTATGAAGCGGCTCAAAGGGAGCGCACATCAGGTAAGTTAGAACCAGGTTCAAGTCCCACTGGGGCATCACAAAAGGAACAGGGGGGAACATATGAGTGATGCCCTTCAAGAATCTGTTAATAATCGGGGACTTGAACAAAGAAGACTGATCAGGTAGCCTCAAGAAGGCGGAAAGGGCAGAAAGGTAACCCTTGATAGTGCCCAGAGCAGAGCCCTGCTGGGCAAGAGAAAGAAGGAAGAGGAGAACCTCAGAAAGGGGGTCAGAGAGTGGATCCACAGCCTTTGCTGTGTACCATGCCACAAATCTGTTCCACCTGCAGGCCTATACCGACTTTGTGGAGGGACGCCTGGCTGCCAGAATCACATTACAAACTTCAGGAGGCAAGTCAAATGGCCTCAACTGTCGCCGCTCAATCTCCAAGCATGGAGGTGGAGACTGGACAGGTTCGGGTGGAGGACCGTCCCCTGCTGCTGCGACAGAAGGTCCTCCTGAAGAGGCCGACGAATCGTGGGATCGACGGACATGCTGAGTAGCTCTGGATACCAATATCTTCGTGCCCAGTCCGGAGCCACAAGGATAACTTGGGCCCGGTCGCGCCTGATCTTCTTCAGCACTCTGGGCAGAAGTGGTACAGGCGGAAAGGCGTACAACAGACCGCAGCTCCACTCGCGCCGAAAAGCATCTCCGAGCGAGTGCCGCCTTGGAAATTCCAATGCGCAGAACTGATGACATTGCGCGTTCTCTTCTGTGGCGAATAGATCTAACCAAGGCTCTCCCCACTGCTGAAAGAGGCCTTGCGCCACGTCCGAGATCAGACGCCCTTCGTGACCCATCATGCACCGATGGCCGAGTTCGTCCGCCCTGGTGTTCAGCAAACCTGCCAGGTGTTGAACCACCAGGGTCATGCCCAGATGTTCCAGCCACTGCCAGAGGCGCAGAGCCTCCTGGCATAGGGTCCACGACCCCACCCACCCTGTTGCAGTACCACATGGCGGTGGTGTTGTCCGTGAACACCTGCACTACCACTCCCCCAGACAGAGGGGAGGAATGCCTTCAGTGCAAGCCGGATCGCCCGCAGCTCCAAAAGGTTGATATGGAGCTGGGACTCCGCCGGAGACCAGAGGCCTCTGATCTCCGCCTCTCCCAAGTGGCCTCCCCAGCCCTGGAGGGACGCGTTCGTCACAACTACGTGCTCCGGTTGGGGTAGGGAGAGGGATCTGCCGCTGACCCAATCGCGGTCCGTGAGCCACCACTGCAACGGTCTTGCAGTGCCCTCCGAGATCAAGACATGGTCGGACAAGTTGCCCTGATGCTGGGCCCACTGAAACTTCAGGTCCCACTGCAGAGCCCGCATCGGCCACCGGGCGTGATGCACCAGAAGGATGCAGGAGGCCATCAGCCCCAGCGCCAACCAGACCGAGACTCCGGATAACGGCTGAAAGATCGGAATCAGAGCCGGATTATCCAGAACCTGCTGTTCGGGAGGATAGATCCGAAACTGAACAGAGTCTAGAACCGTTCCAATGAAGAGGAGCTTCCGAGAGGGACACACGTGTGACTTCGGCACATTGATGGAGAACCCCAGCAGGTGCAGGAGGTCGGCCGTAGTCTGGAGGTGGCTGACGACTGTCTGGGGCGAGCCCGCCTTCTACAACCAGTCGTCGAGGTAGGAGAAGACTGAAACCCCTAACCTGCGCAGATGAGCTGCGACCACCGCCATCACTTTCGTTAACACCCGTGGGGCGCTGGTAAGGCCGAAGGGGAGCACGGTAAACTGAAAGTGCTCGTGGCCTACCGTGAACTGCAGGTAACGCCGGTGTGCCGGCAGGACGTGGATGTGGATATAGGCGTCCTGCTAGTCCAACGCTTCCATCCAGTCTCCTGGGTCTAGGGTAGCTAAGACCTGAGGTAAAGTCAGCACCTTGAACTTCTTCCGGAGGAAGCCGTTGACGTTCCGTAGGTCCAAGATAGGGCGTAGGCCCCTTTGCCCTTCTTGGGTACCAGAAAGTAGTGGGAGTAACAACCACACCCTACTTTTGGCCCAGGAACGCGCTCGATGGCCCCTTGGCCAAGAGGGCCGTAACTTCCTCTTGTAGAAGTTTCAAGGGATCCCCCGACACGCGGTGGTACTGAGGTGGCATGGCTGAAGGGGACGCCTCGAAGGGGAGGGAGTAGCCCCTTTGGACGATTTGCAGCACCCACCTGTCCGATGTGACAGTGCGCCAGTGGTGGTGGTGATGGCGGACCCTGCCCCCCACTGTGTGGACTGGCCTTGCCGTTGTCCCCGACCGCTGCCACGGCGGTTTCCACATCCGCCGCCGCGCTGGATGGTAGTCTGCGGCCCGTGGCTGGACGGATGTGTGGGGGCGCCCCTTCCTTGGCCACGAAAGTGGTGAAAAGCAGCCGTTTGCTGGCACGGGGCCCGAGATGCCCAAGGACTTGGCCGTAGCCCTGGAGTCCTTAAAGCGCTCAAGCGAATGGTCTGCCTTGTCGCCAAAGAGGCGACAGCCATCAAATGGCATGTCCATAAGGGTGTTTTGGACATCAGCCGAAAAGTTGGCGGACCTCAACTAGGCGTGGCGACGAATCGCCACCGTCGTTGCCATCGCTCTGCCCAGTGAGTCCGTGGTATCCAGCCCACACCGGATGGAATACCGTGCTGCATCTCGACCCTCCGCAAGGGCTTGGGCGAGTTTAGTCCGGACCTCCTCCTGACATTGTGGCAGCACGTCCGCGACCGTGTCCCACAGAGAGTGGGTGTAACGGCCCAAGAGGCATGCGGTGTTGACTGACCGCAATCCCAAACTCAGGGAGGAGAATACCTTCTTCCCGTATTGCTCATACCTCTTGGATTCCCGATCGGGGGGAGCCGACGGGAATGCGGTCTGGGAGTTCGAGGCCTGGATGACCAGGCTCTCGGGGGTGGGGCGGGTGGACAGGAAGCAAGGGTCGCCCGGAGTCGGGCGGTGGTGCCTGGCCACGTTCCTATCTACAGGCAGACCTGTAGCGGGCTTGGACCAAGTGCCCAGAAGAATGTCCGACAAGGCCTCATTAAAAGGCAGCAGAGGCTCGGCCGAGCTTGTCTGTGGTTTAAGGACCTCTGTGAGGAGGTTAGTCCTCCCGGCTGAGACGGGGAGCTCAAGGCCCAAGGCCTTGGCAGCCCTCGTCAGCACCACACTATAGGCAGCCCCCTCCTCCGTAGCCACGGTAGGAGGGGAGACAAAACCAGTGTCGGGCGAAGTGTCCAGACCATTGGCCTCCCCAAACTCACCTGTACAGTCCTGAAAAGACTGACACTCACGTGTTAGAGGGTCCTCGGACCCCTCCCAATCCCCCTCGTCACCCGTCACCTGGCTCAAAGGACGGGGCCGGCTCGTAGAAGTAACATTCTCCCATCTGCGTCGAGAGCGGCGCTGCTCCGGTGCCTAACCCGAATCGAGGGTAGGACCGGGGACGGCGTCGTCCTGGGAGGGCGCCGGGGGCGAAACCCTGGGGGACGGCGCTGGCGAGTTCGTGAGGTTGACCGGCGGCGACCCGGATCCGGTGGGGCCCTGCGGCGTCGGGACCGAAGTCGCCGACTGCATCGGGGCCGAAGCACCCGACGGCGCCGGGCCCGAAGCACCTGGTCCGCTGGGGGACCCAGTCGGGGCCGCTTGGCCCGAAGGCGCTGCGGAACCAGACGGAGGAGTGAGCAACCTCATGGCCATGAGGAAGGCCTCGATCTCCTCCGGCGTCGCATGCTGCCCAGGGACCAGCGGGTATGGAGCAGGCTGCAACGCCTGCGGCTCCGGCGGAGCCGCGGTGTCGCCCGAACCCCCGCGAGCGTCGGGGGGAGTCAGAAGAGCGATGTCGCCTCTTCGACTTCTTGTGCCTCTTACCTGAGGACTTTGAGCGTGAAGACTGATGAAGACTCCCGGAACTTTGGTGACTCCGGCCCCGCGACGGGTCCCTCGACCTTCCGTACCGGGACCTCGAGCGGCGCAGGGCTGACTGCCAGAGCTCGTGTCGCTTGCGGGACCGCTCCCGTCTAGCTTTGGACGTCAGGGCCCGGCAGTCGGAGCAGGACTTGTCGTCGTGGTCTGTGCCCAGACAGTGAAGATACCGGCGATGGGGGTCGGTAACCGACATCAGTCGGCTGCAATCGACGCAGAGTTTGAACCCGGGCATCCCTACCGGTACCGTTGGAGTCGAGAGACTCAAAAAGGATCGAAAAAGTTAGTCAAAAATTGACTAGAGTACAACTTTTTCCGGATCGGTGCTTGCTGCCGCGGAAAAAAGAAGAACTGACGTCAGCGCGTGAGGGCGGCGGCTAAGTACTCCAGTGACGTCATCCCGGTGCCTATGACGCCGACGATGGACGCGGAGCCGCAGACGACGCCTACCAACGCGCAAGGGTACTGCTACGCAAAAGTTTCCGGATCCAGTATGACGCCTGGGGATATTCTAAGGAAAGGAATCTAATACTAACCTTTTTCTTTCATTTTAGAGATTCACATGTTGTGTGTAGATTAAAAAGCAGGACTTGGTCTGGTCCTGCTTTGGACCTGGAGTGGTCAGCGGGAATAATTCACAAACAAGTGTCTCAACACTGTCTGCCCAACTCTTTCTTCTAGTGCCTGAACATCCATACATTAATACTTAGTAAACATATTAACACAAGACCATGTGGCAGCCTTACATTTGTAAGCCAACTAATTGTTTCAAATGAAAATAAGGGAAGCAGATTTTTTTTTAAAAGGCATTGTTCTGGTCTTCGCATCAAATGTGGAGCAAGTGCCTGGAAAAACTGCTTTAACCCAAATTAGTATTGAGCAAATTAAGCAAATATTGTACTTGTAAGGGAATGCCTCTTTTTGGATGGTCAACCCCCAATTAACTTACAGGCCCTTGGTATCATACTACAGACTTATAAGTAAGTTGGCTTATGCCAATTGGCTATAAGCCAATCAACCATAGAAGTTTAAGGGGTCAGAACACTCGCACTGAGGTCTGTTCGCAGGCCTCAATGCACTGTCAGAATTGAAAGACCAGCATCAGTCCAAAACGTAGTGTTAGCCTCATGGACTGCAGCACGTGTTTTGCCAATCTGAGAAGACAAAGTTAAGCGAGACTCCCAGTTTGCCACTGAAGATTGGAAGGACAGTTTAAAACTGCTAACTCGATTTTAGCATTCTAATCAATGACAAGGCACAAAACTCACTTTTTAAGATGTGTAAGTCACCCCTACAGCTGGCCTATTGAGGTCTAAAGCAGGGTGTAGCATATTAAAAATTAGAACATATGTTTAACATGTTCTGGTAGTAAAAACTCACAATTATCGTTGTTTACCAGGAGAGAAATTGGTAGCCCCTCTGGTAAGTAGAGTTGCATGCTGTCACCTCAGGCTGTGCGAACTTCTGAATGAGACTACGAAAGTTGAAACGAGTTACTTTAAGCCAGACTTGATGCACAAGTCAAAATTAATTTAACTTGTTGCCACATTCAACATTTAGAAAGTTGCCACTCTGTTTCCTAGTTTTTCAGTGGCCATTTGCTGAAGCTGGCCATAAGACAAGCTTCTGCCAGTTTGGGGAGATGTGTTAAAGGCTCCAAGGACAGGTAACAATAGAGGCTTGCCAATGGAGGAGGTGTTACATCCTCCAGGCAGGAAGCCACACAAGGTGTTGGCCCAAAAGGAGATCTTCAAAGGGGAAGGGGGAAGTCATCTTTGAAGGGCAAATGGTGAAGACACAAGAGAAATGCTGCTCTTTTGATCAGGTAGACAGGTTGGTGTCGGGGACAGAGAGGGGGGAAAACACTGCCCAAGCCATTTTTTTTTATGGGCGAGTAGCACACAGGTAATCAAAAAGGAGGGAGAAAGAGGCTAAGGCTAGGTTCCGCCTCTTGATTCTAAACTTTAACAATATAACCCATAGTCAATTGATTGTAAGAAGCTAGCCTGTCAGTGAAGTAATAGCAGGTCTTCCCAATTAGGTATGCCTGTTTGGAAAAGAAAATTATTTTCTTTAGTCCCCTCACTCACCAGAGGTTGCCCTTAGGTGACATGCTTTATCATTGGGGCTTCCCAAGCATCTACTGCTTGGGGCGTGCTGCGACTTGCGAAGGATATGTAGGAGCACTTTTGTTTGAAACTATGTGTGGTGCGGTATATGGTGGAGTGGTAATTAGTGTGAGTTAAAAATACCTAGCTAGTAAGCCAACAAATTTATTCTTGCCTCTAATTGGTATGCTAAAAAGGGGGTTAGATATAGGATTTAGATCATTAATGTGGTCAAATGCCTGGTTATCTTGTCAACATGTTTCAAGGTGTCCCCTGCACCTTTTCTTCAGACCACATGCGGACCAGCCCCATGTATGCCACTCCGGTTGTGAAACTAGAAATGAGGTAAACAATTAAATGGAAAGACACACCTAATGTGTGTATCTATCTTGTATACATATGGTTTAGTGATGAATCCGTAGTATTTGGGAAGATACGGCCGCTGTGGGACAACTAGGTTCTGAGAAGACGGAGGGATGTCGAGCCAATGATCTACAGGCCCCTCCACCCAGGCGGACCATGGGGCATATTATTGCTAATACCCATATACTACGGATTCATCCCCAATACAATGTGCAAATAGCACATTGGGGAACAGTGCAGGCATCATTTGGGAATTACATATAGGGGAAACAAGTGTCTTCCATCATTACAAATTGACTACTCCTCCAAGAGGGCACCCGCTTCTCTATATTTTCGCCAGGGCACCCATACTTTCTTCCATTTTTTCGTGCACCCCCTGCTTTTGTATACCATTTCCTACGCTCTTTGGCACCAGCGAGGTCCCGCTGCCAATCCTTCCATAGAGGGGGCACCCGCACCCCCCCATACCCTAGCACCCGCACCCTCCCCATACCCTAGCAATATTCACTTTCGCTACCCCTGCAGCCAGGGCCAGCCAAAACTCCACATATCTCGACCAGTCATTGTCCCCTTTGATTCGCAAAAGAAGCCCCGCACCCCCCCCCATACCCTAGCACCCGCTCCCTCCCCATACCCTAGCAATATTCACTTTCGCTACCCCTGCAGCCGGGGCCAGCCAAATCTCCACATATCTTGCCCAGTCATTGTCCCCTTTGATTCGCAAAAGAAGCCACTTCCGATCCATCGGGATCAGCATGCCCTCTACCCTACACATTGTATTTGTAACTGTCACACAGAATGAACTGATCACCGGATACTCCCATATGATATGGAAGATTGAGCCCTCTTGTTGACAACCTCTCACACAAGAGCGTCGACTGACACCTTCCCCATGTATACAGGTGGGTGCGAGGATAGTATGTGCGATGAAGCATTTTTTAAACTGCACGAGCCTAAACCTAGAACGGATAGCAATCTCCCTGGGCCCCTGGAGCGCATCTTGCCAATCTTCCTCATCGAGGCTCCCAAGGTCCCGGGCCCAGGCCGCTCTCAGGCTAGCCAAGGGATCGGGTATAGTGTTTATCAATTGCCGGTAAATTGTGGATGTGGGTTTCTCCGCAATGAGATCGAGTAACAAACGATCTTCCATTGGGGAGTAATCCAGGATTACTGTACCACTTGGTATGTGGGAGAGTAGGGAATGCTGGAGGCGTATGTACTGATATCTCTGTGAGGAATGTAAGCTGTACTCTGACGATATTCAAAAGTACGGATGGCATCCCCTTTCCCCTAAGTAATCAATGCCTATCTGCTGCCACCCCTTGAACCCTGTTTACGTTGTTACTTCCCTCAACAGTTCCCCCTGCCAAACTGGAGTTCTCCCAGTTAACTTGCCAGCTCAGCCCAGGTGCCAATTTGCCTCCAGCCAGCACTGGAAGACTACCCTAGTGTGGTCCAACCACAACTTCTGAGGTCTACGGCATACAGGAGAGTTTCACAAGCTCCCCGTGGCATGACCATTCTGTCCACCCTATGGGCGGGTTCGTCCCTTTCTGTGTACACCCAATCATTGACCACCTGCAATTGTGACGCCCAGTAGTATAATTGAACATCTGGGACAGCCAACCCCTCGTCATACACCCCCCAGTGTAATTTGTGTAGCGCTATCCTGGGGGACCGTCTGTCCCATAACAAGGTCCGCACCGCCTGTGAGATCTGTTTGAATACACTCGTGGGTATCGGATATGGGGCGTTCTGCCGATCATACAGTAGTCTTGGCAGTGTGAGCATCTTGAACAAGGCCGTCCTATCCATAAGAGAGCGGGAGAGTGCACCAGTGGGCCATGTCGGCTTGCAGGCGAGTCAGCTGGGGCTCGAGATTCCTATTGGAAGAACTCCTGTCTATCGCGCGTTATATACACCCCTAAATACTTGAATCCCTCCAGGACCACCGGTGCAGAGCACCTAGACGGGACTCGAGGGGGAGAACCAGACAGGGGAAAAAAATCACTGACTTCGACCAATTAATGGTATAGCCAGAGTAGCTGGCGAACAACTCGAATAAGTTTACTACTTGGGCAATCGAGTGGTATGGCTTTGCCAGATAGAGGATGATGTCATCTGCGTGTAGATATACGCACTTCCCATTCACCTGTTGCTGCTAGTCCCCAAATCGAGGGGGCTCTCCTGATCCAGTGGGCCAGGGGCTCCAGCTCCAGGGCGAAGAGGAGAGGGGACAGAGGGCATCCCTGCCTTGTCCCCCTCTGCAGGAAAAAGGCCCTAGATACGGCCAGTTAACCCCTACCCAAGCTGACGGTCGTTCGTATAGGAGCCGTACCCAGCTACAGAAGATCGGTCCAAAGCCCAGCCACTGAAGTACCATAAACAAGTAGTGTCATTCTATGCTATCAAAGGCCATTGATGCGTCAATCGCCATCAATGCCGTCTGGGTGTCTCCAACATCCTCAGTTATATACAGAACCCCATAGAGACGCCGAAGGTTATGACGAGTACTTCTGCAGGGCATAAAGCCGGATTGGTCCACATGGACCAAATCTGTAACCACCGATAGTATACGATCCACCAGGACTTTGGCAAGAGCCTATGCTTCCACATTGAGCAAAGAGATCGGCCAGTATGAGGCACATTGGTCTGCTGGTTTCTCTGCCTTGTGAATCACCACGATCATGGCCTCTCTCTGGTCAGGGGGCAAGTAACCACGCTCTCGCGCCTCGTTGAGCATCCCGAGCATAGGGGCGGTCACGATCGAGGCTGGTCTTTTATAGATTTCGATAGGAAGCCCATTTGGACCAGAGGCTTTACCAGACTGAAGGGAGTTGAGCGCCTTACCGAGCTCTTCTACTGTGACATCTGCCTCCAGGCGTTCCCCACATTTCCTCAGTTAGCATGGGAAGCGCGAAGTCCCTCAAGAAATCCACGCAATCCTCTTCAGTTCTAGTGCACACAGGTGAGTACACTCAAAATGAGCCGGAAAGGCCTCTGATATGTCTGTGCTGGACGAGCATTGTGTGTCCTCACGGTACTATTGAAAAGATGAGAATTCTGGTGTGCTTTTGGTACCATGTAGTAAATAGTTTCCATTTTGCACAGTCACCTATTTATTTGGCCAGCCAGAAACCCATACTCCTTCTGATGCTTCACTTTCCTGTGTTGTACAGGCCAAATATTAAGACCTCTTAAGGCTGTCAAATTGAGTGACTTTGGGTCTGGGTGTCTGCATTTCCGTGTTGCAATGTAAGTAGTAAGCTGCGATTGATAAAAGAAACAAATGCAGATGAAATGTTCCAAAGGAAGGTGACAGGATGGTGTGTAGACCTTAATACGAAACAAGTTTTAATTTTAATGGGAGTGGTGAGATATTTCTGGGAGACCGACTTTCGGTACCTGGTCAAACACTAACGAATGAGTAGGTTGCAAAGGAATATCGGAATGGAGCTGTAAAAGGCTCTGTGTATTAGGCACTCTTAACTTCTGATGTACTCTGACAGACAGGAGTTAACTGGAGCAAAAATTATGGATGACTTGCCTAGATTGTTGCAATGACTATCAATATGTCATTTGCGATTCCTTGCATTCGTTCACCCCAATCCCACCATTAGAATGATGGAGGGAAACATTAATGCAAACACTACTGACGACCTGATCTAAAGTACAATGCCCATAGATGCAAATTTTATTATGGTCACCCCCAGTTTTTGCCACTGGTTCTGAGATTTTTTGACTGATGTGCACTGGGTCCCTGCTAACCAGGCCGCAGAACCAGTGCTCTTTCCCAAAAACAAATTAAAATGGTCTAATTGGCACACACTTTGGCATCCCTACTAAGTTTCTAGTAAGTGGTACCCTTTTGGTTGCTTTTCATGGCTCTCCAGTACTCCTTTTAGGTCGACAGGATCTGAATTCCTAGTGCTAGGGGCTCCCCTAAAAACTAGTTTCAGGGGGTATTAGGGGAGTGTAGACTAGTAGCCAATTGGGCTACTTAGTCCTAGGGTCACTACACCCCCTATCTGACCACTTCCTGTGGGAAGTGAACACAACCCAGTCCCAGAGTTCCTATGTTTGCCATCACAAAGATGGCAGACTGGGAAATTGTGTCTTCACTTCAGGTAACCCACTTATGGGGTGGAACTAGCCTGAAGGTGAACACGCCTCTATGACTACTAATGTTCCCGCCTATCTAGGCACCAAATGAGCCCTAGTCAGGGGGGGTCAGCATCCACTTCTGTGAGGGAAGACAGATTTTCATACCAAAGGCGGTGGGCTCTTCAAAGCTCCCTGCCTTAGAATGCAAATTCACAGGTCATCCTTTGGGAGGAGGTTTAAACACCCTCTGCCAAAGCAGGCTTTGTTCTTGACCTATGAGAGCAAAGGACCTCACCCTTGGGCGTCAGAAACTCGTCTGGTGTGGCAGGAGGGGTAAGACCAGTCAGTCAGCATACCAGTAGTTGGTAGGTTTTCAGGGGGCACGTCTCAGGTGCCCTCTGGGTGCATGTATTAATATATCCAACACTGGAATCAGTGTGGGTTTATTAATATGAGATGTTTGATACAAAACATCCCTGGTTTCAGTGAAGCCATCATGTAGCTGGGGAACTACCTTTTACCAGTGTTCAGCAGATGTTTTAAATTGGCTTCACTGATCACTAGTATTGGCAGTAATAGAACTGACCAGCACAGGAGCATATCGTCTCATGCAGGTATGCTCATACATGCAGTATAGTGCACCCGCCCTTAAGGCTATAAGGCCTGCTGTATGAGTGACTTATCTATCCAGCATGCAGTGTCTGCAGACATGGCACACAGGTTGTGTGTCATGTGCGTTTTCACTTTTTTCTGCACCAAGACACGCAGTCTGTATGGCTTAGGTGAGGGGTCCCTTAGGCTGGCACAGTATGTGCTGCAGCTCCTTATGGACCCTCTTCGGTATCACAGGCCCTAGGTACCAGGGATACCATTTACTAGGGACTTAAGAAGGTGCTAAAGGTATTGCCAATTGGGGTACAACTGCAAACGTTTTGGGAAAGAGATCTGGCACTGGGGACCTGGTTAGCCGGAACCCAGTGCACATCCAGTCAAAATCACATCAAATACCAAGTAAAGAGTGGGGATGTCCATGTGAAAAGGGGCACTTTCCTACACAGACTTTTTCGAGTGATGCTCTTCGCAGGAGGGTTGTCTCCAGGTTGGAGCACCCACAATAGAGGCATAAAGTGTGAGAATTCTGTATCTGCCTATCAATAGCCACACTAAGTAGTGATCAGGAAGCAAAATATAAGGCTGGCCACACCTAAAGGACCCTTCATGTTCTGAACAAGAGACTGCAGTCCTATCCTTCACCGCACCATCGGCCAAATGACACTGCTCAGCGACTCTTGCAGCAAAAGAACCTAATCTGAAACATGCCCCCTATTTTATGTTTCAGTGCCAATGACAGCAATATATTTCTACTGTCTAAGAAAACAACCACACCTCTATCTTGTGAACATGAACAGGAAAAGGCCTTCCAAGAGGGAATCCATGTGCCCCCACAACACTAGTTCATTCATACACACAATGTATACATTACGCAGGTCACACACAAACCTACACGCAAACATGCACAGGAGCAGTAGTCTTAGGAGCAGGGTTAGAGTGCAGCATTAGATCTTTAAATGAGCAAATCTCCACTTCTATGACAAAAAGGTCAGGTCACAACTATGATTTATAAAATATGGTACGCTGCCACTACTGTCGAACATACTAAAACCATTAAACCATTAGTTCACTGTCTAACCAACAACAGCACATTGTGTACATCTCTCCAAGTCCAGAACCTTTCTCATGTCAAACGTAAAGCCTGGGACTTTAAGCACATGCTAGATTAGTACAAGAGTAGATAGGGTTAAAAATCAAAAACCAGAATGCTAGAAACTTACAGCTGGGTACTCAGCGAAGAGGAGCACAACTGTACACCATGCAGTGGATATTCGGGTCCTAACACATGTTCAGGTTATGAAAATCAACTGTGGTTTAGCACTGTTTTTTTACCATATCATACATTCACATCGATTAATATAATAAATTAGATTTAAAGCAATCCAATGTATACATGTTTTCCTGGCCATCGCTCAAGAGGTGGTGCTCCAGATATCTGCCATCGCTACACATGTTGCTGCCCACTAAGATTACTACTGTACAGAATTCATGTTACAATTGTAATCACTAAAGATGCTTGAGAACTACTTTTTTATTTTTATGAAGGATCATTACTATACTGCTGCATAAGAGGCACGAACAGCTTACATAAGTTTCTATCTACTTGGGGAATAAAATACACAGTCTGTTTTTTCATGATGTAGAGGTTTTATCCTGAAACTCATGAATACACTATCATGAACAAGTTACTGACCTTTGGAAAAACGTGTTCTGATCCAGACGCAATCTAACCACAGATTCCTCACCTTCGAATATTCCCCAGGCATCTGACTGGATCTGGAAAATATGGAGCAGTACCTCTGTGCGTGGTGGGTGGCATTGATTGGCTCCATCCGCATCTGAAGTGATGTGTGCAGTGCCTAAATAGGCGCCAGCACAGCAAGCTGACAATTTTCTTTTGTGACTATTTCCGTACTAAAAGCGCGTACTCACTTTAGACTGAGTGTTTGACCGGTGTGCAGAATCTAACAAAATGTTAGGGTGAAGAGCCCATTTCGCAGAACTGGGAGTGTGAGCAGGTCGTGAGAAATCTGCGGTTAGATATTCTACCAGAAAAAGCGTTACTGAAGGTAAGTAACTTGTTCTTCTAATAGCGAATTATAACCACAGATTCCACACATCAGAATTGATATCAAAGCAATACCTCCCCAGAGGTGGGTATTCAAATGGCTCAAACCAAGAAGTCCTGGAGGACCAAAAGGGTAAATGCCTGTCCTGACTGACCCAACAACCCAAGAAGTAGTGCTTCATTAACATGTGGAGGGACCCACACAACAGCTTGGCAGATGTCCAGGACAGACAACCCTCATACTAAGGTAGTAGTAGTAGTAGCAGTCTTGGCCCTGGTGGAATGGGACAGCAAGCCCTCAGGAGGCTGATTTTTAACTAAGGTATAGCAGATCTTTATGCTGAGTACACTCCATCAAGAGATGGTCATATACTAAAATGCCTTGCCTGTTTTCAATCCAGTGAAGCCATTAAAGACCTGATCGTCCAACAAATGTTCTTTGGTATGATCGACATAGATAGAAAGAGCTCTCTTTGGGCCCAGGCGGTGGAGTCTTTCCTCCTACTTAGAAGTATGAGGTGGGGCGAAAAATGTGGGGTGTGATGTTCTGGCCAACATGAAAGGGGGTGATCACATTCCGCAGAAAAGAGGCAGGTGTCAGAAGAACTGGTTTGCCTGGGTAAAAGTTGGTATTATGAAGGGTAATTGGAAGAGCTTGAAACTCACTGACTCTCCTGGCAGATGTAATGGCCAAGAAGAAGGTCATCTTGAAGGTTAGGAGTCTGAGCTGACAACTATGCAGGGATCAAATGGGGAGCCCAACCAAAGGCCTTGTCAGGTTAAAGGTACCACAAACAGTAAAACCTCAGACAAGGGGTTTCAAAAAGAGTCAGCATTACGGGCAGAGCACCAAGTCACATATTTGTCCCACCAGAGGACATATACGTGATCTTTGTTGAGGGCCGCCAAGATGACATCACAGTCCTTAGGAAGCAGATCAGAGGCATTCAACTACCGCCACTCAATCTCCACGCATAAAGGTGGAACATGCACTAGTTCAGATACAGAACCCTGCCCTGCGATAGACGGTCCTCCTGAAGAGGCATCCGGATTGGAGGATAGATGCTCAAGAGTTTGGGATAGCAGACTCTCCTCCAGTCTGGAGCCACTAGGATGACTTGGGCCAGGTTGGTCCTGATCTTCTTGAGAACTCTGGGCAAGAGCAGTATCAGTGGAAAGGGGTACAAGGACTTCCAGGTTCCAGTCTAAATGGACCGTTTCTCTGAGCAAAAGCCGCTTTGGAAACTTCAAAGTGGAGAAAAACTGACATTGCACTTTCTCAGAGGTGGCGAATAGATCGAGCCAAGATTCTCTCCATTCTCACAAGAGATCTTGAACCACCTGCAGTTATAGACACCATTCATGATCCACAAGGCATCAGTGGCTTAGTTTGTCTGCCCTGGCGTTCAGAGATCCCATCAAGTGCTGCACAGCCCAGACGATATCCTGTCGCTTCAGGCAGATACAGAGTACCCACGTCTCCGGGTAGTCAACAACCCCACTCTGCCCTGTTTGATGTAATACCACATGATGGTAGTGTAGTCTGTGAACACCGGAACTAGCCTTCCTTTGATGGATGGGAGAAAGGCTTTCAATGGCAAGCGAATTGCCCTCAGCTGCAGAACATTGATGTGAAGCTGGGACTCCACCAGAGACTAGAGTCCTCGGATCTCCACCTCTCCCAGTTGGCCGTCACAATGCATAAGCGATGCATCAGTCACCACTGAGTTCCAGTTGGGAAAGGGAGATGGGTTTGCTACTAGACAAATCTTGGTTCGTTAGCCACCACTGCATATCTTCTCTAGCCTTCTTCAAAATCTGGACCAGGTCAGAGAGATTTCCCTGATGCTGAGCCCACTGGGATTACAGGTTCAACTGCAGAGCCAGCAAGTGCCATCTTGCGTGCTTCACTAAGATGATGCAGCAGACCATTAGACCCAGCAGCCTCAGAGTTAGTCTCATCAAAATCCAGGACAGAGGTTGAAACATCGGGATCATAGCCAAAATGTCCTGGACTCTCCGCTCCGGAGGGTAGGTAACTGCACTGTGTCCAGATTAGCTCAGATGAAAGGGAAAGAGTCAGGTGTAACTTCGGCAAGTTGAGAGTCAACCCGAGCAAATGTAGGTGGTTCGCCACTCTCTGGAGGTGGGTGACAACTACCTGGGGTGAGCCCACTTCAGCAGCCAAGTCAGGGTAGGGGAAAACAGGGACACCTGATCACCAAAGATGTGCTGCAACCACCATCATCACTGGGGTACTGGTAAGGCTCAAAAGGAGCACAACGAACTGGAAATACTCATGGCCTACTGTAACTCGATGGTAACGCCTCTGGGCTTGCAGGAGAGGGATGTGAAAATAAGAGTCCTTCAAGTTCAACACTATCATCCAGTCTCCAGGGTAGACAATATCTGAGCCAAGGTGAGCATCTCTAATTTCTCTTTCTCAGGAATGTTTTGAGAGGGCGCAGATCTAGTATGAGGGCAGAGACCTCAGTCCTTTTTCGGCACCTGAAAGTAGTGAGAAGAGCAACCACATTCTACTTGTGGTGCTGGCACCCTCTCAATGGCTCCCATGGCCAACAGAGCCTGCACTTCCAGATGGAGCAAGAAGAGATGGTCCTCCATCACCCATTCTGGAGATGGAGACAAAGGCAGAAGGGTTTTTAAAAAGTGAAGGGCCTAGACCCTCAGTATCATGGAGAACATGCCAAAGGGGCATAGAACCAGCGGCAGCCGAAGGGATGGGGGATTGGACAACACACTGGCTTTGGTTCCCACGTCTTCTGCTGAAGCTGTGTCCAAGGTCATGAAAACGCTGGGAGGCTTGGTGACCTTGGGGGTATGACTGATACTGTGGGTACAACTAGGAACCTCTACCACAGCCTCAGAAGGGAGCAAAAGGTGGAGTGTGGCTGGCACAATGCCTGGAAGAAAGCCAAAGATCTGGTGGTAGCCTGACCCTTGTTAAAGATCTCAAGCACTGAATCGGCTTTTTCACCGAACATGTGAGAGCCGTCGAAGGGCAAGTATAACAAACATCTAGACACCCCCTGAAAAGCTAGTTGCTCAGAGCTAGGTGTGGCGTGGTGCTACTGTGGAGGCGACAGCTCTAAGAGTTAATCAGTGGTGTCTAACCCACACAGGATGGAAAACTTTGTTGTGTCTCCGTCATCAATAATGGCCTGGTTCAGTATGGCTTGCTCCTTGTGAGGTCGTGTATTACGTGGTGTGGATGTGTAACCTTACCATGTAATACACTACTAACTCTTTTAGGGCTAGTCAGGTTTTGTTTGTCAATACATAGCTCGTCCCCCGAGTAGCTGCGGCTCTGAGCAGTCAGGCTTGCACAAAGGAGCAAGTCTAAAGCATTTAAAACAGCACCAAAACAATTGAAGGAGATAGTAACTTGACACTCAAGAAATCTGAAACCATTTTATAATAATATATCATACTTATATGTATTTATGGACAACAAAAAGAAAAAGATCCACTGAAGGGTTCCAAAGATATAGATTTTACAGGAAACAGTAAATCAGAACTTTCAAATCAACCAAGAACAAGCACGTGCATTGTATTTGACACTTTGAAAATTTTCAGCAAAAGCTTTTACAGGTTGGTATGTGGTTACTCACAGTGACTCTGGGCGACCAACTCCGGCAAGGAGCCAGTCAAGGGAACCAGCAAGGTCCAACAAAACAGTTACCTCCTCAAAAAGAGCAGTCTCCAGTCCAGTCTCAGCACCAGTGGCTCCTTGCCCACCGACTTCTATGGGGTGGTCCTGATGCAAGGTATACAGAATGCTGAAGATGCTGTGCAGTTGAACAGGGTTCTTCGACTAACTACTCCTCAGTCCAAGCTGCAAACAGAAGTCAGCTAACGTCACTGCTTCAAATTGGGCTCAGATGAGGACTTCTCCACAAGCAGGACACAGCAGGTCTTTTCCTTTGCTATTCCAAATAGCATCATGTACAGTCCTATTTCGGCTCAGCATCTTCTTCGCTGGTTTCAAGATCAGCAGGGTGGTCCTTGAGTCCTCTTCTTCCAGTGAAGTGAGATCTGATTTTTATGCCCTGGAAATGGCCTAATGGAGGTCACAGTCACTAGTCAATGCTCACCAAGCCTGATGACAAGTTCCTGTAAAGTATGGCATCAAGCTATCCCAGATGCTTCTATACTGCCCACTCTTAATATGGAAGAACCCCTCTTGGTATTGAGAGCTTGATATCTCGCCCTAGGGGTGTGCCTACCACTGGAGTACCATCTCATGCAAAAACAGTTTGGCAATAGTTTTCCTCCTATGTCCCAACGGCCAGACTATCTACCTACAGAGTGGGGCAGCCCCTCCAATGTGTGCTTTCTCCTTGCCCTTTAAAGGAGGCTTCCGCATGAAGCTTCTTGCCATAAAGAGGTAACACCTCCTCCAGTGGTAGGCCTTTATTGTTACCTTTCCTGGGAGTCATTCACACGTCTCCCCATGAGGGCAGAAGGCTGTCTCATAGCCAGCCTCAGTAAATGGCCACTGGAAGGCTGGACCGCAGAGTGCCAACTTTCTAAAAGTTGCATTCATTTAAACTTAGGCATCAAGTCAGGCTTAATACGATAAGTTGTTTGATGCCTTGAAGTACCAACTTTGGTAGTCTCATTCAAAAGTTAGCACTGTTGAGTTGTTAGCATGCAACTCTCAACTTGCTAATGAGGCTTCCAATATCCTTCCCAGTAAAAAAGTAAAATCTAGTTTGTACTGCTAAAACAAGTTCAACACAAGTTCTTTACTAATATGTGGCACCCTGCCTGAGGACTCGATAGGCCTGCTGCAGGGGTGACCTACACACATAAGAAAGAGTTTGGGCTTTGCCATTGCTTAAAATACAAAATCGAGTTAGCTGTTTAAAACTACCTTCCAGTCTGTAATGGCAGATTGGGAGCCATGTTTTACCTTATCCCACTCAGGGTGGCACAATAAGTCCTGCAGTCACTGAGGGGGACTCTCGAACTTACAGGCCCGGACTACGCCTTGTACCATATACTAGGGACTTGCAAGTAAGTTAAGCTATGCCAATTGGGTATAAGCCAACCAACTTGTACCTTTTTAAGGGTCACAGCAAAGGTACTGACTTCTGCTTAGCAGAGCAAAGGGCATTTAGGGGCCAATACGACAGTACCAAGCCGTCAAAATGTGGGCAAACAGTAAGAGTGAAACCTGCACTAAGCTTGTTTCCTTACAGTCTTCTTCCTAGACCATGCAAACACATTGGCGACAGAGTGCCAAAAGATATGGGAGTATCGGCCCAAGAGGCATGTGATGCTCAACAACCACAAAACTAGACAAGGTGTCCAGCGTCTTGGATTTCGAGTTCGGAGCAGCGGTGGGGAATGCCCTGGGATAAAGAGTCTACGTTGAAATATGGTTGACCTTACGTGCCGCTGTTAAAAGCCTGGATTGGCAGCAGAAGGCATTTGAAACTGTGGAATAAAGTATTTTGGCGCAACCATGCTGTCTCTGGAGTGGTTAAATATAAAGGAAAGTGGATGAAATAAGGATTGATAAAATTATTGGCAAACAACGATAAAAATGGATAAATTGTGATGAAGAGGTGTACTTTCAAGGAATCTTTTTCTCTCGTTAACGCAGTGCGACAGATGGGTGCATACTGAAGCACCCTTTTTGGCTATACTGGGATAAAGTGTGTCAGTCAAGCCCTGCACCCAAGTTGTACACCATAGGAACAATGGAAAGCATAAGGGCTGCCATTGCCTAGGCATGCACATATGGATGATGTATACAAAAGCAAACTGCACCACTCATGTGTGACCCTTAGGAATGACACCTCTTTCCTTTTTATTATTTTACTTTTTTAACTACCGAAGATAGTGGATGTCACTTGGATCAGTAAAAACTATTTTTTTTAAATGACATTTTATTTAACATTGCAGAGCGGGCAGGCTGCAAAAGGCAACTGTCAAGTTCTCAAAAAACAATACGGAAAATGAAATATGAACCTCGAAAGATGGGTAGCGCATTGGAGCAGCGGGTGTGGGGGAAGGGGCAGAAGCAACAGGGAGTGGATGGGGAGCTTAGGAGCGAAGAAGGCACTTGAAGCTCAGTGCAGGGAGGCCTTTAAAAAATAAAATGTAGGAAGTGGTTGAGAAAGCAACAGACAAACTTAGGGAGAGGAATGGCAGCAACTCGGAGCACAGAGCAGCATTTGGGGGTAGCACCATATGAGGGAGAGCTAGAAAACATGTGCATTTCCATAGAATGCTAAATGAAAAGGAAAAAATATAATTTTCCTGAATGGGTGTCCCAGGGGAGGGGCATACATGTGAAGAGGAAGGAAAACCATTGAATAATAAACCAGCAACAAAAAAGAAACCAAAGACTAGGAATGCGCAGGCCCCAAGTGCACTGAACGTTTTTGCAACGGTCCACATAAGGATTTCAACTACAGTCAATTGCGGTCTCATAGGAGAGACCTAAAATTGACAGCTGTTGTGTTTAGCTGGCAATGAACTTGGAAGAAGTCGCGGAGAAGGCTGCAGTATAAAATTAAATGGATGTTTCCCTAAAGGTAATTAATGGAAGTTAAGGAAAGTGTATTTCACAAGGGTAATTTTAGATAAGCTTTTAAGGGAGTGGCCATCAACATCGAAATAACTAGCACTTTGAAAAGCAATGTAAACTATTCCTAAGGCAAACTATTCCAAATGCAGACAGCACATATAGGAACCATATAAAGCATTAACACAGTCTACCACAAAGTGAGATATAAAACAATAACACACCAACATGCTCACAAGTCAACAAAGACAAATAGTGAACTACCACAGCTCTATTCTAAAGGTGTTAGGAAGATCGAATGCCAACGAAACAGAGCAGACTAATTCAATTACTGACCGCTCGTATTAAATGTAAAGGCTCTATAACATAACAATGACACAGTAAGTTTATAATGATACATTACAATGTCTGTATGGCTCAGCTGGCAGCACTCCCACCTCTGTCAGATGGAAAGTAAAAGAATCGTGTTTTACGGAAACCTTTTCAAATAAACTCAAGAGCTTTACAATCTCTGAGAGGTAAACTCCGATATTAATAAAATATTACCAGGTTTGAAGCACTATTATTGGTTGCAGCTAGACTTCAACAGGATGAATGCTAACTTCAAATGTAGGTCTGCAAGTGCAGACAATACAATTTACAAACAAAATCATGAACTTGCAAAAAGCCTCATTTAGTTTTATATAAATACAGGTGTGATCCCTCTAAACTCCCCCCGGAACTCGGACATCTGGATCCTGGGGCAGAGAAAATTGTACTTTGTGAAAATCATGCCCTGAAGAGACTTTTTAAAACTAAGTTTTAGATGGATAAGAGACTTGGTATTAAATGTAACTGCAACACGTTTGATCCCACTGCGATATGGAAGAGCAGTAGATGTCAAACCACAATACATTTTGGGATATTCTAATGAAAATACAATTTGTGAAATTTAAGTTATTCAATGCTAGCATTCATTTCACAAAGTATTCTGTTGGACTTTTACTAAGGTACAAGTTTACAACGTTACACATACTAAAAATACATCAAAGCTGCTACAAAACTAAAAACTTACCTCCTTGATAATTTTGAAGTTAATTTACTAAATAGATTTGCTGAGCCTCGGCTTCGACTCTGTGAAAGGGGTGTAGCTTCATGTGATAGGCTGGGTGATGCAGGTGGCCCATTGTATGTCGCCGTACGCCGCTCTCTCAACTGTCCATGGAAAGTGCTTCGAATGCCAGTGCCACGCAAAAAGCGAATACGATCAGGTGTAGTTGAGCTACTTATGCTGTGGGTGGAAGCTACTGGAGTTCTTTCAGGAAGAGTGCTGAAAAAAATGAATCAATTACTAGAAACTACAAGCTTACAAAGCAACACTGAAAACAAGGTGCAAAATGTGGCATGTTTAACCCTTTGGCCGCGGCGGTAATTCCGCTGCGGCGCGGGGGGGCGAGTGGCGCCGACATGCTGGAGACGGAACCACTCCATCACCAGCCACGGGTGGGCTGTGCTAATGACGGAGTGGTTACGTCACTGCCCCGCCCGTCTAATAGAACGCGCCGCGCTGGCGCGAAATCAACGCCGCACAGGCGCGGCGACCGGGCCGCGACGGAATTACTCCGTCATTAGCACAGCCCACCCGTGGCTGGTGACGGAGTGGTTCCGTCACCAGCATAGAAGGGGTTAAAGTGTGTATAACATTTAGAAAATACAGGATAACTGCAATAAGAAAAAGTGAACTGACAGCAGTGCAGCAGTCTACGTTCAGATTTTCCCCCAAGTGGAAACTTGTGCATGAAAGTGCCAGTCACTTTCCTGTACCAACAGTTTTCAGCCTGGACATGGAGTGGATATCTTAGAAAGTTGTAAACCTAATTTCGGATGAAAATGAGAATTGGCCCTCATGGTAGACGCAGTCAGTAGCCAATGGGCTACTAGGTTCCTTGCCTCCTGATGACCACTTCCTGCAAAGTGTGGCATCTGGCTTTCCACAAATTCCCCATTCTGCCTACTTGCAACATGGCAGAACCCTTTTCTTGGTGTGTAGAGCTCCCTAGCCAAACCCAGTGATGTGACTACCAAAGGTCCCTCAGCCCCCTGAAAATTCGGTTTGGCAACTCGTTTCCCCTCTCCTTCCCCAGTGCCAGCCTTTTTTTTTTTTTTTTACTTTTTTTTTTCTTCTCATTCGCCTCTGACCCCAGCTTACAGGTGATGTGCAATTTGCCACTGTTACTCACTTTGGAGAGGTAGGTTTTTTTTAATGGGGTACTGCCCCAACCTTGTTCGCCTGCCTACCAGTGGCTCCCTGACTATCTAACTGTTTTGCTGTCCTCTCGTTGTTAAGGAGAGGGTGGTTGTACTCTCCCCTGATCTTAAGGGACAAGTATTGTAGCTGGCATTCTGCCTTGGATCACCGTTATATATGCACCCGTGATATCGGCAGAGTCCAGCAGAAACTGAGAGCATCCCATTAATCATAGGACAAAAGAAAATTTGGTGGACAAGAAAAGTGATGTAGAGTACTAATCATAATGGTTATCTAAGCTGGAATCCAATTTACTAGGGGGTCCCAGATGGCTCTCTTCTTGCTATTTTTTAGTCTAGCCAGATCAATGCTTGATGTTTTATACAAGGATGAAAGCCAGTCTGAATGTATAGGGGGGAAGCTTCAACCCATCTCTAACAAATTACTCGTCTTGCCAGTAATATAGCAAAAAGCAGAAAGCCCCTATTGGGGCCAGTAATTCCAACTTCAATGCCAACATTTTTTAAACTAAGTGTAATAGGTATAGGGCATCCTAAGATGGATTCTATAGTGGACCCCACTTTTTCCCAATATTCCGAAACGGCAGGGCAAGTCCAGAACATATGTGTATCCGGAGCTCTTTCCAAGTTGCATTTTTTACATTTAGCCGGTGGATCCTTGGACATCTTAGAAAGTCTTGCCGGGGATAAGAAGGCTCTATGAGTGGTGAAATAATGATTTCTTCTCAACCATGCTGGCTTTACTGTTGAGAACAGAGTGCTATAGGAAGTCTGCCACAATTCAGCCCAATCCGCATCAGAATAGATTCCTCCCATAGCTCTCCTGCTAGTTTAAAATCCCCATCAAAGGCCTCCTCGATTGCCCAATAGAAAGAAGATACCTCCTTCTTCCCTGCTTCTCTGATAATCTTCTAGTGGATATCCCTGCCCAAATGATGTTTTTTGGTTCTGAGACCAGCTCTTTAACTGTAAATACTTAGATCTGGACATGCCCCCTTTCAATTTCTCATTGAGTACACCCCAAGAAAGGAGGGGACCTTTTTCAGTTAGATCTGCTGTTTTTAAAGATATAGCTAACATATCTTTTAGGCAACTTGGTGCCCCGGGCTACCCCATAATGGAGCAAGTCTTGAATAGTATTCCATATCTGTGAATGCTCTAATTCTAGCCCATATTTGAGCGGCACCCCATAGTACCTTCAGCCTTACTTTCGTGAAGAATATTTTGTCCCCAAATTTAAAAAGAAAGCCTTCATGTGGAAGCCCTGTTTGATCTAACATAGCTTTATACATCTTCCCTCTGTCTAAAAGGTCTGGTGATTTCAGCAACATCCTCAAGTGAGTTAATTGAAATGCCCATGCATAGTACTGGACATCTGGGAGCGCTAGACCACCCTTTTCTCTTCTACGCCTTAGTTTTTTCCAGGAGAATCTGATTGCTTTATAGGCCCACACAAATGAATTAATTGCTTGCTAGAATCTGTCGATCAATTGTTTGTCAAAATGTAATGATATATTGTTAAAAAGGAAGGCGACTTTGGGTAAAATTGTCATTGGAGTCAGATTGACTCTGCCTAGGATCGTCAAGGGAAGGTGGGCCCAAGATCTCATTAATTTATGACTCTCTTTAAGGATGTTTGAGAGGTTTACCTTAGCTATGTTGTCTATATTATGTACAATTCTAACCCCCAGGTACCTCATCTCATCCTTAGTGTTGTATTGGCCCTTTGGCAGATTCCAGGTCATGATCCCGGTCTTATCTGCGTTAATTTCATAACCGGATACTCGACCAAACTCTTCAGCTAGACAGGTGACTCGAGGGAATGATGACTCTAAATCTGACGAAAAGATGAGAATGTCGTCAGCATATAGGGCTACCTTCCTTTCCCATGTGCCGCTCTTAAAAGGTAAATTGACTGTCTCCTCCCTAAGACGCTGAGCAAATGGCTCTATGTACAAGTTGAAGAGGAGGGGAGAGAGGGGGCAACCCTGTCTGGTACCTCTATTAATATTGAAGGGTTTAGTCGATTTACCATTGACCACCAGCCTTGCTGATGGGTCACTGTAAATGAGATTTATAGTTTGGCGAAATTTAGGGCCAAAGTTTAATTTTCAAGTACAGCAGCAAGGTAGTTCCAGTTAACCCTGTCGAAGGCCTTTGTTGCATTGAACGTCATTGCTGCCAGGGGGAGAGTGAAATTAGAGGCAAAAATCGATGGCACCTATCAGATTATGTGTAAGATCAGAGAGACTTCTGCCTTTTAGAAAACCTCTCTGGTCGCTATGCAGTAGATCTCCTGCAACTGCGCCCAATCTGTTAGCCAGCACCCTAGTAAAAACCTTGTAATCTGAGTTAAGAAGTGAAATAGGTCTATACGACCCACACTTCGTAGATAATTTACCTGGTTTTAAAATCAGGGTGATATTTGCTTCTCCCCACGAAGACGGTGGTTTGACCCCTTCTACCAGGATTTTATAAGAAACTGTGGTCATAAATGGGATTATCACTTCATCCAATGATTTGTACACTTGGGCTGGGAGGCCTTTCGGCCCTGCTACTTTACCAGATTTACAAGCAAGGAGCGCCTTCCTAACTTCTTGTTGTGAGATTTCTATCTCTAAATGTTATCGTTTGCTGGATTCTAGTGCAGAAAGGTGAATTGAATCTAGCCAATCTTTTGCCGAGATAATATCTACGCTGTTGTCGTCGTCATATAGTTCCATGAAATAGGTATGAAAAGCGTTTCCTATCTCTTCTTCATTGCTTGTTGGCTTATTAGTATGTGTGTCTTCTATTTGTTTTATCAAATTATGCAATCTGTCAGATTTGGCCTTCCAGGCGAACAATCTACGTGCCCCCTCGCCGTACTCCAAGTGGGCAAGTTTGCTCACCTCTTAACTATTCCAGCTTGAACAGTGCTATCTACGAAGGCCTTCAGGGATTCCAGATTAGTTGTTAATAATTGAATTTGTTCCGGATCCGATTCTTTAATGATATCTTTTTCCACCTCCTTCATTTGTCTTTCTGTGGATGAGATTTCCTCCCTATACTGTCTATTTTTATAAGACATCCTATTAGTAGCTAGACCCCTTAGAAAAGATTTAAAAGTATCCCAAACCACAATCGGGTCAGCTGAAACGATGTTAATGTATAAGAAGAATTTTAGCTCCTGGGACAGGTGGCCAACTTCTGCATCATCCAAGAGGAGTGTACGATCAAATGACGAGGCCCTTTGCTGAGCTTTACCTAATAAGTCCAGATCCATCCAAATAGCTGCATGATCTGATGGATGTGGGGTCAGACAGCCTATATCTGTAATGTTGCCCCTTAAGACATTACTTATTAAAATATAGTTGATCCTGGATTTGGGACTGTTTTTTATTGTAAAAGGACACTCCCATTTGGGTGCCTGACCTTTCCCTCCAGATATCGACCAGCGCATTCTCCCTCATCATAGTTTTCAAGAAAGCTCTAGATTTAGACGGGGCATTGGCCCTACTGCTTGGGGATTTATCCAATAGAGGATTCATTATTATATTAAAGTCCCCTGCTAAGATTATCATATCTGGAAACCCCAGCAAATTGGAAAAAATAGTTTTCAAAGTGGTGGGATCATCTCGATTAGGGGCCATAATACCCAACCATTGTGATGGGCATACTTTCTGCAGAGACTTTAGCTTTGACCCATCTACCACTTGCATCAGTCACAGTGTTCAAAAGACTAATATCCGCTTATTTTTTAATCAGAATGGCGACCCCCTGACATTTGACGATTGACCAGACCAGAGACAATGTTCCACCCACCTAAACTTCCCACATATTTCCGTAATTTTTTCTTTAAGAAGATGGGTTTCTTGCAGGATAATTATATGTACGGGTGAATCCTTCAAATACTGGAAGATTTTTTCTCTCCTGCTCTTAACATGGAGGCCATTCACATTCCATGATAAACATTGCAACGTTCTCATGGAGGGTTATAGGAACCATCGTTTAACTCCACCCTAGCCTGCAAAGTATCTATATCGAACCCATAGCAGCAAAAAACATACCCTACTAAGGTTAAAAGACAAATGAGAATTTTTTTTTTTTTTTACCCATCTGCTCCCCCGCTCCCGCACCCGTGCTAACCCCACACCATCCTTACACCCCGCCCCCCTGGAGAATTCTTCCCCTATTTACCTGGACTAGTCCAGATTCTGCCTTCGGTGAGCCATGCTCCACTTCATTTTAATCGAGTGTTGATACTACGCTAAAATAGACACGCTATTTTCGTTGCAGAAAAACTTGGGTTGATTCATCCATTACTAATGTAACTTATAAACTAAGTGATTCACAATATACAAGATGGTGAAATGCCTGAAGTCTTTTCTTAACATCATTACTAACACCATTACTAATATGCCTAGTGTAACTAAGTGTAACTATGGTTTACCATATATGAGGTGATGAAATAACTGATTTACTTTCTTAACGCCAAAAGTTTCCCCCTCGAAACTCCTGACAGATGTGTTTACAATACCACACACTATATCTCAACACCTATTTGAGTTATCTTAGAGTCTCTAGGAGATAATCTGTCTCCTGCACTGTTCGGACATTGTGCATCTTGTTATTATGCATGATTTTCAGTTGTGCTGGGAATTTAAGTTGAACGACTGCCCCCAGTTTCTTAAAGGCTTCCATTTTATTTCCCAACTCCCATTGACAGTCCAGGGTGGTACGCGAGAGGTCCGACCTGATCTCAAAAGTAAAATCTCTTGACTTCAACAATTTTAATTTGAGAGCGGCAGCTAGTATTCTTTCTATCAATTCAAAAGTAAGAAAATGTATTACAATTTTTCTAGGTTTTGTCCGACCAGGGTGCCTCCTAAAGGGGTCTCTATGAATCCTCTGTATGTCTTGCCTTAGTTCTTCTTCGGATTCCTCAATCTGCACAGCTACTTTTATGAGATTGACAATAAAAGATTTTAGGTCGTCCCCCTCTTTGCCTTTCGGCACTTTCAACAGACGCAAAAAATTGTGCCTGGAATGATTTTCTAATGACTCCACTCGGTCCCGGAGTGCGGCTTCTTCCTTCCTAAGTGAGGAGATATCTGCTTTAACTGCTCCACCAAAGTCTGTTTTGAGTTATTCCACAGAGCTCTCTAAGACCGTTGTCCTGGAGTCTAATGCGTCAAACTTTTTTTCTAAAGACTCGCAAAAAAGTCTGATCTCTGCCTGAATAGACTCTGAAACTGTGAATCCTTTTTAAATGTCAGATGCCATACTGAAAAATAGTAGCTCTAAGGGGCTCCCTGCAGGGGGCATCCCCCCAGTTCTCCTGAGGTCTCTCCCCCTATCTCGTGGTCATCCCCCTTCTAAGCCTCCACCATCCCATCCAGGTTGCCTGCATCTGCACTTACACCTTGTCCCTCTGGAACCACCGGCTGCTTCCCTGCTGTTGCTTCTGCAGCCTCTACTACTTCCAGAGGACCGGACCCTGTAATTGGCATTGCTACACATCCAAAGGCACATCCAGAGGCTCAACAGGTGCCGCTGGTAAATTCGTGGGCTTCAGAAAACTCAAGGTAGAAATGGACAAGGTGGCTGAGCTGTCACTAAGCAAGGGTGAGGAGCTTCCTGATGCCATACTTACGGGGCAATGGGGCAACTTTCCTACACTAAACTGACCACCACTTTCCCTGAGAGCTTCCCCTTGCCTTACCACGTCCAAAACTTGAGGGAGAACTCTAAAATATGACCTTAGCGCGGAGTTACTCTTACTTTGGGGTCACCAGAGGAGCCTCTCTTTTTCGTACTTTTTGTGCCCTTTGCACCCTTCCCTTTATTCACCCTTTCCTCGGTATCTGCTGCCGACTTCCCATAGGGTAACTTCACTTTGCGGGAATATTTTGGTAAATTCTTTAACTATACAGCTTGCTCTGGGCTCCTGCTTTCCCTGTGCCTCACATTTCTTACTCTTTTTTTCAAACTTTGCTTTAAGGGGCTTAGCTGACTTACTTTTTTTACCAGACTTACCCAGTTCAACCCCCTGCGAATTGGCACTATTGAGTACAGGTTTGTAAGGGGCAGAAACCACCCTTATCCTCAGACAATAGGGTGCAACCTGGAGTTTGCCTTCCTCGCCCTTAAGCTCCTGACTCTCCGGTACTTTAGCTGGTTCACTCGTCTTTTTTATTTCCAGACCTTCAATCAAACCTTCAGCCAAGAGTACGCGGTCATTCGTTGCCTCCGCAGGGACCTCGTTATCCAGCCTCACCGATGTCACTGCTGCAATCTCCAGCATGTAAGTGTCATCCCCTGCCGAACTTCAGGTGCTGACTCAGCCTGCTCTGCTCCCGGACACACTTCGAAGAACACTCCTGCAGAGCAGCCAGCGCACCGCAAGTCTCCACCCCCTCCTCAGCTTCGAAGCGGCTACAAGGCAGCGCAGGAGGTCCACCAAGGCAGCCAGACACATCCCCCAGCTTTCGACCGTCTTCCAACCGGGTAAGGGGTTTTAAAAAATTTGGGATTTTCAAAAAACAGCTCACCATGACCTCATCGATAGATTACGTAGGTTTTGAGCGAGATAGCGCAGAGCAGCGGAGATTACCGGCTCAGCAAGCGACCGCGTCACTCACGGTCGCCATGTTCTCCCACACCCCCCCTCCCCAGTGCCAGCCTGTATAACTAAACAATCGGGCAGCCCCTCTCCCAAGTGTTCACCATTTGCTCTTCAAAGGTGGCGTCTCCTTTTGAGCCAACACCCGTGTGGCTTCCTACCAGGGAGAGGTAACACCTCTCCCAAGCAGGCTGCTATTGGCTTCTTTCCTGGGAGTCGTTTGCACGTCTCCCCAGGAGGGCAAAAAGCTGTCTCAGGAAAATACACCATGTGCAACTGTGGATGGGCACAAGGTATTTAGCAAACAAAGAGAGGGATAGTAAGGGCTATATTTAACTGGGTCCAGCGCACGAGCCCAGATACAGTTAAACAACGAAGGGTACGCAGTTCCCCAAAGTGAAAAGTGAGAAAGGAGGGGATGAACCAAGAAGTGGGTGAAGGCACCAACAAAGGGGAATCCTCCCTTTCGGAACTAAAACCCTCACACACCCAGCAAGCTAGGTGTCATGCTTCATCATATAGGTCTGCTCCTCGTCAAGTTGGCGGTGCAATACCGGACGGGCACCCATAGAGGGTCTCTTTACCGGAGATCTTTTGTTCCTGCCGTTGGTGCTGTGGGTGTGAGGGCCCATAGTGAAAAGTGTAGAATAGTGTAGTAGTTGGTGAATTAAAAAAGGTCAGATTGAACACTAGATGAGTTTAATGGTGTGGTAATCTACCTTATTAAAATTTGTGAAGAGAGGCTGCTCGCTGGTGCAATGATCCAGGAGAGCACACTCTACTCTGTTATTGGTCAAGATGTTTCATGCTTATTGTTCACAAGGATACAGTGCAATTCATCAGGACCTTAAAGAGTAGCTATCTATACGCTGTGGTGGGCGGGAGTTCTACCTACCACAGGAAACTGGGGGCAGACAAGGAGTACTGCCACTTCTTAGTAGCCTGTACAGGATGACAAAAAAGGGGGGGCGAGAGTAATGTCATAAACCTGGTCCACATTATCACGGGTTATCCGGCTAGAGCAAGTGTGTGATTAACTTAAACAAACCTAGCCAAGGGTCAGGGTGGAGGAGGTAGATATAGGTGCATTAAAAAACAACAGACTAAAACTGGTTCTGATAACGCAATAAAGACTTTAAAAATTAGTATGGATGAGAATGAATATGCTACTTACCAGTATGCATCTGTTCTTGGCATGTAGGGCTGCTAACATTCATATCTATTGCATAGATCGCCGCCTAGTGTTGGGTCCGGATGATTGCACATTGTTGTCCTGGAAGAGTCTTCGAAGTATCACGAGATAGGTGGCTCCTCCCCTGGACTACAGTGCGCATGGGCATCGACTCCATCCCCAGATTGTTTTTAGCCATTGTGGCAAAGATGGAGTGCGATAGTAGAAATGATGTCCATGCTAATGATGAAATGCAAGAATTAATCTGCAGATGCTACAGGCGCCGGGGAGGAGGGTGGGCGATATGAATGTTAGCAGCCCTACATGCCAAGAACAGATGCATACTGGTAAGTAGCATATTCAGTTTGAGGCATGTGGGCTGCTAAATTCATATCTATTGCATAGAATACATAGCAGTCCCCTCATTAACGGCGGCCGCCCGTGCCAGCTGCAGAAGTCTGAAAAAGAGTTTTGAGAACAGCCTGTCCTACAGCTGCCTGCTGTTTGGAGTGCACATCTACACAGTAATGTTTGGTAAATGTATGTGGTGTAGCCCACGTGGCTGCTCTACAAATGTCTTCCAAAGGAATGTTACCTAGGAATGCCATGGAGGCCCCCAACTGTGTGGAGTGTGCCCTGGGGGGGACCGTTAAAGTGCGTTTAGCCTTCTGATAACAAATCTGAATACATTTAACGATCCACCTGGCTATTCCAGCTTTGGAAATAGGGTTGCCTTTGTGCTGTGCTGAGAAGGCAACGAAAAGTTGCTGTGTCTTTCTAAAGTGTTGTGTTCTGTCAATGTAGTACATTAATGCCCTTTTAACATCCAGCGTGTGGAGCATTCTTTCTGCTACTGTTTCTGGGTTCGGAAAGAATGCGGGCAGTTCAATCGTCTGATTGACATGAAACTGTGACACCACCTTTGGAAGGAACTTGGGGTTAGTGCGGAGCACTACCCTGTTTGAATGCACTTGTATAAATGGCTCTTGTATTGTGAGCGCTTGTAGCTCACCAACACGTCTTAGAGACGTGATAGCAATGAGGAAAGCCACTTTCCATGTCAAGAACTGAACCTCACACGAATGTAGAGGCTCAAAAGGTGGGCCCATCAACCTAGTGAGGACCACGTTGAGATTCCATACTGGAGCGGGTGGGGTCCTGGGAGGAATGACCCGCTTCAGCCCTTCTAGAAAAGCTTTAATGGCAGGCACCCTGAAAACAGAGAGATGCTGCCTGTTTTGAAGATAAGCCGCTATGGCGGATAAGTGTATCCGAATGGAAGCGTACGCTAGATTGCATTTGTAAAGATGCAACAAATAGCAGATGATGTTTGGAATGGATGCATCTAGTGGGTTTATGTCATGTGCTGTACAATAAATGACAAACCACTTCCATTTTGCTGCATAGCAAGCTCTTGTAGTGGGCTTCCGTGCCTCCCTGATGATGTCCATGCATTCTGGAGGCAGGTTAAGGTAGCCAAACTCTAAGACCTCAGGAGCCAGATCGCCAGATTGAGCTGTTGCGGATCTGGATGCTGAATGTCGCCATGGTTCTGCGTCAAGAGCCTGGGTGTGAGGTGCAGCCTTTGATGCGGTACCACGGAGAGTTCTAGAAACTTGGTGTACCATGGTTGGCGTGCCTACGTTGGAGCAACCAGGATGAGTGTCATCGAGTGTTGCTTTAGCTTTCTTGCCACCAGCGGTATTAGAGGTGCTGGGGGAAAAGCGTACGCAAATCTGCCTGACCAGTTCATCCATATCGCATTGCCCTGCGATTGTGGGTGAGGGAACCTGGCGGCAAAGCTTTGGCATTTTGCGTTTTCCCTTGTGGCAAACAGGTCTATCTCTGGATGACCCCACTGCTGGAAGTACGGGCGGAGTACTGATGGATGTAACTCCCACTCGTGCATTTGATGGCTGTACCTGCTGAGCAGATCCGCCATCTGATTGTCCTTGCCCGGGAGGTGTTCTGCCATGAGGAAAATGTTCCTCTGAATGGCCTACTTCCACATGCTCTGAGCCAGATGAGACAGCTGTGGAGAGTGCGTACCTCCCTGCTTCTGGATGTAGTACATGGCAGTCATGTTGTCCGTCCGGATCAACACGACTTTTTCGCACAGATGTACCTTGAAGGACTTGAGTGCCATGAAGATTGCCATCAACTCTAGATAGTTGATGTGCATCTTCTTTTGCTGTGTCGTCCATAGTCCCTGCACCGTGTAGTGGAGCACATGAGCTCCCCATCCCTGGAGAGAAGCGTCCGTCGTCATGATGATCTGCGGCACAGGCTCCTGGAACGGTCGGCCCTTGCAAAGGTTGTGTGGAGTCCACCAATGCAGAGAGCGGTATGCCCGACCGGTCACCAACACTAGGTCTTTCAACTGTCCTTGAGCCTGTGTCCACTGATGCGCCAAGCATTCTTGGAGCGGACGCATATGCAACCTTGCGTGTGGGACTATGAAGATGCAGGAGGCCATCATGCCTATCAACTGCATAAACACTCTCGCTGGGAGTGAGTGTTGCGGTTTGAACCTTTGGATGAGCGACCGGATGTTGTCGATCCTCACCTGGTTCGGCTGAGCCGTAGCAGTCAGAGTATTTATTGTCGCGCCCAGATACTGCCGCAAATGGGCTGGCTGAAGGTGCGACTTTGGATAGTTCAGTGAGAACCGCAGACTGTGAAGGAGGTGGATTGTGTGGGACATGTCTGCGGCGCACTGCTGTTCCGACTTTGCTTGAACGAGCCAGTCGTCTAGGTAAGGGTAGACATGTATGTTCTGCCTCCTGAGGTGCGCCGCCACGGTCGCCAGACACTTTGTGAACACTCTGGGGGCAGTGGTCACTCCGAAGGGTAGGACCTTGAACTGGTAATGCCTGTTCTGTATGGTGAACCTGAGGTACCTTCTGTGGGATGGGTGGAGTGGTATGTGAAAATAAGCATCCTTGAGGTCCAAGGTTGCGAGGAAGTCTCCCTGGTTTAACAATGGAAGAACCTGCTGCAGTGTTAACATGTGAAAATGTTCTGAGAGGATGTACAGGTTGAGGGGACGTAGGTCCAGAATGGGTCTGAGTGAACCGTCCTTTTTCGGGATTAAGAAGTACAGGGAATAAACCCCTGTGCCTTCTTCCTCCACCGGCACGAGCTCTATTGCGCCTTTTTGCAGCATTACAAGAACCTCTTGCTGCAATAAGTGCAAGTGCTCTGCTGACATAGGTCGTTGTCTTGGGGGTATGTTGGGTGGAGTGGACGTCAACTCCAAACAATAACCGAACTGGATAAGTTTCCTTACCCACCTGTCTGTGGTGATGGACGTCCAGACTGGCAGGAACTGCTGGAGTCTCCCCCCGACAGGTGATGGATGGTCGGGGGGCAGTGACAGAGAGTCACTGTTTGTTGGCAGCAGAGGAACGGGAACTATTGTTGCCTCTGCCTCTGCCCTTGGCGTTGTTTCCTCTGTAACCACCTCTATTCTGTTTGGGGTACGAGGCCTGGGCGCCTCCTCTGCTGAAATGTGATTGCTGTGCCAAGTGTCCTCTGGTAACACCCCGTGTACTGGAGTGACGAAAAGTGTTTCCTCTGTATTGCTGAGACTGAAGTGCCCCCATGGACTTAGCCGTCTCAGTATCTTTTTTGATCTTTTCGAGGGTGGTGTCAACCTCAGGTCCAAACAGTCTGTCTGGATTGACGGGCTGGTAGAGGATAGTCGTCTGTATCTCTGGCTTGAACCCTGAGATGCGGAGCCATGCCTGACGCCTCAACATAACACTAGTGTTGACCGCTCTCGCCGCTGTATCTGCCACGTCTAGCGCACATTTAATTGCAGCGTTAGAAATGAGCTTGCCCTCTTGTATCAGCATCTCAGCTCCTTCTTTAAACTTGTCTGGAAGGTGTTGTAAGAGCTGCTCTAAGGTGTCATAGTGCGCCCTATCATACCTGGCTAATAGGGCTTGTGTGTTAGAAATGCGCCATATGTTGGCTGCCTGCGCAGCCACCCTTTTGCCTGCTGCCTCAAGCACTTTTGACTCTTTGTCCGGGGGAGGAGCTTCACCCGTTGTCTGCGAATTCGCCCTTTTGCGGGCATTTGAGACCACCAAAGAGTCTAGAGGCAACTGGCCTCGTATATAAGTAGGGTCCCCAGGTGCCGGCCTGTATTTCTTTTCAATTTGTGGGTTCACCACTCTGGCGGGTTCCTTGAAAATGTCTATGGCATGCTTGAGAACCCCTTTAAGCATTGGAAGTGTCTTCACAGTCTTTTCTGATGCAGAGAAAGTATCAAACAAAAAGTCAACTTCCACAGGGTCGGGATGCATCTCCACCTTATGGTTAGTAGCCGCCCTTTCAATTAAGGCATTAAATGCCGCAGAGTCTTCAGTTGGAGAAGTTTTAACCCCACTAATATGTGGGTCACTGACCACCTGTTGGTCCCCTTGATCACCAGAGTTTATCCATGAGTCCTGCTGCTCATCAGGGTCAGTATTGTCTGGGAAGTTATACCCCTCATCCTGTTCACTCATCTCCATTTGAGCAAGTGGGTGAAGGTGTAGGACTCCTCCTAGGCCGTTGAGGAATGGGTTCAACAAGGTCTGGTGTGTTTGGTGCAGGCTTTTTCTTCTTTAGAGGTATCACATAGGATTCCACAGGCTGTGATGTAATTTTCCTCTTGTAGAGCGTTAATCTACCCGTGTCGGCGTCGATAAAATGCTCCGCTTGGTCGTCAGGTAAAGGTGGTCGACCAAAGCCTCCACTTAGCTGAGTCTGCCTCAATGCCTCCGAGTCCTCGGGCACCGTACGAGGGGCAAAAGCCTTCGGCGCCACCTTCGGTGGTAGAGTATAGAGGATCGGCATCGAAGTCTTTTTCAGTGGAACACTTGGCTTCGGTACCGAAGGTGTTTTCTGCTCCGACGCCTTGTCTCTTATCCGTTTCAGGGAGTCCGAGATTTGCTTCGTAAAAGAAGCGGACGGCTTCGTCGATCCGACCGACGACCTCTGTCCACCCACAGGGGAAGATCCGAGCGTCGACGATTGTTCTTTGGGTGGCGGAGGCGCGGACGCACCTTCGACAGCTGCGCTCCGCTCCCCTGTCCCGGCCTTAGTCGTCAACGGCGCAGACTTTGGATCAGCAGATTTTTCTTTCTGCGTCGGGGCTCCAGACGTCGGCTCGGTGCCCCTCGACTGTCCGTTTGCCTGTCGGTGCGGCAGTCTTGGTTGAAGGTGTCTCGACAGTCTTCTTCGACTTCGACTCGACCACCTTACTTGACACTGGCTCGACGACCTTCTTCGAGCTGGTCTCCTTGGCCCCTTTCGGTTCCTTTGCCTGTTCGACAGCCTTCCCCGGCTTCGAGGGCTCCGAAGACGACGGTTTCGATGTAGTCCCAGACGTCTTCGGTGTCGATGGTTTGCCGGCCATCTTTGTTGTTTTCGATTCCGATGGTTTCGGTTTCGATTTGTGTAATGGAGGCTCCGCTGGTATGTCCGTAGCCGGGCCAGGAGGCGGGGCCGAGGACTGAGAAGTAGGGTCGTGGGTAAGGCCGTGTGGCGATCCCGTGACCTGAGCCTTAGTAATTGTACGCACAGGGCATAGCTCTTCCTCCGAGCTATCTTACGCGGCCCCATAAACTTCCTCGTCGTCCCCTACCTCCTCGACGTTTTCGTCTAGGTCCAGGCCCTCAACGGGTTCTCCGCAGTCGGCCTCGACCTCTGCCGATGTAGGTGAGATCTGCAGGTGAAGCTCTTGCTCGTCTGCTTCGGGGTCGCCAAAGATGTCTGCCGGCGCCGATCGCTGGGCCTCGAGGCGCGCCACGCGCCGAATCTTGAGCGTCTTCTTCGACCTGAATTTCGAACAGGCCATACAGTTGGCCTCGTTGTGGTCCGGCGACAGGCACTTGTTGCATACAGGATGCACGTCGATGTGTGGGTATTTCGAACCGCACACGGGGCAGTACTTGAACGGGCTTCGTTCCATCGTAGCGTCGTCCGGGTCTTGCTGCGTCGACAGGGCCTCGATGACCGAAGAGTCACCCGACTCCACAGTTATCCGACTCGAAGAGTTGGAGTACACACGAGACCGAACGCTAACAATACCGAAGAGAGTTATTTTATCGATTCCGAACAGGAGACGTCGAAATTACATCCGAACCCAATGGCGGAAAAAAACAATCTGGGGATGGAGTCGATGCCCATGCGCACTGTAGTCCAGGGGAGGAGCCACCTATCTCGTGATACTTCGAAGACTCTTCCAGGACAACAATGTGCAATCATCTGGACCCAACACTAGGCGGCGCTCTATGCAATAGATATGAATTTAGCAGCCCACATGCCTCGAACATAAGATCTAGGAGTCTCGCCCTACTAAGGTAAAGCGTTGGCATCAATGGTCTTCTCCCGTGCTGAGCACCTCAATTGTAGGCACCCTAGGTAGGGGAAGCAAAATCAGAGTCATGGCTGTACCATCGAGTGGAGGCCAACCGCTTCCAATCAAAGCAAACCCCTTCTCAAGGGGGCTATCTGGTGGGAGAGTGTCTGAAAAACCGGTAATCACTGCCAACACTCCAGTTAGACAAACTGCCAAAACAAGTCGCGGGCGGATTACTGTGGCTCATGAAGTAAGTGTGGTACAACCGGGGGCCCACGCGGAAGCCAGTATTTGCAAATGTTGTGAGGCTCCTAAGTTAAACCCCACACAAATCTCGTCAATTCCCTGCAATAATCCAGGAGCCACTGGTGGAAGAGGGCGGGGACGCCTTACCGAGTTTTGAAGCTAACCACGACGGTCAATCAAGAGCACCCCGTCCAGCGGTGCACTTCAGGATCGGGCTGCCTTGGTCGGGTATGGCTCACTCATCAGGTAGACACACATACAGCTACCCCCAACTCTGCACTTACCTGTCCGCTTGACGGACGCAACCTCAAAACCTACCCGCACGTTAGGGAGTAGAAGAGAAGCCGGAGCTGTGTCACAGACGTTTCCCTGTGCTTTTATGTATTCCACCGTGCTTCCTCGTTAGCCCTGATCACGTGCAGGGGGGTTTCTCGAGGAGCCACGTATGCTTCACGGGCAGCACCAAGATGGTGTTTTTTGTTGGTGCCATGAAGCTTAGTGTAGTAGTCTGGAACTAAGCGGCGGCATATTAGAGTGTGTAGCTGGGATAATGGATTACACGTTACTACCGACAACCGGTGACAGAATGTGTGTACAGCTGGGCAGTAAGGGCTGTGTAACAAAATAATGTCATAAACCCATGGTTTCAAGTTGTGAACCCAGCCTAAATCAAGTATTGGAAGTCTATTCCTGGTGTGTCAAAAACCGGCCAGCAAGGGAGCCATCCAAAGTATGATCAAGGCAAAAGATTTGAGCTATAGCGTTACTTATTAGGGCAACCCTATTGTCCGTGGGATCTTTACCCGAGATCTTTTGTTCCTGCCGTTGGTGCTGTGGGTGTGAGTGCCCTAGGGAAAAGTGTAGATGTAGGGGGTTGGTGAATTAAAAAAAGGTCTTAAGGAAGCGCTCCTTCCCTTTTAGGTTACTCTTCACTTTTCATGTTTCCATAAAGTACACAAGTTACAAATTAGTACATGTCGATCCTATTACACTCCCTCATTTCCTTCTGCTAATTTTCTGGTATGCTCCATTAATTTTTCTCTAGCAACTTTGCATGCTGTAGCTCTAGTCTTCTAGGCACTCCTAAGTTTTTTTGCTTTAGGGGACTTTTTTACCCCTCAGTTATGAAAAGAAATCAAAATGTCTTCTTCTCTGAGACCTCAATATATGGCTGAACAATTATTCATTGTCCAGCACTGACACTCTTAACAAATTGCACTCATCACCCATATTTCTGGCCATGCCTTGGACTTCATTTTCATCCCTTAAAATGAGGTCTCTTTTACCCCCTCTGTGGTGGACTGACCATGTTAACATTTCTTTAGGTTTCAATATGAACTTCCTCTTACTATAGCTTCACCCTATCACAAAATCTTCCTGCCACTGGCCTCTCACTTCTCTCAGATGTCGGACAAGCTTTATTCTCAGCCTTGCACAACCATCTCTTCCTCTTTTCAATCTGCAGCCAATTTTAATACCTGGGTTGCCACTGCTCTAGACTCCTTAATTCCAGTTTGTCCATATTGTTCAAGCAGAGCTCTCCCCTCAGGTCCCCTGTGTTCTCCTGAGCTTACCCTCGGTAACAGGTACTGCAAATTCCTTAAGAGACTAGAACTTGGAGTTCTCTTTATATTCGCCTCCCTAAGTTTCTTCTTGATGACTCTTGGCAGTACAAAACATAGCAGTCCGCTTGATTCTAATCTTTTCAAGTCAAACTTTTACATCTAGACATCTTGCTTCGCTTCATTGACTTCCACCGGCAACACCCTTTTAATGACACATTGCCTTTGTCAGGAGGGCATCATTCTCTAGGTCCTCGAAACCTGCAGCAAAAACTTGCTAGTTATAATACGCTCCCAGTCTCTCTGATCCAGATGACAGAATCTTCTCTCTGTTCCTGGGATCTGTCAGACGGTGGACAGACACTTGCTCTCTTATTTGGTAGCCGAATACTAAAATCTCTTCCTCCTCCCAATGAGTAAACGTCTCACTCTTTTGCAAAAATCCTAAAACTTTTTTTTTCCCTTCCTTCAACAGTAAGTGAGCAGACTTACATTTTCACAGTCTTCTCCTTTAGTTGCCCAACTCCAGGACAACCTTGTGGGTATTTGGGCACCACCTAATATTCAGACTCTTGAGGTAATGTATTTATGGGTGAATATATTTCTCTCTCTATTGCAGTCTCTCTACCAATCTATCTGTTTCTCTCTCTACCTATCTATATGAATGTCTGTGGGCCTGTGTCTGTCTCTCTGCATTTCTATACACATTTGTCACCTCAGTTTATATCGTCACCAGAATCCCTCAAAGTCAATACAGAACATGTTACCAGTTATGTATTTTTTATATTGCATGTTTATTTTAGGGGAATTCGCTGGTAAAGGCGATTTCATCAAATAATTTGAGGAGTACCTCTGCACGCCCGTAGGTGACATAGATCAGATCCACACAGGCATCGTCCTTGTCAGACGTGACGTTGCAAAGCTCATATAAGCACCACCCTGTTGTGCTGACATCAGATCCGTTCTTTTCTTTACGCGATGTGTCTACCTCAGTCATTCCTTGACCACTTTTTTCAACGTTTTTCTTGAGTCTTGTTTTTTTTTTAGCTTTACTCCCAGTATGCTAGGGGTAGGTTGTCCAATAAACCTACAGGGTTAGAACAGTGTGGCAAAAGCACCAACAGATGTCCGTCTCTGGACCAAACGTGGTTTGTCTGTGGTACCTTAAGTCAAGCCACGACCCCAAAGCTTGCTCAGACTTTAAGTCTATGAATCCAAAGGTCATTCATGAGTGGGCCTTGAAGCTTCTGGCATAGTGGCAGAAGAAGGTTCTATGCCGATCCTGGTTTTGCTACTGTGGAAGATCACAAGGCCATTCCAACGGATGACCACCTTCACAGGCCAAGACTTTACACCCCAAGTTGGGTAAGTCAAAGAAGCACAAGAAGTCAAAGTGTTCTTTGGCTTCCCGAGTCAAACACTGGGAATCTAGGCCCGGCAGCTGTGGAGACTGCGTACAGCCCAAACCACACTGTCCAGAGTTCTGTGGAGCCCAAGCGACGCATGTCCAACTTAAAGAGTTTTACGACGTCAATCGTGCCATCTTTGGGCCACCAACTCCCTGGCCTGCATTTGGCTCCAATGGAGTGGAGAGGTGCCTCAACTGGGTTATCCTCAGAAGGTTCCCACTGGACGACTCCATGTCATTTGGATCCAGCACCAGATACGGACTGTGAGAAAGTGGCTCGATATATACTGGACTATAATGAAGTACAATGTATAGAGTCCACAAACCCCAAAGGTATAACAGAGGTTAAAGTCAGGACTGACCTTACTCTCAAAAGTGGTAGCTTGGTAGAGCAGTAAGGCAGTACCAGAGGGCAGTGCAAAGCATTTGTTGCACACACTCAGTCAGCAAAGGATTTCATACACTCAAAGACTGAACTCCAGGCCAATTTGTATACCAAACGGTATAGTTGTTTTAATTTTCAGAACCAACAGGCATAAAAATATACTTTGCTAGATATGAGAACTCCTGTAATTACTTTGCAAGGAAGCAATAAAGTCTGTAAAGACAATAGGTACAGGGGTTGCTGAAAGCAACTTCAAGTCAAGACACACTTTAGCATTGAGTTCAATGGATTGTCATCATAAAAGTACAGTTGATTACAGTACAGATTACTTTAGTAGTTCCAGGACTAGATCCTAGATTCAGTCCTGGGGTCTAAGCTGAAACCAGATTAGCAAAAACGTTTTAGTTACTGTAGTGAATTTTCATGAATATAGAGCGGTTTTAAAAGTTCACACTTAGAAACTTTTCAATGAAAATCTGGCAATGTTACTCAATGGGAGAAAATTCAGGTTGCAGGTAAAGTATGATCGCGTTACTTGTGTAACCCAGTACTGGGCTCCTAAGGCCAGCCCTGGGATCTTAACTTAAAACAGGTAGGTAATTGCGTTTCAGTATTTCGTATGATTTTTAAAGAATATTTCAAGTTTTCAAAAGTAGACACTCGGAAGAAATTTCATAGAAAAGCAGACAATGGGTTCCTATGGAGAAAATACAGATTACTAGTAAACCCGGTAAGGATTACTTTTGCGGTTCAGTACTGGGCTGCAAGGTACAGTACTGGCTTCTCCCCTACTCACAGGTTAGTACTTCGGAATTCGGCTGATTTTATATGAATATTTTCAGTTTCCAAAACTTCACACTTAGAAAATTTTCAAGTCAAAATTGGTCAATATTAGCCATTGACAGGTAAGTGAGTTCCGGTTTCTAGGTGAGTACTTGGCTGGTGAAGCTAAGGTTTTGGGTATCGACTCAGGGGTCCCCCAGGGTCAGGTAAGTACAGCTGGTTCAGCCCCAGCAGCAGAGGGACAGCCGGGTGCAGAGGTAGTTAGGCCCAATGATATCCAATGAGGGAAACGGGGCCTTCAGTTGGTTGCTGCTGGCTAGCAGGCCACTCGGCTGTGAGAGCTGGGCTCCTGGTCACTTGCTCAGGGAAAGGGGGGGGGGGGGGGGGGGGGAGTAGGATAGGACCAGGGTGGCACAGCCAGCGGCACTCGGGCGGCTGGGTGCAGGGTGCTCTTGAACTGTCGGGCGCTCAATGTTATCAAATGGGAAAGGTCAAAAAGGAACAAAGGCTGCAGGGCTCGGGCCGGAGACTCTCCAGGGGGCGACCAGCACTTCGAGAGGTAAGTTGGGATCTTGGAGCACAGGTAGGTACCCCAAAGGGAGGCACAGGGGTCTGTGGGGCACCTGGTGCAGGGGTGTCTTTGGGGGTCGGAAAAGCTTACCCTCAGCTGGTCGCGGTTGGGGTGGCCCCTGGTTCCGAGTCTGCAGACGTCGTCTGGTTTGTCGAGGAGGGTCTTTGGGCACTGGACTTCGGGTCCCAGTCGCCCGGCGGGGGGGGGGGGGGGGGGGGGGGGTGACGTCCTCGTAGTCTTGGTTCGGTGGGGCACGGCCCGGGCTAGACGGGTGCAGAGTGGGCTGGTCCGGAGCTTCCTGGCTGACACCAGGGGGAGGTTGTTGCAGCAGAGCCTCTGCTGATGGGAGTCCCAGTCTTTAGGAGAGTCAAGGCAGGCAGGTCCTCTGGGTGTCACAAGGTTGCTGTCCGCAGGAGTCGCCGGTAAGTTAGACAGGAGCAGGTTCCAGGATCGACAGGCCGGTAGGGCTGGGGCTAAGTCAGTTGTTGTCGTCCGGTTAGCAGCTGCACGGCGGGTCTTCTTCCTCTTGATCTTCTTTCTTCTTTTTTTCTTTCGGGATCTGAGGAAGGAAGGTTCAGGGAGCCCCTAAATACTGAATTTTAGGGGCGTTACAGGTAGGGCAAGGACAGGGACCAATGGGTCCCTGTCCTGGGGTGAGTACACCCCCTAGCCTGCTCCTCTCCTGTGAGCCAGGAGCCTAGCTGGCATTGGGCAGGGCTCCCCATCTACAAGATGGCCGGAGCCCTGGGTCGCGCTTCACCTCGTCTCCCCCCACCTGAGGGGTGGGGTTGGCACAGGCTGGCACCCCCCCTTCCTGACGTAGTTTTTCCCGCCAGTTTTCCCGCCAGAGTGGAGGTTAGAACTGGTAGGGGCCAGTTGCTGGGTACAGCAAATGGTCTGGAGAAGCTTACAGAGGCGGCATGCCTTTGAAGCTTCCCTCTGCCCATCCTGGGGGAGGAGACCTAGCACCTCGCCCAGGATGTGCATTGTTTCAGGCCCAGGACAGCGGGGGGCTCTCCACCCAGGGGTCCAGCAACATGTCTGCAGTGTGGCAGCCTCTGCAGCCACTCAGCCCAGACGTGGATTGCAGGTTAGGGTTTCAGAGGGCATCTCTAAGATGCTCTCTGGAGCATTTTACATTAAATCCCACACTGGCATCAGTGCGGGTTTAATGTGCTGAGAAGTTTGGTACCAAACGTGCCAGTCTTCAGTGTAGCCATTATGGAGCTATGGAGTTCGGAATGACAACCTCCCAGCACCAAATACTCTTAATGGCATCACTGCACTTACAGTGCCCAGGAATGGCCCTGGGTACTGTAGGGGCACAGGGCTCATGCACCTGTGCCGACACCTCTGGCATAGGGCACCCAGCTAGAGGGTGACTGAAGTATGCCAGGGCAGTGGGTTCTTTGGGCATGGCACACAGGGATGTGTGCCATGTCGACTTTTTGGTTTAGTTCTGTACTTAGGCACTCAGCCTGCAAAGGCAGTGTGTGGGTGCCAGGGTACAGGGCCCTTGAGGGTGGCACAATAAGTGCTGCAGCCCTCAGGGGTCTTCTCTGGTTACCATGCCCTGGGTACCATTTACTAGGGGCTGACAGGTGGCCAGAGATGACAATTGGTTTTTTTGTTTCAGCACAGTTTTAGGGAAGGAACACAGGACCTGGGTATATGATTGGCAGGAACCAGGGCACATTCAGTCAAAGCAAATCAGCAGTTCAGAAAAAAGTGGGGGCATACCAATGCAAGAAAGATGGCACGTTCTCCCCCAAACCCCCCTCCCCCCAAACGAAAGGTGATGAGACTAACCTTGCCCTAGGGGGTCTTCATTGTCTAAGTGGAAGAACCTGGAAAGTCCATCTGCATTGGCATGGGCAGTCCCTGGTCGGTGTTCCACTTTAAAGTCCATACCCTGTAGTGAGATGGACCATCTCAGTAGTTTTGGATTTTCCCCTTTCATCTGCATTAGCCATCTGAGAGGTCTGTGGTCAGTTTGAACCAGGAAGTGAGTTCCAAACAAGTAGGGCCTCAACTACTTCAAGGACCAACCACAGCAAAGGCCTCCCTCTCAATGGCACTCCAACGCTGCTCTCTGGGGAGTAGCCTCCTGCTTATAAAAGCAACAGGTTGGTCTTGGACTTCCTCATTGATCTGGGAGAGGACCGCTCCTATCCCCAGCTCTGAGGCATCAGTCTGCACTATGAACTGCTTGGAGTAGTCTGGTGCTTTAAGAATGGGTGCTGAGCACATTGCTTCTTTCAGGGTGTCAAAAGCCTTTTGGCAGCTACCAGTCCAGTTCACTTTCTTGGGCATTTTATTGGATGCGAGTTCTGTGAGGGGAGTCACAATGGACCCATAATATCCCTTCACAAACTTTCTGTAGTACCCAGTCAAGCCAAGGAATGCCCAGACTTGGGTCTAGGTGGTTGGAGCTGCCCAGTCCAGGATGCTCTGGATCTTGGGCTGTAAGGGTTGGACCTGGCCTCCACCAACAAGATGGCCCAAGTACACCACAGTGCCCTGCCCTATTTGGCATTTGGATGCCTTGATCGTCAGTCCTGCAGATTGCAGGACTTGTAGAACCTTTCCAGGGTGGATCAGATGATCCCACCAGGTGGAGCTAAAGACAGCAATATCATCAAGATAGGCTGCACTAAAGGATTCCAACCCAGTCAGGACTTGGTTCACCAACCTCTGGAAGGTGGCAGGGGCATTCTTTAACCCAAAATGCATCACAGTAAACTGATAGTGCCCATCAGGGGTGGAGAATGCCGTTTTCTCTTTGGCTCCTGGGGCCATGCCAATTTGCCAGTACCCTGCAGTTAAGTCAAAGGTGCTGAGGAGGGTGGCTGCCCCTAGTTTGTCTATCAACTCATCTGCTCTTGGAATGGGGTGAGCATCTGTCTTGGTGACAGAGTTGAGCCCCCTATAGCCCACACAGAACCTCATCTCTCTCTTTCCACCCTGTTGATGAGGTTTGGGGACCAGACCCACTGGCTAGCCCAGGGGCTCTCAGAAGGCTCAATCACCACTAAGTCCAGCATCTTGCTGACTTCAGCTTTGATGCTTTCCTTGACTTGGTCTGATTGTCGATAGATTTTGTTTTTGACAGGGTTACTGTCACCAGTGTCCACATCATGGGTACACCAGCTGGTTAGACCAGGTGTCAAGAAAAAGAGGCTAGCAAACTGTTGCAAGACTTGCTTGCAGTCAGCCTGTTGTTGGGGAGTGAGGGTGTCCGTGCCAGTAGATTTCAGTGCCGCTTGCGTGGATGCGGAGGCAGTGGTCGGCACGGAGGAGGAGGACGGTTTCTTTTTCGGTGCCGGGGACAGGGTTTCGGTACCGACGGCAGGCTGACTCGAGCCAGAGTAGCCTGAAGGCTTAGTTGTAGACTTCTTTGCCGGGCCACGAGGCGGGAAAGCAAAAGGCACACAAATGATGGATGGAATGCAGAACAAATCAAAGCATCCACCCCCAGTCAAGAGATCTGGGTTAGATACATCATTCTTTTGCTCACCATGCCACCCCAGTTTAGATCTGGCCGTATGGCGGGGCGTGAGAAGTACTGTCTCGATGTGCACCTGGGCCCGAAAGTGAAGGTGTGATCGAAGCCTTTTTTAGTGGAGGGGGTCGGGGTTGACGTCCCTACTTATGACCCGCTGCCCAAGAGTGATGTCTTCGAGTTCTTCGAGTCGCTTCTGTTCTGGTACATCGACGCACTCCTGGAAGATGTAATCGGGAATAGATGCAGACGAGCGAGCCATGCTTCTTCGAGGTAGACGATCCCAAATGGTTTTCTTGGAGCGGAAAGAGGCACAAGCTGGACAGTCTCTGGCCTCATGATACGGAGAAAGGCAGAGGTTACACACCTCATGAAGATCTGTGTGTGGGAACGTTGACCCACACTGAGGACACTTCTTAAAGGGAGTCCTTTCCATGAGCCAGATGTAAAGGCCCAGATAGGCCCGAAGGCCTTCGTCGACTACCAGAATTGAGGACTTCGAACTTGGACAGATGTGCGACGACTAGGGATCGCGATCGAAACAATACCGGAGAAAAGGGTGAAGGCTTGCGCGTCGAAAGTGGAATCGGTAACGGTACAGAGATGGAGCGAGAGAAACACATCCGAACCCGATGGCGGAAAAAAACAATCTGAGGATGGAGCCGATGCGCATGCGCACTATGATCCAAAGGAGGAGCCACCTATCTCGTGACTGCCAAAGACTTTTCCAAGACAAAAACAAGTGCAAACATCCGGGCCCAACACCAGATGGCGACCTATGCATAGTGTGTGATCTGCAGCTCATATGCCTCAAACATATAATTGAGTCCACAGTGTTGTTTGTAGCCTTGGTGGATCTTTATTACATAAGTGCTGAATTTTCATAAATGGACAGCCAACGTGTTTCGCCCAGACATGGGTTTCGTCAGGGTGATTGCTTGGTGCTGTACTGTCGGCAAGGTCATTAAAAGAGATCCGCAAATCTGTCCAGTCCGTGTAAGGACGTAGCAATTGAAAGAAGAAGTTCCCTTGACTTAGGGGTAACCAATGGTCCGATGTGGGTCAGCGACCAAGGTGCACTGTCTCTGCCGTGATTAGCCTGTGTCAGAGGCAAGGGGTGGTTAAGAGTAGCAATGAATCTGCGATCCGTGTACAGTGATGTCAGTATCCAGCCAGTGATGCACAAGGCGGCAGAGGTCCTTGACCTCAGCTGCCTGCTGTCGAGGTTAAGATTAAAATATTGACAGACGTGCCTCACCCACGAGCTGGTTCATCTGAAATGCTGCTCTCCTTTAACAAAGCCCTCATGGACATTCTCCTGGGGGTTTGAGCTAAACCTTTCACAGGGGCTCTTGGGCAGTGCACAAGTGCCCGACGCCATCTCCCTGACCCATATACCCAACTCTTCTCCCCGGAAAGCCTGGTTGTGCAGGTATCAACATCAAAGGTCAACTAAAATGCCAGACCGGGAGTCCAAGAGGCTTGACACCTTTGGGAAGCAAATTTTCTCTTCCACCAGCCTAGCCTTGCGGTCTAAACACTGCATGCCTCTTGGGGCAATATTCCCATTCATTGTGAGGCTTTGTTGCACACTTGATTCCAATGCTACCTGAGGAGGGCTGTGCTATCTTCAAACAAGCCTTAGCAGATGGTCGGGATGCAGCAAAGTTCGCTATCATGCGTGGGCTGGATACCACAGACTCCATAGGTAGAGCCATGCCTTCTACAGTGGCACTGCATCACCATGCCTGGTTTCAGTCCACTGGGTTCTTGAGGATGTCCAGGTGTCCCTCTGAGTAACCCTGCCTACTTGGCGACAAAGCTGACTCTGCATTCAAACGCTTTCGGTAGAGCGTGGTCACAGACAGATCTATCGAACTTGCCCCATCTGCCTGGTTGATTGATTGATTGCTTTATTTCGATATGCATATATCATAAAAGCAGTACAAAAGATAAAAACAGCATGTCGAAAAAAAGTATGACTGTACATTCGGTGAAAGAATAAAACACGTTAGATCAGCATAAATTAATTAAAAAAGAGGATTAAATTGATATGGACAGTCTTCTATGTCTAATCAACCAAGCCCATTTTAAAAACTTGGCAACAGCACAAACAATGGGAGGGGCTGTATTGGTTAAAAGAATCCGGAGGGCGACAAGGCCTGGTCTAAATAGCAGTCCTTTGTCACTACCGCGGCCAAGGCACATATGGGCATCCACAGTATCCACCAGTACAGCCAACAGCTCAGACCATTGGTGGGTGGGATCTCGGATCCCAAAGAGGATGTAGGAGTCAGACCCAGCAAGCTATCCAGTCCCCCACCCTTTTGGCAGTCACTGCCTCTAAGCCTCTTTAGTGCACCCTCCCTTCACAACAGCAATCCCATGGCGACAGGATCAGTAACCACCAGACCCATTGGTCTGCGATAATCTTGAACAAGTAGATGCTTCAGACTGTGCAGAAGGTACAGCCTTGCATTTGTGGAAACCCCTCAATCTTTGCCACCGTCCCAAGAATGGCTGATGGAGGACCCTCTCTGCTTACTCCTCCAGGAGGTACAGGCTCTTCTGGGCAAAGGAGCCATTGAGGGAGTGTAAGCACCAGAAGCAGGGTGTGGTTGTTACTCCCATCCCTTTCTGGTGCCAAAAGAAGATGGAGGGCTCTGTCCTGTATTAGATCTACACCCTTCTCAACTACTTTCGGGGGCTGGAGGGGGATAATTATATTGGCTCAGCTTCTGTCTGCACTAGACCCTGGAGACTGGATGGATGCACTGGACCCATATTTTCACATCCATATTGTAGAAAGCTGGCTCTGTATATACTATACCAAAGTGAGGTATAGTGTGCACATAGTCCAGGGGAACCCAAAAGGCAGGCAGAGGTAACAAGTAGATAGAACTTAACTCTCTATCTGGGGTAGTGTGGTCGACCAGTAAGGCAGTATCAGAGGACAGTGGTAAGCATCTGTTGCACACACTCAATCAACAAATGATTTCACACACTCAAACACTGAACTTCAGACCAATTGTTTTTATATAAAAATATTCTTTTCGTTATTTTATTTCCAAGAACCAAGCAAGCCTGGCACAGGCGAGTGAGAAGTACTTTGCAGAAAATATACAGTTGTAATACAGTTTGGATTGTTAATGGTATATGTACTTTATTTTGACTTACAGTATTGTTTCAGAGAAATGCAATGCTTTGTAAATACAGTACATAGACTTGAATGGGCTTTTCAGTAAAATACCAGGTAAGTTACTTTTTAAATTACTTTTCTTACACAGTGTAGTATACCTGGATACTACACTGGGATATTTCTTGTAGACAGGTAATTAAAAACTTTTTTGGGTAAATAGAACAATTTTAAAGAATTTCTTTAGGTTTTCAAACTCCACCCTTAGAAACTTTTCCAAGAAAAACAGTCAATGTTATCCTATGGAGGAAAATAGTGTTATCGGTTTTAAGGTAAGTATTCGGTAGCAGGAGTTGAGGTTTTTGAAGTTGCTGGCTGCAGGACACGCAGCATTTCACAGGAGCAGGTTCGAGGTGGAGACAGGCAGGTAGGGCTGGTGCCAAGCCAGTGGGAGTCTTCCTCTTGTTAGCTTCGGCACGGCTGTTCAGTCCTTCCTCTTTTCTTTTAGTTTCTTCTGGTCAGAGGAAGCTAGGTTCGGGCGCGACCCTAAACACTAGATTTAGGGGTGTTACAGGTAGGTAAAAGATTGGGACCCATGGGTCCCTTCCCTGGGGTGGGTACACCCCCTATTATGCCACCCTCCTGTGGGAGGAGGCATGAGCCTTTCCCTGGCTGACGGACTCCCCCCAGCTGCAAGATGACGGGGACAGAGTTGTGCTTCACCTCACCTCGCCCACCTGAGGGGTGGAGTTGGCAGAGATGGGCACACCCCTCTTCCTCACTTGTTTTTCCCGCCGGTTCTCCCGTTCAAAGTGGGGGTCAGAACTAGTGGGGACCAGTTGCTGAAAAGCAGCAAGTGGCCTGGGGAAGCTCACAAAGGCAGCAAGCCTTTGAAGCTTTCCCTTTGTGGACCCTGCCCATCCTGGGGGAGCAGGCTTGGCACCTCGTCCCAGGATGTACATTGTTTCAGGCCCCAGAGAGCAGCAGGCTCTCGACCCAGGGATCCAGAACAATGTCTGGTGGTGGCAGCTGAAAGCAGCCACTTAGCCTGGACACTAGGTATAGGTTAGTTTTCAGGGGACATCTCTAAGATGCCCTCTGTGTGCATTTTTCATTACATCCCACACTGGCATCAGTGTGGGTTTAATGTGCTGAAAAGTTTGATACCAAACTTCTCAGTTTTCAGTGCAGCCATTATGGTGCTGTGGAGTTCGTAATGACAAACTCCCAGCACCATATACTCTTAATGGCAACACTGCACTTACAATGTCTAAGAATGGATTTAGACACTGTAGGTGTACAGGGCCCACATACATGTACCCTCACCACTGGTATTGTGCACCCAGCTAGAGTGGTAACTGATCTATGCCAGGGCAGTGGGTTGTAGACATGGCACACAGGGATGTGTACCATGTTGACTATTCACTTTGTTCTGCACCAAAAAACACAGCCCGCACAGGCAGTGTGTGAGTGTGAAGGTACAGGACCTCTAAGGGTGGCACAATCAGTGATGCAGCCCTTAGAGGCCTTCTCTGGTCAGAGTGCCCTGGGTACCATTTAACAGGGGCTGATCTGTGGCCAGAGATGCCAATTGGGGTTAGGCTTCAATGCAGTTTTAGGAAAAGAACATTGGGTTTAGGCTTCAATGCAGTTTTAGGAAAAGAACATAGGCCTTAGGTACCTGATTAGCAGGAGTCCAGGGCACACTCAGTCAAAGCACATTCAGCAAAAAGTGAGGGCAACCATGAAGAAAGAGGGCACTTTCTCACACATATCCCGCTAGCCCACAAGCATTACCTGCAGTTCAGGGTGGGTCACCAGTATTTCCAGTACCCCTTAGGTGTCCAGGAAATGGATGGTCGTGGTGGTTCCAGCCCATTTCCCGGATTGGGGGCCAGTCTTCCCCTACCTTGATGACGGTCTGCTGGAGGTAGGCTCGCCCAGGCAGTCGACACCTTCAGAATATGGAGGACAGCCTGCGTTTGCTGGGGTTCACTTTCTACACGCAAAAGTCATAACAGACACTCCCAAAAAGATCCCTTTTGTCGGAGCCATTCTTAACACTGGGCCATTCCACACCTATTCTCCAGAGCAGCGAGTCCAAGATAGTCAGGCTACGACTCTTAATATTTCAGCCTCTATCCTGTATTTCTGAGAGACCGATTCCGAGGTTGCTGGGTCTCATGGCCTCCTGCATCCTGGTGGTGAAGCATGCCAGATGGCACATTCAGGTTCTGCACTGGGACCGGACAACCTAATGAGTGCAGCTCCAGGGAAATCCCTCGGATGTGGTCCAGATATCGAAGGGGACTGCATAAAATCTGCAGTGGTGGCTAACAAACTGTGAACAGCCCAGCAGAAGACCCTCTCCCTTTCTCACCCAGTGAGGACAGTTATGAATGAATATGCTACTTACCAGTATGCATCTGTTCTTGGCATGTAGGGCTGCTAACATTCATATCTTAGCATTAGATCGCCGCCTAGTGTTGGGCTCGGATGATTGCACATTGTTGTCCTGGAAGAGTCTTCGAAGTATCCTGAGATAGGTGGCTCCTCCCCTGGACTACAGTGCGCATGGGCATCGGCTCCATCCCCAGATTGTTTTTCGCCATTGTGGCAGGAGATGGAGTGAAAGTGTAAAGGATGTCCATGCTAATGAAATAAATACAATAGTATATCTGCAGCTGCGACAGGCACCGGGGAGGAGGGCGGGCGATATGAATGTTAGCAGCCCTACATGCCAAGAACAGATGCATACTGGTAAGTAGCATATTCAGTTCGAGGCATGTGGGCTGCTAAATTCATATCTTAGCATAGAATACATAGCAGTCCCTCCATCAGCGGCGGTTGCCCGTGCCAGCTGCAGAAACCTGAAAAAGTGTCTTGAGAACAGCCTGTCCTACAGCTGCTTGCTGCTTGGAATGCACATCAACACAGTAGTGTTTTGTGAAGGTATGTGGTGTGACCCACGTGGCTGCTCTGCAAATATCCTCTAAAGGAATGTTCCCTAGGAAAGCCATGGATGCCCCCAGTTTGCGTGTGGAGTGTGCTCTGGGGGGTACTGTTAAAGTGCGCTTGGCTTTTTGATAACATATCTGGATGCACTTAACAATCCATCTGGCTATGCCTGCTTTGGAAATCGGGTTGCCTTTGTGTTGTGGTGCGAAGGCAACAAAGAGTTGTTTTGTTTTTCTAAAGGGTTGTGTTCTGTCTATGTAGTACATCAACGCCCTCCGTACATCTAAGGTATGGAGCATTCTTTCCGCCACCGTTTGCGGGTTTTGAAAGAATGCTGGTAAGTCGATAGTTTGGTTAAGATGAAACTGTGACACCACCTTAGGGAGGAATTTAGGGTTAGTGCGTAGCACTACCCTATTTGGGTGAATTTGAATGAACGGCTCTTGTATGGTGAGCGCTTGCAACTCACTGACACGCCTCAGAGACGTAATAGCTATCAGAAAGGCCACTTTCCACGTAAGGAATTGGAGCTCACACGAGTGCAGTGGCTCAAATGGTGGCCCCATCAGTCTGGTGAGAACGACGTTGAGGTTCCACACCGGAGCTGGTGGAGTTCTTGGGGGAATGACTCTCTTCAGACCTTCAAGGAAGGCTTTAATGGCGGGCACTCTGAAGACAGAGAGGTGCTGCCTGTTCTGAAGATAAGCCGCTATGGCTGAGAGATGTATCCTAATGGAAGTGTACGCCAGATTGCACTTGTAGAGATGTAACAGATAGCAGATGATGTTGGGAATAGATGCATCTAGCGGGTTGATGTCATTGGACGTACAATAGATGACAAAACGCTTCCACTTAGCAGCATAGCATGCTCTAGTAGTAGGTTTCCTCGCCTCCTTGATGATACTCATGCATTCTGGAGGTAGGTTAAGGTATCCAAACTCTAGGACTTCAGGAGCCAGATCGCCAGGTTGAGCTGTCGTGGATCTGGATGCTGAATGTCTCCATGGTTCTGCGTCAAAAGACTGGGTGTGAGGCGCAGTCTTTGATGCGGCACCACTGAGAGTTCGAGGAACGTGGTGTACCAAGCTTGACGTGCCCACGTTGGAGCAACCAGGACGAGAGTCATGGAGTGCTGCCTTAGCTTTCTTGCGACCAGCGGTATTAGAGGGGCTGGCGGAAAAGCGTATGCAAATTTGCCTGACCAGTTCATCCATATCGCATTGCCCTGCGACTGTGGGTGAGGGAACCTGGCGGCAAAGAGTCGGCATTTTGCGTTCTCCTTTGTTGCGAACAGGTCTATCTCCGGATGACCCCACTGCTGGAAGTACGGGTGGAGAACAGAAGGGTGTATCTCCCACTCGTGCATCTGATGGCTGTATCTGCTGAGCAGATCCGCCATCTGATTGTCCTTGCCCGGGAGGTGTTCTGCCATGAGGAAAATGTTCCTCTGAATGGCCCACTTCCACATGCTCTGAGCTAGATGAGACAGCTGTGGCGAGTGGGTGCCCCCCTGTTTCTGAATGTAGTACATCGCGGTCATGTTGTCCGTCCGGACTAGCACGACCTTGTTGCTCAGATGTACAATGAAGGACTTGAGCGCCATGAAGATTGCCATCAGTTCCAGATAGTTGATGTGCATCTTCTGTTGCTGCGTCGTCCATAGTCCCTGCACCGTGTAAGTGAGCACATGTGCTCCCCATCCCTGGAGGGATGCGTCCGTCGTCAGGACAATCTGCGGCACGGGCTCGTGGAACAGTCGGCCCTTGCAAAGGTTGTGTGGAGTCCACCAATGCAGAGAGTCGTATGCCCGACTGGTAACCAACACTAGGTCTGTCAATTGCCCACGAGCCTGTGTCCACTGATTCGCTAAGCACTCCTGGAGCGGGCGCATATGTAACCGTGCGTGAGGGACTATGAAGATGCAGGAGGCCATCATGCCGATCAACTGCATGAACACTCTCGCTGGCAGGGAGTGTCTCGGTCGGAATCGTTGGATCAGTGACTGAATGCTGTCGATTCTGACTTGGTTTGGCTGAGCCATGGCTGTCAGGGTGTTGATCGTAGCACCCAGGAACTGCCGGACATGTGCCGGCTGAAGATGCGATTTTGGGTAATTTAGGGAGAAACCCAGATCGTGAAGAAGGTGAATTGTAGTTGACATGTCTGCGGCGCACTGTTGCTCTGACTTGGCTTGTACGAGCCAGTCGTCTAGGTAGGGGTAGACATGGATATTCTGCCTCCTGAGGTGCGCCGCCACTGTCGCTAGACACTTGGTGAACACCCTCGGGGCCGTAGTGACTCCGAAGGGTAGGACCTTGAACTGGTAGTGCCTGCCTTGAATAGTGAATCTTAGGTATTTCCTGTGTGACGGGTGTAGTGGAATGTGGAAATAAGCATCCTTGAGATCTAAGGTCGCTAAGAAGTCTCCCTGGTTTAGCAAGGGAAGAATCTGCTGCAGTGTAAGCATATGGAAATGCTCTGACAGTATGTACAGGTTGAGGGGACGTAGATCGAGAATGGGCCTGAGAGAACCGTCCTTCTTTGGAATAAGGAAGTACAGGGAGTATACCCCTGTGCCTTCCTCCCCCACCGGCACGAGCTCGATTGCGCCTTTTTGCAGCATCGCCACTACTTCCTGCTGCAATAAGTGCAAATGCTCTGCGGACATAGGCCTTTGCCTCGGTGGGATGTTGGGTGGAGTGGATTTCAGCTCTAGGCAATAACCATTTTGGATCAGTTGACGCACCCACCTGTCTGTGGTGATGTTTCTCCAGACGGGCAGGAACTGCTGCAGTCTCCCCCCGACAGGTGTTAGGTGGTCGGGGGGCAGTGACAGAAAGTCACTGTTTGCTTGGAGTCGAGGTGCGGGAGCTGTTGTTTCCTCTGCCGCGACCTCTGTTGCTGTTATTCCTATAACCTCCCTTGTTCTGCTTAGTGAACGAGGATTGCGCCCCACCTTTGGAGAACTGGGATTGTTGACCCATCTGTCCTCTGGTGACTCCACGTGCACCTGAGCGACGAAAATTGCTGCCACGAAACTGTTGGGACTGCAGGGCCCCCATAGACTTAGCAGTTTCCGTGTCCTTCTTTATCTTCTCTAGGGTGGTGTCAACATCCGGACCAAACAGACTATCAGGATTGACTGGCTGATTCAGAATTGTTGTCTGAATATCCTGCTTGAACCCTGAGATGCGGAGCCAGGCTTGTCTTCTCAGCATAACGCTAGTGTTGATAGCCCTAGCAGCTGTGTCCGCAGCGTCAAGTGCACACTTGATGGCTGCGTTTGATATTAGCTTTCCTTCCTCAATAAGCATTTTGGTGCCTTCTTGGAACTGTGGGGGCAGGTGTTGTATAATCTGTTCTAGGGTGTCGTAGTGCGCCCTATCATAACGCGCCAGGAGCGCCTGTGTATTTGCGATGCGCCAAAAGTTTGCCGCCTGTGCAGCCACTCTTTTGCCTCCTGCCTCAAGCACTTTGGACTCCTTATCCGGGGGAGGAGCTTCACCCGTTGTCTGGGAGTTGGCACGTTTCCTGGCATTGGCAACCACAAGAGAGTCCAGTGGCAATTGTCCCCGGATGTAGACGGGGTCCGCAGGAGCAGGCCTGTACTTCTTTTCAATGCGAGGGTTGACCACTCTAGCCCTCGTAGGCTCCTTAAAAATGTCTCCAGCATGTTTGAGAACACCTTTCAGCATAGGGAGTGTCTTTACTGTCCTTTCAGATATGGCAAAGGTGTCAAAAAGGAAGTCTTCCTCAACCGGGTCGGCATGCATGTCCACATCATGATTGGCCGCCGCCCGTTCAATTAGTGCATGAAATCCTGCTGAGTCCTCAGTCGGGGATGCACGTGCATTAAAGGTCTGCGGGTCTTGGCCCGCACCTTGGGTGTTCTGGTCACCAGTGTCGTCGTATGAATCTGGTTGTACATCAGGTTCATCGATGGGGAAATTGTACTGTTCATCCTCATCATCTTCCTCACCCACAGAGTGTTCTGGGGAGGGAGTAGGGCTCCGTCTAGGAGGAGGCTGAATCGGTTCCGTGAGGCCTAAGGCGTCAAGGGGCACCCTCTTCTTCTTCAACGGGATGACGTAGGGGTCCCCCGGCTCCGAAGTGATCTTCCGTTTATAGAGGGTCAGCTTGCCGGTGGCAGCATCGATGAAATGCTCTGAATCGTCTTCCGATTCGAGTACACGACGTGGAAGAGGGTCAGGCAGCGAGGAACCCTGTTTCGGAGCCGATTTCGTCGAAAACGCTTTCGGCGCCTCCTTAGGTGGCAAGAGAAAAAGGAGTTTCCCAGAAGGCTTAGCCGGAGCGTCCTTTTGCGGCTGCGGTGATGGCATCGGAGCCGATGGAGCAAAGGCTTTCTCCCTGATTCTCTGCAGTGACTCCGCAATGGGGGACGGTACACTGCCAGTGGGTTTCGTCGCCGACAAGGATGCTTTGAGCGGTCCCTCGGATCCGACGTCCTCGCGGGCCTTGTGCGGTTTGGGCGCGGAAACCTTCTTCGGCTCCTCCGAACCTTGAGGCCGGGGCGCAGACTTCTTGGGCGTAGCCTCTTTGGAGCCGACCTTGGCGGGCTTGGACGGCGCCGGAGCCGCTGATCCGTGCCGACCATCTTTCTTGGGGGCCCCTTCCTCGGGCGTCGGCTTCGATTTCGGAGCATCGGAATCGACAGACTTCCTCGGCTTCTGCGGACCGGAGGTCGACGGAGCCGACGGGGTGACGGGCACCGACTTCTTCACAGGCACGGCAGCCATCTTAGGGACACTCGAGTCCTTTGGTTTCAGTTTCGATTTCGGGTCGGCCATTTTAGGTGTTGATGACCCCGACGGTTTCAGTTTCGGTTTCGAAACATCGTGCCCAGCAAGTGAGTCCGTAGCCGGGCCCGAAGGCGGGGCTGTGGCTTGCGGCAACGGGTCCAGGGTAAGGCCGACAGGCGATCCCGTGTCCCGGTCGTCCTCGAAACTTTCGGGGCAGAGCTCGTCCGCAGAGCTGTCCGCCGCGGCCCCATAAATCTCATCGTCGTCTCCTACCTCTTCGACGTATTCGAGGACCTGACCCGCGACTCCGTCGTCGTCTCCCGGATCCGCCTCGACCTCCGTCTGTGATGGGGAGATTTGTAGAAGGTGACCCTGGACCTCTTCTTCCGGGTCGCCGAAGATGTTCTCCGGATCTGGGGCCGCTTGCCTAGCTTCCAAGCGCACCGCGCGCCGAAGCTTGAGAGTTTTCTTGGAGCGGAACTGTGCACAGGCCTTGCACTTGCCGTCGTCGTGGTCCGGTGAAAGGCACTTGTTACACACAGGGTGTAGATCGATGTGTGGGTACTTAGACCCACAGAGCGGGCAGTACTTGAACGGGCTCCGCTCCATGTCCGTAAAGGCTTGCTGTCGTGTCGCGATGAGAAGGCCTCAAAGTTTAGAAAGCGAAGAAAACTCCGCTTATTCCGGCTTCAAGAGACGGAAGACTCGAGACCGAGCGCAGACAATACCGACGCAAGAAAATCGAGGCCTTTTGGCCGGTAAAAGATAGTTTTACTTGGTTCCGACAGTAAGACGTCGAGACCACATCCGAACCCAATGGCGGAAAAAAACAATCTGGGGATGGAGCCGATGCCCATGCGCACTGTAGTCCAGGGGAGGAGCCACCTATCTCAGGATACTTCGAAGACTCTTCCAGGACAACAATGTGCAATCATCCGAGCCCAACACTAGGCGGCGATCTAATGCTAAGATATGAATTTAGCAGCCCACATGCCTCGAACCGATGCATCACTTGGTCCCCAGCCGCGTCGCAGCTTCACACCAATCTTCTGGAGCGGAGGACATTTCAGTTGGCATTGAAAGTCTTCCTTTCATTCATCAAAGGAAGGCTGGTTCAGGTGTTTCCGGAAAACACCACCTCCATGTTGTATTGTAACAGATAAGGCAGGGTGGGGTTGTGGATCCTGTGTCAAGAGGCTCTTCACCTTTGGACTTGGCTGGAGACCCAGGACATCTTCCTGGTCGTGCAACACCTAGCAGGTGCACTAAACGCCAGTGAAGACAAACTCAGCTGCCGAAACCTTGCAGATCACGAATAGTAACTACATCCGAAGGTGGCACATGGGCTCATTCATGTCTGGGGAGAACCTTGGCTTGATCCGTTTGCCTCTGACGAGAACGCAGTGTCAGCACTTCTGCACATTGGAGCTGCAAAAGCAGTTTTCACTCAGAGACTCATTTTGGCTAGAGTGGTATTCTGGAATCTTGAACATCTTTCCGCCAATACTATGCCTGCCCAGAGTTCTCAAGAGGAACAGGACAGACCGTTTGACAGTCATTCGTCTGGATTCTGATTGGGCACGTGGATTTGGTATTCTGGCCTCCTGAGCATCAGTCCTCCAGTCAGGCTGCCCCTTCATGAGGATCTCCTGTTGCAGCAACAGGACAGGGACTTGCGCCTGAACCTGCGGACTCTCCACCTTCATTCATGGAGACTGAGCGGCGACAGTTGAGAGTTTTTGATCTTCTTCGCAAGGTCTTTGATGCCATCCTGGCAGCCATGTGTAAACGAATGATGCCAGCAAGGGATTTATTTTTTAAGGACACTAATACGCAACAAGGTGAATCTATATTCAAGATTTAAGATTCAGACTGAAAGCATCAGTCGCTGTATATTTGAGCGTACTCAGTATCTCTTCAGATAAGAGAGTTTAGCTACCACACTAGCTAAAGAAAGAAGAGAAACAACAAAGGGATGTTTTTATATCAATTTTTTTTATTTACTTTCATATAAAATCATAAGGGTTCTTGATCAGTCATAAGTATTAATCAGACAATGCATTTCTAATGTACAAGGGATACATCAATGTCTCCTATATAATACAAAAGAAAACGTCCAAACTGTTACAGTGAGAACAATGACTTCTAATCTGATAGAAGTAAGTCACAGGAAGCAGACGTCATACAAGCAGAAATGGACATAGAAGTAGACCTTTCGGTCTTAACGTTTTATTTCACAAGATCTTCATCAGGACAAATAATATTATGTCATTTTAGGGGTCATCGCTAGATGTTATAATTATTCGTCCTGATGAAGGTCTTGTGAAAAAAACAGCGCGCCCTGACATTCGGGACACAGGGCATTTGATCCCCTTCTTGAGATGGCCAGTTGGCCAGGGGGCTGGTATGTGGATAGGGTGCAAGGCCCTAATGTGATTTATGTGCTGAAGTGATTGTGGTGCTAGGAAATGTAATGCATTTAGTATGTTTTACGCACCCTGTATCTGATACATCTAAAACTGTGGTTTATGATTATGAGGTTGTTTTACCTATGTAGGTTTATGCTAGTGAGATGATGTTTCATTCTGTGATTTACGCCCCTAATGTGAGTTGTACTTAGGAGGTAGGGTCTAATGTGTTTAGACTAGTGAGGAGATTGCCTACTGTATTTATACTGGTCAGGCCTAATGTGAGTTATGCGTAATGTGCAATGCCTTTATGCCTGTGATACCTCTAAATGTGTTTATGCTTAGGAGGTTGTTTTGCCAGGTATAGTTTATACTAGTGAGTTTGTGTCCCTGCATGATCTATGCCTATGGTGGTAAGTATTGCGTAGTGTGTACCTACCGGTTACCAGTTGTTACTGGTGGTGGTCTAGAATTGTTATTTTGTGCTACACTTATTCTATGTTATAGAAGTGCTATTTCTGCTAAGTGTTGATCCTGACAGTGGCCCACGTGGCCCTTTCCTGTGTAAATAATTCCTTGTGAATATTGCCCGTGCCAGTTGGCACAATGTATATTGTGTGATTACTATCTGATGTGTTTTGACAATACAAAAGTTATTTTTATATAACCTTGTGTGGAGTTCCTTTTGTAGTGTGCCTGGGATGTTGTTGCTGTGCGCATGCGCACATGCTTTACACATTGCCTCTGGGATAAGCCTGTCTGCTCGTGCCAAGCTACCAAGGGGGTGAAGCAGGGGTTATCTTTGGCGTGTAATTCCCTTGCCCTGACTAGAGTGGTGGTTTCTGTCTGGCTTTGGCGCAAGCCTTAGCCAACCAGAAATCCCAGTTCTAACAGTTTCAGAACCAGAAGTGGAAGGAGAGGGCGAGGCGGAAAAGCGTAAGGAAATGAATATGCTACTTACCAGTATGCATCTGTTCTTGGCATGTAGGGCTGCTAACATTCATATCTGTAGCATAAATCGCCGCCTAGTGTTGGGTCCGGATGATTGCACATTGTTGTCCTGGAAGAGTCTTCGAAGTATCACGAGATAGGTGGCTCCTCCCCTGGACTACAGTGCGCATGGGCATCGACTCCATCCCCAGATTGTTTTTAGCCATTGTGGCAGAGATGGAGTGTAATAGTGTAAGTGATGTCCATGCTAATGATTGAATGCAAGAAAGGTCTGCAGCCGCTACGGGCGCCGGGGAGGAGGGTGGGCGATATGAATGTTAGCAGCCCTACATGCCAAGAACAGATGCATACTGGTAAGTAGCATATTCAGTTCGATGCATGTGGGCTGCTAAATTCATATCTGTAGCATAGAATACATAGCAGTCCCTCCATTAACGGCGGTCGCCCGTGCCAGCTGCAGAAGTCTGAAAAAGTGTTTTAAGAACAGCCTGTCCTACAGCTGCCTGCTGTTTGGAATGCACATCCACACAGTAATGTTTGGTAAACGTATGTGGTGTAGACCATGTGGCTGCTCTACAAATGTCTTCCAAAGGAATGTTACCCAGGAATGCCATGGAGGCCCCCAACTTGCGGGTGGAGTGGGCTCTGGGGGGGGACCGTTAAAGTGCGCTTAGCTTTCTGATAGCAAATCTGAATACACTTAACGATCCACCTGGCTATCCCTGCTTTGGAGATGGGGTTGCCTTTGTGCGGGGCTGAGAAGGCAACAAAGAGTTGTTGTGTCTTTCTAAAAGGTTGTGTTCTGTCAATATAGTACATTAATGCCCTCTTGACGTCCAGCGTATGGAGCATTCTTTCTGCTACCGTTTCTGGGTTTGGAAAGAATGCGGGCAGTTCAATGGTTTGATTGACATGAAACTGCGACACCACTTTAGGAAGAAACTTGGGGTTAGTGCGGAGCACCACCCTGTGTGAATGAATTTGTATAAATGGCTCTTGGATGGTGAGCGCCTGTAGCTCACTAACACATCGGAGAGACATGATGGCAATGAGAAAAGCCACTTTCCATGTCAGGAATTGAATCTCACATGAATGTAGAGGCTCAAAAGATGGGCCCATCAACCTGGTAAGGACCACATTGAGATTCCATACAGGAGCTGGTGGGGTCCTGGGAGGAATGACTCGTTTTAACCCTTCCAGGAAGGCTTTAATGGCAGGCACCCTGAAAACAGAGAGATGCTGCCTGTTTTGAAGATAAGCTGCTATGGCGGATAAGTGTATCCGAATGGAAGCATATGCTAGATTGCATTTGTAAAGATGTAACAAATAGCAGATGATGTTAGGAATGGATGCATCTAGCGGGTTGATATTGTGTTCTGTACAGTAAATGACAAACCGCTTCCATTTTGCTGCATAGCAAGCTCTGGTAGTGGGCTTTCGTGCCTCCCGGATGATGTCCATGCATTCAGGAGGCAAATTAAGGTAGCCAAACTCTAAGACCTCAGGAGCCAGATCGCCAGATTGAGCTGTTGCGGATCTGGATGCTGAATGTCGCCATGGTTCTGCGTCAAGAGTCTGGGTGTGAGGCGCAGTCTTTGATGCGGTACCACGGAGAGTTCTAGAAACGTGGTGTACCATGGTTGGCGTGCCCACGTTGGAGCAACCAGCATGAGCGTCATCGAGTGTTGCTTTAGCTTTTTTGCCACCAGCGAAATGAGAGGTGCTGGGGGAAAAGCGTACGCTAATTTGCCTGACCAGTTCATCCATATCGCATTGCCCTGCGACTGTGGGTGAGGGAACCTGGCGGCAAAGCTTCGGCATTTTGCGTTTTCCCTTGTGGCAAACAGGTCCATCTCTGGATGACCCCACTGCTGGAAGTACGGGCGGAGTACTGATGGATGTATCTCCCACTCGTGCATCTGGTGGCTGTATCTGCTGAGCAGATCCGCCATCTGATTGTCCTTGCCCGGGAGGTGTTCCGCCATGAGGAAGATGTTCCCCTGAATGGCCCACTTCCACATGCCCTGAGCCAGATGAGACAGCTGTGGAGAGTGTGTGCCTCCCTGCTTTTGGATGTAGTACATGGCCGTCATGTTGTCCGTCCGGATCAACACGACCTTGTTGCACAGATGTACTTTGAAGGACTTGAGTGCCATGAAGAGTGCCATCAGTTCCAAGTAGTTGATGTGCATCTTCTTCTGTTGAGTCGTCCATAGTCCCTGCAGTGTGTAGTGGAGCACGTGAGCTCCCCACCCCTGGAGAGACGCGTCCGTCGTCATGATAATCTGTGGCACAGGCTCTTGGAACGGTCGGCCCTTGCAAAGGTTGTGTGAAGTCCACCAATGCAGAGAGGTGTATGCCCGACCGGTCACCAACACTAGGTCTTTCAACTGTCCTTGAGCCTGAGTCCACTGATGTGCCAGGCATTCCTGGAGCGGACGCTTATGCAACCTGGCGTGCGGGACTATGAAGATGCAGGAGGCCATCATGCCTATCAACTGCATGAACACTCTCGCTGGGAGGGAGTGTTGCGGTCTGAACCTTTGGATTAGCGACTGGATGTTGTCGATCCGTGCTTGGTTCGGCTGAGCTGTGGCAGTCAGGGTATTTATTGTCGCGCCCAAATACTGCCGTACATGGGCTGGCAGGAGGTGCGACTTTGGATAGTTTAGTGAAAACCCCAGACCGTGAAGAAGCTGAATGGTGTGTGACATGTCTGCGGCGCACTGTCGTGCCGACTTGGCTTGAACGAGCCAGTCGTCTAGGTAAGGGTAGACATGTATGTTTTGCCTCCTGAGGTGCGCCGCTACCTTCGCCAGACATTTGGTGAACACTCTGGGGGCAGTGGTCACTCCGAAGGGGAGGACCTTGAACTGGTAATGCCTGTTTTGTATGGTGAACCTGAGATACTTCCTGTGTGAAGGATGGAGTGGTATGTGAAAATAAGCATCCTTGAGGTCCAAGGTTGCGAGGAAGTCTCCCTGGTTTAGTAATGGAAGAACCTGCTGCAGTGTTAACGTGTGGAACTGTTCTGAAAGAATGTACTGGTTCAGAGGCCTGAGGTCCAGAATCGGTCGGAGTGAGTCGTCCTTCTTTGGGATTAAGAAGTACAGGGAATACACCCCTGTGCCTTCTTCCTCCACCGGCACGAGCTCTATTGCGCCTTTTTGCAGCATCACAAGAACTTCCTGCTGCAATAAGTGCAAGTGCTCGGCTGACATAGGACGTTGTCTTGGGGGAATGTTGGGTGGAGTGGACGTTAACTCCAAACAATAGCCGAACTGGATAAGTTTCCGCACCCACCTGTCTGTAGTGATGGACTGCCAGACAGGCAGGAACCGTTGGAGTCTCCCCCCGACAGGTGTTGGATGGTCGGGGGGCAGTGACAGGAAGTCACTGTTTGTTGGAGGCAGAGGAACGGGAGCTGTTGTTGCCTCTTCCTCTGCCTTTGGCGCTGTTTCCCCGGTAACTTCCTCTACCTTGCTTGGGGCACGAGGATTGCGCCCCACCCTTGCTGAATTGCGTTTGCTGTGCCAAGTGTCCTCTGGTAACACCTCGATTGCCCGAGCGACGAAAAGTGTTCCCTCTGAATTGCTGAGACTGGAGAGCACCCATGGATTTGGCCGTCTCAGTATCTTTTTTGATTTTTTCGAGGGTGGTGTCCACCTCTGGGCCAAATAACCGGTCTGGATTAACAGGCTGGTTAAGGATAGTTGTCTGGATCTCTGGCTTGAACCCTGAGATGCGGAGCCATGCTTTACGCCTCAGCATAACACCAGTGTTTATCGCCCTTGCTGCTGTGTCCGCCACGTCGAGCGCGCATTTTATCGCAGCGTTGGAGATGAGCTTGCCATCCTGTATAAGCATCTCAGCTCCCTCCTTAAACTGGTCTGGAAGGTGTTGCAGCAGTTGCTCTAGGGTGTCAGTGCGCCCTATCGTATTTGGCCAGCAGAGCCTGTGTGTTTGATATGCGCCAGATGTTGGCTGCCTGAGCTGCCACCCTTTTCCCCGATGCCTCCAGCACTTTCGACTCTTTGTCCGGGGAGGAGCTTCACCCGTTGTTTGAGAGTTCGCCCCCTTGCGGGCATTAGAGACCACCAAAGAGTCCAAGGGCAACTGGCCCCGTATGTATGTTGGGTCGCCAGGTGCCGGTCTGTATTTCTTCTCTATCCTGGGGTTGACAACCCTCGCCCTGGTGGGTTCCTTGAAAATGTCTGTGGCATGCTTAAGGACCCCCTTCAGCATAGGAAGAGTTTTCACAGTTTTTTCTGCAGCAGAGAAAGTGTCGGATAAAAAGTCAACTTCCACAGGGTCAGCATGCATTTCCACCTTATGGTTTGCAGCTGCCCTTTCAATCAAGGCATTAAATGCCGCAGAGTCTTCAGTGGGAGACGTCTTCACACTATAAACCTGAGGGTCCTGGACAACCTGCTGGTCCCCTTGATCCCCAGTGTCCATCCACGAGTCCTGCTGCTCATCAGTGTCTCTGTTTGCAGGAAAGTTATACTCCTCATCCTGTTCACCTTCATCTCCATCTGAGCAAGTGGGTGAAGGTGTTGCACTCCTTCCCGGTTGTGTAGGGATGTGTTCAACCAGCAATGGAGTCTCTGGTGCTGGTGTTTTCCGTTTGAGAGGAATTACAAACGACTCCAGAGGCTGGGATGTAATTTTCCTCTTGTACAGCGTTAGTTTCCCTGTGTCGGCGTCTATGAAATGCGCCGACCGTTCCTCCAGTAAATGTTGTCGAGGACCGACGGCTGCGTCCGAGGGAGTGTGGGTCGAAACTGCAGAGTCCTTGGTCACCAAGCGTGGTGCAAAGGCCTTCGGCGCCACCTTAGGCGGTAGAGTGTAGAGGATCGGCCTCAAAGTCATTTTCGGTGGGGCCATCGGTTGGGGCGCTGAAGGTGTTGTAGGCTCCGACGTCGACGCCTTGTCCCGTATCCGCTTGAGGGAGTCCGAGACCTGCTTTGTAAATGAAGCGGATGGTTTCGTCGACACGAGTGATGACCTCGGTCCACCTCCAGGGGAAGACCCGAGCGTCGATGATTTCTGTTTGGCCGCCGTAGGCGCAGACGTTCGCCCGACCACTGCGCTACTTCCACCGACCACGGCCGCAGGTGTCGACGTCGACTTCTTCAGATCGGCAGCCTTTGCCTTTTGCTTCGGGACTTCAGACTTCTGCTCGGGGCCTTTCGCCGACTTCATCTCGACGTCCCTTTTGCCCTTTGGATCGGTAGCCTTGCCCGCAGTAGGCTCGACAGTCTTCTTTGACTTCGACTCGACCGCCTTGCTCGACACCCGCTCGAGGACTTTCTTCGAGCTGTGTTCCTTGACCACCTTCGACACCTTTGCCGGGTCGATAGCCTTACCAGGCTTCGAGGTGTCCGAAGACGACGGCGTCGATGGCGGAGCAGACGTCTTCGGTGTCGATGGCGTGTCAGCCATCTTTGTTTTCGTCGATACCGATGTTGTTAGTTTCGGTTTCGATTTCGATTTCGTTAATGGCGGCTCCGCTGAGGTGTCCGTAGCCGGGCCGGAAGGCGGGGCCGTGGATCGAGGTGTAAGGTCGTGGGTAATGCTGCGTGGCGATCCCGTGACCTGAGCCATCGTAAGAGTACGAACGGGGCATAGCTCATCCTCCGAGCTATCTTCCACGGCCCCATATGCTTCTTCGTCGTCCCCTACCTCATCGACGTTTTCTTCTAGGTCTGGGCCCACGACGTCTGCCTCGGATTCGGGCTCGACCTCCGCCGATGATGGTGAAATTTGCAGTTGAAGCAACTGTTCTTCTGCGTCGGGGTCTTCGAAGATGTCGACTGGCGCTGGTGCCGACCGCTGGGCCTCAAGGCGCGCCGGAGCTTGATAGTCTTCTTCGACCTGAATCTCGAACAGGCCATACAGTTGGCCTCGTCGTGGTCCGGTGGCAGGCACTTGTTACACACAGGGTGTACGTCGATGTGTGGGTACTTCGAGCCACACACGGGGCAGTGCTTGAACGGACTCCGTTCCATGCCGTCGAAGTCTTGCCGCGTCAACAGGGCCTCGATGACCGAAGAGTCACCCGAATCCTCAGATATCTAACTTGACGAGTTGGAGTATACACGAGACCGAACGCGAACAATACCGACGGGCTAACGAAGGCCTTTTGGCCTTGAGAAAGTGTTTGTATATCGATTCCGAACAGGAGACGTCGAAATCACATCCGAACCCAATGGCGGAAAAAAACAATCTGGGGATGGAGTCGATGCCCATGCGCACTGTAGTCCAGGGGAGGAGCCACCTATCTCGTGATACTTCGAAGACTCTTCCAGGACAACAATGTGCAATCATCCGGACCCAACTCTAGGCGGCGATCTATGCTACAGATATGAATTTAGCAGCCCACATGCCTCGAACTATCCCTGATTATTTCATCCATAGGGGATTGTCTTTGCATAGATGGTGTGGGAATCTGGAAGCGAAGTTTGGGAATTTTGAGTTCTCTGATTTGGCAAAGAGATTATCTGTGGTAACCCCCATTTTTGGAAGTGTGGAAGGAGAACCTTGGGATGAAGTTCCCATTTGTGTACCTGTTACCACATCCTGCTGAGGAGGTCGGTAAATTGGTTGCTCATGTCTGGAAGGTGTTCTGCTAGAAGATACATTGTGATGTATTGCCCAATGCCAAATGGCCTGAGAGAGGCGTGACAACTGTAGAGAGTGTGTCGCCCCCCCCCTGTTTTGTACATAGAACATAGCTGTCATATTGTCTGCCCGGACTAAGACACCTTTCCCTACCAGGAGAAGCTGAAAAGCTTTTAGTGCTAGGTAAACAGCTAGACGCTCCAAGAAATTGATATGGGGATTTTTGTGCTAGCCGTTCCAGAAACCCGGAGTTGTTCAATGCTGAAGATGGACACCCTAACCTGTGAGAGATGCATATGCTGCTAGTATGACTTGTGGAATTGGGTCGATGTACGGCCACCCTTGTGGTTTTGTGTATTCCACCACTGCAGAGAGCGATGAGTGCGGCGGTCTACAAACACTGAATCTGTTAATTGACCCTGTGATTGATTCCACTGACTTTCTAAGCATTCTTGTAGAGGATGTATGTGTAATCTTGCATGAGGTACGATTACAATGCATGATGCCATCATCCCTAAAAGTTGCATGAACGTTTTGACTGTTAGGTATTGTTTTGAATCTGTAGTAATACAGTTTGAAAGTTTTTTAATCCGGCTGTACTTGGAGATGCTAGCGCTGTGTGAGAGTTTATAATTGCTCCCACATATGGTTGCTGTTGTGAGGGTTGGAGATGGGACTTTAAATCCCAATTGATGAAGGAGGTTTATAAATGCTCCCGGAATGCGAGGTTCCAGCTAATACAATTCTATGTGTTCACTGGGTGCACCTTCGCCCTCACAAAATCAATGAATTCTTCGGCTCCCACACTGCTTGCCAGCGATGCAGACTGGAAAATGCAGCGTTCATGCATATGTTCTGGGATTGCCCACTACTCCGCGGGTTCTGGGAGGAGGTCCTGACCAGGCTGAAAGAGGTGACCGATCGGGAGCTGCAGTTGACTCCAGGCGTTTGCCTGTTACATTGGTTTCCCCACACTGCCCGTAATAAAACCTCCAGCAAATTTCTGGATTTGGGTTTAGTCCTAGCTAAAAGGGAAATCACTAGCCATTGAAAGGCGATTACTGCCCCCAACACTGCGCGTTGGTTGCGGGAACTCTTAAAATTGTCGGACTGCGAGGGGACCCTCCGGCTTCAGATGGCTCGGAGAACTGACAATGATAAATTACTGGACACGGCGAGGGCCTGGGTGGCGATGGTGGATCTTCTTAAAACCCAGACTGGTAACAACGACTAATCTCCCCAGGAGTGAGAGGCCCCCTTCACTACATGGGAACGCAACCACAGGTGTAAGGATGGGGACGCCAAGTGGGGGGACGATTAATGTGGGTGCACCCTGCTAGATGGGGCATTGATTACGGCCATAGGGAATCCAACGAAGTGTCCGAAATGCATACTGTGCAACAAGTGCGCTGTTAGGGAGAGCGACATGTCTGAGTGGAGGGGGGAGGAGGTAGGAAGTGCTAATGGGGGGCGGGGGGACCAGGGAAGGGTGGGTGAGGGGGGTATAGGTTGGGGGGTGGGGAGTGTGTTGTTTAGTTGTCTGATAAGGCGGATTGGCGAGGACAATGTAAGCATGCCTCTAGAGTAGCGCGGACTGGACCCCAGGGCTGTGCCACAACTCAGAATGGATAAATCTCCTGCACCCGATGAACACTTCTCCTTGCGAAAACAAAGATGGAGAGGTGGACGAACTAGTATGATAAAGGACTACGACTTGTTATAAGCCTCTGGGGATGCTTGATTGCGTGACTAAGCATGTTGTACACGAGAACATAAAAATGCTGTATCTGTGAGAAATGAGAAAAAATGAATAAAATCTTTTTTAAAATGATTAAAAAATAAATAAAAAAAATGATGGTTTCATATTACACCCAGCCGACTTCCCACACATTTCTTCAAATGGTGATTTTCCTCCCACATCTCTAGGGGCATTGTGAATCAATCAATCAGGGATTTCTAGAGTGCACTATTTGCCTGTGAGGGTCTCAAGGCACTCGAGGGGGAGGGGGTTCGGACAGCACAATAACACTCCGAGTTTCTTGACAATCTTTACCAGAAGCCACAGCCAATTGTAACCCTTCCTTCAATACTTTTATCCACCTTTCCACAATGCCAATACTTTGTGAATAATATGCTGATGTGCGAATATGTTCAATTCCATGACTCTAATAAAAACCCTTCATTTTGTTGATGAAGGAGGTTTATGATGGCTTGAGTGTGTTGTAGACATCTTTGCTGTGTGTTGGGTTTGATGAGCCAATCGTCCAGATATGGAAAGCCATCAATCAATCATGGGTATTGTAGGCGTGCTACTCACCGGTGAGGGTCTCAAGTCACTAAGGGTGGGGGGGACGGGGTCTGGGTCCGCATACATGTGTAGCCGAAGAGCCAGGTCTTGAGGGTTTTCCTGAAGGTGTTCGGGGAGGGGGCGTGTCTGATGTCTGCCGCTAGCGCGTACCAGCTCTTGGCTGCAATGTCAGAGAAGGATCTTCCGCCTGCTCTGTGGATGAGCCAGGTTTCGGCCAGTGCGAGGTTGGAAGATCGGAGGTTTTTTTTGGAAACGAGGAAGTTGAGTCAGTCGTTGATGTATTTGGGTCCGTTGCTGTGTAGGCATTTGTAGGCATGAGTGAGGATTTTGAAAGTGACTCTTTTCTCCACAGGGAGCCAGTGGAGACTTCATAGGTGTTGACTGATGTGTTTGTGTCGGGGGATGCGGAGGACGAGTCTGACGGCGGTGTTCTGTATTGTCTGGAGTTTGCGGAGTAGGGACTTGTTGATGCCGGCATAGAGTGCGTTCTATAGTCCAGTCTGCTGGTGATGAGTGCATAGGTGACTGTCTTCCTTGACCCAGGGGGGGATCCACTTGAAGGTCTTGCTGAGGGTGTTGAAGCAGCTGGAGGTGACGGCGTTGACCTGTCGGTTCATGGTGAGTGACGAGTAGAGTACGGTGCCGAGGTTCTTGGCGTGGTCTGAGGGGGTGGGTGGGCTACTGAGAGCATCTGAGGGCGGTCGGCCACCAGGGGTGGAACCGAGGTGGTACGGAGGACGAGGACTTCTGTCTTCTCAGCGTTGAGCTCCAGAGTAAGGGAATCTTATCGGTGGCTTGATGTGGACAGACAGGTGGAGGAAGTAGTTTGAGACTGCATTTGCTGTGCAAATGATGACAAATCTAAGTTAGAGCAATCCCTTTCTCCCCCAATGGCAATTAAAGGGTAACCATATGGAAATGCTCTGACAGTGTGAATAGGTTTAACGTAATGAGATTTAAGATTGGTCTTAGAGACCCAACCTTTTTGGGGATTAGGAAGCAAAGTGAGTAAACTCCTGATCCTTGATGTTGTACTGAACTGGTTCTATGGCTCCTTTTGTTAGAAGAGCTTGTACCTCTTGTTTGAGGAGCTGCTGGTGTTGTAATGAGTTTGTGCGGGGTGGAATATTGGTAGGGTTGCTGGTAAGCTCCAGGCAATAACCATGTGGGTTAATATCTAAAACCCATATGTCGGATGATATAGATTGCCAAATGGGAAGAAAGTGTTGTAATCTTCCTCCGACAGGTGATGAATGGTCGGGGGGATACTAGCGAGTCACTGCTCGTTAGTGGACTGGGAGGTGGGAGTAGGTGCACCTCTACCTCTTCCCTTAAAATTGTTCCCTCTATAACCACCATTCTAGAATCCTCTTGAGGGGAATGATTAAGCTTGTGTCTAGTATGAAGATGCGCCCACATCTGTGGAACTAGTTTTGTAGTCTCCTCTGTAAAAGGAGCGACAAAAGGAACCTCTGGTAGAAGGAGACTAGAGCGCTCCCATAAATTTTGCCACTTCCGTATCCTTTTTCATCTTTTCAAGGGATTGGTCTATTTAAGGCCCAAAGAGGTGACCCGTATAAAAGGGTGCGTTAGGAACGGTTTGCTGAACTTCTAGTTTGAAACCAGAAATTCTGAGCCATGCGTGTCTCCTTAGCAGAAGCTAGAGTTGACACTGATGGTTGGCTGATTGAGCAGCTACTCTCTTCCCTGAAGCATCTATTGGTTTGGATTCTTTATCTAGAGGTAGTGCCTCTCCTGATGTTAATGAATTTGCCCTCTTAGGGCATTAGAGCCCATCAAGGAATACAAAGGCAACTGACCCCTAGTAAAAACTGGGTCAGATGGTGAGGGTTTATATTTGTTGTCCACCCTAGGTGTTCGTATACGTGCTTTAAATGCGTCTTTAAAAATATCATGCTGACGAAAACTTTCCAGATCCAGCCTGACGCCTGGGGGTAATTCTAACGTAAGGAATTTATCACTATGTGTTTCTTCCAAAACTGGCACCATAAGGTAAAACATAAATTCACTAAGTGGATGCAGTAGTCCACTAAGTCAACAGGCCCAGCTCACGTTGTAGTGGGTCTAGAAGTGGCACACAAGTGATGGGGCAGAAAATATGTCAAGGTTTACCGGTGATCAGAACACGCTCTTAAGTCAGTTACCAAGTGTGGTCACAAATAAAGCCTACCTTGTTAATAAAGCAATGGAGTAGACAACTTGTTTTGGTTAAAAAATCTATACCTTATTTTCCAACCCAAAAACCAATTTGCCTCATAAAAGTCTAGAGTCCTACTAAATGAATACTTTAACATAAGAGAACATTCTAGGACAGACACAAAAGACAAAATTGCAGACTAACTTTCATACCTTTTGTCGTTCCCATTTTGAATTACAGAATGTCTGTCTGTGACTGGTCGTTCATTACAAACATAGGTATTTCGACGAATCATTCCACCAGAAGTAGCATTATTCTGCATAATAAACAAAACATTACCACAATGAGAGAATTATAAGCACTTGTAAATATGAGGTAGAATGCAGTTCGTCAACTTTCGTTTTTCTGTTTTAATGCAACAAGATTTTATTTTATGTTAAAAGTAAAAAGTTTGAGTAATTATTAATCATATATATGTTTCAAAACCAATGCACTTACCAAACCCTTCTTCCACAGATCAAATAAATGGGGTATCTATTCATCATGATAATCCTTTAGAAACTGGTGGCCTCAATTACATTTTCAAAAAATTATATTCAAATCTGAAGTGCTCTTCCATCGTTGTGGTCCAGAACACTGAAGGACATTTTTTCTAGTTAGAACATTTTTTGTAGTTATTTATTTATTTATTTTTATAATTATTTCACCTTGTGTGCATCCATTCAAAACATATGGAAACCAAAAATTGCACTCATTCTAGTTTCATTGCAATAAATACTCTGAACAGTAACTGTGTACAAAGAGAGAAATCATACAATCTAAGTGGGATGTTGTGTATTGTCAGGAAGTTTGTGCGGAGCAGAGAAGGAACTGGATAGGTGCTATGACACTAATGACTATCAGCTTCACCATTCATGGGGGAAAGGGCATAGGGGATAGGATGAGGGAAGTAGCCAAGTGGCACACCAACAGCATGCAATTGGGAGTACTGTATGTTTCCTTGTTCTTGAAAGTCTCAGTGTGTACAACTGTTCATGTAGGACTGCCCATCAATAAAGCCGTGATCACTGCGAGATATGGCTCCCAATCTGGAGGGCTGGGTGTGGCCGAGGGACTGGAGCAGCCCCATGTGATATCTCCAGCTCAGTTACACAACTTCTACATTAGTCGGCAAGCCATAACTGGATGGGAGGCGCTATCGGCAACTTCCAGCTCATGGCTATCCTACCTTTAGCTAGTACAAGTGCCATGGCTAAAAACATATTAAGGGTATTCCGCGCTGCTGTATGGGTGGTGATCCCCAAGAGAAAATACGGTCCATCTGTTGGTACTATGTATCCAGCGTCTTCTGATAAAGTCTAAGCTATCGCCGCCCAATAAGACAATAAGTATGTGTAGGAAAGTGCCCCTTTTTGCACGGTTACCCCCCACTTTTTGCCGGATGTTGATGCTCTTTGATGGAGTGTGCCCTGGGTTCCTGCCAACCAGGTACCCAGGGCCTACATTCTTTCCCTAAACTGTAATGTTGCAAAACCCAATTGGCAACTCTCAGGACACATGTAAGTCCCTCTTAAAAGCTACCATAGGTACCAAGGGCACTGTGACCAGTGAAGGCCTTTAAGGGCTACAGCACCTATTGTGCCACCCTTAGAAGCCCTTTACCTACACACCTACACACACCCACACACACCGCCATTGCAGGCTGCATGTTTTGGTGCAGAACAAAGTGAAGAGTCGACATGGCACACATCCCTGTATGCCACGCCTACAATCCACTGCCGTGGCATAGGTAAGCCACCCCTTTAGCTGGGCGCACTATACCAGTGGTGAGGGTACAGGTGCATGAGCCCCTGTACCCCTATAGTCTCGAAGTTCATTCTTAAACATTGTGTAAGTGCAGTAAAGTCATATATATGGTAAGGGAGTTTTTGCATTACAAACTCCACAACACCATTATGGCTTTACTGAAAACTGGGAAGTTTGGTATCAAACTTCTCAGCACACTAACCCGACACACATGCCAGTGTGGGATTTAATGAGAAATGCACTCAGAGCGTAGCTTAGCAATGCCTCCTGAAATACGACTTAATCCTAGTGTCCTGGCTGGGTGGTTGCTCACCAGCTGCCACCACCAGACATGTTTCTGGACCCCTGGGTCAAGAGCCTGCCGCTCCTGTGGTCGTGTAACAAAGCACATCCAGGATGGGCTGGGTCCAGGAAGGGGAAGCTTCAAGGCCTGCAGCCTTTTTTGAGCAACCCCAGCCATTTTCTACTCCCAGCAACTGGTTACCACCGGTTATGACCCCACTTTGTGTGGGAGAATCAGAGGGAAAACCAAGTTAGGAGAGGTGTGCCCACCTTTGCCAATCCCAGCCCTCAGATGGGGAGGCAAGGTGAAGCACAACTCTCAGTCCCTGCCATCTTGAAGATGGGGGGGACCCATCCAACCAGAGTGAGGCTTAAGCCCACCTCCCACTGGAGGGTGGCTTAATAGGGGGTGTACCCATCCCAAGGAAGGGACCCATTGGTCTCAACCTGTACCTACCTGTAACAGCCCTAAATGTAGTATTTAGGGGCAACCCTGAACCTTGTCTTCTTAGACAAGAAGAGTGAAGTAGGACCGATGGAAGCTGTGCTGAAAGAAGAAGGAGGAGACCAACTGACTTGGCCCCAGCCCTACCGGCCTGGCCCGACCTCGACCTGCTCCTGCGAAATCCAGGTGTGTCCTGAAGCCAGCAGCCCCCCAGAACCCGGAGGACCTGCCCTGCCTTCCCAAACAAGACTTTGTCTCCTGTGAGCACCGGATTTGCTCACTCACAGACTCTGGCTCCAGCCAAAACACATGAGTCGGCACCCCTCTGCACCCCACGCCAATGACTCGAGTGGCCCAACACCACAAGGAGGTCTCCCCGGCGACCCTGACCTGGGATCTGGTGATCCTTGACCTACCACAAGTCTCCAACCAATGCCTGCAGCCCCTTTCTGGAGGATCCCCCCCTGACCGCACGCGGAGCCGGTAAGAGAAACCCTGGGTAGCCCAACCGAAGGTGTCCCGGCATCCCAACTTACCTCTCCAACTGGTGGTCGCCTCCAGAAGATCTTCATCCCCGAGCCTGCAGTGTTTGTTGCAACTGGAGAATCCCCATTGAAAACAAGGCACACAATGCCAAAACAGCACCCTGCACCCAACCGCCTCAGTGCCGCTGTAGGTGCACCTTGTGTGCTAAATCAGATTCCCCCTTTGCCCTGAGACTACGTCCAGGAGCTTTGCCCCCACAACCTTGTGGCCTGCTCGTGAGCAGCCACCAACAGGAGGCGTAATAGCCCTAATTGGATAACATTGGCCTCAACACTCTGCACCCGGACGCCCTAGTGCCGCTGAGGGTGCTTTGAGAGGGCATCCTTAACCCTGGGGACACCTTGTTCTAACCCCAGAAAACCGTCTCCCAAACCTAAGTATTTACCGTTAAACAAATAACCTGGTTTTCTCCCATAGGACTGCATTGACTACTTTCTTGTGAAAATTGTTCTAAAAGTGTGGAGTTGGTTTGTATGAAACCGTAAGAAACTGTATATGCAGAAAAACTGATTTACTTACCTATCATCTAGGAAATGTCCCAGCGAGATATCCAGGCATATCACACTGAGTAGAGAAAGTAAATTTCTCTACTCAGTAAATTTCTCTACTCAGTACTTAAAAGTAATTTCTATAGTAAATGAAAAGTAATTCCCATTGTTTTATTAACAAGTGACTTACCTGTAACCAATCCAATTGCATTCAACTGGATTCGAACTGTATTAAACTGAATTATTCTTGCAAAGTACTATTACACTTACTTATACCAGGCTGGCTTGGTTCTAGAAAATAAAATACAACAAAGAAATATTTTTATACAAAACCAATTGGTCAGAGTTCAGTCTTTGAGTGTGTGAGCATTTCTTGTCCGAGTGTGTACAATAAATGATCAACACTACCCTCTGATAAAGCCTTTCTGTTTGCCCACACTACCACAAATAGAGAGTAAGGTATTATCTACTTTTACCTCTGTAAGCCTTTGGGGATTCATTGGACTCTGTGCACACTACACCTTACTTTGGTATAGCATATACAGAGCCGACTCGCTCTTCGCTTTGGCCGGAGTGGTCGCTCCCAGTGCCCCCTGGCGTGTACTGGTATCGTTACTGCAGCGCTTCTGTGACATTTGCCTCCTGTGTGCCTCTTATTGATCTGCCTGGCTGCCGCTTTGCATATAACGCGCATTGGCTTTAAAGTGTACTTTTTCAGCTGCTGTATTAGCGCGTTTGTTCCCAGGCGCTCTGTTGTGCTCCCCCCCTCCTCCATTTTGTTTGTTGTTGCTCTCGTGGTCAGCCCGCCCCGCCTCCCAGCTGAGTCGCCCTCGCCCCTCCCCCCTCTTCTTCCTTATATGACAGTAGTTCCCGCGCGCAGCGTTCACGCGCAGCGACCGCGCCCAATCCGCGCCGAAGGTGCGCCAAAGGTAAGCCCGTCTACGCCCGTCCGCGCCTGGACCGCGCCCAGCGCCAGACCCCCTGCCCCTCTCGCCGCCCACCCCTCCCGCATTACCTACGATGCCGCCACCCTCCTAGCCCTTAACCCCGGCCGCGCCCCCACCTGCGTCCAAGCCGCTCCTGGACGCACCCATGGACCTTTCTCCTGCTACTCCTGCAAATTCAGCAGCACCGTCACCAACTCCGCTACGACCACAACACAGATTCCCGACCCCAACCACCTAGAATGCATCCTTCTCAACACCCGCTCGGTCCACAGGCACGCCATTGACCTTTGGAACCTACTAGACACCATCTCTCCTGACGTCGCCTTCCTAACGGAAACATGGATGAACGCTTCCTCCGCCCCTGACATCGCCATCGCCATCCCTGATGACTATAAGATCACACGCAAGGACCGCACCGACCATACAGGAGGTGGAATCGCTATCGTCCATAAGAAAACAATCCGCATCTCAACCAGCTCTGATGCCAACCTCGCCAACTCCGAACACCTTCACTTCCAGATCCACATTGACCCCAAGACCACACTCAGAGGCACCCTCCTCTACAGACCACCAGGACCACGCGCAAAATTCAGTGAAGACATCACGGACTTCATCACCCCACACGCGCTCCCCTCCAAAGACTACATCCTTCTGGGAGACCTCAACTTTCACCTTGAAAAGATCAACGACCGCAACACCGCCACCCTCTTAGACAACCTCGACAACCTCGGACTTAAACAACTGGTCACTTCCCCCAACCACATCGCAGGTCACACTCTCGACCCCATCTTCACCTCCAGCAACCATGTCTCCTTCAGCCACACTACGGATCTCCTCTGGACTGACCACAGCTGCGTTCACTTCACCTACAACAAGCCGAAACCCATCATCCACCTCCAACCAACTCTACAAAGAAACTGGAACAAAATCACCACAGAACAGATCTCCACATCGCTCCTTCAAACCTCCCCAGCCCTCTCTTCTAACGCCAACGAAGCCGCCTCCAACCTCACCCTTTGGTTATCCAACACCGCCGACACCTTAGCACCACTGAAAAAACGTCAACACAAACTTGGCATCAAGAAGGCCGCATGGTTCAACGACGACCTCAAGAAGTCCAAGAAACTATGCCGCTCCCTTGAAAAGGCCTGGAAAAAAGACCCATCCACCAGCAACAAGGACGCCTTCAAAAGCGCCATCCGTACTCACCACCAACTGATCCGAAAAGCCAAGAAAACAGCATTCAAAGATCGACTTGACAACAACGCCCACAACAGCAAGGAACTTTTCAACATCGTCAAGGAATTTTCCAACCCCTCGGCCAACTCCAACGACATCACCCCCTCTCAAACCCTCTGCGATTCCCTAGCCTCTTTTTTCCACAACAAGATTGCTGACATCCACAACAGCTTTGTCAACCAACCCGGAAGCCAACCCACCCTACCATCAGCTGACCATCTTCCCCCCGTTAACACCCTTAACGCCTGGAAGCCAATCTCCACTGAGGACACCATCCGCCTGATGAACTCCATCCACTCTGGATCCCCCACAGACCCATGCCCTCACCACATCTTCAACAAAGCAGACTCCGTCATAGCTCCGCACCTCAGAGACGTCATCAACTGCTCCTTCAACTCCGCTACCTTCCCAGAAGACTGGAAACACGCTGAACTCACCGCCCTTCTGAAAAAACCAACAGCAGACCCCACCGAACTCAAAAACTACCGCCCCATCTCGCTTCTTCCATTCCCGGCCAAAGTCATCGAGAAAGCCGTCAACAACCAACTCGCCGCCTTCCTTGAAGCCAACAAATCCCTCGACTCCTCACAATCTGGCTTCCGAGCCAAACACAGCACTGAGACCGCCCTCATCGCAGCAACAGACGACATTCGAACTCTGCTGGACAATGGAGACACAGTCGCCCTCATCCTCCTCGACCTCTCTGCAGCCTTCGACACAGTCTGCCACAGCACCCTTTTACAACGCCTCAGAAACATCGGAATCCAAGGAAAGGCACTGGAATGGATCACTTCGTTCCTCACCGGAAGAACCCAGAGAGTCCGCCTCCCACCTTTCAAGTCCGAGGCCACCGAAGTCATCTGCGGCGTACCACAAGGATCCTCACTCAGTCCCACCCTCTTCAACGTATACATGAGCCCCCTCGCGGCCATCGCCCGCCAACACAACCTCAACATCATCTCTTACGCGGATGACACTCAACTGATCCTATCTCTCACCAAGGACCCCAGCACCGCCAAAACTAACCTACACGAAGGAATGAAGGAAGTCGCCGAATGGATGAAACAAAGCCGTCTGAAACTGAACTCAGACAAAACAGAAGTCCTCATCTTAGGTAAATCCCCCTCTGCATGGGACGACTCCTGGTGGCCGGAAGCCCTCGGAAATGCACCCATCCCGACAGACCACGCACGGAACCTTGGCGTCATCCTGGATTCTTCACTCTCAATGAACAAACAAGTCAGCGCCGTATCCTCTTCCTGCTTTAACATTCTTCGCATGCTCAGAAAAACATTTCGCTGGATCCCCTCCGATACAAGGAAAACAGTCACCCACGCTCTAGTCACGAGCCGACTGGACTACGGAAACACCCTCTACGCAGGTACCACCGCTAAACTCCAGAAGAAACTACAACGAATCCAAAACGCCTCAGCCAGGCTCATATTAGACATCCCACGCAACGAACACATCTCTGGTCACCTTAAAGACCTCCACTGGCTACCCGTCAATAAGAGGATTACTTTCCGACTGCTTACCCACGCACACAAATCACTCTACGACATCGGACCAGATTGCCTCAACTCTCGACTGTCCTTTTACACCCCCTCCCGACAACTTCGCTCTTCCAGCCAAGCCTTCGCCACTGTACCTCGCATCAACAAGACCACCATGGGAGGCAGATCCTTCTCATACCTGGCTGCCAAAACATGGAACTCACTCCCCGCTTACCTTCGCCTCACCCAGAATCACCTAGCGTTCAGAAAGCAGCTTAAAACGTGGATATTTGACAAATAATCCTCCTCCCCTTCCTAAGCGCCTTGAAACCCTCTGGGTATGTAGTGCGCTATATAAATGTTATGACTTGACTTGTTATGTTATGACTTGAGTTTCCTACAGTGTGGACACGACCATACTATATGTAGGAAGTTAGCCAATGGGGCATTAGAGAAGGGGCAGGAGTAGGAGGAGCCCTGTTACTTTTGTGCCAGTTTATGTGGATTGAGATAGATTTATTTATTTATTTTATAGCATTTATAAGGCGCACAGCTACCCACAAAGGGTTTCCCGGCGCCGAATAAGCAAGAACACAGGGTACAACTAAAGAGAGAACAGATCCGAAAGCAATTATTTGTCGAACAACCAGGTTTTAACGCTTTTCCTGAAGCTCCTATAGTTTTCTTCTTTGCGTATTTGAATGGGCAGAGTGTTCCAAAGAGTTGGACCCAAATATGAAAAGGTTCTTCCTCCCATTCTAGCCCGTTTGTACCTGGGTACCGCAAAGTTCGCTGATGTGACTGAACGAAGATTGCGATTAGGAAGGTAAGGCTTAGCAAGATCTTGAAGATACTTGGGAGCAATCCCAGCTTTGATTTTAAACAGATAGGTCAGAGTTTTGAAGCGAATCCGGTTTTCGACCCTGAGCCAGTGCAGATCCCTAAGATGTTTAGTGATCCTGGCATATCTGGGAATTTTGCAAAGCAGTCTGGCCGCAGCGTTTTGTACCAGTTGCAGGCGTCTTATCACTGCTTTGTTTGCACCCAGGTATAGGATGTTACCGTAGTCAAGCCGAGATGTCACCAAGGCATTGACTACGGTCTTCTGGGTGGTAGTTGGCAACATCCAGATAATTTTACGTAGCCATCTAAGAATAGTGAAACATATGCCAGCCACTTTGTTGGCTTGTTGTGCCATGGATAGATTGTCATCTATGATGACCCCAAGATTTCTAACCTGAGTGGCTGGGGTCGGGAGCTTGCCCAGTGAGGTTGGCCAGTGGGGATCACTCCAGAGATCTTTACTGTTCCCTAGGAGGAGGATCTCTGTTTTTCCCCCATTTAATTTAAGTTGGTTGTCCGACATCCAGCAGAAAATTTCATGAAGCCTGTTCTAAGTGCAGATGGAGCAGACGGGTCAGACTTGGAGAGTGAAAACAAAATCTGAGAGTCGTCTGCATAAGTCATTAAAACAAGACCGAAATTTTCTGCAATGTTGGCTAGTGGACGAAGGTACAAATTAAACAACAGGGGGCTCAGGATAGATCCTTGTGGAACACCGTGAGGAGAATTGAAAACGTCCGAACAAGCCTCAGAAGAGGTGATCTGGAAGGTGCGTAGGGATAAGTATGATTTAACCCATTCTAACGCCCTGCCCTCGACACCACTCTCCTCCAACCTAACAAGTAGTCTGGAGTGAGAGATGGTGTCGAAAGCCGCGCTTAGGTCCAATAGGACCAGTGCCACCGTTTGGCCATCATCTCTGAGCTCTCTTATTTTTTCCGTGACCCCAAGCAGGGCGGTCTCGGTGGAATATCCACTCCTGAAGCCGGATTGGGACGGGTGAAGTAGTTCATTATTTTCCACATATGTGGAAAGAGCCTCATGAATGTGCTTTTCCAGTAATTTGGAGAAAGCAGGGAGTAACGATATTGGGCGGTAGTTGGCCAATATCGTAGTATCGGCGGTCGGCTTTTTTAATAGAGGGCTGACTATGGCATGTTTCCATAGAGCAGGAACTGAAGCCTGCTCCATGGAAGCATTGAGTATCTCTGTAATGGGCGTCAGGGTGGAATCCTCCAGTTGGCTAATGAAACTAATGGGGATGGGGTCACGAGGGGAGCCCGATTTAATAGATTTAAGAAGTTTCCTCAGTTTATCCGATGTAATGGGAGGCCAGGCTTCGAGGTGACAGTTTACTTTAGAGATTTGGTAGGTGTCCTCTTGGTTGCACGAAGTGGTGCTGTTTTTATTGATATTAGATACGATCTTCTCAATCGATATATAATATAATATAGATATGTGAGGAGATAATTGAATTAGGAATATTTGAGCTTGGCATTGATCGAAATGCATTTTGGCATTCCCAAACATTGCTCCCATTTTTTTTCAGTGAACGCTGTTGAGAGTTTTCCATCCCCTTAAGCTCGAAGCGCGATAAGGGGGGCTTGCCCTATTTTTGCGTATAGAGTTATGTAACACTGTAATATCGCAGTGGCCTGTCCCACATACGAGTATGGTTTGGAGAAGTCTGGATGTTTCAGGTTCATCATGTACACTTCTCTCACTCGACACCATATAGGTGTCGAGTTAGAGTAGCGCACAAAAGAAAGCACCCAATGGAATCCCATAATCATCCCCAAGTTTTCAAATGTACAGAGACCACCGGGGTAGCTCAGGGGTTTAAGAGGAAAAGAGTTGTTTGTTGTGCAAGTAGATCGTCCAGCAAGAATGGGTCATAGCAATAAGAATATTCCATACCTTCTTCGGGATTGCGCGCTCAGAGCGGAACAACCATTCCAACACTTTAGTCAAGTGTATTCCAGTAGTCCAGCATCCCAATTCTGTAACATTTTGGCAGGCTAACCAGGGCGTTGGCCATGGCATCTGTGCAGCCGAGTAGTAATATTCGCAGTTCGGGCCTCCAAGCCTCCCTCCGTCAAAGGGGCGTACAGATTTGTAAGAAAAACCCGCTTTCTACCTTTACCCCATATTAAAGCAATTAAAAAGGTCTTGAAATAATTTCCGGGCGATTAAAATAGGGAGAGCAGCAAAAGCATTTAACAATCTAGGCAAGACCAGCATCTTAGAAATTGGCTATACAATCCATAGGAGAGCTCGGAAACTCAGTCCAGCATGTTAAAGAGGACCTGGTGCTGGCCATCGCCTTATGCAGGTTGTCAGCCAACAGATCTTTAGGGGAGTGGTACACCCGGACTTCCAGATATTTGAAAGAATCATAGGACCATGGGAGTAGTGTAGGAGGGAGTGATCCTCTGTTATGGGATTAATGAAGTCATTGGAAATAACTGGGATTTATTCCAGTTCACTTTCAGGCCTGATACTCGCCCGAACCGTTCTAGCAAATGCCACAAAGTCTGGGAGTATTGGTGCATCACCAATCAAATATACCAGCACACCGCCTACAGTGATATTATATGCCACTGGTTGTAAGCCCTTATTCCGCAACTCATGTTTTTCTGCTGGGTATAAAGGCATTTTGGTTGTGGTGCACTAGAGTTTGTGCTACTGCGATCAATTTGTTGGCCAACACCTTGCCAAGTATTTTATAATCTGAATTTAAGAGGGATATTGGCCGATAGGATCCAAGAAGTAATGGATCCCTATCCAGTTTAGGTAAGACCACCAACACCGCCTCCCCAAGGGAGGGGGAAACTCTCCTGTATCGTAGGCCTCAGTGTAAAGGAGATGTAAGTGGGGTACCAGTTGAGTGCTGAAAGTGGAGTAGAATTCCAAAGGCAAACCATCAGTCCAGGGGTCCTGTCTTGTGTCATCTGTTTAATGTCATCAGCTATCTCTGTTTTGGTGATGCAAGGGCAGGATATGGGTGAGGGCGATATACTCCAATAAGGACTGTATCCCAACTGGACAATCTCCTTGAGGGGCTCTATGTAAGGAACATAATAAGTATAAAACGCAGTGTCAATACCTTTCTGTGTGAGAAGTCTCTTATCATCCCTAATTGCTGTGATTGGGTTCCTGGGTGAGGCTGACGGTAGCAACCATGCCAACAACATGTTGTCTAGCCAAGTATTCCTTGTGATCGAGGGCACTCAGTTTTTCTAAGGTTATCTTGTGCGTTAGTCTGACCTGAGCCGGCGTACCACACCCGACTGATCAGCAGGGGATAACCGTTTGTACCAGTGCATATCATTTTCCAGTGTTGTGCGCTCCCTGCAAAGGGTAAGCCTAGTTCCATAAATCGCTTTAATCATGCAGCCACATAGCACAACCTTAAATGCATCCCATTCTACTCCAACCCCAAATGCAGTGCCTTTGTTATCCTGAAAGTAAGAGGTAATATCTGAATGGGGGGAGCAGATCGGAATGTTGCAGAGCGCCTACAGAGGCAAACGTCAAGTTGGGATTTTAATCTCCCCCAAGTCAGTTGTAATTCTGAAGGACATTAATCTGAGAGGGTACGACCGAGGTGTTCTACTCGGGACACCCTGGCAATAGCCTGTTAACATTAGACAATGTCAATCCTAGTGTGTGGGTCATGCAAGCCAGAATAGTGGGAGTATTCCCTTGGTGCAGGCCCGCCAAACGTACTTTACCTGAAGATCAGTCCCCCGTTTCTGCAAGTGTGATGTGAGAGCTTTCGACTGGGCTCCTGGGAGTGTGGAACACAAGCAATCCAAAAAAGATCCACCCCCCCCCCCCTAACAGTAAATTAGAGACAATTTGTTCCGCAGCAGTGATGGGATCACGGACTGCAGGAAGACAGCTTGATTAATGTAAGGGGCATAAAGTCAAAGTGATACAAGGGAAAGCAGGAGAGCTTCCAGCAGCCCCTCTAGCACTGCAGAATGGTCCTCAGGATCAGTTTGGGTGTTTAGAAACTCTAGGGGAGTCGTGGGAGCCACCCAAATTAGTGCTCTCCTAACATAGCTGGAGCATGAAGTCCCCATTAATTTCCATCTCCAGTGTCTGCGCATGTATTCTAGTGTTTGCGATGTAAGAGGTGTCTCCTATAGGAGCGCTATATGGATCTTGCGTCTACCGAGGTATTGGTATACTCAGTAACGTTTGGCGCAGCCCGCGAGTCCACAGACATTCCAGGTCAATAACACGGAGGAGCCCTGTTGATTTATCGTTAAAGCCATTACATTTTAAGCAGCACCAACCCCTCCAGCAGTAACCGCCACCCTCGCAACCCCCCCTCACTCGCCTGTCTCTCCATTCACACGGCATATGATATCACCCACTTAGATAAAAGAAAATAAGCACTTTGTTATTAATTGCAACACAACATTAACTCCCACTCCCAGACAAGTTCGCCAATGGGCGGCCAGCCCTTGGCACTGTAATGCAATACTTACAATTCAAAACAATCGTCTTTACCTGTGGTAAGTTGTAGAAAGGGGTTCAGCATTCAACGGCACAGGTAGGCTCCCATGACAGAAGCCACTGCCTGCGATCTCCTGCGCTGCATCATGTGCACAACATACATGCCTGTACCATGGGCAGCATACCCGCCCATTCGAGTCCTTTCCAAACCTGAAAGGGGTAGATCCTAGTAAATCTGCAGATGACTGTGGGGTGACAGACGGCCGCCAGCTAGCAGCGCAGCAATTGGGTGTAGGATAGTATTGGCAAGTCAATGTTCCGACACTCCGCCTCTGAGCCCGAGTGAGAGGTGGGTGATGAGTGTTTCGCCACATCCTCCACCAGACGGGCCCTTTCCATAGCTGCTTGTTCTTTTGTGGGGCCACATGTCCGACGTCTGGTACGTGACTTGCATGGCCGCTGTACCTGCCAAGAGGAGGAGGGCCCCTTTGTGCAAGCCAAGACTGAGCTTCCTCCAGAGTTGTACAGAAGGAGGTTGCGCCCTCATACAACCCCATAAAGAGTGGCAGGGAACTGCGGGCATATTTGATTCCGTGATCCCGAAGGCATTTCTTCACCTCCAGGAAGGAAGATCTGTGTAGCTGGACTTCTAGGGTATAGTCCTGATAGATGTGGACTTGGGCATTCTGGACAGTCCAGAGACCTCTACCTCTTGTCTGTAGAATATGGTCTGTCTCTGTAGTTGAATAACAGTGCAACCACCGAGGATGGAGGGGTGCCTGGGCGAGGAGGTCTCTCAGGCTTCCTGTGGGCCCTTTCACCTGGGAAGAAGGTGGATTGTTTACCCTGTAGAATTGTGTTAAAGAACCAGTCCTCAAGGTACAACTCCATATTCGGGCCCTCCAACTGCTCAGGGAGGGCTATGATTCACATATTATTCCTCCTTGATCTACCCTCCTGGACTTCAATTCGTCCACTCAAATATTCCACTTCTTCCTGCCTGACACGGAGACGTTTGTCAGAATCTACACTCAGAATCTACAGCAGTAGGTCGCAGGGCAGCTAGTGTAGATTCCGAATTTTCAACACAGTCCTTCAATTTCTTGTGATCCTCCCCGAGGAGGCCCACGCCGATACATAAGGAATCCAGTTTAGGTTCAAGAGTGGATTTAATGTCCAGAACTGCAGCTAGGAGTACATCAAACAGGCAACAATCGTCAAGTAGAGTAGCTGCCAACATCTTGGGGATGGTCAATACTTGAGCATTCTTTATTCCCATGTGTGGCTCTGGTCGCACCCGGGGCCCTGTTCAACTTTGTGTTCACCATCTCGGAAGTAGTAGGGTGAGCAGTCACACCCCACCCCTGTGCGACAAATGATGGTAACAATGATGAGATAACAAGGGCAAGCCAAGTATATGTAATTGTGGGTGAGGGGGAAGACTGCTGGGCTGTACCTGCCTGGCAGTGATAACTTGCAGCTGGAGTCCCTGTGCCACCCAATCACCAGGCAAGGGTTAATTTGAATCTAGGTATCTCTGTGAGGCACCCAGTGTCCCAAATAATGAACCATAATAGGAGACAGGCTTCCTCAGAGCAGTCGCAGGAGAATGACAGTTTATTGGCGCCTTACTAATGCTAGGCGTTATTTGGCTCCAGCAATGGTAGTAGTACAGCAGCTGGGCCTTCGTAGTCCCCGATGTATTAGAGATTCTGTTTGCAGAAGAGATTGTCTCTAGTTCTGGACTACGATCCACACACCGCATTGGGCCCTGGTACCATGCCCTAGCAGAAAGTCTGCACCTAAGCCCCAGCGTAAAAGTGACGGGGTAGCGCTGGTTCCAGGTCTCCTGTTTAGGACAGCAGTCCCTCAGCCATATCGATTAAAACGTAATGGGGAAGGGAGGGAAAGGGCTCCCATGTCCCTTTGAGGGAAACCGCACCTCCTTGGATCTATTTCCGGGCGAGATGATGCCAGGCTGCACAGTCCGCCTCCCCTCGTCAAAATCAAGGCCGTGACCAAGTGTGCAGATGGGACCACGTCAGCTCCGGAGCACTGGCGCGATGGACGCACATGCTCAACGGCCGCTCACCTATGACTCCTGAGGTGGTACAGCAGTCCAAAGTTTCTTTGTAATAGATGTGTAATTAGGCAGTATGCAATCTACGTTACTTGGTTCCAGCAGCTCCAGGTGAGCCATCTAGGACAGTGCTGTCCCCATCTGCACTGACAACATTAACTGATTTTTTGTAAATCCCTTCAGCCATTTGAGAAATTTGTGTTTTAAGAGGAGCTCAGGTTAGGCTTCAAGGAAGCAAAAAGCTAGGTATTTTTGGACAGTTTGTCTTGCGGCACTCCCATGGGAGTCCTGCTGAGCTTTAATTACAAAAAAAGGCAGCATGATTGGCCAAGGGAGCTTTCTGTATCTTTACTGATTTGAACAACCATCTTAAGTTCTTTAAGTGCCCTCAAAGGTATGGATGTTTTCCTTTCATGGATGATCTTTTCCCTTTCAATGCCATCTCAAAATGTTTTCTACCACTAAACACCTTCTGTGCTTTTTAAACTCAATGATCTGATGATCGCAATTACTTTCAATGATACTGTGGGTATAAGCATGTCACAGGGAGGTTTGCATCTAATGCCTGAGAACTACACCTACATTGAAAAACATTTACTTTAACATACAAGTTTTCCACAAAAACTACTAAAAGTTGGTATGATGAAGAGCAGGTGAATCCAAAAAGATTCAAACTGCTAAACCTTCATGCCCAGAAAAAAAATCATAGAGGGTCATCGCACAGCAAGAGCCCTTACCAATCCTTCATCAATAAGTTGTAAGAAACTAAAATGGTCCTTTCAACTTCCAGGCCCAAGTTAAACTTGTTCAGCTAAAACGGTTTAACCTCTTGCAGAGTGAGGTCTTCACTCATCTGTACTGTGCATGGCGGAGCACTGTTCTGTTAGTTACTTTTCCAGAAGGCAGATTGCAGACTTCTCCTCATACAGCACGATTTTGGACTACAGCACAGTTGAATTAATTCTTAGCTTAGTATGGCCAGTGCTCTACACACTTCATCCTACTTACTACTTACAGTCCCGAATCCAAAAGGATTACTATATTTCACATACCACCAGCCTATACACTGACCTCTGGACAAGTTAGTAGGAGAACAAAACCTCCTGCCTTACATTGGACATTATTACATGTGTTCTGTATACTTGTGCCACACTACGGGTATCTTGCAACTTCAACATTAGCCTTGATAAAGTCCATTGAGGTTGAAACATGTTGGCTGCCCTGTTATTACCAAGCTGTTTTTGATATTAAATGCTGCCTTCGGCACATATTGGTTCTCCTAGGAATAATAAAGCTTCAGCTCTTTTCAACTATAAACTACTATGGACATACACTATGACTGTAGGAATATGGCTCTGTATATGAGATTGCCACTAGGTGCTAATCCCGTGCACATAGTCCAGTGGTTCCCCAAAAGTGTACAGGGTTCAATGTAAAACCCAAAGTGCTCTATTAGTGGTAGTGTGGGTGAGCAGACTTAGGCTTAACACAGAGTATAAGACATTTACAGGGCTCGAAAAATCCACTCGCATGGTCAGCAAGATTTATTCAGGACGAGCTATTTTTAGGGACAAGTTACCATTTCTGGCAGTTCAAAATCCTCTAACTTCAGGGAAGACAAACTGACTTTTGACCTCTGTCTATGAAAGTATAACAAATGTGACAAGATAACAAGATTTAAAAGCATCTTTATTGCTCATAAAGTGAAAGTGCAATAAAAATCCCATTAAATCTGGCTATCTTGTCACATTTGCTGGCTTTCAAAGACAGAGGTCAAAAGTCAGCTTATCTTGTTACATTTATTTTTCTTTCTGTGACTAAAGTTAGAGGATTTTGTCAAGTGAACTGTGTGACAATTGAACTGTGCAAAGCATGTTAAATGAAAGGCTGAAAGAGGTCAGGCTTTTTTTCCTAAGACAACACTGAAATAGCTAAGTGAACTGTTCAAACATTTCAAATATATTTCACAAGTTATGAAGAACCATTTTTGTAATTTGTGGCGAAATTGTTTTTTATTGGATCAAAACAAATTAGAACACTTTACTTGGTGATGTGCAAAGTTTCAATATTTTTGCTGAAACCCAATTTCAGAATATCGTTTATGCACTATTGTCAGTAAAACTACATGTTAGTGGAAACGTTTTGTGGCTATTTCAATGGAAAATATGCTATCTGTAAATGACAATGCACTACCACATCATGCTTTGGTAGTATATTTATTAAAAATGAGTTTTTAAACATGAACTGGGAATTGATACTGCTCCTGCCCAGATGGCAATGCTATTTGTGAACTAAAGGCCTGATTCATCAAGCCGAATTGCGCTCGCAAAGGGCCAGATTCTGAGAATCTGGCCCTTTGCGAGCGCAATTTTTGCATTTGGGAATCATCATCCCAAATGCAAAAATCGGTAATTGCTAATTCGCTAAATTGCGAGGAATTACATTTAAGGAATCTCTATTTGAGATTCCTTAAATGCAATTCATGAAGCATTTTAAAATTTCAAAAATGCAATTTTGGGCCGCTATTTACCGAGAGGTCAGACCTCTCGGTAAATAGCAAAAACTTAGAAAAATGCTTTTAAAAGCATTTTTCTAAGTTGCATGTTGCACAGACACATGTCCCTTGGACATGTGTGTGCGCAACACCTGCTTCAATTTGCATTTCAGGGGTGCTACAGGGTGTCCTTTGGACACCCCTGGCACCCTTTCAATCGCTATCTTATTTGCGATTAGCTAATTGCTAATCGCAAATAAGGAATACTCCCCATTCATTCCTATGGGCCTTTTGGCCCATAGGAATGAATGGGGAGTTATTCCTTATTTGCGATTAGCAATTTGCTACTCGCAAATAAGGAATGTGTAGGAATCGCTATTTATTTAGCAATTCCTACATGAATACCGTTTTGCGAGTCCTTAATAGCGATTCGCTATGAATCGCTATTAGGGGCTCGCAAAACGGCCTGTTGACGAATAAGGCTGTAAGAGGCAAGCCACCAGGAAGCATGTGTACCCTATATATGGGCTTAATTTTTGTTATACATGGAGCACACATTTAGTCTAGTAAATAAAAAGTTTATATGTACAGCAGAAATAGTGAACTAGCATATTTGAAGGTGCTCTCTTATGTGATAAGAAAGCCAGCCCCTTAAGACAAAATATTTGCATAGGATCACACAATTTGAGATCAGTTCACGAATCAAGTACATTACAGTTAGGTCGAGTGGATTATTAAAGTTACTAGACCTGCAGGTCTAGTAACATTTTTGATTTTTCGAGCCCTGATTTATTACACAACAGTGATCAATAATGGACACACTACTCATGGAGATCCAGAATAATTTTAGAAAATTATACTTTGTACTTTATTTTAAGACCAAGATCATCTCAATGAGGTAAGTACGTTATAAAATAAAACTGCTTTTCACTTTGAAAAATCGACACAAACTTTTCAGCACAGTTCAAAGTTACCCTACGGGGAAAACAATATTGCGATTAATCAGGTAAGTAAAGCACTTACAAATCCATTCTTCGGACCCAATATTCAGCAAGGGACAGGGGTCAGGTGAGTATCAAAACTACACCATCAGCAGCACAGAGGCGGCTGGGTGCAGAGATCAAAATCGGAGTTTGGCCAAATGCTTTCCAATAGAGATAGGGGAGGTGCCTGGAGCTACACTGATTGCAGGTAAGTAGATCGGGTGCAGGGGCCAAGCTTTGGAGGTTAGGTTATGCAAGGGGGGGCACAAAGCAGCATCAAACTTACGCTACCAGTGGCGCGGGGCGGCAATTTCGACATCGGGCGCCTAATGCTTTTCAGTGGGGATGCTTCTTTTGGCAAAGAGGCTGCAGGCGTGGCACCGGAGGTTGCAGGGGGAAGACCAACATCAGCAAAGGTAAGAAGAGATGTAGTGTGTTTTAGGGGCACCGTCGGTTTAGCTCACTAAGGCCCAGGGGGCTTCGGGTGCAATGGAGCCTTTCGCATCAGAATCTTACTGGAGCCGGTCGCTGTCGGAGAAACCTCTGGATTCACACTGCTGGCGCCGTCGTGGAGGTCAGGAACAGTCAGCCAACACTGGACACAAGTTCAGGATTGCTAGGGAGACTTCACTGCACAGGTGAGCCACTCAGACTCTAGCCGTGGGCCTCTGGTGCAGAGTGAGCAGGAGATGCGGATCTGCCTGGATCCGGGGTCCTTGGATATCGTTTCTTCTTGGACAAGCCCGATTGTAGTCTTTCTCGAAAGTCAGCAGTCATCCCAGGGTTTTCAGAGGTCGTTGGCTGCAAGACTGGTCACCGATTCACAGAGGCTGGAGACAGGCCGGTAGGGCTGGGGCCAGGGCAGTCGTCTTCAGGCTTCTCTGGAGGGTCGTCATCTTTCTTCTTAGGTCATCGCAGATCTAGTTTCTAGGTCTGGGAAGCCACCTAAATACTAAAGTTGGGAGGTATTTGATGGGAGGAGTAGGTAGGGACACCCTCTATTATGCCACCCTCCTGTGGAGGGGGCATTGACCTAGCCCTGATTGGAGGGGTCTCCCCATCTTCAAGAAGACGAGGACTGAAAGATGTGCCTTCCCCACCTTAGGGGTAGAGTAGGCACAGGTGGGCACTCTGAGAAAGTGCGCTCCATCTGCATGGTTGCCTCCACTTTTTGCTGAACTGCTGATGTACTTTAAGTTTAAGTGTGCCCTGGGCTCCTGCCAATCAGGTACCCAGGGCCCATGTTCTGTCAACGGCCGTGCGGCGATTCAACGATTCTTCTGAGCCGCGACAGGCCCTGCGACTAGCTTCTCCGGTGATGCGACAGCGTCTGCTGCGACGGCGACACTCTGCTCCGGTGATGCAAGGGACTTCGGGTGATGCGATGGAGCCAGCGGCGGCACACTTCTATGGTGATGCAACGGTGTCTGCTGCAACAGCGACAATCTTCTCCTGTGATGCGACGACAACGGCTGCGGCAGCGACCCGCTTCTTCGTCTTGAGTCACACTTCCAGCGACACACAGTCTCTCAGAAGGCCCAGCTCAACAGCAGGCATTTCAATTCCCAGCAAAGGAAGGCAGGGGAGCTGGTTGGTGAAGGCAGGGGAGCTGGTTGGTGAAGTGGTGAAGGTTGGCAGTCAGGCAACCAATGCAGGCCAATCCCCCAAACAGAACTCAGCTTAGGGATACTCTCCTCCTCAGTTTCTCTGGTTCCTCTCCTCAGCAAAGATTCTTCTTGTGTCCCAAAAGTGATCTACAGTTCTGGGATCTGGGTCCCCATATTAATACTAGCAAATCCTTTGGCTCTAGAGGCAGAGAGTGGCTGTGCCTAGTCCAAACCAGTTCTGTGCAGTCCTGGAGCACTTTGTTGACAAGACTCCGTCTTTCCTTTGACAGTATGGGCCAGGGACATCAGATGCACCACAGGAGGTGGAGCCAGCATTGTGGAAGGCAGGAACAGCCCTATTCAAGTCCCAGGTGCAACCCCTCCCACCAATTTACATGCAGATAGCTATATTCAGCCCTGTGCTGACTCACCCTGCTCCTGGAATCCTCCAGCCCCTGTCACTCAAACTCCAGACCAGGAATACACAACAACCTAGCAGATGCAGGCTTGGATAGTTAAGCAAGAATATACCCACTTTCTAAAAGTGGTATTATCAAACACAGAATGTTTAAACCAACTTCACTAAAAGATGTATTTTATCATTCTGAGCTCAGGCATACTAAACTCGAATTCCTACCTAGTTCCCTGAGTCAGCTATTGAGTCAGGTATAAGGTTTTATAATCAAACTGCCCATTCTGGCCTATGGGGAACAGGTAGCCTTGCAATAGTGAAAAACGAAAATGGCAGTAATTCACTATCAGGACATGCCACACACATCAGGGCATGTCACACACATCAGGGCATGTCCTATCTTTTACCTACAATGCACCCTGCCCTTGAGCCTACCATAGGGGTGACTACTATGCAGAAAAGGGAAGGTTTAGGGACTGGCAAGTGGGTGCAACATGGCAGTACCAGACAGGACCCGGCAGTGTGGGTAGGTCACCTAGCGCCACACAGGACTTCTAAACCTCCACTTTCATGGGAGTGCAAGCCTGAAGTGTAGGTTGCCGGGTACTGTGATGCCTGGATTCGTAAAACCATTAGGCAGATCCAGCCCATCACAGGTACATTGACATTTTTTCTTTAAGTCTTTTATGAACCAATAAGCTAACAAATATGTAACTAAATAAACCAGAGTGTAGATAGTAAAAATAAATTCTGTTCTGGTCCTGAAGAATCGCGAGTCTTTTGACGCACACGCGAGAAATATGTTGACCGTTACCATTAAGACTGTTTTTAGCAAGTCTTAACAACTGACACTTACTGACACTTCAAAAGGGGACAGCATACCCCAACGAGTGCCGGTTACACTGTTTTTAATTGAAGCAGGAGACCCCCAGAATAAAGTTTTTTTCAGGTACTTCCAGCTCCATTTTTAACTCGCCACCACGTCTACACCTTTCTGGCCCCACACCCGCACTTCTCCTAACGGCTGTTGGATAAAAGATCTTCGAGAAAGTGCCCCTCTTTGAGGTGAGCCCGTTGGGTATTGCACCTCCGACCCGACGAGGAGCAGCCCAGATGATGAAGCATGACACCTGAAAGGGTGTGTGAGGGCATTAAAATCTAACAAATCGATTCCCCCTGTAGATCCCAGTGAGACACAGTGGGTCCCGGTTCTTGAGTGACTTTCACAACCACTCCCAGAGGAACAGCACTACATTCCTTCTTAACGTCTTGTTCGGGGCACCCGTGGACGCTGGACCTCCCACTTCTGGCAGCTTTACAGGCTGCTTCTGTGGGTGGCACACCCAGTGTTGCAAGCCCACCAGCGGCATTTGATTTACCAGCCCTGGGTAAACGCAGTGCACTGTACTAGGATCTGACTGTAAATCAAATAAGCCAATCATGAAGTCACTAATCCATACATCAATTTATAAAAGGGAGAGCATATGCACTTTAGCACTGATCAGCAGTGGTAAAGAGCCCAGAGTTATAAAACCAACAAAAACAGGTCAGACAAAATACAGGAGGAAGGCAAAAAGTTCTGGGATGACCCTGCAAAAAGGGCCAAGTCCAACACTTGCCCTAACAGAGTCTTTAAATACCTCATCTGTGTGCTTTAACATACCTTTTAGCATTAGTAAAGTGGGAGTAGATCTTTGGGATTAAGTCAGTGTCTCAAAGAGGAAATCCCCTTCGAAAGACTCTTTATGAAGCTCCACCCCGTGATATTGAGCAGCTCTGTTATTGAGCTGGACTAATCCAATGTTGTCATCAGGTGGGGAGGGTCTAGAGGGACAGAGGTCAGGGTCGTTGACTGTATCCGGTTCCTTATCATAATTTTTCCCCAAGGGTCAGTGTCTTGTGGTATTTCCTGATCTAGTGGTATATCCTGCTCTTCATCCGCATCACCATCTCCATCCCCATACTCTTTATCCTGTGTGTCAGGTGAAGGTGGAGGTAGTGGTGAATTTGATGGTGCGATAATCAGATTAGGAGGAGGAGAAGGAGGTGGTTTGTAAGGGGGAGAAGGCTTAGTACCTACGTCCTTTTTCTTAAGAGGTATAGGAGAGTCCTCGGAGATCAATCTTCCATTTTTGGGAACAGTGGCATGAATGTGACCGGTTTGAGGGTTAATGACAAGTCTTTTCTGTTTTGGATCCAAAGGTGGTTCATCCGACCGAGGCTCTTTGGATGGAGTGTCCTTTTCTTTATGTGCCGAATTCGGCTCTGGCCCTTTGGGTATCGAAGGTTTCAGCTCAGAGACTTTGTGCTTGGTAGGTTTCGGTTCAGAGCTTTTCGATGCTGAAGATTTCAGCTCCGATTTTTTCAATGCTGGAGGTTTCAGTTCCAAACCTGTAGGTGTGTAGGATTTACGCTCCGAACCTTTAGGTGTGGAGACTTTCAGCTCTAAGGGCTTAGGTATCGACGGTGCAGCCTTCGGTCCCGGTGGTGTGGTAACCAATAGATGTTTCGACTTATGTTTTGGCGCCAAAGGTGTTAGTTCGGTACCAGAAGGAGGGCGTCTCGAGCCCTAGCCGAAAGGCTTCTCTATGTTTCTTAGCCGGGCTGGAGGGCAGGGCATCTGAAACTTTCTGTCGGTGCCGAGCCGAGCCCAAAGGCGAAGGGGGTACCGGATCCTTTGTTTTATGTTGACTGGTACCAGAATGGGGCCGGCTCGAGCCCTAGCCGGAAGGCTTCTCTAGGTTTCTTAGCCGGGCTGGAGGGCGGGGCATCTGAAACTTTCTGTCGGTGCCGAGCCGAGCCCAAAGGTGATGGGGGTACCGGATCCTTAGTTTTATGTTGACTGGTGTGAGAAAGTACCCTCTTTCCTGCATGGTATGCACCCACTTTTTGCTGAATTGTTGATGTTCTTTGACTGAGTGTGCCCTGGGCTCCTGCTAATCAGGTACCCAGGGCCTATGTTCCTTCCCTAAAAACAGCATTGAAGCCTAAACCCAATTGGCATCTCTGGCCACATGTCAGCCCTGGTAAATGGTAACACAGGTACCCAGGGCACTGTGACCAGAGAAGGCCTCTAATGGCTGCAGCACTTATTGTGCCACCCTTAGAGGCCCTGTACCCTGACACTCACACACTGCAGGCTGCTTGTCTTGGTACAGAACAAAGTGAAGAGTCAACATGGAACACATCCCTGTGTACCATGCCCACAAACCACTGCCCTGGCATACATCAGTCACCCCTCTAGCTGGGTGCCCTATGCCAGTGGTGAGGGTACAGGTGCATGAGCCCTGTACCCTTACAGTACCCAGGTACATTCCTGGGCACTGTAAGTGCAGTGCTGCCATGAAGAGTATATGGTGGTGGGAGTTTGTCATTACGAACTCCACAGCACCATAATGGCCACACTGAAGACTGGGAAGTTTGGTATCAAACTTCTCAGCACATTAAACCCGCACGGATGCCAGTGTGGAATTTAATGTAAAATGTACCACAGAGGGCATCTTAGAGATGCCCCCTGAAACTCGACCAACTTCTATCGACCTGACTGAGTGGCTGCCACCACCAGACATGTTTCTGGACCCTTGGGTCGAGAGCTGCTGCCCTCGGGGGCCTGAAACAATGCACCTCCTGGGACGAGGTGCCAAGCCTCCTCCCCCAGGATGGGCAGGGTTCACGAAGGAGAAGCTTCAAAGTCATGCCGCCTTTATGAGCCTCTCCAGAACATTTACTACTTTCAGCAACTGGTCCTCACTGGTTCTACCAACCACTTTGGGCAGGAGAACCGGCGGGAAAAACAAGTTAGGAAGAGAAGTGTGCCCACCTCTGCCAACTCCACTCCTCAGGTGGGGGAGGCAAGGTGAAGCACAACCTCGAGTCCCTGCCATCTTGAGGATGGGGGACCCAGCCAATCAGGGACAGGCTCAGGTGGGGGAGGCGAGGTGAAGCACAACCTCGAGTCCCTGCCATCTTGAGGGAGGGGGACCCAGCCAACCAGGGACAGGCTCCCGCCCCCCTCCCATTGGAGAGTGCCGAATAGGGGGTGTACCCACCCCAGGGAAGGGACAAATTGGTCCCTGCCCTTTACCTACCTGTAACGCCCCTAAATTTAGTATTTAGGGGGCTCCCTGAACCTTCCTTCCTCAGATCCAGAAACCACAAGAAAAGAAGATAAGAAAAAGGATGAAAAGTCGTGCAGAGCTAACAAGAGGACAACGCCCACTGACTTGGCCCCAGCCCTACAGGCCTGTCTCCCCTCAAACCTGCTCCTGCGAAATCCTGGTGTGTCCTGCAGCCAGCAACCTAAAAAACCCTGGAGGACCTGCCTGCCATCACTTCAAAGACTGAATCTCCCGTGAACACCAGACTTGTTCAAAGTGCAGCTTCTGGTGCCAAACAGAAACTGCGAATCCAGCCCACTCTGCACACGCCGAACCCGGCCCAAGCTCGAGTGGAAAAATACCACAAGGAGGTCCCCCCCCAGGCAATCCTGACCCGAGATGAGCGGACTCCTGACCTGCCTCAAGCCTCCAGACGACGCCTGCAGCCTTAATCCAGAGTACCACTACCGCAACCAGAGCGGGTAAGAAAATCAACCCCTACACCCGACGTCCCACGGCCTTGTGTGCGCAAACCAATGGTGCCTAACCAACCCTCAACATCCCAACTTACCCCTCTAAGTGGTGGTCGCACCTGGAAGATCCTCATCCCCGAGCCTGCACTGTTTCTTTGTCTCGGAGGTTCTCCATTGGAAACAATAGGGCAACCGACCTCAAAACAGCACCCTGCACCCGGCCGCCCTAGTGCCGCTGAGGGTGCACCTTTGGTGGTACTTTGGTCCCCAACTTGCCCTGAGCTAAACCCTAGGAGCTTTGCTCCTACAACCTCGTGGCCTGCTTGCCAGCAGCCACCAACCGGAGACCCCCTATCCTCTCTAGGATAACATTGGGCCTCAACACACTGCACCCGGCCGCCCTAGTGCCGCTGAGGGTGCAATTCCAGGGCATCACTGACCCTCAGAGACCCCAGAGTCTAATCCCAGAACCTTGACTCCCACAGTCGTTTACTTACCTGCAAATCAATAGCCTGTTTTTCCTCCATAGGATAAAATTGACAATTTACCCTCCAAAACACGACTGTGTGGAGTTTTGAAAACTAAAGATATTCTTTAAAAGTCGTTCAAAAAAATAAAACTTGTTTACTCACCCGTTTGCAGGACGTGTCCTAGTGCTGAATCTAGGCATCCAGCACTGAGTTAGAAAAAGTAACGTAAAAGTAACACCTGAAATTTATTGAAAAAGCCTATTAATTTCAAAGTACAGCTTCAAAAAGTTTCTAAGTGTGGAGTTTTGAAATCTGAAAATATTCTTTAAAAATCGCACGAATAACAAAAACTCATTTACTCACCTGTTTACAGGAAATGTCCCAGTGCTGAAACTAGGCATCCAGAACAGAGTTAGAAAAATCTACGTAAAAATAACTTGCCTGCAATTTATTGAAAAAGCCTATTCATTCCAGTGTACTGTATTTGCTAAGTGTTGCATACTGCTGCTTCCCTGTAAATCAAACAAGGTACAATTTTCATTGCATTTTCAAACTGTTCTATATCTAGTAACTTATTACTGAGAAGTATATAAGGCTTACCTGTACCAGGTTTTTGCTTGGTTCTAAAAATAAACAGTATATTTTTTATACAAAAACAATTGGCTTAGAGCTCAGTTTGAGTGTGTGAATTCATTTGCTGACTGAGTGTGTACAACAAATGCTTAACGCTGTCCTCTGATACTGCTTTACTGCTCGACCAAGCTACCACTATTAGAGAGTAAGGTTCTATCTAACTTTAAGCTCTGCCTACCTATGGGGACACTTGGACTCTATACACACTATACCTCATTTTGGTGCAGTATATATAGAGCCAGTTTCTAACAACTGGGCACAGGGGAATCAGTACTCATGGTACGCTGATCCGGAGTGATGTGCTGTTCTTCCATGTCGGAGTCAACTTCTGACACGGAGACCTGTTCTTCTTTCTTGGCTCCTTCAGCTGGATGTTGGATATCAGAATCTTCACCGAAGATGTCGGGTACGGAGCCGCTGTGATGTTGCATCTCATGGCGTCGAGCCTGACGATCACGAATGGTCTTCTTCGATCAGAACGATCGACACGCATCACAGTCTTTTTCGTTGTGTTCTGGGGATAAGCAGAGGTTGCAGACCTCGTGCAAATCGGTGCGTGGAAACTTAGCATGACACCCGGGACATAATTTAAATGGAGTCCGTTCCATTAACTGCTAACGCGGTTGGCACGTGTAGGCCCAACGGCCCGCCTCCAGTTTCTCGATCAAAAGTTTTATCGGTTGAAACTATGCGCGTCAAATGTGAGACCGCGTTGATGACAATAATAATAATAATAGGGAGATTTATAGAGCGCCTGGTTACGCGCACCGGTGTGTCCCCGCGCTATGACAAGTGGAAGTGACAGAATCAAGCAGCCAACATCAGTACCAGTCTACCGGGTAAAGAGGTGAGTTTTAAGTTTACCCCTGAATCTGGACTCAGATGGCTCAAGGCGTAGTTCCAACGGCAGTCCATTCCAGCTTCTAGCTGCCAAATATCTAAAGGATCTACCCCCCCATATGAGCCTTTTTTATTTTAGGAATTTTCAGCAGCCCAGCACGTGTGGAACGCAGGGGACGAGGTGGCTCTTAACGAGTGATCAGGTCCTGTAATGGTATAGGCGCCTCACCGCCCATAATGCGGTGGCACGTGCACAGTGCCTTATACTCGATCCTGCTTCTCACTGGCAACCAGTGGAGTGCCTGGAGCGCTGTCTTCGAAGTCGACCTTCTGGGTAGTCTCAGGACCAAGCGGGCCGCGGCATTCTGTAACACCTGAAGGCGGCTGATGCTCTTTCCTGTGGCCCCCAGATAAAGAAGATTACCGTAGTCTAATCGTGCTGTTATCAGGGCATGCACCAGCGTCCTTCGGGCCACAGTAGGAAGCAAGTCGAGGATCTTCCGTAGGCTTTTCAGGGCACCGAAGCACACCCCTACCACCCGGCTAATCTGGGGTCCAAATGTAAGGTCAGCGTCAAGCCATACTCCAAGATTCTTGACTTCCTGACAAGGTGTTGGTGCCAACCCCAAACAGGGTGGCCACCATGCCGACGACCACACCGACGCCCCCCCCCCCCACCACGAGCACCTGCCATTTAGCCTCAGGCAGTCGGCAGACATCCAGGCTGCCAGCTCCTGCATGCAGCTCTGAATCTCTCCGCAGCAAGACCGGGCGCGCGCGATAGGGAGATGACCAGCTGCGTGTCTTCGGCATAGGACACCATGCGGAGCCCATGGCCTTCAGCTATGGTCGCCACCAGGGAGACGTACAGGTTAAATAGGGTTGGGCTCAGGGACGACCCCTGGTGCACGCCCTGACCCAAGTTAACCACTCTTGAGTAGTAGTCCCCCTGCCTAACCTGAAAGCCTATCTATCAGGAAGGACTGGATCCACTTCAATGCAGCGCCGGAGATCCCACCTTCATTCAGACACTGTAGCAAAGTGGCATGAGCTACAGTGTCGAATGCTGCGTTTAGGTCCAGAAGGATCAAGGCCATGGTTTGGCCCTCATCCACCCCCTGTCTCTTGGTTTCGACTGCCATAAGTAGGGCCGACTCAGTGGAGTGGCGGGGCCAGAATCCAAACTGAGTATCGTGAAAGAGGCTTGCTTCCTCCACAAATTCCATCAGCTGGATGTTCACGGCCTTCTCCGCCACTTTGGCCATATAGGGCAAATATCGTCGAGGGTATAGGATTGCACGTCAAAGGAATTCGAAAACGAAATAGAAGCAGAGCGCAGCAATACACATCTGAACCCGATGGCGGAAAAAACAAAACTAAGGATGGAGTCGATGCCCATGCGCATGATCACCGAAAGGAGGAGTCACCTAAAGTGCAAACATCCCGACCCAACTCTAGATGGCGATCTATGCTAAAGCATATGATCTACAGCTCATATGCCTCAAACATATTTTATACAAAGCAAATTGGTCTAAGTTCAGTCTTTGAGTGTGTGCTGATTGATTGTGTACAACAAATGCTTCACACTACCCACTAATAAAGCCTTATTGCTTACCCTCACTACCATAAATAGAGAGTAAGGTGCTAGGTACTTTTACCTCTGCCTATCTTTTGGGTTCCACTTGAGTCTGCGCACACTATACCTAATTTTGGTATATTATATATAGAGCCAGCTTCCTACAGGCACACCTCATCCTCTTGAGTGTTCCCATTGGTTGTACCGCCCAAGGTGGGGGAGTAAACCAGTAGCTGCCATCCGCTGCTAGCAACAGAAGCTGGGGATCGCACTAGAAAGACAGCAGGCCTTTAAAGCTTCGCCTGTGAGCACTGGCCCAACCTGGGGGAAGAGATTTAACACCTCTGCCCAGGATAGATCAAAGGCTTAGGGGAGGGGGAGGGTGGCAAGTTGCCTAAAGCCAGTCAGTGCATACATTTGGGTCAGTAGATTTCAGGGGGCACCTCTGAGGTGCCTTCTGAGTACATGTTTTAATAAATTTCACACTGGCTTTAGTGTGGATCTATTAAAAGGAGCCGTTTGGTACCAAACACTCCTGCGTTCAGTGAAGCAATCATGGTGTTGTGGAAGGAATATGCTACTTACCAGTATGCATCTGTTCTTGGCATGTAGGGCTGCTGACATTTATATCTATGCATAGATCGCCGCCTAGTGTTGGGTCCGGATGATTGCACATTGTTGTCCTGGAAGAGTCTTCGAAGTATCACGAGGTAGGTGGCTCCTCCCCTGGACTACAGTGCGCATGGGCATCCTCTCCATGCTCAGATTGTTTTTCGCCATTGTGGCAGAGATGGAGTATGATACAGTAAGTGATGACCATGCTTGAGAATAATTCTGAGTGCTACAGCTGCGACAGGCACCGGCGAGGAGGGTGGGCGATATAAATGTCAGCAGTCCTACATGCCAAGAACAGATGCATACTGGTAAGTAGCATATTCCGTTCGAGGCATGTGGGCTGCTGAATTCATATCTATGCATAGAATAAATAGTAGTACCCTCCCTAGCGGCGGTTGCCCGTGCCAGCTGCAGCAGTCTGAAAAAGAGTTCTGAGAACAGCTTGACCTACAGCAGCTTGCTGTTTTGAGTGTACATCCACGCAGTAGTGTTTGGTGAATGTGTATGGTGGTCCATGTGGCTGCTCTACATATATCCTCTAGAGGAATGTTACCTAGGAAAGCCATGGATGCCCCTAACTTGCGTGTGGAATGCGCTCTCGGGGGAACTGTTAATGTGCGTTTAGCCGTTGATAACAGATCTGTATGCACTTAATCCATCTGGCTATACCTGATTTTGAAATTGGGTTGCCCTTGTGCTGTGGAGAGAAGGCAACAAACAGTTGTTTAGTTTTCCTGAAATCTTTAGTCCTGTCTATGTAATACAGGAGAGCCCTTTTAACATCTAGTGTGTGTAGTGCTCTGTCTGCTACTGAATCAGGATTTGGGAAGAATACTGGTAGTTCAATAGTTTGGTTAATGTGGAACTGTGACACCACCTTGGGCATAAATTTAGGGTTGGTACGCAGCACTACCCTATTAGCATGAATTTGAATGAAAGGCTCTTGAATAGTGAGAGCTTGCAGCTCACTAACTCGTCTGAGCGACGTGATCACCACCAGAAAAGCCACTTTCCATGTGAGAATTTGTATCTCACAAGAGTGAAGAGGTTCAAATGGTGGACCCATGAGCTGGTGAGGACTATGTTGAGGTTCCAGACAGGCGAAGGCGGGTGTCTTAGAGGAATGTCCCTTTTGAGTCCCTCCATAAAGGCTTTAATGGCCGGCACTCTGAAAAGGGAGAGGTTCTGTCTATTTTGAAGATAAGCGGCCATTGCAGCTAAATGTATCCTGATGGAACTATACGCTAGATTGCAGCTGTATAGGTGCAGCAAATAACATATGATGTTTTGCGTGGAAGCATCCAGCGGATTAATGTCATTATTGGAACAATGTATGACAAAACGCTTCCATTTCGCCGCATAGCATGCTCTGGTGGTAGGTCGTCTAGCCTCCTTGATGATGTCCATACAGTCAGGGGGCAGGTTCAGGTAGCCAAAATCTATGACCTCAGGAGCCATATTGCAAGGCTCAACTGTTGCGGATCTGGGTGCTGAATGTCTCCATGGCTCTAAGTGAGGAGACTGGGTGTGAGTTTTAGTCGCTGGTGGGGCACCACTGAAAGTTCTAGGAACGTGGTGTACCATGCTTGCCTCGCCCACGTTGGAGCAACCAGGATGAGTGTCATGGAGTGCTGCCTCAGTTTGCGCGCCACCAACGGTATGAGTGGTGCCGGAGGAAAAGCGTACGCAAATCTGTTCGACCAGTTCATCCATATCGCATTGCCCTGAGACTGCGGGTGTGGGAACCTGGCGGCGAAGGTGTGGCATTTTGCGTTTTCTTGTGTGGCGAAGAGGTCCATCTCTGGATGACCCCACTGCTGGAAATATGGTCGGAGCACTGAGGGATGTATCTCCCACTCGTGCATCTGATGGCTGTGTCAGTTGAGCAGGTCCGCCATCTGGTTGTCCCTGCCTGGGAGGTGTTCCGCCATGAGGAACATGTTCCTCTGAATGGCCCACTTCCACATGCACTGTGCTAGGTGTGACAATTGTGGAGAGTGTGTCCCTCCCTGCTTTTGAATGTAATACATTGCAGTCATGTTGTCCGTCCGGATAAGCACGACTTTGTTGCAGAGATGCAACTTGAATGCCTTCATCGCCATGAAGATTGCCATCAATTCCAGGAGGTTGATGTGCAACCGTTTCTGCTGTGTGGTCCACAGTCCCTGCACAGTATAATGGAGGACATGAGCTCCCCAGCGCTGGAGAGATGCGTCCGCTGTTAGCACCACCGGTGGTACAGGCTTCTGGAACGGTCGTCCCCTGCAAAGGTTTTGTGTGTTCCACCAATGCAGAGAGTTGTATGCACGACCGGTCACAAACACTAGGTCTTTCAGCTGTCCCTGAGCATGGTTCCACTGGCGTGCCAAGCATTCCTGAAGCGGACGCATGTGTAGCCTCGCGTGAGGGACTATAAAGATGCAGGAGGCCATCATGCCTATTAGTTGCATGAACACTTGCGCTGGGAGAGTGTTGTTGCCTGAATTTTTTAATAAGCACCTGCATGCTGTTGACTCTCGCTGAGTTCGGTTGCGCTGTGGCAGTGAGTGTTTATTTCTGCGCCTAGGTACTGTTGTACAGGGGCGGGTTGAAGATGAGACTTTGGGTAATTCAGTGAAAATCCTAGACTGTGTAGGAGGTGAATTGCGCGGGACATGTGGCTGGCACACCACTGGGCCGATTTTGCCTGGACAAGCCAGTCGTCTAGATACGGATAGACATGGATGTGTTGTCTCCGAAGATGCGTGGCCACTGTCGCTAAGCATTTTGTAAACACTCTGGGGCCAGTAGTGACCCCGAAAGGCAGGACTTGAACTGGTAATGCTGGTTGTTGATGGTGAACCGGAGATATTTCCTGTGACTGGGGTGAATGGGAATGTGGAAATAGGCATCCTTCAGATCTAGGGTTGCTAGGAAATCCCCCTGACTGAGCAGTGGCAGAACGTGCTGTAAAGTGAGCATGTGAAAGTGTTCTGATAGGATGTATTGGTTTAAGGGTCTGAGGTCTAGAATGGGCCTGAGAGACCAGTCTTTTTTTGGGATTAAGAAGTACAGTGAATACACCCCTGTACCCTGTTGTTCTAAAGGCACGAGTTCTATGGCCCCTTTTTGCAGCATGGAGATGACTTCTTGCTGCAATAAGTGCATGTGCTCTGCGGACATAGGACGGTGCCTTGGGGGTATGTTGGGTGGAGTGGAGGTTAATTCCAGACAATAGCCGTGATGTACAAGTTGTCTCACCCACCTGTCCGTGGTAATGCTTTCCCAGACCTGAAGGAACTGCTGAGGTCTTCCCCCGACCGGTGTTGTATGGTCGGGGGGCAGTGACAAGACGTCAATGTTTGTTAGTGGCGGAGGCTCTGGCATTATTATTTCCACGTCCTCTGCCTTTGGTGCTGTTCCCACGGTATCCACCCCTATTGTTCTTGTTATAGGTGGATTGTGTGCCTCCCTTGGTGTATTGGGCTTGTTGCGGCGCTTGTCCTCTAGAAGCTCCCCTGTTACCGGAGCGACGAAAGGACCGCCCCTGAACTGTTGAGACTGCAGAGCTCCCATGGATTTTGCAGTGTCAGTGTCTTTCTTAATCTTTTCTAGAGTGGTGTCTACCTCAGGACCAAACAGGAAGTCAGGGTTAACTGGCTGATTAAGTAGAGTAGTTTGGATTTCTGACTTGAAACCAGAGATGCGGAGCCAGGCATGCCGTCTGAGCATTACGCTAGTGTTTATGGCCCTAGTCGCTGTGTCAGCTGCATCTAACGCACACTTAATGGACGCGTTGGAGATCAACTTCCCTTCTCGTATAAGCATTTCTGCTCCCTCCTTTTAAGCATCTGGCAGGTGTTGCAGTAGCTGCTCTAACGTGTCATAGTGGGCCCTGTCATATCTTGCTAACAGGGCTTGTGTATTTGAGATCCTCCAAATATTAGCTGCTTGAGCCGCTACACGTTTCCCAGAAGCTTTTAAGATCTTGGATTCTTTGTCCGGAGGAGGAGCATCACCAGTTGTGTGAGAGTTTTCTCTTTTACGAGCAATAGCCACCACTAAGGAGTCCAAGGGGAGTTGGCCCTTGATATACGTAGGGTCCACTGGCGCAGGCCGGTACTTCCTTTCAATTCTGGGGTTCACCACCCTCGCTTTAGTGGGCTCTTTAAAAATGTCACTAGCATGTTTGAGCACACCCTTGAGCATAGGCAGAGTTTTTACAGATCTTTCTGATGTTGAGAACGTATCAAAGAGAAAGTCTTCCTCCACAGGGTCAGCGTGCATGTTCACATCATGGTTACGGGCTGCCCTTTCAATTAGTGCGTTAAACGCAGCAGTATCCTCAGTAGGCGAAGTTTTGACCGCATATGACTGAGTGTCAGGGGTGGTGTGTGGTTCATCAGGGTCAACAGTGTCAGCCCATGGCTGGGACTCATCCTGATCTGTGTCAATGGGATAGTTAAACCGGTCCTCATTATCCCCTTCCTCCACATCCTCAGTGACAGGTGTGGGAGAGTAGTTATAGTCTTGCCCATATGGCTTTATGGGTTCAAAAAGGGTAGGAGAGGCAGTAGAGTCCCTCTTTTTCTTTAGTGGTATCCTGTAATACTCCATAGGAGTTTCAGGCCTGATTTGTCGTTTATAAACGGTGAGTCGACCTGATTCGGAGTCGATGTATAATTTCCACTGTTCATCGTAGGACGGTGGCTGGAACAGAACGTCTTCGGTCCTAGGCTGAGTGGGTGCAGCTACCGATGGTGACTTGGATGAGTCGGTAGCCTTTGAGAGTTGGACAGTTTTTGGCCGTGCCGTCGGGGGCAGTCCGTATTTTATCGGCGCCGTAAGCATCGGTGATGGACCGACTTGCTTTGAAGACGTCGTCTTCGATCCGACCGACTCCGACAGATTCAACACAGGTGAAGGTGGTGCTCTGGGAGGAATTCTTCTTTTGAGGCCCTCCATAAAAGCCTTTACGGCAGGTACTCTAAAAAGATGTTGGTCTATTTTGTAGGTATGCTGCAATGGCAGCAAGATGCAGTCTAATAGATGTGTTTGCTAAGTTACATCTTTGGAGGTGGAGTAAGAATCCTATGATGTGTTGAATAGACACATCTAGAGGATTGATGTCGTTATGACAGTATATCACAAAACGTTTCTACTTGGCTGCATAACATGCCCTCATGGTGGGACGTCTAACTTCTTTAATAACGTTCATACAGTCAGGGGGAAGGTTAAGATAACAAACTCTAGGACCTCAGGAGGCAGACCGCTTGGTTGAGCTGAGCTGGGTCCGGGTGTCTGATCTCTCCATGGTTCTGGGTTAGGAAGCGTGGAGACAGGTATAGCTTTGATGCGGTACCACAGAAAGGTGCAGCAGTGTGGTGTACCACAGTTAAAGAAAAACCAAAGGTGGTGATGGACGGAGCATTGACAGTACAAACACTCACCCCCAGTCAACTGATCTGGGTTTAATCCATCACCGTTCTTTAGCTCACTCCGCCACCCCAGTTCAGACATGGCCATATGCAAATCAGTCTGACCCTGTGCCTCATGGGAACAATCCAGCCCGAACTGCCAAGCCATGTCTTCCCTGGACCGGAATCAAGCTTCCCAGGACCGGTTTCTGGCATTACAGCAGTCTTCAGCCAGGCTTGCTTGACTCCAGTGGCAAAGTGAGCAAGGGACTCACGTCTGAGCATACCCTGCCAACTTAGGGCGAACAAAGAAAAACCAAAGGTGATGGACGGAGCGTTGACAGTACAAACACTCACCCCCAGTCAACTGATCTGGGTTTAATCCATCACCGTTCTTTAGCTCACTCCGCCACCCCAGTTCAGACATGGCCATATGCAAATCAGTCTGACCCTGTGCCTCATGGGAAGTCCAGCCCGAACTGCCAAGCCATGTCTTCCCTGGACCGGAATCAAGCTTCCCAGGACTGGTTTCTGGCATTACAGCCGTCTTCAGCCGGGCTTGCTTGACTCCAGTGGCAAAGTGAGCAAGGGACTCACGTCTGAGCATACCCTGCCAACTTAGGGCGAACAAAGAAAAACCAAAGGTGATGATGGACGGAGCGTTGACAGTACAAACACTCACCCCCAGTCAACTGATCTGGGTTTAATCCATCACCGTTCTTTAGCTCACTCCACGGTTGTCTGGCCCAAGTTGGAGCAACTAGAATGAGAGTGGGAATGTTGCTCTAGTTTGCGCACCACTAGTGGAAGCAGTGGGAGAGATGAAAAAGCGTACGCAAATTTGCCGAACCAGTTCATCCATATCGCATTGCCTTTGGACAGCGGGTGTGGATATCTGGCGGCGAAGCTTGGGCATTTGGCGTTTGTGGGTGGCGAAGAGGTCTATCTGAGGTTGTCCCCACATCTGAAAGAACGGTTGAAGAACTTGTGGATGAAGTTCCCACTCGTGGATCTGTTGTGTCTGACGGCTTAACAGATCGGCTATGGTGTTTTGTACCCCTGGCACATGTTGGGCTAAGAGGAAAATGTTTAGAGGTATAGCCCATCTCCATATGAGTGTGTACCTCCTTGTTTGTTTATGTAGTACATGGCTGTCATGTTGTCCGTGCGAACTAAGACAGCTTAGCCAGATATCTGCTTTTGGAATGCTTTTAAGGCTAGAAATATGGCTAGTAACTCCAGGTGGTTGATGTGAAGTAACTTTTGTTGCGGTGTCCACTTGCCCTGCATGGTGTGCTGCAGTAGATGAGCTCCCCAGCCGGAGAGTGATGCGTCCGCTGTCATGACTATTTGAGGAACTGGCTCTAGGAACGGTCGCCCCTTAGAAACGTTTTTGGTGCTCCACCATTGCAGAGAGCGGTGAGTCCGACCGTCTACCAAAACTAGGTCTGTTAATTGACCTTGAGCCTGGTTCCATTAGCGTGCTAAGCACTCTTGAAGAGGACACATCTGTAGTCTTGCATGAGGCACTATGAATATGCAAGATGCCATCATTCCTATGAGTTGCATGAACACTCGAGCTGGAAGAGTGTTGTGGTGGATATTTTGTTAGAAGAGCTTGCATATTTGTTATCCTGGCAGGAGAGGGATAAGCTAGCGCTGTTGAGGTGTTTATTGTGGCACCGAGATATTGTTGTACGTGGGACGGTTGCAGATGGGACTTGGTGTGGTTTACTGTGAACCCCAAGTCGTGGAGTAATTGTATGGTGGTGTGAGTGTGTTGTACACACTGATTGTATGAGCTGGCTTTTATGAGCCAGTCATCGAGATATGGGAAGAAGTGAATGTGCTGTCTTCTTAAGTGTGCTGCTACCGCCGCTGCCAGGCACTTGGTAAACACTCTTGGTGCTGTTGTGACTCCAAATGGGAGTACTTTGAGTTGATACTGCTGACCGTCCAGTACAATTCTGAGACACTTTCTGTGAGCTGTGTGAATGGGAAGGTGGAAATAGGCGTCCTTGAGATCTATAGTGGCAAGGAAGTCGTTTTGTAAAAGGAGAGGAAGGACCTCCTGGAGTGTGACCATATGGAAGTGGTCGCATTGTATGTACAGGTTTAGTGGTCTGAGGTCTAGAATAGGCCTTAGAGAGCTGTCCTTTTTTGGGATAAGAAAGTACAGCGAGTAAACTCCCTTGTTTTGTTGATATGGTCGAACTAGTTCTATTGTTTGTAGGAGAGATATTACCTCCTGCCTTAGCAGAAGCAAATGTTCTTGTGACATTGGGCGCTGTTTGGGTGGTATGTTTGGAGGGGGTAGATGTTATTTTGAGACAGTAACCTGATTGAATTATTTGTCGCACCCACCTGTTTGATGTGATGTTGGTCCAGACAGGAAGGAATTGTTGTAGTCGTCCCCCAACTGGAGTGGAATGTGGCGGGGGAAGTGTAGGGAAGTCATTGGGCAGGGGTGGAGGCATAGCGGGAGTGGTCAGTTTTGCCTCTGCCTTTGTTGCTGTTACCCCTGTAACCCCCTCTTTGGTAGCTCCTACTGAAGGTGGATTAGGTAGGGGCTTTGTAAGAAGTAGGACTATCTGAGGAGTAGCCTCTGGTTGTGCTCCTGCATGATGAGCGGCGAAAGGAGCGTCTGGGAGCTTGCGACTGCAAGGCTCCCATAGATTTAGCTTTGTCCGTATCCTTTTTCATTTTCGCAAAGGATACCTCCACATTAGGCCCAAATAAGTGCTGCTCATCAAAGGGTTGATTGAGGATAGCACCTTGGACTTCAGGTTTGAAATCTGAAATGCGTAGCCAGGGATGCCTACGCAAAAGGACACTGGTATTAATTGCCCTTGAAGCAGTATCTGCTGCATCTAGGGCACAACGAATAGAGGTATTAGTGATAGTTTTACCCTCTTGTATAAGTTCATTGGCCCTATTTTTGTACTTGTCTGGAAGGTGCTGCATTATGGGTTCTAACTCATCATAATGTGCCCTGTCGTACCTTGCTAGTAGTGCCTGAGTATTGGCAATATGCCATATGTTTGCTGCCTGTGAGGCCGTTAGTTTGCCAGAAGTTTAGACTCCTTATCTGGTGTTTGGAAATTGGCTCTTTTGCAGGTGTTAGAGACTACAAGGGAGTCTAGTGGTGCAGGCCCTTTAATGTAGGCTGGATCTGAGGGGGCCCTTTAAGCATGGGTAGAATTGAGGTGGACTTTTGTGTGGTGTCAAAGGTATCCATAAGGAAATCCTCCTCTACTGGGTCAGTGTGTAGGTCAACCCCATGGTATTGGGCAGCCCCATGGACAAGTTGGTTAAATCCCATAGTGTCGTCTGGTGGGGAAGGCCTGGAGGGGTATAGGTCATCTTATGGCATGTTAGGGATGTCTGGGGTGCTATAATCATCCCAAGGGTCAGGTGAGCCAGGAGGACTGGGATTATCTAGTGGCTCATTATCTGCACCACCCCCTGTGTCATCAGAGGTGTTTATCCCCGTCGTCATCATCTTCTAATGGAGGTGGCGATGGAGGAGGAGATGGAGATGGAGGAGGAGATGGAGATGGAGGAGGAGATGGAGTTGGAGGAGGAGATGGAGATGGAGATGGAGATGGAGGAGGAGATGGAGATGGAGGAGGAGATGGAGATGGAGATGGAGGAGGAGATGGAGATGGAGATGGAGATGGAGGAGGAGATGGAGATGGAGGAGGAGATGGAGATGGAGGAGGAGATGGAGATGGAGGAGGAGATGGAGATGGAGGAGGAGATGGAGATGGAGGAGGAGATGGAGATGGAGGAGGAGATGGAGATGGAGGAGGAGATGGAGAAGGAGGAGATGGAGGAGGAGATGGAGATGGAGGAGGAGGAGATGGAGGAGGAGGAGATGGAGGAGGAGATGGAGGAGGAGATGGAGGAGGAGGAGTTGGAGGAGGAGTTGGAGGAGGAGATGGAGGAGGAGGAGGAGGAAGAGGAGGAGGAAGAGGAGGAAGAGGAGGAGGAGGAGGAGGAGGAGGAATCTTTAGAGGAGAGGTTGCAATGTCCTTCTTCTTAGGATGAGGAGCCGGTGCAGGCGTGTCTAATGATCGTTTTTTAGAACTAAAAGTCAATCACCAGTTTTGGGATCCTTTACAAGAGTCTTTTGTGTAGGATCTGGATGAAATAGTTCCTCTGTGGGAGGTAGATCCTTTGGTGCAGAGGTCTTTGGTTCCGTAGGCTTTTTCGGCACCAAACCGGAAGCATCTTTTGGCTTTGAAACATGTTCTTTTGCAGTTTCTTTTGCCGGTGGAACGTGTGTTTTTTTCAGTTCCGAGGACTTTTTCGGCTCCGAGGCATGGGAGTCGGGTCCTTCCGGTGGCAAATTTTTGCTCAGCTCCGTCTGAGTTTTTGGTGCCAAGGAGCCGGTGCAGTCTTCAGCGCCAAGTGCTTAGATGTGGAAGCAGCTGGCATGAAGGAGGAAGAAGATGGCTTCTTTTTCTGAGCAGTTAGGTGAGTGCCGGCACTGGGGGTAGGCTGACTCGAGCCCGAGTCGCCTAAAGGCTTATTAGGCTTCTTTGCCAAGTCCGAAGGCGTGGCATGGGAAGCAGTAACTCGGTGTGCACTCGGGCCCGAAGGCAAGGGTGTGTCCAAAGCCTTTTTGGAGGGTGTCGAGGAAGGGTCGGGGTTGACGTGTGTACTTACGACCCGTTGTGCCGGAGTGATGTCCTCGACGTCTGAGTCGTCGGCCTCGGAGTTGCTGTCGACGCCATGTTCTCGCTCCTGTTCTGGCACGTCGACGCCCTCTTGGAAGATGACGTCGGGGATCGAAGATGACGAGCGAGCCATGGTTCTGCGAGCTCATCGGTCCCGAATCGTCTTCTTGGAGAGGAAGGAGGCGCAAGCTGAACAGTCTCTGGTCTTGTGCTCCGGTGAGAGGCAAAGGTTGCACATCTCATGGAGATCGGTGTGGGGAAACTTCAACCCATATTGAGGACACTTCTTGAATGGCGTCCTTTTCATGAACCAGAAGATAAGGCCCAGGTAGGCCCGAAGGCCTTTGTCGACGACTGGAATCGAAGACTTCGAAGTTGTTAAGAGTCGCGTCGATTGGAAACGCGTTCGAGACAATACCGTAGGTGATGATTGCACGCCGAAGGAAAATCGGTTCCAAACCGGCGCGCAGGAAACACATCCGAGCCCAATGGCGGAAAAAAACATTCTAAGGATGGAGCCGATGCCCATGCGCGGTGTAATCCAAAGGAGGAGTCACATATCTCGTGACTTCCAAAGAACTTTTCAGGACAAAAACAACTGCAAACATCCTAGCCCAACACTAGGTGGTGATCTATGCATAGTGCGTAATCTGCAGCTCATATGCCTCGAACACTAATTTTCTGATACTTTTTTAAAATGACATTTTGGGATAACTGGCATTTGCTAATATTAAAAGAAGATCAACAATTTAAATATTGCTCTCTTATCCAAAAGTGTTTTTTGTTTTTTTTAAAAAAGGTTTTTAGCCTCCAGTTGAAGATTTTTTTTTTTACAACCATACCCATGGGGGAACATTTACGAAAAACAACAAAGATACTTTAATTGAGAAAATAGTCTGACAGTAAACACTCAAACTTGAAGTAATCCATGAGCAAATAAATTTAGCTGCTACAAAGGTCTTCCCAGGAGTTGCATGTGTAGCTCTTTTCACAGGAAAACAGACTGGGTAAATGAAGAAAGCTTCTTTTAGTTTCTTTCAGTATTTTTTCTTCCGTTTTTTCTCATGGTGGAAAGAATTTTTTTGTTATTTCCTCTGAAGTGCTCACACAGAAGACATAATGGCATAAGAGGTAATCCAATGTGTAGCCTGTATCTACCATTTCTTTTGGGTTGCATGGTAGATGCACCACTGCTAAACACAAAAGTTTGAGAAAAACAAACTTCATTTATTAGGAACAAAGACTGGATGACAGATGTATTCAAGCACTCTTTGTGCATCCTAATGTCCAGGTGGTGAAATAAGTAGGAACATCTAGAAAGCTATATGTAAAAATACACATATTCAGGGTAGTGTGGGAAGGTGAATAAAATAAATCTGTGCATGCAGACTGTAGGGTGCTGGGATCATGTTGCAGTACCCCCTCCCATCCCCCCTCTGCCTGGTAGTTGATGCAACTTTGACTGAAGTGTACTGGGTTCCTGCTAACCATGTCCCCAGTACCAGTGTTCTTTCCCTAAAACTGTACAATTGTTTACCCAATTAGCAAAACCTTTACCACCCTCTGTAAGTTCCTAGTAAATGGTAGCCCTGGTAACAAGGGCAATAAACAGGGTCACTAAGTGCAGCAGCACAAATTGTGCCACCCTACGGGACCACTCACCAAGCACAGTTAAGGCTGCCATTACAGGCTGAGTGTCTTGGTGCAGACAAAAGTAAAAACACAACATGTCTCACATCCCTGTGTGCCATATCCCCTAACACTGCATGTGATATTTGTAAGTCACCCCTACAGTAGACCGGTCTGCCCTGAAGCAGGGTGCTGAATAATACATGCAAGGGCATACCTGCATGAGCAGATATGCCCCAGTGCTGGTCAGTCCTATTACTGCCAGTACAAGTGACCTAGGAAGCCATTTTAAAACATATGCTGGACACTGGTGAAAACGAGTTCCCCAGCTACATGATGGCTTCACTGAAGATAGTGATGTTTGGCATCAAACATCCCTTATTGATAACTACACACTGATTCCAGTGATCGGTTTAAAAATACATGCAAGAGGGCACCTTAGAGATCCCCCTAAAAACCGACCAGCCTTTGCTGTGCACCCTGACTGGTCTCTGCCGGTCTGCTACCTGATACACTTTTCGGACCTCCTAGGGTGAGAGCCTTCGCTCTCAGAAGACCCAAAACAACAGTATAACACTCCTTCCCACAGGATGACCTTCTGATTAGCCTTCCTAGGCCAGCAAGCTTCAAAGAGCTGCAGCCTTTGAAATGCAAATCTGGCTCCCCCTCACAGACGAGGTAGCTGACCCTCTTGTCCTGAGCACCTTTGAAGACATGGACAGGCAAGAAAAGCTAGCCAGGTAGGTGTGCCACCCCCAGGCTAGTACCACCACTAAGGTGGGCTAAACTGAGATGAACACAATTTTTCATAAGTGTCCATGTTTGTGATAGAATATTTCGGAATTCTGGGACGGGGTTATGCACACTACCCACAGGAAGAGGTCATATAGAGGGTGTAGTGACCCAAAGAGTCAGTAGCCCATTAGCTTCTACCCTACACTCCCCCAACACTCCTAAATACAGTATTTAGGGGAGTCCCTGGCACCAGAGAAGCAGATCCTTACAACCTAAGAAGAGAGAGGACACCGAAGTGCCACAAAAGCAGAGTAGAGAAGAAGCAGCTGACATGGTACCAACCCTGCTGGCATGTCTGAATTCCTCGCCGAAAATGCGCTAAAGTCGACCCATCCTGCAGCTGTTGATTCCATAACCTTGGGAGGACTGCCTGACTTCGATAAAGACCCAAGATCTCCCATTACCAGTGGATCTGTTCTTCTGCATCCTGCAGAAACTCCAAAGCAAAGACTCTGAGGCCTCTGGAACAGCCAAAACCAGACACCCGAAGCAATCACTGCACCCGTCGCCCCTGGCCCGAGTTGAAGTGGGCCAAGGGTGTCAACAAGATCCCTAAGCCCTCCAGGGCTCGAGCCCATTGTGGTTTCACCACTCATGGACTCCCCGACACGCCTGCAGCCTCTGCACGCAGGCCCCCTAGACTGCGACAGCTCCTGGTAACAAAACACAATGCCTAAAGTCACCTCTGCATCCGTCGCCCCCAGGCTGTGGAGAAGAGGACCCAGGTGTCCATGAGCATCAGAAGACTTGAACACCCCTGTTGGTTTAAACAGACTGGCCTTTCAGCCAGAGCCTGTAGCCTCTTTTTGCAGTGACGGAACTCCATAGAAACCTATTGGGCTCCCGATTCTGGTGTTGATCCCAGCCGCCCCTGTGATGCTGGGGTGTACTGCTGATGCTGCCTTGGACCTTGCCCACCACACATCTTAACTCCTGGAGATTGACCCTGTAAGTCGCTGTACTATACGTGTTTGCAGAACTTTTTCTACATTCCATAGATAACATTGCAGAACTCAAAAACTGCATGGTGTCCACTTTTTGAGGTGAAAATTATTTATATCTACAAACATACTTACCTGAACAATTTGGTTATGATGCCTGAACATATTTAAAGATACTTGCTTTTATAAATTGGTTTAGATCTCCTTCTTGAGTTGTGTGTGTCTTTTATTGATCGTTGTCTGAATTTGCAAATGTCTTGCACTCCTCTGTGTTAAGACTAAGGATCCTCAACCACACTACCCCCTAACAGAGCACTTTGGTATTGCATAGCAAACCTCCGTCCACTCGTAAGGGAACCCCTGGTCTCTTCACAAGGTATATCACATGTTTGATACATCACAAAAAAGCAAGCTTCCTACACAGACTAATTAAAAGATAACAACGTTTCTTCATTATTCCTCAAATGCTTCTGGCAACAGATACTATTTGCAACATGGCTGAAAAACAACCTCTAATCCCATAATAAACAATGGAGGCAGGCCTCATACCATTTTCTTTGCCTAAAAGAGAGAGAAGGTAATCGACATTTGAAACATGTTAAACAGGTTTAGAACTACAAGTTAAATTCAGCCTGAGTTCAGTTGAATGTCATTAGTCGAAGTTTCAACATTTTTAATTCCTATGAATGTACTGCTAAAGCCAAATGTAAATTTAGTGCTAAGAAAAACAATCTTGCTATCCATCATTATCAACTTGTCCAAATAGGACAGAGAAAGCAGATGAAAACATGTCAGCAGTTTAGGAAAAGCCAAAACTGCAGGTGTGTAAAGTAAGATATTCTGGGCGAGTACTGTGGCCTTGTTTATAGGCAGACAGTAGTTTAAATTGTTTCATGGAGATCACTGATCCATAGCTCACGATTCAGGTCTTGAAAGTCAATAGGCTAAGAAATCTGAAGAGATATAATACCCACCGGAAGCACAAGGTGCTCTTTCTCTTAATGTCCTTTAAGCCGCAAAACATTAATTTATAGAAAGTGAACTATCATACTCAAGGAAGAAAATTAGAAGGACTGAAAATAATTAAGTGATCTGGAAAATAAAAACATGTACTTACATTGGGGACAACTGAACTCTTTTTGCGTTCTGGTATATCTGCTTTATTTGGATTATTTGCATTTCCGAGCATGGGACTGGGTGGTGTTATCCCTCTTCCAGCATTGATACTTGGTTTTCTTGGATGACCGTTTTCCTCTTTTAAATCGTTATCTGTGGCATTTGTCTGACTTCGTTTTGGATAAGTCACAACTGGAGGAACAGCTGGTCCAGCTACAAAAATATATTAATTTGTTTTCTTTCATTAAATATCAAGGCATAAACCATTACAAAAATACAGGTTCCTTAAAAAAGCTCTCCCAACACCTTAAATCAGAGCCTTAAATTTCACCTATATTATCCAGCTTTTCCAATAAAGAATTAGAGAAAGATGTCTGCTGTGGTTGAGACTTCTAGCAGACTAATTTCACACAAAAAAACTTTCACTTACCTGTAACTATCATTTTGATGTTTGTTGAGTAGCACATTTCTATGCTGTGCATATTGCGGACATCTAATCTTGAGTCTGCAAAACTACAATCTGTCTTTCATTAAGTATCTGCTTCAAACATGGATCTCCCATGGCAGAGAGGGCAATGTGCATTGCCCTAGAACAAAGCACATATTGGTGCCCATTTCAACATGGAGCTGGAAAAAACAAGTTACTTACCTGTACACTGTAGTTCTCCAGTATTGATATCGTTCATAGATTCACATGCTTTAATCTTCCCTGTCGTCATGGTGGGAGTCTCAAGGTACTATAGAAGTACATTAGAAACCATCAAAAAAGAAAGGAAAACTTTAACATCCATCAGCATCTTTATGTAGACATAGCATTTGCCCAATCAGAGCCCTAGACCTCATCTCCCCAGCAGAGCCACCATACCTCAGATTTTGCGCACATGTGTGTTTGGGTTAATAGTCGCATGACGTAATACGTAGCAAGCCGTAATGGGGAGGTGGGAGAGCCACATGTGAATCTATGAAAGATATCAATACTGGATAACCCAGTATTGAATCTTTCATAGAAACCCATGCTTGAATCAAAGTAGTTAACAGTACTATCCTTTTAATCATAATAATTAGGCGAAGACACCTCTATGCATTATGAATAAAGATATACTGTGACAAGAATAAAAAAAACTTATCTAAATAAAATATCTCATATATATATATATATATATATATATATATATATATATATATATATATATATATATATTACCTACTGGCGGTCGCCAGTAGGTATATATAGTTAGGATTTTTTCTCTATGGGATTTTTGAAAATTCTATGTCTAATAACTTTGGCGTTTGTGGACGGAATTGGCTGAAATTTTCAGGAAAATGGCACATTTTGTTTCTGAGCAGCCCTTGAAAATTTGGGGGGGGTTCGTCAAGGGGGGGCCGAGAAAAAAGGGGGGTCCCAAAACGTGTTTTTAACATTGAGTTTTCCATAGGGCGGTTGGCCTCACTTTTAGCCCGAACGGCTGAATGGATTTGCACGAAACTTGGCAAAATTGTAGGGACTGGTAGCCCGATGTGCCTTTTGTAGGTCTCAATATATGTGCTCCAGTGGATTTTGAGAAATTAACGTTTAAAAAAAGATATATATCTGTAACAGCGGACCGGGCAGCGTCCCAGGACGCGTACTTTTCGCGCAACGGAGCTTTGTGAAGCGAAGCTGATTGGTTCTCTGGCGTCTGTCAACATTCCAAAAAGTCCGTAGCGGCCGCCATCTTGTCTCTCGGTAGGATCGAGAGACAAGAGGAGGCCAAAACAAAGGGGGAAATAACCATAAGGGGGCATAGTAGATCCTCGCTGACCCCCTAGGTTTGATGTGGAGGTTTTAAAAGGGCCCCGCGGGGCAAAAAAAAAAATAATAATAATAATCGAACGGCTGAATGGATTTGCACGAAACTTGGCAAAATATTAGGGACTGGTAGCCCGATGTGCCTTTGCTAGGTCTCAATATATGTGCTCCAGTGGATTTTGAGAAATTAACGTTCAAAAAAAGATATATATCTGTAACAGCGCTCCGCTTCGCGTAACGGAGGTTTGCGAAGCTGATTGGTCATTCTGTCACTGGGCTATAGTTGGGCTACATCTGGCTGATATTTGGGCTACATTTGTTTTTTTGTGTGTCTGGCGGCCATCTTTGGGCTACATTGGGCTACATTGGGCTTCATTGGGCTACATTGGGCTACATTTGGGCTCCAACATATATATAGGCCAATGTAGCCCAATATATATTTTTCAAAGTTAATTTTCGTAAAAACCACTGGAGCATATATCTTGAGACATAGCAAAGGCACATCGGGCTACCAGTCCCTACAATTTTGCCAAGTTTCGTGGAAATCCATTCAGCCGTTCGAGCTAAAAGTGAGTCCAACCGCCCTATGGAAATGAAGGAAATGAATGGGTAATTTGTAATTAGCAAATAGCTAATCGCAAACTAGGAATGGTAAAGAATCGCTATTTATTCCTTAAAGTTCGCTATTTAGGAAATGCAAAAAACTTTGATGATACATATGGCGGTTCATCTCTAACAAGATAAGAAGCATAGGGATACATTTATGATGACTGGCGCATCACCAGGGATGTGTTAGTCATTCTGTGCCGCTGTTCCGTCACCTATGGTGTGCTGCATTTACAATGCGGCGCATCATGGGGCAAAAACAGCACAGATGCGTGATGTATCTGTGCCGTAAAGGTGGCGCATTGCTGGAGTTGTATCGCAAGTGTGATGAAGCTCCAGCAAGGGTCGGGGGTGCCCCTGTCGCAGGGTTTCTGTTCTCACACAGAACTGTGGACAGAGGATTGGAACCTCGGCGAATTAGGGTGTCCCAAAACTCACGTTAGTAATCAAAAACCCCTTAGCAAGCTAGGTACAGTGTCACATTGGATATAACAACTCTCAATGTTTAGACAATCCAGAATATGAACTTGTAGTACCTCAGGATACGTGGAACTCATGAACAGTCGGTCGTTATATATTTCTTAGAAACCAGAACATGGAGTTAAGAAGAACACATGTGTATTTGAAATGTTTATTTACTAATGCCGTCTTCTCAGGCGTAGTATCTTAGATAATACAAGTACACATATTATCAGTAGCAAAATTACCAGCATAGTTACTAGTACATAAAAAGCGAATGGTGATAGTATGTTAACATGCTGTAAATGAATAAGAGTTAGCAACACTTATAAGCAGCCGCGGGCCGTGGAGGGAGTTACGGTGAGGCAGGGAGGCGGGGAGGGGGAGAAGCAGGGTGGAGAATACAAGTACACATATTATCAGTAGCGAAATTACCAGCATAGTTACTAGTACATAAAAAGCGAATGGTGACAGTATGTTAACATGCTGTAAATGAATAAGAGTTAGCAACACTTATAAGCAGCCGCGGGCCGTGGAGGGAGTTACGGTGGGGCAGGGAGGCGGGGAGGGGCAGGGTAGAGAGGGCTCCACCCTGCTTCTCCCCCTCCCCGCCTCCCTGCCTCACCGTAACTCCCTCCACGGCCCGCGGCTGCTTATATCTCACCCTCCCTAATACACATATTATATTATTTGCTAAGAAGGTCTCTTTGTGTTGGTTTAGGGCGTGCCCATACTTTAGTGTCTTAGATTTGAAGGAATCACATCAGCATACACCAGCTCTCTCTTCATGTGAACCGCATCAACTGTTGTGTATGTGTGTTCGGCAAAGCAATATAAAACCCGCCTCATGCCCAGAATTGGCAGAAGTTGCACTTATGTTATGAGTATGAAGTCGTGGAGATCAGACCTCATAACAATTCTGTATCGTGTTGTTCTTGAAACTTTAGCACTCGCTGTACAGATATAGTTTAACAAGCAAAGCAGATAGTAGAGCAATAACATATTATTCTCATGTAAACCACGATGAACTACTAGGTGGAAAGCTAAAGCAACAACTAAGTGTCGTGTGCAGAAGTTGCAAAAAAGGAAAAATGGCGTTTAAACCGGTAATGAGCCCATGCTAACTTAACACGGTGTAAAGATATCCAGGACCTAGATGACACCTCCCCATGATCCGGAAACGAACTGAATAAGATAATAGAAGTGCCATCTCATGAGAGCAGATTGCAAGTTTATATGTGGACGGTCCGCAAGGTAAAGCATTAAAAACTAGGAAAATTTAATGCTAAAGAAAAATAAAACAGCCAAGTACTTTATCGAGTCTTAAGCCAATAGGCAAGGTAAATAATAAAAACTTGACAAATAAGTCAATGAATTGTCAATGAAATGCTAGTACTCAGCATATCAAACATGAAAAAGGTCTATGACATAACTGTGTATGCAAAATAAGCTGCAACAGCCTCCAATAGGAAGTCACCGTCTTCATCCGAAAACAGTTCAGCCATCCAATTTAAAAGCGGAAAAGAACATACGTGCTCTCCCAGCACCGGATCCTCTATCACCATCAGAGGACAGCTCGGTGGGTTTTCAAGAAAGCTCTGTTCCAAGAAAGACTGTGCTGCCGCCAGTAAATTCCAGGGACCAATTAGTCCATGCATCAATGCCACAGCCATAATCCTTTCGCCAGGACAAACCAACTCGTGAGTAATGATAGGAGTCATCAGCTGATTAAAGTCGACGTCAGGAGAAACCGGTCCGCAGAGACACAAATCAATGGCCCAATCGAAATCACAGGTCAGGCAGTGAAATACAGGCTGGACACAGGTGAAGTAGGAGAATCGAAAAGATAATCCATATGCCGTGCTTAATATCGCCAACGGCATTGTGCCATAATATTCTAGCATGCGATTGCGGAACAGTGTCAGCAGCTGCAGGGTGGGAGGTTGCATAGGAGGGACATCCATATTTAAAAATGTAAAAAAGCACAAGAGCGTCCGCTGGTAATGCAAGTAAAAATGCCAATCCACGAAGCAGAGTGGAGAAAATAGAATGAAAGAAAGCAGGGATGACTCCAAAGATTTTCTCAAATGAAGTCACGAGACCACTGGTAACAACTTTAAAAAAGTGCGCCAGGGCCTTTGTGGAGGATGCGTTAAAGATAGTCCGAACCATCTTGCTGAAATTGAAAGGCAAATCTGAATTGAGAAGGGTCTGCACCTCTGTACGGGTGTTCGCTATGTGAAGCACGAAAGTTTCACGGGCCGAACTCAAGGCCACCTCTCTCTGAGACAAAAGAGCTCTTATTCTTGCCATGCCGTTGAAATCTCTCCCAAGGTTGGTATTTGTGGCCAGATTGAAAACTCCCTATGTTCATGTGTGGGAGGAAATAGAACATTTCTGCAGCAAATAACCCGTTCACTTACTGTTACCATAAAAGGAATACTTTTAATTAACTCAGAACAATCTTCATTATTGAGCATCAAATAACTACCATTTTCCAACAACTTGAACGTGGGGATGATAGCAGGAACTGGCGTGCCTTGCAACACGCAAGCCATATTTGGTCGGTGTTTGTTGCATGAACCGTGTAACTGTATGTGCCTACACATTAGTGAATGATCTGGCGTCTCAGTGCATTCCTCTCCATTCAGATAAACTTCTTGATCATCTTTGAAACATCTGTATGTGTATGGAAGCGACCAGACCTCATGAAGAAAAGCACTACCTAAAGGTTCATAACGACCTATTGGTATATATTTCATACAATTTGAAAACTTATATAAAGCAAAAGGCAGCGTTATTAAACCGTGGATAAGGCACGTTGTCAAAAAACCCGCAATCCTCTGCTGATGATGTCACTGAGCATGTCATGAATGATGTAATATGTGACATCATCAGCAGTGGATTACGGGTAATAGTATCTCTAGTTTACTCCCCTATAGCTGTCTTTCTTTTAACATAAGTCTCTGTTTCCTTCCCTTATACTTACTGTTTTTGGTTCGCTTCCGGTTCGCGTACCGGCGAGCGAACTGGGAAGCGAACTAAGAGAAATAGAGGTTGGCACAGTTCCAAATATTGTACCAATTTTTTAATAACGGGGAGGTAGTTCTGAAAAGAACTTTTTTTTTTTATTGTTTTTGTTGTTTTATATTTTTTTTATTATTTTTCAGAACATTTTTTTACTTGAATTTTTCTGAACAGTTTTATATTTTTTGAGGTTTTTCCTGGAGGGGGCAATGAAAACGATTCATTGTAAAGGGCTCAACAGGAGCAACAAAACAAAAAAAAAGTATTTATTATTTTGGGCGTTTCGTACAAACTTGCATATGATAGTCAATAGCTCTGTTGATCAGAGTGATGCTTCTTTCTCCGTAGCAAATGAATCCATCGCAAAATACGCAGATGTGTTTTACTTCACCAAATCTCATTTGTATATTTGGCACCATCTCCCTGCCCTCTGGTCCCGTTACTTCCGGTACAACAGATCTTCTGGCCATAATAGGGAGATTATCTAGGTCGTTCCGAAACTGTGCAGCACTGTAGTTGTTAGGATGCCACCTAGTCATATGGCGATGCATTGTGTAGTTTCCGAAACTGTATTTTTTCTCGGTTCCTCTGGACAGTCTATCTTGACATATAAGGCAAGTTACGTATCTTGCATTTACTTTTTTCTGACCTTTGGGAATTTAAAAAAATTGCCAAATGAAGTTTTCTTTCCGGTGAGACGTCCTGGGTTCCTCAGGCAAAAACTGCCTCTCTTCCTGCTCTTCCTCGTCTTCCTCTTCTTCCTCTTCTTGCTGAATTATAACTTGAGCAGGTGGTCCACTCTTCCTTGGATGTGGTGGAGGTGGTGGGGAAGCACCAGCTGAAGCTACTAAAGAAGCCATTGCTCAGTGATCACAAAGGGTCTTTCTCTCACAATGATGAAAGTCAGAGTGAGGAAAGAAGGAGGGATTTTCATCATTTGGGAAAAACAAGAGTTCTCAACCAATCAAAAGTGTTCATTTTAGATTATATGACCTAGTCTTACATCATTAGGAAACCAAAAGTGAAATGAACCAATGAAAAGTGTTATTACCAAGTCACATGACCTGCTTTGTTTACGTTAAGCGCTTTGCAGGGCCTCCCGGTTTGCTTCCAGAAACCTGCGCTTTGCGACTCGCTTCGCGTACCAGTTCGCTAACGTAGCACGTCATATGACGTATCACGCGACAACGTGAAACGTCATGCGGACGGGAGGCGTCACGATGTTGTTTTCTAACACGGCACTTGCGGTAAAGAAACGTTTACCGGCTCGCGGTCTATTTCGCGGCATCAAGGTCAGCTAACGGGAAGCTTCCCGATTCGGGAAGCGGGAACGAAGAAAAAAAAATATTTAAAAAAAAAATTATTCATAAACATATAAAATATATTTTTGGATTTAAAGAAGAATACATTTTACAGCTACAGATATTAGCTGTTAAAAAACCAATGAAATTCACTGAAAAAACCATAGGTTATAGACCATATATAGTTAGGAATTAGCATTTACAAAACCTTGAAAATTCACTGAAAAAACCATAGGTTATAGACCATATATAGTTAGGAATTAGCATTTACAAAACCTTATTTTACTCACACAAAACCATTGAAATTCCATATATAGTTAGTTGCACTAACTATATATCGCGCATCCGCAATCCACTGCTGATGATGTCACATATTACATCATTCATGACATGGTCAGTGACATCACTGATGACATCACTGATGACATCTCAAATGACATCACTGATGACATCTCATTTGACATCAATGACCACATCACTGATGATATCATTCATGTGACAATACAATGCATCTCCTCACATTTTAATATAACCTCTGTTACAACCAGTGTTAAATACAGAGTATAATTTTTGAAACCATTGACACACCAATACTAGTTACTACATACGCACTCACTGATTCCTACGTCTACACACACATTCACTCATTCATCCATACAATCATTCATACATACAATCACTCATCTTTACAACACTATCATATGCACTCATACACCTATACAGACATTTACACTCTGTTGCTCATCCATGGAGTTACTCACACACCTAGTCAGTCATGCAAAGAATCAATCACACCTCCATTTTCTAATCTATACAGTTAAACATAGAGCACCTTACATTTTCAAACATATACTAACACATACTTACTCTCTTATACAATCACTGATACAAGTACACATTGATCTGCACAGAGTCAGACACCTCCCAACCAGCCACACACACACTCAGTCTCCCATACAAATACTTGGCCAACCAATCAATAACCCATATAGCCACTCATATAGCTACTGATCAACACATGCAGCAGCTTGCACAACAACAGACATACTGATGCAAACTTTCACACAGTTTAGTCACTAACCTATGCATTCAGTAGGACGCATTTAATCACTCACTCATACAGTCAACCACGCACCTACTAAAACCTTCATTCAGACACTTATACATCTACTCATTCTTCAATAGGTAAAACATATTTTAACTTTACTGAAACATACAGTCACTGGATGTTGTCATCAGTGATGTCATTTGAGATGTCATCAGTGATGTCATCAGTGATGTCACTGACCATGTCATGAATGATGTAATATGTGACATCATCAGCAGTGGATTGCGGATGCGCGATATATAGTTAGTGCAACTAACTATATATGGAATTTCAATGGTTTTGTGCGAGTAAAATAAGGTTTTGTAAATGCTAATTCCTAACTATATATGGTCTATAACCTATGGTTTTTTCAGTGAATATATATATATATATATATATATATATATATATACCAACACACTCGTTCACGATTCACAAGAACGAAGTCCAGGCCACCAATAGTTTTCAAAATCCGGATTTAATCACAGCTTTACTCGACGCGTTTCGGGAATTGCCTTCCCTTTCTCACTCGTGAGAAAGGGAAGGCAATTCCCGAAACGCGTCGAGTAAAGCTGTGATTAAATCCGGATTTTGAAAACTATTGGTGGCCTGGACTTCGTTCTTGTGAATCGTGAACGAGTGTGTTGGTATGTGAAGGGATTGGCGATCCCGTCCCTGGCCCGCCGCTGCAAGAGGCCACTACAGCTTGGCGCCAAAACTTTGGTTGGAATATATATATATATATATATATATATATATATATATATATATAAAAACATACATATAGACTCATCAGAAAGATACCTCGTGTCTAATCAAAAATATAAAACAGAGATAAGAGGTACGAAAAGACTGTACCTCACGTGAACATATGTCTCGGGACCGCCTGACCCACTGCAGCATCAGTCTTCCATGACAAATCCAGGTAGCAGTGTCAGGTGGACGTATGCATGCTCGAGCATGTTGCCGCTCTACAGATATCTGAAGTGATATTCCGGCAAGAAGGGTTGTAGGGGCTGCCATCTTCCTTGCAGAGTGTGCAGTTACCCTTGCAGACAGGTGTCTTCCGGCTTTGTTATGGCAAAAAAAGCAATTGTCGAAGAAATCCAACGTGCAATACCACTCCTTGAAAGAGCCTGGCCTTTCCTTGGAGATGCAAATGATACAAAGAGCTGTTCCGATTTCCTGAAAGTCTTTGTTCAGTGGATGTAGAATTTGAGGCATCGCTTCACATCCACTGAATGTAACGCCCTTTCAGCATGGGTAGAAGGCTTTCCGAAGTATGTTGCCAGTACTACTGGCTCATTTAGATGAAAAGTTGGAACTTTAGGTATAAAGTGTGGATTTGTTCACAATATTACTTTATCCCGTTTAAACTGGAGTAAAGGTTCAGAGACAGTGAAGGCCTGAACTTCACTGATCCTTCTAGCCGACGTGAGGGCCAACAAGGGTGCAGTTTTCCACAAGACATATTTTAATTCAGCTTTGTGAATCAGCTTAAAGGGAGGTTTCATGAGTTGAGCAAGAACGGTGTTTAACTGCCATGGAATCGCAGGGCACTTCAAGGGTGGAACAACTCTCAAAAGGCTCTACATGAACTCATTTATTATTCTCGTAGACCATAGAGAGAGTTTCCCCAGTTTCCTGCGAAACCTGGAGATTGCTGCCAGGTGTACTTTGATTGATGAATGAAAATGTTTTGATCTTGCTAAAAGGAGGAGGTAAGGCAATACCTGCTCCGGCATTGAGAGGAGAGGATGAATACCTTTTCCAAAGCACCAGTGGCAGAATCTCTTCCATTTTGCTGCGTATAATTTATTAGTGGAAAAAGCTATGGAACGCTGTAGGATGGACATGCAATCTGGAGCAATGTCTAGATCTCTCAACTCATAGTTGCGAGGTTCAAAGTCGATAAACTACGATTTTATCTGAGGGTGAACAATCTGGCCGTTGTCCAGGAACAGCAAGATTGGCAGAGTTTGAAAGAGAATGTGCGGGGATATTGAAAGCAGTAGAAGTTCTAGGTACCAAAACTGGCTCTGCCATGCTGGAGCTATTAGAATGACATGGAATGGTTCTTCCTACTTTTTGCACACCACTTTTGGGTTGAGAGGGAACAGCGGGAAAGCATAAGCGAACATTCCTGTCCACTGCATGTGGAGAGCGTTCCCTCAAGAGCTGGTCTTAGGAAACCTGCCGGCAAACTTTTCACACTTCTTGTAGTTTACGGTCGCAAAGAGATCCAGTTTCGTAGTACCCCACAGTTTGAAAACTCACTGTAGCTGCTTCCAATCTTTTTCCCATTCATGACACTGGGAGCTGGTTCTGCTTAAAGAATCCGCCCCACTCTTTGCCCACTCCTTGAACATGCTTTATTTGCAACGTTTTCTTGTGCTTTATCATCCATTTCAGATTTCCTGGGCTTGGTCTGATAGCGTGCGAGACCTGGTGCCCTCTTGTTTGGCCAGGTTGAACATAGTTGTGGTGTTGTCATTTCTCACCAGAACAGAAGTACATTGAATCCTTGGAATGAGTGCCTGTGGTCCCAGAAAAACTGTCCTCAATTCCAAAAGATTGATGCGCATTTGTGCCTCCATGGATTTGCAGTTCTTGGAGATGCGCTCCACAATCGTCCATCGAGGCATCCGCAGTCATAACGTAACTGGGTTGTGGTGCCTAAAATGAGACCCAGAGAGATATTGCGCTCTTCCTCCAACCATGACAGGGCCTGTTTCATTGTCTGAGAGATGAGAATGAGGTCTTAGAAAGAGCTCCGCACCTGAATCCAGTGCATGACCAGTTGCTCCTGGAAAGTTCTCACGTGCAAACGACAATTTGGTATCAACAGGATGCATGATGACAGCATTCCCAGCATAGACTTGTACACTCTTACTGAAGTGGACTCTTTTGCGCGCAGTATGGATGCCAAGTGCATTACCTTGTTCTTTCGTTCTAGAGCGGGAAAAGCCTTCATTATTCTGGTGTCTAATATCACTCTGAGAAATGTACATTTCTGTCTTGGAATAAGACATGACTTCCCTACATTGAGTAGCAAGCCTAGAGACTTGAACAGCTGTCGACAAGCCCGTGTAGATCTTCTTGCAGAGTGGAACGTGGGCCCTTTTACCAGCCAATCGTCCAGGTAGGGAAAAACCTGGTGGCCCTGCCTTCTCAGGAAAGCTGCTACCAGAGCCGTGCACTTTGTGAAAACTCTGGGAGATGAGCGAAGGCCGAAAGGTAGAACTTTGAACTGATAGTTGCACCCTGCCACCTCGAACCTCAGGAACAGACGGTGTTTTGAGTGAATGGGAATGTGGAAGTATGCGTCCAAAAGACAGAGGGACCCTACAAAAATCCCCTCTGTTCACCAATAAGAGAATCGCTTGCAGAGACAACATTCTGAATTGTTGTTTCTTGATGTATTTGTTCAGCTGTCTGAGATCCATGACCTTCCTGCATTTGTTTCTTACTAGGAAGAAGTTGGAATAGAAGCATTTCCCTGGTTGACTGGAAGGAACACAGCAAGGTTGAACTCTCTTGCTTCAACAAAGGAAGATGTTGATCTGTTCTCTTCAAGGGTGGATGACGTGGAGGCTTTTGAAAAAATTCCGGGGTGTGGCCTCGATAGAGGATATCCAACACCCATTTGTCCTTCCTGATGGCTTCCCACTGGCGCAGATAAGTGGAAAGATGATGAATCTCCTGAAGTTGGAGATGAGAAGAGGGGGGTGGTGGCAGAAAAACATCACTGTCGTCTAGAGGTATCTTGGGATTTACCTTGTGCCGAAAGTTTGGGCCTGGCCGACTGCTGATTGTCCGACGCACAGGGAGTGCGAAAATGTTGCTGCTGCTGACCACCATACTGCAGCCTATAATTCTGTTGTGAATAAGGCAGAAATCCGTACTATTGATAGGACGGTCTTTGCTGAAACTGTCCTCTTTCTACACGAAAGGACTGAAAACACCTTTGCAGCAGCATGCCTAACAAAAGTGCCATCTCTGTATCTGTCTTGATTCCCTGTAATGCCTCGTCTACATGTTTACCGAACATGTTCTCTCCATTGAAAGGCAAGTCTAGGATCTTCGATTGGATTTATGGGCGGAACGACGTCACCCTCAGTCAGCCTTGCCTACGGAGAACAGCAGCTCCTGCCATCAGTGTGCATGCAATCGAAGACAGATCCATAGCTGAATCAATAACTTCAAAAGATGCCCTGGCACTGTGTGAGAAAGTGCCATCTTTCTTGCATTGGTATGCCCCCACTTTTTGCTGAACTGCTGATGTGCTTTGACTGAGTGTGCCCTGGGCTCCTGTCAACCAGGTGCCCAGGGCCTGTGTTCCTTCCCTAAAACTGTGTTGAAACCAAAACCCAATTGGCATCTCTGGCCACCTGTCAGTCCCTAGTAAATGGTACCCTAGGTACCCAGGGCATGGTGACCAGAGAAGACCCCTAACGGCTTCAGCACCTATTGTGCCACCCTTAGGGGCCCTGTACCCTGACACCCACACACTGCCTTTTCAGGCTGAGTGCCTAAGTGCAGAACTAAACAGAGAGTCGACATGGCACACATCCCTGTGTGCCATGCCCACAAAACCCACTGCCCTGACATACCTCAGTCACCCCTCTAGCTGGGTGCCCTATGCCAGCGGTGTGCGCACATGTGCATGAGCCCAGTTGCCCCTACAGTACCCAGGGCCATTCCTGGGCACTGTAAGTGCAGTGATGCCATTAAGAGTATATGGTACTGGGAGGTCGTCATTACGAACTCCACAGAACCATAATGGCTACCCTGAAGACTGGCAAGTTTGGTATCAAACTTCTCAGCACATTAAACCCGCACTGATGCCAGTGTGGGATTTAATGTTAAATGCACCAGAGGGCATCTTAGAGATGTCCCCTGAAAACCTAACCTACAATCCACGTCTGGACTGAGAGGCTGCCGCACAGCAGACATGTTGCTGGACCCCTGGGTGGAGAGCCCCCCGCTCTCCTGGGCCTGCAACAATGCACATCCTGGGCGAGGTGCTAGGTCTCCTCCCCTGGATGGGCAGGGGGGAAGCTTCAAAGACCTGCCGCCCTTGTGAGCTTCTCCAGGCCACTTGCTGTACTCAGCAACTTGCTCCCACCAGTTCGGACCCCCACTCTGGCGAGAAGACTGGCGGGAAACCCTACGTCAGGAAAGGGGGTGTGCCAGCCTGTGCCAACCCCACCCCTTCAGGTGGGAGAGTGGAGGTGAAGCACGAGCCCGGGCTCCGGCCATCTTGAAGATGGGAAGCCCTGCCCAATCACAGCTAGGCTCCTGCCCCCCTCCCAAAGGAGAGGAGCAGGGTAGGGGATGTACCCACCCCAGGACAGGGACCTATTGATCCCTGCCCATGCTCTACCTGTAATGCCCCTAAATTCAGTATTTAGGGGCACCCTGAACCTTCCTTCCTCCGATCCCGATACGAAAACAAGAAAGAAGATCAAGAAGAAGATCCGCTGTGAGGCTAACAACAGGACAACACCAACTGACTTGCCCCCAGCCCTGCCGGCCTGGCGATCCTGGAGCCTGCTCATGCTAAATCCCGGCGACTCCTGCGGACAGCAACCTTGGACAACCCGGAGGACCTGCCTGCCTTGACCCTCTAACAGACTGGGACTCCCCTGAGCAGAGGTTCTGCTCCAACAGTAATACCCCTGGTGCCAGCCAGGAACCGCAAATCCAGCCCGCTCTGCACCCGCCAAGCCCGGTCCGTGCCCGAGTAATCCAAGCCCACGAGGACGCCGCCCCGGTGACTGGGACCAGACGTCCAGTGCCCAAAGACCCTCCTCGACGACCCAGACGACGCCTGCAGCCTCAGAACCAGGTACCCCTCCAACCGCGACCAGCTGAGGGTAAGATTTCCCAACGTCAAAAGACACCCGGGCGCCCCTGGTCCCCTGTGCCTTCCTTTGGGGTACCTACCTCTTCTCCAAGATCCCAAATTACCTCTCTAAGTGGTGGTCTCACCTGAAGAATCTCCGTCCCCGAGCCTTCAGCCTTTGTTCACTTTGTAACTTTCCCATCGGATAACATTGAGCACCCGATGGTTCAAAAGTACCCTGCACCCACCCGCCAGAGTGCCGCTGGGAGTGCACCTACTACCCTACTCCACTTCCCCTGAGTAAGTGACCAGGAGCTCAGCTCCCACAGCCGAATGGCCTGCCTGCTTGCTGCCACCAACCAAAGGCCCCCTTACCCTCCTGAGGGTGTAACAACTGTACCTTTCCGACCCTGGGAGACCCCCGAGTCCATGCACAGAACATTAACCTCACCAGTCGAGTACTCACCTGAAAGCCGATAACTCACTTTCCTTCCATAGGCTAACATTCACTGGTTTTCACTGAAATTTCTTCTAAGTGTCCATTTTTGCAACTTTAACTTGGAAAGCCTTACCGAGCATGAGCGTTTTTCGCTGCCGGTTAGGAGCCTTTTTTAAGCAGTACGGATTCCTGATCCATCCAAAGCTTACATAGTCGGGAAACGAGTACATGCTTATAACGAGATCTGCAAGTCACTCTGCAGCGCTTGCAACCATCGGGGGCACACACCGAGGCCCGCCGATAGAACTGATTTACGCCGTCCATTCACCACAAGTAAGCCAGGCTGGGCTTACCAGGAGGCTGCTCCCCCTCCCCACCAAACCCGCACAGTCCTGAGGAAGACCCGCATAGACGCCCCAAGTGCGCTACCAGAGGGTCGAAACGTCGACAATACCACAGTGGACCTATTCTCTAAGGATTCTGTATTGAATACGGACACTTGCAGTATACAGATAGCATTATATTAGCATTGGCCACAATTCATCTTCTCTGTTCACCATCTTGTAAATTATCCTTGTATATATTGTATATTACACTTGCGCCGAGACCACAGAGCACTAACTGTCACAAACTTCACTACTTGCTCACAATTGTACAGCACTTTTTTCAGCCGCTTTAATTCAAGAATGTTTATATTTGAAAGAATTTATAAATGAGTACACTTTATAAAATATCTGATGAATGCACAGATGGTTTGGATTCTCCTTCTTCAGCATTTATTCAACACTTTAATTGTTTTAAGTGAACAAATAAATATTTAATGTTGCATATAAGCATATAAGTATGAGACAGTAAAGAAATAGAGTTCACCGGAATGAACCAACTGTTTACTATAATAAAGTGACGTTGATCCAGGCAGGCAGGAATTGTTGAAGTCTTCCCCCCACAGGAGTGGAATGTTGTGGAGGGGAGGAAAGTCATTGGGTAGGGTTAGAGGCGGAGGTTAGGGGCGGGAGTTGTTGGTTTTGCCTCTGCCTTTGTTGTTGTTACCCCTGTAACCCCCTCTCTGGTAGCCCTTAGTGAATGTGGATTGACCAGGGGTTTTGTAGGAAGTGGAGGGACTTTCTGAGGAGTAGCCTCTTGTGTTGCCTCTGTATGATGAGCGACGTCTGGGAGCTTGCTGCTGCAAGGCTCCCATAGATTTTGCTGTATCGGTGTCTTTTTTCATTTTCTCTAAAGACACGTCAACATTTGGGCCAAATAAATGGGTCTCATCAAATGGCTGATTAAGGATGGAGTTTTGTACCTCAGGTTTAAAACCTGAAATACGTAGCCAGGCAGGTCTACGTAGTAGGGTGCTGGTATTGATTGCCCTTGAGGCAGTATCTGCAGCGTCTAGGGCACAACGAATGGAAGTATTAGTGATATTTTTACCTTCCTGTATAAGTTCATTAGCCCTATTTTTGTATTTGTCTGGTAGGTGCTGCATTATGGACTCCAGTTCATCGTAATGTGCCCTGTCATATCTTGCCAGCAACGCTTGGGTGTTGGCAATGCGCCAGATGTTAGCTGCTTGTGCCGCTGTTCGCTTGCCGGAGGCGTCAAGGAGCTTAGATTCTTTGTCTGGTGGTGAGGCCTCACCGGATGTCTGGGAATTAGCACGTTTACGTGCATTAGACACTACTAGAGAATCTAATTGTGTTGGACCTTTAATATAAACTGGGTCTGCAGGGGCAGCTTTATATTTTTTCTCAATGCGAGGATTGAGGACCCTAGCCCTGACAGGATCCTTAAAAACCTCTGTTGAGTGCTTGATGACACCCTTAAGGATTGGTCAAATGGCAGTAGACCTTTGTGTGTAATCAAAAGTGTCTAGTAGGAAATCTTCCTCCACTGCATCGGTGTGTAAGTCCACCCCATGATATTGTGCAGCCCTTTGGACTAGTAGGTTAAACCCTACAGTGTCCTCTGGTGGGGAAGGCTTGGAAGGGTATACATCATCTGGTGGGACGTAAGGCAGATCAGGGGTGTTGTAATCATCCCATGGATTAGGTGACTGAGGGGGACTATTGGTGCCTGCTGGGTCATGTGCACCCCCACCTATGTCATCAGAATCTGTGTCTACATCGTCACCTGGATTAGTAGATGGTGTAGGTGAATATGTGGTGGAGGAGGTGTAGGAGGAGGAACAATATGGGGAGGTGGTGGAGAAGGGACCCTTAATGGAGAGGTTGCAATGTCCTTCTTTGGAGAGGGAGGAGGTACTTGGGGCTCAAGTGGTCTGTTCTTGGAGCTGAAAGTTAATTGTTCGGTTTTAGGATCCTTTACAAGAGTTTTCTGATTGGGATCCGGTGTAAAAAGTTCTTTTGAGTGGGCCAAATCCTTCGGCGTCGGAGTTTTCCGCTCCGTAGGTTTTTTCGGCACCGAGTCGGTAGCTGGTGTCGAGTTTTTTTGCTTAGGAGTGTGTCCTTTTGCAATGTCTTTTACCGGAACCTGTTTTTTCGGTTCCGGGTGTTTTTTTGGCTCCGATGCGTGCGAATCTGGCGCTTTGGGCGTTTTTTTACACGGCTCCGGGTGCGGTTTCAGCATCGATGAGCCACTGCCAGTCTTCGGCGCCGTGTGCTTAGGTGTCGGAGCAACAGTCGGCATAGTAGAGAAAGATGGCTTCTTCTTCAGTGTCTGTATAGGATTGGCATCGGGAATAGGTTGGCTCAAGCCCGAGCCGCCTGAAGGCTTAGTGGGCTTCTTTGCCGGGCCCGAAGACAGGGCGTGGGAAGCAGTGTCTTTGTGTGCACCCGGGCCCGAAGGTGAGGGTGTGACCGAAGCCTTTTTTGAGGGTGTGGAGGAAGGGTTGGGGTCGACGGTCTTACTTACGACCCGTTGAGCTGGAGTGATGTCCTCGACGTCAGAGTCTTCAGCATCTGAGGATCCGATACGCTCTTCAGCGTGCTGGTGCTCTGGCACGTCGATGTCCTCTTCGAAGATGTCGTCGGGGATCGAAGCTGACGAGCGAGCCATAGTTCTCCGGGCTCGTCGGTCCCAAATGGTGTTCTTGGAGCGGAATGAGGCAACGCCGAACAGTCTTTGGCGTCGTGCTCCGGTGAAAGGCAAAGGTTTCACACCTCATGTAGATCGGTGTGGGGAAACTTCGCAGTGGTAGAGAATCGCGTCGATGTAGCGCGATCGAAACAATACCGTCGAACTGGGTGAGGATTGCGCGCCGAAGGAAAATCGGTTCCAAACTGGAGCGCAGGAAACTCATTGTTGCCCGATGGCGGAAAAAAACAATCTGGGGATGGAGCCGATGCCCATGCGCAATGCGGTCCTAAGGAGGAGTCACCTATCTCGTGACTTCCAAAGAACTTTTCAGGACAACAACAAACTGCAAACATCCGGGCCCAACACTAGGTGGCGATCTATGCATAGTTTGCAATCTGCAGCTCATATGCCTCGAACATGAGGTTCTGTGTGGACTATGAAGGGTTCAACTCTGTCACCAAGACAAATGCTCACCCTATCCCAAGAGCTGATGAGTTGATAGGCAAATTGGGAGCAGCCAAATTTCTAAGTACCTTTGACTTAACTGCAGGGTACTGGCAGACTGGCATGGCACCAGGAGCAAAAGAAAAGACAGCATTCTCCACACCTGATGGGCATTATCAGTTTACTGTTATGCCTTTTGGTTTAAAGAATGCCCCTGCCACCTTCCAAAGGTTGGTGAATCAAGTACTTGCTGATTGCAGGCCTTAAGTGCGGAATTATAGATTATATTGCTGTCTTTAGCTACTCTGGCAGGATCACCTGATCCACCTGGGGAAGCTTGTAAAAGCCCTGCAAACTGCAGGCCTATCTATCAAGGCCCCAAATGACAAATAGGACAGGGAAAAGTGGTATACTTGGGCCACCTTGTTGGTGGAGGCCAAGTGCAACCCTTGCAGCCCAAGATACAGGTCATTCTGGACTAGACAGCTCCAGGGAATTTTTTGGCTTGACTGTGTACTACAGGAGGTTTGTGAAGGGATATGGGTCCATTGTGACTTCCTCACAGAACTCACCTCCAAGACGATGCCCAAAAAGGTAAACTTGACAGTTGGCTGTCAAAAGGTTTTTGACACCCTGAAAGAGGCAATCAGCACCAATTCTCAAGGCTCCAGACTATACCAAGCAGTTCATTGTGCCGACTGATGCCTCTGAGCTCGCGGTCCCATCCCGGACCAATGATGAAGGCCAACACCAACCGGTTGCTTTTATAAGTGGAAAGCTTCTCCTTAGGAGCAGCGTTGGAGTGCCATCGAGTGGAAGGCCTTTGCTGTGGTTTGGTCCCTGAAGAGGCTGAGACCATACTTATTTAGTACTCACTGCCTAGTTCAAACAGACCACAGACCTCTCAGATGGCTAATGCAGATATAAGGTGAAAAGCCTAAACTTTTGAGGTAGTCCATCTCCCTACAGGGAATGGACTTTGTAGTGGAACACAGACCTGGGACTGCCCATGCCAATGCAGATGGACTTTCCAGATTCTTCCACTTAGACGGGGGGGTGTTGTGTAAGAAAGTGATGACTTTTTGCATGGTTGCCCGCACTTTTTGACAAACTGTTTATGTACTTTGACCAGGTTCTAAGTTCTTTCCCTAAAACTTCATTAAGACAAAACCCAATTGCCACTCTTTGGCCACATGTAAGTCCCGTGTAATGGTACCATAGGTGCCAAGGGCACTGTGGCCAGGGAAGGCCTGTAAGACTGCAGCACTTATTGTGCCACCCTTAGAGGCCTTTTACCTTTACTTGGAGCAGAACAAAGTGAAGAGTCGACATGGCACACATCCCATCGGGCACTGCAGCGCCGGCCCGACGAGGAGCAAAGCCCAATGATTAAACATGACATCCTTCAGGGTATGGGAGGGCACTTTTTAGAAAGGACCTTTCTTCCCCTACCCTTGGGAACTGTACACTCCTTGTATTTATGACACATCCCTGTGTGCCATGCCTACAAACCACTGCCCTTCCCCTAGAAAATGACCTAACTCTAGTGTCCTGGCTGAGTGGCTGCTCGACAGCTGCCACCACCAGACATGTTTATGGACCCTTGGGCCAAGAGCCTGCTGCTCTCGGGGGTCTGAAACTATGCACATCCTGGGATGTGGTGCGTAGCCTCCTCCCCCAGGATGGGGGAAGGTCCATGAAGGGGAAGCTTCAAATGCTTGCCGCCTTTGTGAGCTACCCCAGCCCTTTGCTGCTTCCAGCAACTGCCTTCCACCGGTTCTGACCCCCACTTTGGGCAGGAGAATCAGCAGGAATACCAAGTGAGGAAGGGAGGTGTGTCCACCTTTGCTAACCCCACCCCTCAGGTGGGGAGGCGAGGTGAAGAGAAATTCTCAGTCTCCGCCATTTTGCAGATTGGGAGACCCAGCCAACAAGAGAGAGAGCTTATGCCCTCCTCCCACTGGAGGTTGGCATAATATAATAGGGGGTGTACCCACCCCAAAGGAAGGGACCCATTGGTCACAACCTTTACTTACCTGTAACACCCCATAATCTAGTATTTAGGGGCAACCCTGAACCTTGCCTCCTCAGACAAGAACCGACCAGAAGAAGCGAAGGAGAAGGACCGAAGAAGCTGTGCTGAACTAAGAAGTGGAGGACGCCCACTGACTTGGCCCCAGCTCTACAGGCCTGCCTCCACCTCGAACCTACTCCAGCGAAATCCCGGTGTGTCCTGCAGCCAGCAGCCCTCAAGAACCCGAAGGACCTGCCCTGTCTTCCAAACCCAAGACTTTGTCTCCCGTAAGCACTGGATTTGCTCACCCACAGACACTGGCTCTGGACAAATCAGAGAGTCTACACCACTCTGCACCAGACGCCCACGGCCCGAGTTTGAGTGGCCCAACGCAACGAAGAGGTCTCACCAGCGATCCTCACCTGAGATCTTGTGATCTCTATCCTGCAACAAATACCAAAGCAACACCTGCAGTCTCTTTCTTGATGATCCCCCCCCAACCGTGACCAGAGCTGGTAAGAAAACCAGATGCCTAAAGACACCCCTGCACCCAATGTCCAATGGCCTTGGGTGGCCCAACCGATGGAGTCTGAGCAGCCCAACTTACCTCTCCAACCGGTGGTCACCTCCAGAAGATCTTTGTCCCCATGTCTGCAGTCTTTGTTGCAACCAGAGAATCCCCATTGAAATCAACAGGGCATCCAACGCCAAAACCGCAACCTGCACCCAGCCACCGCTGCTGGTGGTGTGTTTTGGGTGCTAACTCGGATCCCCCTTTGCCCTGCGCCTAACACCAGGAGCTGTGCACCCACAACCTTGTGGCATGCTCGTGAGCAGCCACCAACCCAGACCCCCCTATACCCTGTTGGATAACATTGGGACACAGCACTCTGCACCCGGGCACCCTAGTGCCGCTGAGGGTGTTTAAAGAGTGCATCCTTGACACTAGGGGAACCCTGGTTCTACCCCCAGAATACCAACTGTTATGTTATGTTATCAGAGCTTATATAGCGCACAGCTGCCCCATAAAAGGGGCGTTCCGGCGCTTCCAGCATCAGAAAAAGGCTTAACCACTACAGAAGGGTAGCTCTAACAAAAATGAAGACCAGAGAGCTATACTAAAGGAAAGAGAAGGGTTTAGATGGCTTTCCTAAAATCCAACAGGCCCTCCAAACCACGTCTTTAAACCGGCAGGGAGTTCCATAGTTTGTCCGCCAGGCAACGGAAGGACAGTCTCCCGCTAGACAGCGTTTTACATGGGGAACAATGACCAAATGCTGCCCTGAGGAATGCACCGAGCGCGGAGGGAGGGGGGGAAAGGGGGTGGGGGGAGTATACGGGGTAAGCAAGTTACAGAGCAGGGTAGGCGTAGCGAGCTTCAGTATCTTAACAGAAAGACAAAGTCTTAAATTGAATCCGCTCCGCCATGGGAAGCCAATGAAGTTTCCGGATGGTGTCAGCAATAAGACAGAGCCGATGGAGCCCCAACAAGTTTCTGGCAGCAGCGTTTTGGACACATGCATCCAAATAATTTCAGCCTGATTGGCTCCCAAACAGCAGAGAACTAGCATAGTACAGTCGGGATAGAATAGTCGACTGGACAAACAGCTGCGTGTTGGTGGTTTGAAAAACTTTAAGACCTTGCAAGAGGCCGAAACACGTGCCAGCAACTTCTTTTTGGTATGGATTTGAAAGCTAAGAGAGGAATCCATTCACACCCCCCGGTTCTTAACCACCACCTTTGGTTCAGGAGTCTTGCCCAGGGCACTCGGCCACCAGTGCTCACCCCACAAGCTTGCATTTTTTCCGACTAGCAAAACCTCAGTTTTATTCACATTTAGCTGCAAATAGTTGGTGGTCATTCATTCAGCTACGGCCGTCAGGCCATCTCTAAACCTAGAGGCGTTCAAAGTAGAACCTTCAGCCAGTGCAACAGCTAGCTGTGTATCGTCCGCATATGAGACCATAGTGAGGTCCCACTGCCTTGCAACCGCTGACAGTGTCTGTACGTATAGGTTAAATAATGTGGGACTCGGAGCGATCCCTGAGGCACCCCTTGATCAATAGAATGGACCAGACTTAGAAATGGGGGTGCAGAGAGTCGGAAAGAACTTCCGGACAGAAAAGATCTAAACCATTCGAGAGCCGAGCCCGTTACACCTGCCTCCTCCAGTCGTTGTAGCAGAACACCATGCAAGACAGTGTCAAAGGCGGCACCAAGATCCAACAGGATCAGTGCCGCCGTCTGACCGGAATAGAGAATGGTCCGCAGGTGTTCAGTCACGGCCAGGAGAGAAGTCTCTGTACTATGGCCGGAGCGAAAGCCGTTTTGCGATACATCCAGAATGTTGTTGGAGTGCAAAAAGTTGGTTAATGTGATGTTAACTTGTGCCTCCGCCATCTTAGCCTCCCAGGGAAGGAGAGATATGGGCCTAAAGTTCTCAGGTTTAGCCAAGTCCAGCAATGGTTTCTTAAGAATGGGAGACACCCATGCCTGTTTCCACCACACCTGCACCGTTGCTGAGGAGAAGGAAGAATTAATTATTTGGCAAAGAGGAGCCAGAAAGAACGAAAAGGACTCCTTAAACTGAGTTGGCTTTAAAGGGTCAGCTGGGGAGCCGGATTTAATTTTCGCACTCAGCCGAGTAAGCTCGTCTTGTGAAATCTCGTGGATAACGTAAAACTGGAGCATGGCACAGGTCTTGAAGAAATAGAAATAGGGGGGGAAGGTCATAGAAGGAAAGGACCTATAGATAGCACGCACTTTCTCCACAAAGAAGGAGGCCAAATCTTCACATTGGTGTTCAGATGAGATTACGGGCGCAGAGTTTTTCCTAGCTCTGAGATCTTTTAAGATCCTGAAAATACATTTGGCAGGGTTGGAACTAAGCTTGATCTCGTTGGCATAGTAGGCCGCCTGAACCTTACAATGGTAATATTTAATCTCGGCCAAACAACATGCTTTTTCCCCGGGTTCATAATCTTTTCTCCACTCACGCTTTGTTGTTTTACAGGCCTTCCTCAATGTAGTCAGAGAGTCATTGTACCAGGGACTGGTGTCGTGAGTACGTCCCTTCAACCAACTCGCCGGGATGAGGGAATCCAGTCCCCATGTGATCCAGGCACAAAATACATCATAACCTGACTCTGCGCTATTAAGAGGACCCAGAGGATCAGCACTAAGAAGTGCATGAAAGTCCTCTAGTCTCAATTTCCGCCAAAGACGTTTAAAGACAGGTCGCTGAATGGCCTTATTAAATGGCTTTAAGATTGGGAAGGATATTTCTACCAACAGATGGTCGGACCAGCCCATAGGAGTAGGCCCCACCACAGTCGCAAACTCAATATTAGAAAAAATAGGGTCTAACAGATGGCCCCCTACATGCGTGGGAACCGGGGACCATGGTTTTAGCTGAAATGCAGCCAAATATGCAAGCAAGCTACAGATCCTATTGTCTTGCATGAGATCAAAATGCAGATTCAAATCACCAAAAATGCTAAAATTAGCAGTACCCACAGCAAGCATGCACACTACCTCCAAAAGTGCATTTTTAAAGTTAGTGGCTGTGAGAAAGTGCCATCTTTCTTGCCTTGGTATGCCCCCACTTTTTTCTGAACTGCTGATGTGCTTTGACGGAGTGTGCCCTGGGTCCCTGCCAATCAGGTACCCAGGGCCTGTGTTCCTTCCCTAAAAAGAACAAGCATTAACAATGCAATGGTCTCGGCATTATTAAAGGTAGAGCTATTGGCATTGCTCATGACTTTTTTGTTTTAATCATAAATAAATGGCATTGTCATTACATTGCCAATAGCTTCATCGTTTGCATATGCGAGACCAATTGCATTAGCACCCACACACAGAATAAGTAGTAGAGTAGTAGAGTGAGTAGTTGATAGTGAGTAGGAGAGAGTTATTAGTAAAGAGAGTATTAGAGAGCAAGTAGTAAAAAGTGAAAGAGTGAGTATTATATAGTGAGAGAGTGAGGCAGGATATAAGTCTCTTGTAGGTTTATATTAAACACAATCGTTTTCTCAAGCACAGTGCAAGCGCTATACAGGTAAAACCTAAAATGTGGTGTTGTTGGTGGATGTGGTGGTGGGGGTTTATTTATTTATTTTATTTTTAAAGTTTTATATAGCGCGAACAAGATCTTTGCAGATATCAGAGCGCTTTACAAGGGCATGGGGGTAAAAATACAAAGTAATAAAGCGTATATACAGAGTAATATATGAGGTAGTTAGGTACAAGGTGCTAGTTACATAGGTGGGATAAAGGACATGAGGTAGGTAACAGGTGAGGTAGTGTCGGTACACAGTGTAAAGACAGACAATTGCGTCAATAGTATAAAGTGCAATAATAAGGAGCATATACCTGCTTAAACGTGTTTAGAATATTTAGAGTTTAAAGGAGGGTACAGTTGAGGTAGGTGAGAGCAGGGTGTATAGTCCCACAGGTGCGAGAGTAGTAAGGCACGTTGAGATGAGAGGGTAAAGTGTGCAAAGTCAACCAGGTGCGTCAATAATATAACAATATAACAATATACATACTCAACCAGGTGCATCAGACATTATAACAAAATACAAAGAGTGTGCGTATACAGTTAGGTTGAGGTAGGTGTGAGCAGGGTGTATAGTCCCACAGGTGCGATAGTAGTAAGGAACGTTGAGATGGAGAGGGTAAAGTGTGCAAAGTCAACCAGGTGCGTCAATAATATAACGATATAACAAAATACATAATCAACCAGGTGCATCACACATTATAACAAAATACAAAGAGTGAGCGTATACAGTTAAGTAATTCGAAAACACGGGTGGCACAGTAGACCAGGGTCGGGAAAGACTTGCAAGGCAGATTCATGAGTGATACGGACCAATAGATCATGTGTATTTTGCCATGAGGATCGCTTTAACTTCCCTCTTAAAGATTGTTTCGGAGGAGATGAGCCTTGTTTCCGGAGGGTGTGAGTTCCAGATCCTGGGTGCCATTCCTGAAAAGGAGCGTTTATAAGTTTTTACCTTCCGAAATCTTCGAGGTTTCAGCAAAAGATTGTTTGTGCCTCTAGTCGTTCGGGAGCCCCCCGAAATTGTCAGCTTTTGAGTGAGATAGGCGGGTGAATTCCGGTGCACAGCCTTGTGTGTCATGCAAGCGATTTTCAGTTGTATTCTGGCTTCGAAAGGTAGCCATTTCAGTGATTTAAAGTCCGGGGAGATGTGCGAGTGTTTTTTTGAGCCAGTGACGAGTCTCGCTGCGGCGTTAAGGGATGCTCTTAGGGGTGCTGTTGTAGTTAGGGGGAGCCCGCAGAGGGCGGTGCTACCGTAATCTATGTGCGGGATGACTATAGATTGTACTGCAGTTTGGAAGTCTTTGGGAGGAAGGAAGGGTTTGAGTTTCCTCAGGGTATTGATTTGAAAGTTCGCTCCTTTGGTTGCCTTGCTGATGTGCTGCTGCATGTTGAGATTGGTGTCCAGTGTTATGCCTAAAGATTTTGCGGAGTCAACTACGATGGGCTGTACATTTAGAGCCGTTAAATGCTTAAGCCATGTTTGAGCCGTGGATATTTTAGCGGGAGGTGAGATCAGGAGGAACTCGGTCTTCAGAGCATTGAGTTTGAGGTGGTTCTCAGAAAGCCAGGATTGGGTGTTTCTGATTGTGGTGTTCAGAAGCATGATGTCCTTGGGAGATTGTATTTTGAGATAGAGTTGGGTGTCGTCGGCATACATGTGAAAGTGCACATTAGATGCCTGTAGCAACGTAGTGAGAGGTTCCATAACTAGGTTGAACAGTGTTGGGGAGAGGGAGGATCCTTGAGGGACGCCTAGCGATACAGGTACCGAAGAGGACAGCAGGTTGTTGCTTTTGAATCTTTGTGTCCGGTTGTGTAGGAATGAGGTGAACCACTTTAGAACAGTCCCAGATATGCCCATTCTTGTGTTTAACAGTTCGAGTAAGTTCTCATGTTTAACTGTATCGAATGCTGCGGAGAGATCCAGAAGGATGAGGAGGCAGGTGTCGTTTTGGTCTAGGATTTGGAGGGCATCGTCCACTATGTGAGTCATGGCAGTTTCGGTGCTGTGCCCTGCTCGGAAGCCTGACTGATGAGCGTTTAGGAGATCAAACTTATCTATGTGTTTAGTCAGTTGTTGTTGTACACATTTTTCCAGCAGTTTAGCGAGAGTGGGAATGTTTGTAATAGGTCGGTAATTGTTTAGATCAGTGGGGTCTGCTGTTGGTTTTTTCAGTAGCGGAGTGACTTGCCCTACTTTGAGGGCGTTGGGGATGGATCCTTGTTGAAGAGAGCTATTGATAATCTTTGACCAGAGTGGGAGAAGCCAAGGAGAAAAGTCCTTTACAGCGTTAGCAGGAAGGGGGTCGGAGAGGTGATTGGAAGGTTTCAAGGTGTTGAGCAGTCTGCCAATTTCTTCTTCGGAGTAGGTGTCAAAGGCTGACCAAGTAGCATTGTTCTTTGGTTGAGGCACTGCTGTGTGTCGGGGGTTGGAGTACAGGATAGCGTCATTGAGGAGATCGCTTCTTATTCTCTCAGTTTTTTGGATAAAGAAGGCAGAGAAGTCTTCGCAGGAAGGAGTATCGCCCATAGGGCTGGGTGTCTGGGGTTGCTCTTTGCATTGTGTTCTGACTAACTCAAACAGTTTTTTTGGACGATTTTTAGCTTGAGCGAGTTGGAGGCTGAAGAAGTTTCTTTTTGAGCGCTTTATTTTTCTGAAGTAGGCGTTTCTCTGTATCTTTAGACTTTTTAGGTGCACTGCAGAAGGGGCTGATCTCCAGGTGCGCTCTGCCATTCGCATGGCTCGTCTATCCTCATTGAGGCTACCGTCATACCATGGGTTGGAAGTCTTCTTGGACGAGACTCTTTTCAGTTGCATGGGCGCCGCCTCATTGATTATTGTGGACATAGTATTGAGATAGTAGTCAGTCAGAAGTTGAACGTCTGATACGCCGGGAGGGGGAAGTAGGCGATTGCAGCTGTTAGGCGGTAGGGAGTTTGGATTGAGTTTCTTCAAGTCCCTTTTCCACACTTTGTGCTTAGGGGGTTGAACTGAGTTAAGTCTGATTTTTTTCCTTGATGAGGAAGGAGACAATGTAGTGATCTGACCAGTCACAAGGTTGGATTGATTCCAGTTGAATAGCACCCTCTTTGGAGATGATAAGGTCAAGGGTTGAACCTCTCTTATGGGTCGGGTTATTGCATATTTGGTTGAGATCAAGTGCGTTGAGAAAGCTTTTGAGGCTGTTTACCACTGCGTCCTTACTGTCATTCCAATGGAGATTGTAGTCGCCAAGGAAAATTTGGGTGTGCTGCCGTCCTGAGTTGGCTGATATTGTATCCATGAGTTGTTGGGCGAAGGAGAGATTGTCCCCAGGTGGATGGTAAATAATGTGGAGAGAACATACCGGTTTGCTTTCGCTGATGATATCGAGGCAAAGGTATTCACAGGAAGTAAGAGAGGGGACGGCCACTTTGGAGACTGAGAGGTTGCTTCTGTAGATGCAGGCAATTCCACCGCCTGTCTTTATGGCCCTGTCAAGTCTAATGATACAGTAGTTGGGCGGGACTAGGATATCCAGTATAGGTGTGGAGGAATCAGACAGCCACGTTTCAGTCAGAATGGCTAGGTCCAGTTCCCGGGACGTGATGAGATCGGCGACCTCCGTGGAATGTCTTTGGGCCGATCTGCAGTTGAGCAGTACGCATTTAAGGCTAGGGGTGCATAGGGTGGAGGACGATTCCGTAATGAGGGGTACATTAGTGAGGTTGTTGGGGACAGCGCCTCTGTTGTTATCCTTTTGTTGCCTAAGGGGGTTGGATATAATCGTTGGGATGGACATGTTGTTGGTAGCTAGTGGCTTTTGGGGAGCCGGGTCGTAAGAGTGGAGAAGGGTGTGTACGTCATGGTCAGAGATCGCGTTGGAGGTGCGTCTGGGGCGATTGGTGGTATTGCAAGAGGGGGTAGAAGTCCAATGTGGGGGGAGATGTGTGTTAAGGCGAGTAGGGGGAGAGGAGGAAGTGTTGTTAGGAGGAGAAGGGGGAGTACTGCGCTTGGTAGTGACGAGATTACAATTGTTACTGCGATTGTTGGTATTGCGAGGGGGGATAGAGGTCCGGTGTGTGGAGTGTTGGGTGGTAGTGCGGGTAGGAGGTGGGGGGGAAGTGGTGTTTGGTGTGGTAGGGGTGTTGATGTGGGGGTGTCTGGGGTGTGTGAGGAGTAACTCTTTGATGGAGTGTACTTCTTCTTTCAATTGGAGGAGGGTAGACATAATAGTGTCCAAGGTGATGATGGGTGCGTTGACCGGGGGCAGTCCGGGTGGAGAGTCGGAACTGATGAGGGTGTTGGGGGCGTTGGGGGCGTTAGCGAGAGGGCAGGTGTTTGGAAGCGCATCCGTGCTAGGGGGGGAGCGGAAAAAGGGGGTGATGTGTAGGCTGGCTGTTGTGGGGGAGGATGTGGGGTATTGAGGAGTGAGCGAGGGGGGTGGGAGGTTGATGGAGGGGTGCAGGCTAGGTGTGGTGGGAGTGCTAAGTGTGGGGGGGGCAGAAGTCGGAGAGAGAGTCATGTTGTGTGTGGTGCCATTGGGGGAGAAGGGGTGCTCCGAGAAAAAATGTGTGGGGGAAGGTATGGGAGTGCACAGTGTGGGGGGGGCGACAAGAGGAAGAGCGGAGGTACGGAGGTTAGTAGGAAAGCTGGGCGAGCGAGTGGTGTGTGTAGGGACTAGGTCTATGTCTGTGAATGGGGGGCGGGGAGGGGTAGCTGCGAGGGGCAGGTGATTGACTGTGGAGCAGGGTGTGAAGGTGCGGTGTGTGTCTTCTTGCTGCTGAACTGTGTTAGGGGAGTTAAGGGTGGGGGCTGTGATGTTAGGGGAGGTGGGACAGGGGGTGATCTGCGCGTAAGTCCGAGTGTTGGAAAGGTGCTCTTTGAGAGAGGGGAACATGTTGTCCAGTAGTTCCAGGTTCCTGTCTATCGCTTGAATTAAAACAATCCCGTTGTTGTAAATAGTGATGGTGGTTCTGCCTGGGAGGAGTTGGGACGATGTGATGGAGAGTGTTAGGACATGTGCGGATTTCCTGGTGGTGGAGACTGTGAATAGGGAAAGGAACACTTTTTTCCATTGCGCTCTGCGTGTGGTGTGGAAAATGATGTCGGTGTTCAAGGGTCCATTGACCGATGAGAAGTAGGTGTCGGCAAAGGGTGTTTCTGGGTGGGACCTAAGGAGGTCGTGTTTAAAACGTTTAGTAGATTTTTTGGTGAGAGAGGAAGGGTAGTTTATTTTATATGTGTGTTTGCCAAAGAGTTCCATGTTGGTATGGTAGCAGTGTAGCGCGGGGTGGGTGAGCAGTCGTGTTATGCCGGAGCAAGGTGCATATGTAAGCCCAACAGGTTATCTGGGTCAGAAATCAGAACATAAGTGGTCTTGGAGAGCAATCAAAATACAAAGGTGAGCAGAATACAGGTAAAAATATAATATTGATATAGGAGGTAGCATTGACATTGAGCGATCAAAGTATCTGAGGTAGCAATCGAGGTATATGAGCAATCGAAGTATATGAGGTAGTATGTGAGGTAGCAGTCGGTGCGTCCCAAAGCGAAGGTGAACTGGGTGCAGGTTGCAAGGTGTACAAGATATAGATAAAAAAAAAAAAAAAAAAAAATAATATATCAAAGCATAATCTATCTCTATCACAGGTAGTAGTGGAGACATGTGGGTATGACCCCGAATATGAGGTAGCAGTCTTTGTGTTACATGGGAAGTGAACAAAGTGCCGGTTAAAAAAGGTATAATCCTGCAGAGATGTTTATCATACAGCTAGAGGTAAAAACCTGCATAAGAGACCGACATTCTGTCAAAAATGAACAGAGTACAAATAAAAATACAGTCTTGCCACAATAAAAAAGGTAGACTAAGTGGTAACCGATGTTGAGATCTTAGTGTAAGTTCAGATAGTTTGACTGAAAGGATGAGTGGCCGCCCCATATGGGAGAAGGAGCCAGTAGTCCTCTTTTTATTTTTGTTGCTTTGTGGGCAGGGAGGGCACTTTCGCTTTCAGCTAACCCAGATTCAACGTTGCTGCGAGGGAGTCTTATCTTGCAGGAGCCTCGTGGGCAACTGAGGCACAGGTGATTTATTGCCTTAGCTTCTGGACCCCGCCATTTTGGACAAAGGATTTAAATAACATAGTAAGCGAACTCAAGAAAGTACCTTATTTGGCAAAGACCCTGTGAAGTAGCTCTCGCGGGTCCTCTGCAGGAAAGTTGAAAGTAGAGACCTTCTTGTTTCAGACATTATAGGAGGGAGGTAGAGAGGGCATCCACCGCCGCCCGTGGTCTGCTGGTCTCCCCCAGCCCCTCACAACCCTCAGGACCGCCAGGAGGCCTCCGCTGCGGAGCGGGAGCAGGTCGGGAGGGTGGGGGGGGGGCGTCTATTGACGAGGCTGGTCCCGCGCTGGTCCTGGGATACTCCGGGAGGGAGGGGGGGGGAGCTCTGAAGTTGTCGCCTCGTTCCTCGCTGCTCCCGGCTGTCACCGACGTCCTGTGCTGTCGGTAGGCGGTGGGATTCCTTCTGCTGCGGGGGAAGGGGGTGTTCTGATGTTCACGCTGGTCCCGGTGTTCAGCAGTCCTCTGTTGCCGTGGGGGGGTCCTCTGCCGCCGATGTCGTCGTGATTGCCACAACCCTCAACAGCCTCCGCTTCCGCTCCGGAGCGGGGGGAAGGGTCCGGCGTTTGCTCCGCTCTGGTCCCGGCCCTAGTCCCGGCCGCCACAGTTTCGGGGCAGCCGCTCCCAGCGTCACAAGCCGCAACCAGCCCTCCGACTCCGCTGTAGTATTCCTTCTGCTGCGGGAGGAGGGAGGGGATGTTCCGTTGTCCCGCTCTGCTGTCTTCTGTTGCCGTCGGGAGGGGGGGGGGTCCTCTGCCGCCACAGTCGTCGTTACCTCGACCCACCACAGCCTCCGCTTCTGTTCCTGAGTGGGGAGAGGGTCTGGTGCTAGCTCCGCTCTGGTCCCGGTTCTTGTTTAGGTGCAGCAGCTTCCAACGTCTCGAGCTCTCCCAGCCCTCCGACGCCTCTGAGCCCCGACTGCTGTGGTGCTGGCCAGCCGCGACGACGATACACGCTGCAAATGACTTTAATGTTGCTTGACGTGGTGGTGGGGGTGGATGTGGTGGTGGGGGTGGATGTGGTGGTGGGGGTGGATGTGGTGGTGGGGGTGGATGTGGTGGTGGGGGTGGATGTGGTGGTGGGGGTGGATGTGGGGGTGGAGGTGGATGTGGGGGTGGATGTGGTGGTGGGGGTGGATGTGGTGGTGGGGGTGGATGTGGTGGTGGGGGTGGATGTGGTGGTGGGGGTGGATGTGGTGGTGGGGGTGGATGTGGTGGTGGGGGTGGATGTGGTGGTGGGGGTGGATGTGGTGGTGGGGGTGGATGTGGTGGTGGGGGTGGTGGTGCATGTGGTGGTGCATGTGGTGGTGGATGCGGTGGTGGATGCGGTGGTGGATGTGGTGGTGGATACGTGGTGGATACGGTGGTGGATACGGTGGTGGAAGTGGTGGTGGAAGTGGTGGTGGTGGATGGGGTGGTGCATGTGGTGGGGTGGTGCGTGTGGTGGTGGTGGTGGTGGTGGTGGATGTGGTGGTGGTGGTGGATGTGGTGGTGGTGGTGGATGTGGTGGTGGTGGTGGATGTGGTGGTGGTGGTGGATGTGGTGGTGGTGGTGGATGTGGTGGTGGTGGTGGATGTGGTGGTGGTGGTGGATGTGGTGGTGGTGGTGGATGTGGTGGTGGTGGATGTGGTGGTGGTGGATGTGGTGGTGGTGGATGTGGTGGTGGTGGATGTGGTGGTGGTGGATGTGGTGGAAGTGGTGGTGGTGGATGTGGTGGTGGAAGTGGTGGAAGTGGTGGTGGTGGATGTGGTGGTGGTGGATGTGGTGGTGGTGGTGGTGGTGGTGGATGTGGTGGTGGTGGTGGATGTGGTGGTGGTGGTGGATGTGGTGGTGGTGGTGGATGTGGTGGTGGTGGATGTGGTGGTGGTGGATGTGGTGGTGGTGGATGTGGTGGTGGTGGATGTGGTGGTGGTGGATGTGGTGGTGGTGGATGTGGTGGTGGTGGATGTGGTGGTGGTGGATGTGGTGGTGGTGGATGTGGTGGTGGTGGATGTGGTGGTGGATGTGGTGGTGGTGGTGGATGTGGTGGTGGTGGTGGATGTGGTGGTGGTGGATGTGGTGGTGGTGGTGGATGTGGTGGTGGTGGTGGATGTGGTGGTGGTGGTGGATGTGGTGGTGGTGGTGGATGTGGTGGTGGTGGTGGATGTGGTGGTGGTGGATGTGGTGGTGGTGGATGTGGTGGTGGTGGATGTGGTGGTGGTGGATGTGGTGGTGGTGGATGTGGTGGTGGTGGATGTGGTGGAAGTGGTGGTGGTGGAAGTGGTGGTGGTGGATGTGGTGGTGGAAGTGGTGGAAGTGGTGGTGGTGGATGTGGTGGATGTGGTGGTGGTGGTGGTGGTGGTGGATGTGGTGGTGGTGGTGGATGTGGTGGTGGTGGTGGATGTGGTGGTGGTGGTGGATGTGGTGGTGGTGGATGTGGTGGTGGTGGATGTGGTGGTGGTGGATGTGGTGGTGGTGGATGTGGTGGTGGTGGATGTGGTGGTGGTGGTGGATGTGGTGGTGGTGGTGGATGTGGTGGTGGTGGTGGATGTGGTGGTGGTGGTGGATGTGGTGGTGGTGGTGGATGTGGTGGTGGTGGATGTGGTGGTGGTGGATGTGGTGGTGGTGGATGTGGTGGTGGTGGTGGATGTGGTGGTGGTGGTGGATGTGGTGGTGGTGGTGGATGTGGTGGTGGTGGTGGATGTGGTGGTGGTGGATGTGGTGGTGGTGGATGTGGTGGTGGTGGTGGATGTGGTGGTGGTGGATGTGGTGGTGGTGGATGTGGTGGTGGAAGTGGTGGTGGTGGATGTGGTGGTGGAAGTGGTGGAAGTGGTGGTGGTGGATGTGGTGGTGGAAGTGGTGGTGGTGGTGGAAGTGGTGGTGGTGGATGTGGTGGCGGATGTGGTGGTGGTGGATGTGGTGGCGCATGTGGTGGTGGTGGATGTGGTGGCGCATGTGGTGGTGGTGGATGTGGTGGCGCTGGTGGTGGATGTGGTGGCGCATGTGGTGGTGGTGGATGTGGTGGCGCATGTGGTGGTGGCGCATGTGGTGGTGGCGCATGTGGTGGTGGCGCATGTGGTGGTGGCGCATGTGGTGGTGGCGCATGTGGTGGTGGCGCATGTGGTGGTGGCGCATGTGGTGGATGTGGTAGGGGTGGCGCATGTGGTGGTGGATGTGGTAGGGGTGGCGCATGTGGTGGTGGATGTGGTAGGGGTGGCGCATGTGGTGGTGGATGTGGTAGGGGTGGCGCATGTGGTGGTGGATGTTGTAGGGGTGGCGCATGTGGTGGTGGATGTGGTAGGGGTGGTGCAGGTGGTGGATGTGGTAGGGGTGGTGCATGTGGTGGTGGATGTGGTAGGGGTGGTGCATGTGGTGGTGGATGTGGTAGGGGTGGCGCATGTGGTGGTGGCGCATGTGGTGGTGGCCCATGTGGTGGTGGCCCATGTGGTGGTGGCCCATGTGGTGGTGGCCCATGTGGTGGTGGCGCATGTGGTGGTGGATGTGGTAGGGGTGGCGCATGTGGTGGTGGATGTGGTAGGGGTGGTGCAGGTGGTGGATGTGGTAGGGGTGGTGCAGGTGGTGGATGTGGTAGGGGTGGTGCATGTGGTGGTGGATGCAGTGGTGGGTGTGGTGGTGGGTGTGGTGGATGTGGTGATGGTGGATGTGGTGGTGGATGTGGTGGTGGATGTGGTGGTGGATGTGGTGGTGGATGTGGTGGTGGATGTGGTGGTGGTGGTGGATGTGGTGGTGGATGTGGTGGTGGTGGTGCATGTGGTGGTGGATGTGGTAGGGGTGGTGGATGCGGTGGCGGATGCGGTGGTGGATGCGGTGGTGGATGCGGTGGCGCATGTGGTGGTGGCGCATGTGGTGGTGGCGCATGTGGTGGTGGCGCATGTGGTGGTGGCGCATGTGGTGGTGGCGCATGTGGTGGTGGCGCATGTGGTGGTGGCGCATGTGGTGGTGGCGCATGTGGTGGTGGCGCATGTGGTGGTGGCGCATGTGGTGGTGGATGTGGTAGGGGTGGCGCATGTGGTGGTGGATGTGGTAGGGGTGGTGCAGGTGGTGGATGTGGTAGGGGTGGTGCATGTGGTGGTGGATGCAGTGGTGGGTGTGGTGGTGGGTGTGGTGGATGTGGTGATGGTGGATGTGGTGGATGTGGTGGTGGATGTGGTGGTGGTGGTGCATGTGGTGGTGGTGGTGCATGTGGTGGTGGTGGTGCATGTGGTGGTGGTGGTGCATGTGGTGGTGGTGGTGCATGTGGTGGTGGTGGTGCATGTGGTGGTGGTGGTGCATGTGGTGGTGGTGGTGCATGTGGTGGTGGTGGTGCATGTGGTGGTGGTGGTGCATGTGGTGGTGGTGGTGGATGTGGTGGTGGTGGTGGATGTGGTGGTGGTGGTGGATGTGGTGGTGGTGGTGGATGTGGTGGTGGTGGTGGATGTGGTGGTGGTGGTGGATGTGGTGGTGGTGGTGGATGTGGTGGTGGATGTGGTGGTGGATGTGGTGGTGGTGGTGGATGTGGTGGTGGTGGTGGATGTGGTGGTGGTGGATGTGGTGGTGGTGGATGTGGTGGTGGTGGATGTGGTGGAAGTGGTGGTGGTGGATGTGGTGGTGGAAGTGGTGGAAGTGGTGGTGGTGGATGTGGTGGTGGTGGTGGATGTGGTGGTGGTGGTGGATGTGGTGGTGGTGGTGGATGTGGTGGTGGTGGTGGATGTGGTGGTGGTGGTGGATGTGGTGGTGGTGGTGGATGTGGTGGTGGTGGATGTGGTGGTGGTGGATGTGGTGGTGGTGGATGTGGTGGTGGTGGATGTGGTGGTGGTGGATGTGGTGGTGGTGGATGTGGTGGTGGTGGTGGATGTGGTGGTGGTGGATGTGGTGGTGGTGGTGGATGTGGTGGTGGTGGTGGATGTGGTGGTGGTGGTGGATGTGGTGGTGGTGGTGGATGTGGTGGTGGTGGATGTGGTGGTGGTGGATGTGGTGGTGGTGGATGTGGTGGTGGTGGATGTGGTGGTGGAAGTGGTGGAAGTGGTGGTGGTGGATGTGGTGGTGGAAGTGGTGGAAGTGGTGGTGGTGGATGTGGTGGTGGAAGTGGTGGTGGTGGTGGAAGTGGTGGTGGTGGATGTGGTGGCGGATGTGGTGGTGGTGGATGTGGTGGCGCATGTGGTGGTGGTGGATGTGGTGGCGCATGTGGTGGTGGTGGATGTGGTGGCGCATGTGGTGGTGGTGGATGTGGTGGCGCATGTGGTGGTGGTGGATGTGGTGGCGCATGTGGTGGTGGCGCATGTGGTGGTGGCGCATGTGGTGGTGGCGCATGTGGTGGTGGCGCATGTGGTGGTGGCGCATGTGGTGGTGGCGCATGTGGTGGTGGCGCATGTGGTGGTGGCGCATGTGGTGGTGGCGCATGTGGTGGTGGCGCATGTGGTGGTGGCGCATGTGGTGGTGGCGCATGTGGTGGATGTGGTAGGGGTGGCGCATGTGGTGGTGGATGTGGTAGGGGTGGCGCATGTGGTGGTGGATGTGGTAGGGGTGGCGCATGTGGTGGTGGATGTGGTAGGGGTGGCGCATGTGGTGGTGGATGTGGTAGGGGTGGCGCATGTGGTGGTGGATGTGGTAGGGGTGGTGCAGGTGGTGGATGTGGTAGGGGTGGTGCATGTGGTGGTGGATGTGGTAGGGGTGGTGCATGTGGTGGTGGATGTGGTAGGGGTGGCGCATGTGGTGGTGGCGCATGTGGTGGCGCATGTGGTGGTGGCGCATGTGGTGGTGGCGCATGTGGTGGTGGCGCATGTGGTGGTGGCGCATGTGGTAGGGGTGGCGCATGTGGTGGTGGATGTGGTAGGGGTGGCGCATGTGGTGGTGGATGTGGTAGGGGTGGTGCAGGTGGTGGATGTGGTAAGGGTGGTGCAGGTGGTGGATGTGGTAGGGGTGGTGCATGTGGTGGTGGATGCAGTGGTGGGTGTGGTGGTGGGTGTGGTGGATGTGGTGATGGTGGATGTGGTGGATGTGGTGGTGGATGTGGTGGTGGATGTGGTGGTGGATGTGGTGGTGGATGTGGTGGTGGTGGTGGATGTGGTGGTGGATGTGGTGGTGGTGGTGCATGTGGTGGTGGATGTGGTAGGGGTGGTGGATGCGGTGGCGGATGCGGTGGTGGATGCGGTGGTGGATGCGGTGGCGCATGTGGTGGTGGCGCATGTGGTGGTGGCGCATGTGGTGGTGGCGCATGTGGTGGTGGCGCATGTGGTGGTGGCGCATGTGGTGGTGGCGCATGTGGTGGTGGCGCATGTGGTGGTGGCGCATGTGGTGGTGGCGCATGTGGTGGTGGCGCATGTGGTGGTGGCGCATGTGGTGGTGGATGTGGTAGGGGTGGCGCATGTGGTGGTGGATGTGGTAGGGGTGGTGCAGGTGGTGGATGTGGTAGGGGTGGTGCATGTGGTGGTGGATGCAGTGGTGGGTGTGGTGGTGGGTGTGGTGGATGTGGTGATGGTGGATGTGGTGGATGTGGTGGTGGATGTGGTGGTGGATGTGGTGGTGGTGGTGGATGTGGTGGTGGTGGTGCATGTGGTGGTGGTGGTGCATGTGGTGGTGGTGGTGCATGTGGTGGTGGTGGTGCATGTGGTGGTGGTGGTGCATGTGGTGGTGGTGGTGCATGTGGTGGTGGTGGTGCATGTGGTGGTGGTGGTGCATGTGGTGGTGGTGCATGTGGTGGTGGATGTGGTAGGGGTGGTGGATGCGGTGGTGGATGCGGTGGCGCATGTGGTGGTGGCGCATGTGGTGGTGGCGCATGTGGTGGTGGCGCATGTGGTGGTGGCGCATGTGGTGGTGGCGCATGTGGTGGTGGCGCATGTGGTGGTGGCGCATGTGGTGGTGGCGCATGTGGTGGTGGCGCATGTGGTGGTGGCGCATGTGGTGGTGGCGCATGTGGTGGTGGCGCATGTGGTGGTGGCGCATGTGGTGGTGGCGCATGTGGTGGTGGCGCACGTGGTGGTGGCGCATGTGGTGGTGGCGCACGTGGTGGTGGCGCATGTGGTGGTGGTGGTGGATGTGGTGGTGGTGGATGTGGTGGTGGTGGAAGTGGTGGTGGAAGTGGTGGTGGTGGTGGATGCGGTGGTGGTGGATGTGGTGGTGGATGTGGTGGTGGATGTGGTGGTGGATGTGGTGGATGTGGTGGTGGATGTGGTGGTGGATGTGGTGGTGGATGTGGTGGTCGACGGGGTCAGCTGAAACAGGGGCGGGCACGGGAAGGGGCTGAAGCTGGGCTTCTTTTCATGTGTGCATGGAAGCGTGTGTTTAACTGTGTACAGGGGTGGCCGGGGCTGAATAGTGGTGGATGTGGTGGTGGTGGATGTGGTGGTGGTGGATGTGGTGGTGGTGGATGTGGTGGTGGTGGATGTGGTGGTGGTGGATGTGGTGGTGGTGGATGTGGTGGATGTGGTGGTGGATGTGGTGGTGGATGTGGTGGTGGTGGTGGTGGATGTGGTGGTGGTGGATGTGGTGGTGGTGGATGTGGTGGTGCATGTGGTTGTGGGTGTCTTTGCCATATGTATCCTCCCTGTTAAAGGCACCATGGTCCAACTTCTCGTGCTGCCAAAGGTGGTGGTGGATGTGGTGGTGGTGGATGTGGTAGTGGTGGTGGAAGTGGTGGTGGTGGTGGATGCGGTGGTGGTGGATGTGGTGGATGTGGTGGTGGATGTGGTGGATGTGGTGGTGGATGTGGTGGTGGATGTGGTGGTGGATGTGGTGGTGGACGGGGTCAGCTGAAACAGGGGCGGGCACGGGAAGGGGCTGAAGCTAGGCTTCTTTTCATGTGTGCATGGAAGCGTGTGTTTAACTGTAGACAGAGTCGGAGGCCTTTAGTAGAGATTCCAACGAGGGCTTTATTTTTATATATGATCTCCTTTTTCTACTGGTTATGCGCTCTCGAGCGAATGCTGCCGGGTCTGTTGCGGGCTTCCTTAGAGGTTCCAGGATGTCTTCAGACGGGTGGGTCAGTCCTCCGTCAGGCACGGCAACCAGAAAAGAAGGAAAGAAATAGGATCGGGTTAGGGAAGGTTTGGGCTTGGGAGGTTTCGGGGCCGGGTGTGAGGAAAAACCAAGTGCACAAGTGCATTTAACCCTCGGTAGGTGCAAAACGTTAGTGCTCGTGAGGAAGCAATAGACGGGATTGCGAGACTATACAAGGGCTTTAAACTATGTACAGGTTACTCCTTAGGTTGGACACTCCGTCCCACCCAACCCGCTACTTTGCCCCGTACCTGTTGGAGCCACGCTCCTCCTGTGGGAGCATGGGGGGGCGACTCGTGAAGTCGGTGGCCTCCTGGCTTCTCGGGGTCCCCTACGATGTTCCTCTGCGGGTCCGTCTCGTACTTCTCGTCCTCACTCAATCTTCTCCAACTCCTCCGTTCGCACTGTAGCACTCTCTCCTCCGGGGAAACACCATCCGTCACTTCCTGGGTTCCTCCTCCTTTTGACGTGGATCGGGAAATGCTGCGGGTTAGGGGCGGGTCTTTGCCATATGTATCCTCCCTGTTAAAGGCACCATGGTCCAACTTCTCGTGCTGCCAAAGGTTAGTGTCCTCTTCCTCCGGCCAGTCCTCTCTGAGGCATGGACCAGGCTGCTGTACAGAAGGGACAGAAGTAGGTAAAAGCGTGGCCACTGTCCACCAGTCCGAGTCCGGGGTTTGTCCCTCGGTCGTTCGACCCGCCCCGTCACACACGGATTGTGTTTTATTTAAAACTTTGATATCCCGAAGGTAGGAAACACAAGAGTCTGCTCGGAACAGGGAGCCGAGTGCGCCTCGCAAGCCTCTGAGGACGGGCACGGGAAGGGGCTGAAGCTGGGCTTCTTTTCATGTGTGCATGGAAGCGTGTGTTTAACTGATTGTGTTTTAAAACTTTGACAACCCGATGGCAGGAAACACAAAAGTCCGCTCGGAGCAGGGAGACGAGTGCGCCTCGCACAGCCCTGTCTCCTCGGGACTAACCAGGGGCTGGCTCCTACCTATATATGCACGGGGTTTGGGCTGGGAGGTACATCTGATCACAACCATGTTTTCTCCGAGGCGAGCCGGAAATGCCTCTGAGAAACACGGCCATTTTCGGATTCGGGGGCGTGTTTTTTTGCTGAGTGACGGATGACGTCACTAATTAAAAAATGCAAAAAACACGCCCCCGAATCCGCTCAAGACGGGGCATGAGCCGAGTTGTGGAAAAGTAAATTTTGCCATGTTCTGTGTCCCTACGTGTCCTCCATCTTATGTTATGTGTGCATGATTAATATGCATATGTATTCCCCATGTTCGATTTAAGACGCAATTACAGTTGTGTCCATCTCTAGTATGCCAGTTTCCAGTTTTCGTGAATACTACGAATATCAGACCTATGTAAAGTTACGTTGCCACGTTTCCCAGTGTGCACGTTATTTCATTGTAAAGTCCCCGTTTCTAGGCCTCAAAAGGGCCCGGACACCAGATTCAGCTTCTGTCTCCTGAGCCCTCGCTGAGGAGCGATACAGCCCCCACCTGTGTTCCTGACCCTTCACTTACTTCCTGCCTCACAGTGCCCAGTTCAGCCTGGCTCTGCCTACGAGTCTGCCAAGAGTATGTTATGATTCTAGTTATCAGTCCAGCCCTCCTTCTCTGCATTCCTAAGCTACTGAATCGCATCAATAGTTTCCGTCATTGTCTAGCCTTTACGTCTCCATGTAAGAGAAATACTGCATTTATGGTCATTTAATATTCCTCAACACGCACTACATATAGAATAATGCATGCACCAGTCTTAGAGTCTGTTAGCCTTTACCCCGATAACTTTTGGATTCTATCAACATGTTCTCTAAACATCAGATACTAGATAGTGGTAGGTACATGTTGCCCTGACTCTCCAGACTTCAGTCTCTGCTCCTAGCACAGAGTTCATAGCCCCCAGCTTCTCCTGGTAACACGTCATTGTCAGTTTGCGCGCACCATTAGGTTAGAGGTCCCGGCTCCTTAGGTAGCCCCCTCCATGTTTCCGCCCCATTTATGACATATTCTGTTACGTTTACATCACATGTCTATGTATACGCCTTGTTACACCCACTTTCACCCTTATCTTTCGCGACTGCTATTGACCACACCCACTGCTCCGCCTATTGTATTCACTGTAATGCAACTGTTTTAGTATATATGCTTGTGTACTGTTATTAAATGTTAGCGCGCGCTCATTGCTCATTCCCTGACCCCCCGGCAGGGCCCTGCCATCCTGTTCCCGTGCAGGTTGTCCTGTTCCTGTCCTTTATGCTGTATTAAACCTGCAAACTCCTACTACCTCGAATCTTGACTCTTATTTATTGAGCTATCTGTTATTGCTATGTCCAGTAAAACCTAGATCCGGTATTATTTATTTATATACCACATAATGGCGCCCGAATAGGGACATGCCCTTTCCCCACGCGCCGGTGAAGCCACGCCGGCCCCCTGACCCTCTGCAGCCGTGACGGAACCATACCGTGCACGTGCAGATATTTCTGCTTCAAGTATCCCTCAGGCCCACGGAGGAGACGGAGGTGGCGGTCCAGCATCCAGACGAGGCGGTGGAGGAACGCGGCGAGTCCCGACCAGAGCCCAAGCCGAGAGTCCAAGGTCCGAGGTATTCGGAGGCCCACCCGTAACAGAAGTCCGAAGTTCGTCCGTCCGGCGTCGAAGCAGTCCCGTCCAGTCCGAGGCCTTCCGTTCTTGCTGCCCGGTGAGTACCGTTGCTGGGGTAGTATCTATTCATAACAGGGGGTGGTGATGGACAGAGTATCTGAATTAAGCAGAACACTCCTACCCAGTCAAAAGATCAGGGCTTGATCCATCACCGTTTTTTAGCTCACTGCACCATCCCAGTTCAGAACCTGGCCACATGCAAATTAGTCTGGCCCTGGCCCAGTGCATCATGGGAACAGGGCAGACCAAACTACCAAGCCAATTCTTGTTTCCTTTCCAGTGAAGAATTGGCTTGGTAGTTTGGTCTGCCCTGTTCCCATGATGCACTGGGCCAGGGACAGACTAATTTGCATATAGCCAGGTTCTGAACTGGGATGGTGCAGTGAGCTAAAAAACGGTGATGGATCAAGCCCTGATCTGTTGACTGGGTAGGAGTGTTCTGATTAACTCAGATACTCTGTCCATCACCACCCCCTTTTTGTAATTATTTTGGCCACCATGAGTGTGGAAGGGTATGCTCAGACATGAGTCCCTTGCTCATTGCACCATCAGGATTCAAGCAAGCCGGGCCGAAGACGGCTGTAATGCCAGAAACCGGTCCCCGGAAGCTTGTTTCCTTTCCAGTGAAGAATTGGCTTGGTAGTTTGGTCTGCCCTGTTCCCATGATGCACTGGGCCAGGGACAGACTAATTTGCATATAGCCAGGTTCTGAACTGGGATGGTGCAGTGAGCTAAAAAACGGTGATGGATCAAGCCCTGATCTGTTGACTGGGTAGGAGTGTTCTGATTAACTCAGATACTCTGTCCATCACCACCCCCTTTTTGTAATTATTTTGGCCACCATGAGTGTGGAAGGGTATGCTCAGACATGAGTCCCTTGCTCATTGCACCATCAGGATTCAAGCAAGCCGGGCCGAAGACGGCTGTAATGCCAGAAACCGGTCCCCGGAAGCTTGTTTCCTTTCCAGTGAAGAATTGGCTTGGTAGTTTGGTCTGCCCTGTTCCCATGATGCACTGGGCCAGGGACAGACTAATTTGCATATAGCCAGGTTCTGAACCGGGATGGTGCAGTGAGCTAAAAAACGGTGATGGATCAAGCCCTGATCTGTTGACTGGGTAGGAGTGTTCTGATTAACTCAGATACTCTGTCCATCACCACCCCCTTTTTGTAATTATTTTGGCCACCATGAGTGTGGAAGGGTATGCTCAGACATGAGTCCCTTGCTCATTGCACCATCAGGATTCAAGCAAGCCGGGCCGAAGACGGCTGTAATGCCAGAAACCGGTCCCCGGAAGCTTGTTTCCTTTCCAGTGAAGAATTGGCTTGGTAGTTTGGTCTGCCCTGTTCCCATGATGCACTGGGCCAGGGACAGACTAATTTGCATATAGCCAGGTTCTGAACTGGGATGGTGCAGTGAGCTAAAAAACGGTGATGGATCAAGCCCTGATCTGTTGACTGGGTAGGAGTGTTCTGATTAACTCAGATACTCTGTCCATCACCACCCCCTTTTTGTAATTATTTTGGCCACCATGAGTGTGGAAGGGTATGCTCAGACATGAGTCCCTTGCTCATTGCACCATCAGGATTCAAGCAAGCCGGGCCGAAGACGGCTGTAATGCCAGAAACCGGTCCCCGGAAGCTTGTTTCCTTTCCAGTGAAGAATTGGCTTGGTAGTTTGGTCTGCCCTGTTCCCATGATGCACTGGGCCAGGGACAGACTAATTTGCATATAGCCAGGTTCTGAACTGGGATGGTGCAGTGAGCTAAAAAACGGTGATGGATCAAGCCCTGATCTGTTGACTGGGTAGGAGTGTTCTGATTAACTCAGATACTCTGTCCATCACCACCCCCTTTTTGTAATTATTATGGGGTAGTATCTAGACAGGGTCAATCTTAATTGTCTCTGGTCCGTGGGGTTTGGTGGTACACAGATCCCAAAACGAAGTGTCCACTTCGGTGGATGCGGGTCCTGACGTGTCTCTTTATGAGACCGGTGAGTTTCGTACTGTTTTAGCAGTGCATCTAGTTTCTGTTCTAGTCAGTTCTGTTCTCGAGAAAATTCATGTATCCTGTTTTCCGTATTCCAGGTAGTATTCTGTTCGAAATGTTATTCTAAATGTTCTTCATGTATTTTAATGTCGTGGTATGAATGTGGAGTAATTATCGTGTTCATTGTGTATTGTAATTGTGTATTGTGTCTAAGTTACAGTTCAGTCATGCCCTTATTTTCTAAACTACGTCAGTTAAAAACCAGAAAAGGTCTGCTAGAAGCAGCAGTTCCTGTCCCGCCTAGGGACAGTCCAGGTCATTTTATGTATCAAAAGCATGGCATAAGTGCCATATTATATCTAGATTTATGGGTAGAGTATACCAAACAGTTAGAGGAAAAGTATAGATGGCCCGTATCAGGTACGTGGGATGCCGAGTGCATCATGAGAGTAGAAGAAGCATTATGGAAAAAGAAAGCCAGACAGTCACAGAAAGATGCCATCGAGTTATGGCGCAAAGAATCTCATAAAAGAACCGAAAAAGAAATCAGAAAGTCAGAATTAAGTAGAGAATCCTTAGAACGAGCCCAAGAAAGGGAATTAATCGAGATAGGTGAACGAGTCAAAACCGAACAGTCAGACAGACAGAGGCATGCCCTTATTAAGGGTATGTATCCTCTTCTTGCCGAGGGCTTGCCAAAAGCGACCCCGGAGGCATCCAGTAATTTTCCGCCACCACTAGTTCCGACCAAGCTACGTCACAGACCGACCGCAGCTGATATTTTCATTTCGTCCTATTTGGACGACACAGTCCCAGAATATGCAAATCCTGTTCCGCCAGTCCCTGTAAATCATGTAATTCCTGCTCCTCCAGACACCGGAGTACCTGCTACGGTACCCCCGGTCCAGCCTGCATTACAATTTCCCACTCTGCCAGCACGAAGAGTGTCAGTCGACGATTCCAGTTTAGGGGCCGCAGGAGGAGGTCCTCCTGGTACCCCGCCGCCACACCAACGTAGAACGTTGGCCGAGTTACATGAATGTGCGTTACAGCGTACTCCCAAATTTAAGTCCGTTGCAGATATCCGACGAGCTCTTACTGAATGCCGCTATGATCCAGTCGCAGGTGATGATAGTACAGTTATATATTCCATCCGTGTAAGACGGGTGACCGGGTATTTGGACACCCTACCTGACATGAAAGGAGATCTAGACAGAATATATCGCTTCATCCGTACAGGGAATGATCCAGAAAGTATTGGCGAAGCCATGTCTCAACGAAAAGCTGAGATTCAGCTCATGATATTAAAGTTTCTGATTAATTGTCTAATAAGAGAACAAGATTACCCGTCTAAAGATCCGGCTGAAATGCGAATCCTGACAAGGTGGAGTGATAATATAGCCGAGGGTAAGCACAAGACTATCAGTAGTATAGAGAGTATGTACAAGAAAATTCGTAAAGAAATAATAAGGTTACACGAACAACGTAAAGCAGCACAAGTAAGCGAGAAAGAGAATGACTCTCCTACGGAAGAGGTAGAGGACGAGAATCCCGCCAGAATAGCGTATGTAGGAAAATCCAGATTTCCAGATCGCCATTTACGCCTAGAACACAAGTCAGTTTTTCATCATCCAGCACCAGAACAAGGTTCTCTAGAACAAGTGTTTCAAGCTACCGATCATATTCTGAAATCACGAATCGGTTATAGTGAATTAAGTACTATGCATGAACAAGAACTAGTCCGATCAGCAGTCCGATGGATTACTGATTCTACCACTTTTCCAGATGAAATAGTGGCACAAATGTTTCTGAAACTGCCCCCAGCCGAGCAGCGACTGGTGGGTATGTATATGATCCAGCACCTCATTACATTGTATGAGGGTCAACATTCTGATCCAGGTCCGTTACACGATGTCCTGAACGAGTTACTCCAGTATAGGTGGAAAGGTTTAGGTACCGATTTAATTAGTGTCATTCTAGAACAGCGCCACAAATATAGAACGTTTTTGAACCCGCATTTTGTTCATGTCTCACCCCCAGAAAGTAAACCCTTTTACATAGACAGACAGAATCCGTTACGAGAAGTACACCCAGTCAGGACAGCAGATGGTGAAATGCAACGAGTGTTTGTTTACACCCCGATTACAAAGATGGAACTCTTAGAGATGAAGAAATTAATTCCTTGTCACGACAAAGATCCAGCAGGGTTCCACCGAGAATTAAAAGACATGCTCCGTATGGGAGAATACACGTATCCAGATATAATTAAAATGTTAAAGGTCCTGTTGCCCGCAGGGGTATACGAGAAACTCAAGGAAAAAGAATGGGAGGTGGGAGAGAAAAAGATCGATTGGGCAGTCCTAGAAGCCGAAGATAAGATACGAGTACCAGGTACCGGTCTTGGAGAGAAATGTAAAGAATTACCTGAACTGTTAATACAAGTTTTGCCCAGATTATTAGCCACTAAAAAGGAAGACTGGGATGCAATCTCAGCCTGTAAACAGAAACAAGACGAAGACACTAGTGATTTTTATTCTAGGTTTGAGAAATGCTTTAGTATCAACAGTGGCCTCAAGACAAGTAGCGAGTCATACCCTCATCTTTTTGTTACTAAATTAGTCGAGAATTCAAGTCCACAAGTTAAGAACCGAGTTTTGAAGGTCGAAAGTACGTGGCAAGCTAGTACTCCGTCCCAGATGTTACAGATGCTCCAGTACCACCAGAATAGAATCAGAGAAGAGCAAGAACACGAGAGAAAACGTATGAAAGACACGAAAATGAAAGTACTAGTTGCACAATCCGTTCCACAAGACAGTCAGAAGAGGGGTCCGAATCAAGCCAGTCATCCTGCAGTTCCCGTTAAAGGGACATGCAATTATTGTAAACAGCCAGGTCATTATATAAACGAGTGTGCAGTTCTGAAACACAACATAGCTACTGGTAAGACTAAAGAAAGACCACGTCCGCCTAGACAAGAACAAGTTTCACAGACTTCTCAGCCACAGAATGCACAACAGACAGTTACAGCACCGCAGCCTATTGCTGCAACACAGCATGTTACACAGCAGATGTACCAGTATGCCCAGTCCGAGTATCCAGAGTATCAACCGTATTCATGAAACAGCCTAGAGAGGGAGGTAGGCTTGCCTCTCATCGAGAGGCAAGCCTGTGACCAGAGGTAGCTTGTGACCATTGCTCCTGTAGCCATTCTTGAATGGGTCTCATGTGGAGTCGTACATTCGGTACCAGGTGGATGCATGATGCCATCATCCCCATGATCTTGCTCGCCGTCCTCACTGTCCGAGCTTGTCCCTTCCGGTAGAGGCGAGTTTCCTTCACCAGCGCCCTCGCCCTCTTCTCGCTGGGGAACACCTTGCCCTGTAAGGTGTTGATCTGTGCTCCCAGGAAGATCTTCACTTGTTCCGGCTCCATTGATGATTTCTTCCAATGGATGGAGAACCCCAGGTTTATGAGCGTGCTGGTCACTGTATGTGCGTGCAGCTTGCATTTCTGGTATGAGTTTGCTTTCACCAGCCAGTCGTCCAGGTAAGGGTATACATGTATTCCCTGCCTTCTTAGGTGCGCTGCGACTGCTGCGAGGCACTTTGTGAAAACTCTTGGTGCCGATTTTAGACCGAAGGCCAGTGTCGTGAACTGGTAGTGGCTTTCTCCGACGGTGAACCTGAGCATGTGCTTGTGCTTCCTGTTCATTGGGATGTGCAGGTATGCGTCTTTGAGGTCTATAGTGACCATGAAGTCCCCGGTCTGCAACTGTGGGAGCACCTCTTGCAGGGAGGTCATTTTGAATTTTTGCGTTCTTATGAATTTGTTCACGAACCGTAAATCGAGAATGGGCCTCATTGTCTCGTCTACTTTTGGTACCAGGAAGTATGTTGAGTATACTCCTGTGTTTCTTTCCTTGAAGGGTACCCTTTCTATGGCCTGCTTCTGCAGGAGTTCTTTTGCTTCTTCCTGAAGGCACTGCAGCTGCTTGCTTGCTAGCGGCTTTCTTCTTGGTTTTCTGTTTGTTGGCCTCGCCTCCAACTCTATGCAGTATCCGAATTGGATAATGTTGAGGATCCATTTGTCTGATGTGATTCCTCTCCACTCCTGGAGGTGGAATCTTAATCTTCCTCCCACTGGTGTCCTGTGGTCGTAGGTGTCTAGTTTGTCTTGACCCATCTGTACGTGCTGCCCCCTGGGATCTTTTTTGTGGGTGGGCACACGGATTTTTTTGAAGTCACTTGGAGGTGGGCTGCTGGCCCCCTCTTCTATTTTGTCCCCGTCCATTTCTCCCTCGAAAGGACTGGCCTCTTTGTTGGTACTGCCAGGGCTGTTTCTGATGGCCCTGCTGACCCTGCGAGTCTGCCTGGTGCGTTTGCTGGAAAGCCTGGTGTGATGTACCTGGCTGGTTTCCGCCTCTCCCGCCGGGCCTCCGTGACGGGGTGCCCCTCTTGTTCCCTCTGAACTGCAATGCTCCCATGGATCTTGCTGTTTCGTTATCCTTCTTAAGTTGGCTGAGTTGCTCATCAACTGTTTGTCCGAAAAGCGTACTGCCGTTGAATGGTGTGTTCAGGATGCTGTGTTGCACCTCCGGTTTGAAACCGGATATCCTGAGCCAGGCGTGTCTCCTTTCCGTGACGCCCATCATCATGAGCCTGCTGGCGGTGTCTGCCCCATCCAGGGCCGTCTTAAGGCAAGAATTTGCAGCATTCTTCCCCTCTTCAATTAGCTTTTCGGCTTTCTGCTTGGCATCCTGGGGCAAGTCCTTCACCAACTGCCCCAGTCCCTCCATGATTTGGTACATGTGTCTGTTTACCAGGGCGTTGGAATTAGCCATGCGCCAGTGGGTCGCGGCATTCCGTTCGATCCTTCTGCCCACCAGATCCATCCTTTTGCTCTCTTTATCCGGTGGCGGGCCCGAGGTAGTGGGTACGTTAGCCCTCCTCCTTGCTGTGGCCGTGATAATGGAGTCTGCGGAGACCGTGCCCTGAATGTAGGCCGGGTCCTTTGCGGCATGCTTGTACTTCTTCTCAGTTCTGGGAGTTACTGCCTTGCATGTTGCGGGCTCCCTGAAAGCTTCCTTCCCCTGAGCCAAGACGCTCTCGAGCATCGGGAGGAACTGGCTCCTCGTTTGTGTTGGGAGCAATGTTTCCAGAAGGAAGTCTGCTTTCTGCTTCTCTTCGTCGAGCTTGAGCTTGAAAGCTGCTGCGGCAGATTGTATCACCGCGTTGTAGGCCCCGATGTCGTCCGGCGGCGAGGGCCTCGAGGGGTAGGTGTCGACCACCTCCTCCGGGCTGTCGGTGTCGACATCGATGTAATCTACCTCCTGAAGGTCATAGGGCGCCGACTCTGTGTCTGTCCTGCCCTCATCTTCCTCCCCATAGCTGTAGCTCTCGTGGGGATTCTCGTACTCCTCCTGGTCGTCGAACACCTCGACGTCCTGGTCTTGCTCGGTGACTTCGGCGACCTCTTCTTCTTCCTCCTCGACCGCCTCCAGCACTGGTGGCTTGGTCTTGTGAGGGATCGTGAAGGCCTTCATCCTTGCGTCGAAATCTTTTTTCCGCTGCATGAAGTTCTCCATTTCTGCCTCGAGGCGCCTTCTTTTCTTTTCCATCTCGGCCGCGTGTTCCGCGTCGGATGGTTCCGCCGCTCTCTTCGACGGATGGCTCGTCGCCGTGCCTCTCGGAGTCGAAGTTTTCGACGTCGAACCGGATATCGGGTCTCTGGTCGTCGTCGACAGTTTCGGGTCTTTCTCCCTCGTCGATCGATCCTTTTCGGGGACGATTTTCGACGTCTTCTGCTGATCAGCAGCTCTCGGCGCCGGGGACTCCTTCTCTGAGGATCCGCTGGGCCTGGGAGTAGTCGCGGACGCCGCCTTTTTTGGCGTCGGCGCTTTCGGGGTCTTGCCCTCGATTTTTCGAGACTCAGAGTCTCTCGGGTTCTTGGGGGCCGAAGAGTCTCCTACCTTGTCAGAAGTCTTCGTGTAATCGGTCTCTACGACCGTGTAGCTGTCGTCTTCGGCGGCAGCGTTGTCTTCTTCCTCGGAGGACATCCCCAGCTCGTAGAGCGACGGGGTCGGGGCCTTCCCCTGCAGGGCGGCGTGTGCTACCCTCTGCCTCTCTCTCACACGAAGGGTCTTCGGGGTGAAGGCGGAACAGGCGTTGCAGTCTCCGCTTTCGTGGTCCACCGGTAGGCAAAGGTTGCATACCGGGTGCTGGTCCTTCTGCGCGTACTTGTGGTGGCAGTTACGGCAGAACTTGAACGGCGTGTTGTCCATCCTCGAGCGTCCAGGGCCTCTCTGGTCGCGTGTTCGTCGACGGTCGTCGAAGATCTGGATGGAAAACGCCTTATCTTTGCTTGTCTTTCGTCGGTGAAGTCCCCTGGAGTCTTCAGATGACTTCTCCTCGTCTTTTCTGTATTTTCTTTCTTCTTTCTCCAAAAATGTCTGGAGCCCAAACGGGAACGATCCAGACCCGACCGCGGAAAAAAAGAATCTGAAGATGGCGCCCAAGAGTGGGAGCTTCCGCAGGAAGCATGCCGACGTCACCGGAAATACACCCAAAGGGGGTGTGACGCCGACGCCCACCTGGGCAAAGAGAAAAAAAAAAAAAAAAAACAAAGAAAAGACTACGAATCCGGACCCAACCACAAGACCGCGGAATAATGCACAGCATAGTGAATCCAGAAAGATTCACGCTGCAAAACCGAGTTTTGAAGGTCGAAAGTACGTGGCAAGCTAGTACTCCGTCCCAGATGTTACAGATGCTCCAGTACCACCAGAATAGAATCAGAGAAGAGCAAGAACACGAGAGAAAACGTATGAAAGACACGAAAATGAAAGTACTAGTTGCACAATCCGTTCCACAAGACAGTCAGAAGAGGGGTCCGAATCAAGCCAGTCATCCTGCAGTTCCCGTTAAAGGGACATGCAATTATTGTAAACAGCCAGGTCATTATATAAACGAGTGTGCAGTTCTGAAACACAACATAGCTACTGGTAAGACTAAAGAAAGACCACGTCCGCCTAGACAAGAACAAGTTTCACAGACTTCTCAGCCACAGAATGCACAACAGACAGTTACAGCACCGCAGCCTATTGCTGCAACACAGCATGTTACACAGCAGATGTACCAGTATGCCCAGTCCGAGTATCCAGAGTATCAACCGTATTCATGAAACAGCCTAGAGAGGGAGGTAGGCTTGCCTCTCATCGAGATTCCTGTAGATCAAGAAGGTCCCTATGTTCATAGTCAAGTACTAGGGAAAGACAGAAAGTTTCTGATCGATACAGGGGCAAGTAGGACCACCATCAGTCACGCCGAAGTTCCAGGGGCTCCGCTCTCAGGCTCAAGAAATGTTTCCCTTGGATTTTCAGGAAAGCCTATTGTAAACGAGATATCTAAGCCAGTTACTCTAGAAGTAGGTCCATTGTCCCGCACTACTGATCTGTTACTTACGAAGTCATGCCCAGAAAATTTGTTAGGTATTAAGACACTGAAAGAATTAGGTGCAGTTATTTGCTGCTCCCCAGAGGGAATACGATTGTTCCTACGTGACTTCAAGGGTCACTATGTATTACGAGATTTTGATCCGAGATTGTCCAATGTTCCGCAGCATCTATGGGCGCAAGGTCCAACTGATGTTGGTTATATGCAAATCACACCCCATCGTGTGACTCTCAAGCCAGGTGTAGTGTTACCACGAATCAGACAGTACAGATTGCCACCTGAGGCTGTAGCAGCCTTATCCAAAATTATTGACGAGCTCATCGCTCAAGGAGTAGTTGTAGAAACTGACTCCAATGTATGTAATTCCCCGATCATTCCAGTCATGAAACGCACTGATCCAAATGCACCCCCAGTATATCGATTAGTGATTGACCTTCGAGAACTCAATAAATGTATTATTCCCCAGTACCCAGTTGTCCCAGATATTTCATCCCTATTGACAGCCATTGATTCCGAAGCCTCATTTTTTACAGTCATAGACCTCAAGAACGCGTTTTTCAGTGTCCCCATTCATCCAGACAGCCAGTTTCTTTTCGGATTTTGTTTAAATGGAAGGAGCTATATGTTCACACGAGCTCCTCAAGGTTTCACAGAAAGTCCTAGTATTTACAGTCAAGCACTTAAGAGACAACTAGACAACATTCACATGCCAACTGACACTGCCCTGCTCCAGTATGTCGATGATCTACTGATCACAGCCCGTTCTGAACGTGCTTGCGAGCGAGCATCACTTACAGTCTTGTATTTCCTTGCCGAGATGGGGCACAAGGTGTCCCCTTCGAAGCTTCAATTCTGTGTACAGCAAGTGATCTACTTAGGCCACTTACTGTCCAAGTGGGGTAGGCAGTTGACACCAGACCGTATCCAGTTAATAGCGAGTCTTCCTCAGCCCAAGACACAGAAGGAGGTACGTGCTTTTATCGGCCTTACTTCTTACTGCAGACAATGGATTCCTCAGTATGCATTTCTAGCTAAACCACTGATACAGTTAACGACACAGGAGGCAGCCGTATCGACTGTCCTCCCTTGGACATCTGAACATACACTTAGTTTCAATGAGTTAAAGAAAGCTCTATGCCAAGCTCCAGTTCTAGCTACACCGAACTACAGTAAGCCTTTTACACTTTTTGTTACAGAACGCGAAGGTACAGCATTATCTGTTCTCACACAAGATCAAGCAGGACAATACAAGCCTTGTGCTTATTTTTCGAGCACACTAGATCCTGTAGCCCAGGCTCTGCCTGCGTGCCTCAAGTCAGTTGCAGCCACAGCACTAGCTATCAGACAAAGTGATCCCATAGTATTAGGACATTCCTTGACAGTACAAGTCCCACACTCCGTGGAAGTTCTTTTAAACCGAACACAGACTCAGCACTTGACAATTGCACGTTTAACAGGTTATGAATTGACACTGTTCCAGCCACACATAGAAATCAGACGCTGCAACGTTCTAAATCCTGCTACACTGTTACCGTCAGTTAATTCGAATCCTGCCACACACGACTGTGTGGAAGTAGTTAACATTATGACCAAGCCAAGACAAGATCTGACAGATATTCCATTACCAGATCCCGACCTGACACTTTATGTGGATGGTTCATGTAGGAGAACAAGTACAGGAGAACTAGTAGCCGCGTATGCAGTGACTACTGACACTGAAGTTATAGAAACACACCGTATTGACACCCTGTCTGCTCAAGCCGCAGAGCTAGTTGCTCTGACACAAGCCTGCATACACGCTAAGAACCTGAAAGCTAATGTTTACACAGATTCACGTTACGCATTTGGAGTTGTACACGACTTTGGAGTGCTCTGGCAGGAGAGAGGTTTCATGACTTCTCATGGAATCAAGATTCAGCATGGTCTCCTTATTCAAGCTCTGTTAGATGCCATACATTTACCGACATCTATTGCTATCATGAAGTGCAAAGCACATACGAAAGTTACTGATATTATTTCCCAAGGTAATGATCTAGCAGATCGCACAGCCAAGCTTACAGCTCAGACACCAGACATTCCAGTTAATCCAACACAGACACTCACTCCAGATCAGACTACATGTATGACAGTTAAGGACCCTACTCAAGATGTCATAGATATCCAGTTACATGCTACTCCCGATGAAATCAAGAAATGGTCCGAACAAGGAGGGGTCCAGACAGATCAGGGATGGGTAACGAAGGGTAGAGCCACATGGTTTCTCCCCGACTCTATGGTTCAAGTCATTATCAATACCGCACATAGTCCAGCACATTTAGGAGAAAAAGCTATGTTAGATAGTATCCAGAACATTTGGTTCAACAAGCATTTACGAGCTGCAGCCAAGCAGAAAGTCCGTACCTGTATGATATGTTGCCAGTTTAATCCAGGTAAAAGTGTCCCGGTGGAACAAGGTGGATTCCAGCCTCCTGACCACCCTTTTGAAGTCCTCCAGATGGATTATATTCAGATGGAGGGATGTCGAGGTTTCAAGTATGTCCTTGTAGTTGTATGCGCTTTGTCCAGGTGGACAGAGGCATATCCAGTCCCAGATTACACAGCCGCGACCACTGCCAAGCAGTTGGTTCGTGAGTTCTTCCCCCGTTATGGACTCCCTAGAGTCGTATATTCTGATAACGGCCAGCCATTCTCATCTGAGTTGATGAAACATGTTTCCCTTTTGTTAGGGTACCAGTGGAAGTTCCATTGTGTACGCCATCCAGAAGCAGCCGGTCTCGTAGAGAGACATAATCAGACCCTGAAAATCCGTATTGCCAAAGTATGTAAAGAGAAAGGTGTAGACTGGCTAGTAGCCCTGCCAGTTGCTTTGTTTTATATGCGCATGGTCGCACATTCCAGATCAGGTCTGTCCCCGTACGAGGTCGTATTCGGCCGCCCCCCTAACATGTGGGGTACACCTAGACCCCGAAGTATTACCGATGTTTCAAGTAATATGCTGACAGATTACCTAGCTTCCTTGATGTCTGCCCTACACTCTTGTCGTTCACAGGTTGCTGCCGCATTTCCAGACAATACCGAGGTGGCACCGCATGAAATCGTTCCCGGATGCATGGTTCTCGTGAGGAACTTTGATCGTTCAAGTCCGCTGGAGCCTCGCTGGAAAGAACCCAGACAGGTCCTCCTGGCCACCCGTACTGCCGTCAAGCTGGAAGGCAGGAAGGGCTGGGTCCATTTGTCTCATGTGAAGAAATTTTACGGACTAAAGCCTGTTTCTAAGAACATTTCCGAGGATTCTAAAGACTGCCAAAGTACTATTCTTAAGGACTGTCCCGCAAAAGACAATGATACTGAACCCTCCCTGTTAGAGAAAACTCCGCAACAGGAGTATAAGAAAAATTAAGGTCTAGTAAAATAAGTCAGCCAGTTTGATTGTCTAAGTCCTCCCCTAGGTGAAACGGTTAGACCGGTTTCTGACATGTATAAAATAGACCCCCATTGTGAGAGAGTTAGTCAAAACTCAATCCGATGTATCGTTTTTCTAAGTTTCGTATTGTTTTTCAGCCTTATGACTACCTGCACCAGTTATGCATTTTATTTGTGTTTTCCAGTTCCTCATGTAAATAAGTCTTCTAATGTTACAGTAGAGCACACGTTTAGCGATCTGCCTCCTCATGAACTCTCTTATCGTCTTGCTATGCGTAATAATTCCTTTATCCGCATGTTACATTATTCACACCAGACCAGCAATGCCACTAATTGTTGGGTGTGTGGTCGACTCCCCCCTTTCCAGACACCGAAGGGAGTTCTGCCACTCTTTCCTTATCCATTTTCACATAATGGTTCGTGTGGAGCATGGTCCACGTTAACGTCATCCTCAACAGATATGTCTTTTCTTAACAGTACATGTTTTCCAGACAAGCAAGGTCTTCCCCACAGAACAGGGTTAGATCTAGAAAATGAAGTTTATAATTTAGGTAATTATTCTTCGAATTTCATGGTCCTGAATGTTCAGTCTGATACTACTCCAGACTTACCTGCTATTTCAGTACTACCAATTAAAGGCGAATTATGTGTCCGAAATAATGGTTCCGTACATGTAGGACATAGTGATTGTACTACTATTGTCAAGTATAGTGACAGTGGGAAATCTATTTTCAAAACTTCACGTCATTCTTATTTTGTTTGTGGTCAGACCGCATATGTTCGTCTGCTCCTCGATTGGGAGGGAACCTGTTACATTGCCTTCCTACTGCCACCAGTTTTCCTAGCCCCATCTGATTATCACAGAAACACACATCTAGTGCACATTAGACATAGAAGGGAGATCGAGTCCCCGATTGTCGATCAAACTGAAACTGCTCTAGAACAATATCAAGATTTCAATAAAGGTTTCTTTTTCTTTATAGGACCTGTCCAGAATAGTAAGCTAATCCGTAGGTTAACCAGAACCCTCGAAGCAGTAGTGAATGAGACTGCCTCTGCCCTAGGTAACTTAACTGAAGAACAATCTGCTATGAGATTTGTCGTGCTCCAGAATCGTCTCGTCCTTGACGTCATACTGGCCGATAGGGGCGGGGCTTGTAGAGTCATCGGATCTAGTTGCTGCATTTTCATTCCTAATAACGCGCCGTCTGTTTATTCAGCTATAACCAGACTCCATAAAATTGCCCATATGTTACACCAAGATCCAGGCACCTGGACATGGTCCGGTTGGTTCTGGAATATAATTTCCGCCTGGGGATGGAAAGTATTGTCATTTCTAGGTATTGCAGTAGCGATCATATTCAGTTGCTGCCTCTGTATACAATGTGGCCCTGCGATTTGTGGCATTTGTGCTACCTCTTGTATTCCTAGTCCCAAGTCCCGTTCTAAATCCCGTTCCAAGAAAATTCGAGACGAGCAAATGATACTGTATGAAATGATAGATGGTATCATGAATATTGATGTTTCCTGATGGAAACGTAGTGACAAGGAGGGAATGTGGAAAAGTAAATTTTGCCATGTTCTGTGTCCCTACGTGTCCTCCATCTTATGTTATGTGTGCATGATTAATATGCATATGTATTCCCCATGTTCGATTTAAGACGCAATTACAGTTGTGTCCATCTCTAGTATGCCAGTTTCCAGTTTTCGTGAATACTACGAATATCAGGCCTATGTAAAGTTACGTTGCCACGTTTCCCAGTGTGCACGTTATTTCATTGTAAAGTCCCCGTTTCTAGGCCTCAACAGGGCCCGGACACCAGATTCAGCTTCTGTCTCCTGAGCCCTCGCTGAGGAGCGATACAGCCCCCACCTGTGTTCCTGACCCTTCACTTACTTCCTGCCTCACAGTGCCCAGTTCAGCCTGGCTCTGCCTACGAGTCTGCCAAGAGTATGTTATGATTCTAGTTATCAGTCCAGCCCTCCTTCTCTGCATTCCTAAGCTACTGAATCGCATCAATAGTTTCCGTCATTGTCTAGCCTTTACGTCTCCATGTAAGAGAAATACTGCATTTATGGTCATTTAATATTCCTCAACACGCACTACATATAGAATAATGCATGCACCAGTCTTAGAGTCTGTTAGCCTTTACCCCGATAACTTTTGGATTCTATCAACATGTTCTCTAAACATCAGATACTAGATAGTGGTAGGTACATGTTGCCCTGACTCTCCAGACTTCAGTCTCTGCTCCTAGCACAGAGTTCATAGCCCCCAGCTTCTCCTGGTAACACGTCATTGTCAGTTTGCGCGCACCATTAGGTTAGAGGTCCCGGCTCCTTAGGTAGCCCCCTCCATGTTTCCGCCCCATTTATGACATATTCTGTTACGTTTACATCACATGTCTATGTATACGCCTTGTTACACCCACTTTCACCCTTCTCTTTCGCGACTGCTATTGACCACACCCACTGCTCCGCCTATTGTATTCACTGTAATGCAACTGTTTTAGTATATATGCTTGTGTACTGTTATTAAATGTTAGCGCGCGCTCATTGCTCATTCCCTGACCCCCCGGCAGGGCCCTGCCATCCTGTTCCCGTGCAGGTTGTCCTGTTCCTGTCCTTTATGCTGTATTAAACCTGCAAACTCCTACTACCTCGAATCTTGACTCTTATTTATTGAGCTATCTGTTATTGCTATGTCCAGTAAAACCTAGATCCGGTATTATTTATTTATATACCACAGAGTGACGCCCCTCTCCTCCAATGGCTGGCCAGCATTTACGATGCCAGCCAATGGAGAAGAGAAGCGGGTTCAAGCCCCACGGTAGAAGTCATAAAATCTTCAGCTCCGCCCACAGATTCGCAGTGCGACGGTAGCCTCGACCTAAAAAGCTATGCTGAAACAAAATACCCAATTGGCACCTCTGGCCACCTGTCAGCCCCTAGCAAATGGTACCCTAGGCACCCAGGGCATGGTGACCAGAGAAGACCCCTGAGGGCTGAAGCACTTATTGTGTCACCCTCAAGGGCCCTGTACCCTGACACCCACACACTGACTTTGCAGGATGAGTGTCTAAGTACAGGACCAAACAAAGAGTCGACATGGCACACATCCCTGTATGCCATGCCCACAGAACCCACTGCCCTGACATACTTCAGCCACCCCTCTAGCTGGGTGCCCTATGCCAGAGGTGAGGGCACAGGTGCATGAGCCCTGTGCCCTTACAGTACCCAGGGCCATTCCTGGGCACTGTAAGTGCAGTGATGCCATTTAAGAGTATATGGTGCTTGGAGGTTGTCATTACGAACTCCACAGCACCATAATGACTACACTGAAGACTGACAAGTTTGGTACCAAACTTCTCAGCACATTCAACCCGCACAGATGCCAGTGTGGGATTTAATGTAGAATGCACGAGAGGGCATCTTAGAGATACCCTCCAAAACCCGAACCTACAACCCACGTCTTGGCTGAGTGGCTGAAGAGGCTACCACACAGCAGACATGTTGCTGGACACCTGGGTGGAGAGCCCCCCGCTCTCCTGGGCCTGCAACAATACGCATCCTGGGCGAGGTGATATGTCTCCTCCCCCAGGATGGACAGGGGGAAGCTTCAAAGGCATACCACCTCTGAGAGCTTCTCCAGACCATTTGTTGTACCCAGCAACTGGCCCCCCACCCGTTCTACCCCCACTCTGGCGGGAAGACTGGCAGCAAAAACTACGTCAGGAAGGAGGGTGTGCCAACCTTTGCCAACTCCACCCCTCAGGTGGAGGAGGCGAGGTGCAGCACGACCACGGGCTCCGGCCATCTTGTAGATGGGGAGCCCTGCCCAATCCCAGCTAGGTTCCTGCCCCCCTCCCACAGGAGAGGAGCAGGCTAGGGGGTGTCCTCACCCCAGGACAGGGGCCCATTGGTCCCTGCCCTTGCCCTTCCTATAAGGCCCCTAAATTTAGTATTTAGGGGCTCCCTGAACCTTCCTTCCTCAGATCCGGATATCAAAAAAAGAAATAAGATCAAGAAGAAGACCCGCCGCGCAGCTGCTAACAGGACAACAACAACTGACTTGGCCCCAGCCCTACCGGCCTATTGATCCTGGAACCTGCTCCTGCCTAATCCCGGCGACCTCCGCGGACAGCAACCTTGGGACACCCAGAGGACCTGCCTGCCTTGACCCTCTCGAAGATTGGGACTCCCATCAGCAGAGGCTCTGCTGCAACACCCCACCTGGTGCTCACCAGGAAGCTCCGGACCATCCCACTCTGCACCAGCCGAGCCCCGGCCGGGCTAACCCGAACCAAGACCACGAGGACGTCCCCCCGGCGACTGGGACCCGAAGTCCAGTGCCCAAAGACCCTCCTCGACGAACAAGCCGACGCCTGCAGACTCAGAACCAGGGGCCACCCCAACCGCGACCAGCCGAGGGAAAGCTTTTCCGACCCCCAAAGACACCCCTGCACCCGGTGCCCCGCGACCCCCTGTGCCTCCCTTTGGGGTACCTACCTGTGCTCCATCATCCCAACTTACCTCTCGAAGTGCTGGTCGCCCCTGGAGAGTCAACGTCCCAGAGCCTGCAGCCTTTGTTCCTTTTTCAGGATCCTCATTGGATAACATTGAGCGCCCGATGGCTCAAAAGCACCCTGCACCCAGCCGCCCGAGTGCCGCTGGCTGTGACCTCTTTGCCCTATCCTAATTGACCTCTTTGCCCTATCCTACTTCCCCCCCTTGCCCAGAGCAAGTGACCAGGAGCCCAGCTCCCAGAGCCGCGTGGCCTGCTAGCCAGCAGCCACCAACCGAAGGCCCCTTTCCCTCATTGGATAACATTGGGCCTATCTACCTCTGCACCGGGCCCGCCCCTGTGCCGCTGGGACTGAACTGTACTCACATGACCCTGGGGCGACCCCTGAGTCTACGCCCAGAACCCTAACTGCGTCAACCAAGTACTCACCTGGAAACCGGTAATTCACTTACCTGCCATTGGATAACGTTGACCCCTTTTGACTCGAAAATTTTCTAAGTGTAAGTTTTGAAAACTGAAAATATTCCTATAAAATCAACCAAAGTCCGAATTCGAATATACTCACTTGTAATCAGGAGAGAAGCCAGTACTGTACCTTTCAGCCCAGTACTGAACCGCAAAAGTAACCCCTAGCGGGTCTACTAGTAACCTGTATTTTCTCCATAGGAACCCATTGTCTGCTTTTCTATGAAATTTCTTCGGTCCACTTTTAAAAACTGAAAATATTCTTTAAAAATCGTTCGAAATACTGAAACGCAATTACCTACCTGTTTTGAGCTAAGCCCCCAGTGCTGGCCCTAGGAGACTAGTGCTGGGTTACAAAAGTCACGCAATCCTACCTTACCTGTAACCTGAATTTCCTCGCATTGGATAACATTGTCAGAATCACCTTGAAAAGTTTCTAAGTGTGAACTTTTAAAACAGCTTTATATTCAGGAAAATTCATCACAGTAACTAAAACGTTTTTGCTAATCTGGTTTCAGCTTAGACCCCAGGACTGAATTTTAAGATCTAGTCCTGGAACTACCAAAGTAATCCATAAAGTAATCAACTGAACTATCCTATGAAAAACCCATTGAGCTCAATGCTAGATTGTGTTTCAGAACTGTATTACTTATCAGCTATCCTGTAATTATTGTGTGTACAAACTTATTGCTCCAAAGTATTTACATGAGTGTACTCGTACCTCGAAGAGTATATTTTTATAACTCTTGGTTCTAAAAATAAAACAACTATATCGGAGGATATAATAATAATTGGCCCGGAGTTCAGTTCTTGAGTGTGTGAAAGCTTTTGCTGGCCGAGTGTGTACAACAAATGCTTTACACTGTCCTCTGGTACTGCCTTACTGCTCGACCAAGCTACCACTTTGGACAGTAAGGTCAGTTCTGACTTTAACCTCGGTTATACCTTTGGGGTTTGTGGACTCTATACACACTGTACTGCCTTATTGTCCAGTATATATATATATAGCCACTTTCTAACAGTGGCTGATCCTGCTGGCCGGTACACTAGGATCCCCGAGAGTCAGATGGATACCCACGGTGATACTAAAACGCGCAGATTCGCACCCCTCAACTGCTTCCTTAATGAAGAGACAGGAATAACAGGATTTAAAAATCATCACAATGCCATCCCCCCTAGTCTCCCTGTTTATCATGCAGATGGAATAGCCAGAGGGCAGAGCTAAGTTTGGTTCAGCCACTGTGTCCCCATTAAGCCAAGTCTCCGTCAGAAAAAATATGTCCTGGGCTTCCTCAGTAATTAGGTCATGAATTTCTAAGTAGTGTTTAACTAATGACCTCACATTAAGCTGAAGGACTTTTAACCGCCGCTGAGAATGTATAATTGAAGGGGGTGAAAGAGACAAAGCAGTAGGGAGAGCATACGTACAGCGTGAGCAACTGGCTGGACCACTCAAAGGGTTTAGTGGCGGAGCTTTACACAGATTAGCTATGGGGTTCATCCATAATAGTTTTTCCATGGAATAAGTACAAGATCCAGACACACCTCGACCAGCGTTACTGGCGAGACGTGATGTACTGGCACGGACGGGCGCAGATGGGCTTGCCTTTGGAGCACCTTCGGTGCGCCGCCGGGGTGCCCGCTGCGCGCTTCTGCTCCGCTCATGCGCCATACCGCACTTAAATACTAGGTGGCAGGCAGTGCAAAACAACTAGACCACCAGCCAAGATGGCGTCTAGAAATGTGTAACCGGAAGTGAGGGTTTCCGGCACTCTGCTTCAATTCGCCCTCCATAACAATGAGCCACGGAGGCTGCAGTGGACCGGGGTGCTTGAAGCCAATAGTAAGGAGCAGGTAAATACAAAAGCAATACAGTGCGGAATGTTAAAAGCAGTAACACACATCAACAAACAAATTCTCCAATTGTGACTAAAATCATGAGCACGAGTACATTTTAAATTACAGCGTCCCAACGTAGCAGCAGTTCGTACAAACTTGTACTTACCTGCAAACCAATAACTTCATTTACTCCCATAGGGTTGTATTGATTGTTTCCCTTGAAAATTCTTTTAAGTGTGGAGTCGATTTGTATGAAACATTGAAAAATGTACCAAAACTGCTTTACTTACCTTTTCTCTAGGAAATGTCCCAGTGTGATATCTAGGCACATCATGCCGAGTAGAAAAAGTTACTTAAAATGTAATCTAAAAAGGAACGTACACAGTAATCTGTAAAGTACATGAATTTTTTTTTCGAAATATTGAATTGCGTGTAATTCAACCAACTGCATTTGAACCTGCATTCAACTGTAAAACACTGCATAAGATTTTGCAAAGTATTATTTTCTTACCTACACAAGGCTTGGCTTGGTTCTTGAAATAAAATAACTAAATAATATTTTTGATACAAACAAATAGGTCTGAGTTTAGTCTTTGAGTGCATGACATCATTTGCTGCCAGAGTGTGTACAAGAAATGCTTAACACTACCCTCTGATAACGCCTTACTGCTCACTCACACCACCACAAATAGAGTAAGGTGCTATCTACTTTTACCTGTGCCTACCTTTGGGGTTCCACTGGACTATGTGCATATTATACCTCATTTTGGTATAGTATATACAGAGCCAGATTCCTACACACACTCCCTTCAGACTGCGCATAAGCCTGGAAAGCCTGTGGGATCACCTCGTTGCTAGTCTTGTGGAGAGAAGGCACCCTACCAGCAACAAGGAGTTAAGAGTGCTTCTGTCAGGAAGAGTAACCAAATGCACAGAACTCTGCCAAGGACCAGCGCACTGGGAGATTCCAAATCTGTGCAATCAGAAGAGACCCAGGATAAGGATAAAAGCCAACTGCAAAGCTGATCAGTCTTATGCCTCATACCTCCTACCAAAGCAGAAGAGCTGGAGATTAGTTTTCTCACCAAGAGCAGACATAGTTTAAAGGCATACGCACAATTTAGGGTACAAGTTAATGATGCAATCTACACTTCAAAGAAGCAAAAAAGGGTTTTAAGGCTAAATCTGACAACAAAGTCATACAATGCTGACTTGTTTAGTACAGAATGGGGGCGGGGCTTGGCGCGCGGCAAGATGGCAGCGCTGTAGTGCTGCTCTGCCGGCCACCGTGAACAATCCTTCAAAATCCTGCCCTACCTGAGCTGTCTGCCTGCATTTCTTGTGGGGAGCGGACTGCTGGCATAAACCCCCGTGAGCCGAGGTGTTTGATTGAGCTGTGCAGGGACTACCCATTGTGTAAGCTGCGGCTGACAGTTTCAGCGGCAGGCCGGCAGGCCGGCCGGCCTCCGGAGTGGAAACGACGAGCGATCGCAGCTGTGGACAGCACCCCCTCGGATCCCGCGATGGCTGTGGCGGACTGATTAGCTGGTGAGGAGCGGGGGAGAGGTTCCGTGCCTGGTGAGGAGTGCTGCGCTCCGTCGAGTGTAGTCCTGCCGGGAGCGGGACTCTAGTTTCGCGCTGCGGGGAGGAGGCTGCAGGAGCTGGGCTGCTAGATTACGCAAGCAGCCGGCTCCAGTGACTGCGCCAGGCCCCGAGTGGGCCGTGAAAACCAGGCCTGGGCTGCTGCGGATGGCGGAGAGATAGCGGCGGCAGATAATCCTTGCCCCTTTGCCTCGCAAACCCTCCTGGGACCACGGGGAGGCGGAGGACACTGTGGAGTGAGCTGATTGCCGGACTACTGCGGGTGTGGGTCCCAGTGAATATCGACAAGGCCTCAGCCCCCTGAGACTGCCTGCGGGTTGGTGGTATTGCTGGTGATTTAAGAGGGTTCGAGCTACGCACACTGGACGTGGGATTGCGGTCTCCAGACGTAGGTGGTAAGGTGCTGGTGTGGAGGCTTCCCCGGCTGGTGCATTGGTAGGGCTAGCTGATGCAGCTCTGTACTGCTCCGAACGACGGGGGTCAACTGAAGACACGCTTGCGGAGGCCGTTGGCGAGTGCGACCGTTTGAATGCCAGCAATCTTTGGTGAGACTGTCGGTCGTTGAGTTGGAGACCAAGGGTACGTTGCTGGTTCCTTTAGCTACTGTACGGAGGAAGACTCCAGAGGTGGTGAGCAGAGACGGGCGTGAGGCCTGAGAATAGTGTGGTTGGACTACCTGGCTACACCTGGAGGATTGGAGAGTGGTGCCCTAGAGTACGTTGGAAAGAGTGACTGCGACTGGACTACTTGCACCCTTGGGCCATCACCTTGCTGGGTCAACATGGGCAAGCCAGATAAATCCCAGCCGAAATGGACGTTCGAGCTTCGTAAGGGAGGCAGGCCGACCCAGACGGAGGCCTCTGACTCTGAACTGGACGCTGCGTCGCAGGGCCCCACCAACTTGGAGAAAGTGCTGGCTGCTATACAATCTAGCCTACAGGCGATAGATGGGAAGATCGAAGCCCTGAATGGCCGCATGGACCCGTTCTCCGCCAAGCTGGACAAACAAGCAACACATATAGGGGAAGCTGAGCAGAGGATTACTGATGCGGAAGATGGACTCCAACAAGTAGCAGAAAAAATGTCGGACATCACGAGGCTTCTGGCTGTCATTCAAGCAAAGAATGAGGACATTGAGGAGAGAAGCAACAATATTCGCGTACTAGGCCTGTTGGAGTCGACGAATGTTGGTAGTTTGGAGGACTACATTGAGACTATGCTCCATTAGATATGTGGTAATGTTGAGCTGTCTCCCATGTTTGCGGTTGAGCGAGCGCACCGGTCGCTTGCGGCTCGCCCGCCTCCTGGTACTCCGCCGCGTCCTATCATCATTCGCCTGCTCAGCTATAGAGATAGAGACACTGTGCTACGCGTCAGCAGGCAAAAGGGTAAAGGAATATGCTACTTACCAGTATGCATCTGTTCTTGGCATGTAGGGCTGCTGACATTCATATCTGTGCATAGATCGCCTCCTAGTGTTGGGTCCGGATGATTGCACATTGTTGTCCTGGAAGAGTCTTCGAAGTATCACGAGATAGGTGGCTCCTCCCCTGGACTACAGTGCGCATGGGCATCCTCTCCATCCTTAGATTGTTTTTCGCCATTGTGGCAGAGGTGGAGTGTTGTACAGTAATGGATGTCCATGCAAGAAAAAGAGAGGTAGAATGAATGCTACAACTGCGACAGGCACCGGGGAGGAGGGTGGGCGATATGAATGTCAGCAGCCCTACATGCCAAGAACAGATGCATACTGGTAAGTAGCATATTCCGTTCGAGGCATGTGAGCTGCTGAATTCATATCTGTGCATAGAATGTATAGCAGTCTCTCCCTTAGCGGTGGCTACCTGTGCCAGCTGCAGCAGTCTGAAACAGAGTTTTTAGAACAGCCTGTCCTACAGCAGCTTGCTGTTTGGAATGTACATCCACACAATAGTGTTTTGTGAATGTATGTATGGTAGACCATGTGGCTGCTTTACATATTTCTTCTAGAGGGATGTTTCCTAGGAAAGCCATGGAAGCCCCCATTTTGTGCGTTGAATGCGCCCTTGGGGGAACTGTTAAAGTGCGCTTAGCCTTAAGATAACATATCTGAATGCACTTAACAATCCATCTGGCTAAGCCTGATTTAGAAATAGGGTTGCCTTTGTGTTGTGGTGAAAAGGCAACAAACAACTGTTTTGTCTTCCTAAAATCTTTTGTCCTGTCAATGTAATATAGGAGAGCCCTTTTAACATCTAGTGTGTGGAGGGCCCTTTCTGGTACTGACTGTGGATTTGGGAAGAACACTGGCAGTTCTATTGTCTGATTGATGTGGAAGTGAGACACCACTTTGGGCATGAATTTAGGGTTTGTTCTAAGCACTACCCTATTAGCGTGGATTTGGAAGAATGGCTCTTGAATAGTTAGGGCTTGAAGTTCGCTAACTCGTCTAAGCGAAGTAATAGCCACGAGAAATGCCACCTTCCATGTTAAAAATTGGATTTCACACGAGTGTAGAGGTTCAAAAGGTGGTCCCATTAGTCTGGTTAATACTATGTTTAGGTTCCAGACAGGTGAAGGTGGGTGTCTTGGGGGGATTACTTGTTTGAGTCCCTCCATGAATGCTTTAATTGCAGGCACTCTGAATAGGGAAAGGTGTTGCCTGTTTTGAAGGTAAGCTGCTATGGCAGCTAAGTGTATTCTTATAGATGTATAGGCTAGATTGCAGCGGTGTAGGTGCAAAAGATAGCATATGATATTTTGAGTTGATGCGTCTAGTGGGTTTATGTCATTGTTGTTACAGTAAATGACAAAACGTTTACACTTTGCAGCATAGCATGCTCTTGTGGTAGGTCTTCTTGCCTCCTTGATAATGTTCATGCAGTCAGGATGTAAGTTTAGGTAGCCAAACTCTATGACTTCAGGAGCCAGATTGCAAGGTTCAGCTGCTGTGGATCTGGGTGCTGAATGTCTCCATGGCTCTGCGTTAAGAGACTGGGTGTTAGCTTTAGTCTTTGATGAGGCACCACGAAAAGCTCTAGGAACGTGGTGTACCACGGCTGCCTCGCCCATGTTGGAGCAACTAGGATTAGCGTCATGGAGTGCTGACACAATTTGCGTGCCACTAGCGGTATCAACGGTGCTGGTGGAAAAGCGTAGGCAAATTTGCCTGACCAGTTCATCCATATCGCATTGCCCTGAGACTGCGGGTGTGGGAACCTTGCGGCGAAGTACCAGCATTTTGCGTTTTGTTTTGTGGCGAACCGGTCTATCTCTGGTTGTCCCCACTGTTAGAAGTATGGTTGAAGCACTGTGGGATGAAGCTCCCACTCGTGCATCTGTTGGCTGTTTCTGCTGAGCAGATCCGCTATCTGATTGTCCTTGCCTGGGAGGTGTTCGGCCATGAGAAAAATGTTTCTTTGAATGGCCCACTTCCACATGCTTTGAGCCAGATGTGACAGCTGTAGAGAGTGTGTTCCTCCCTGCTTCTGTATGTAGTACATCGCAGTCATGTTGTCCGTCCGGATTAACACAGTCTTGTTGTACAGATGTACTTTGAAGGCTTTCATTGCCATGAAAATTGCCAACAGCTCCAGTAGGTGGATGTGCATCTTTTTCTGCTGCGTGGTCCATAAGCCCTGTACTGTGTGGTGGAGGACATGGGCTCCCCACTCTATCAGGGATGCGTCCGTTGTCAGGACTATTTGTGGTACAGGCTCTTGGAACAGTTGTCCTTTGCAAAGGCTTTGTGGATTCCACCATTGCAGAGAGTTGTATGCACGACTGGTCACCAACACTAGATCGTTTAATTGTCCTTAAGCCTGGTTCCACTGACGTGCTAGGCACTCCTGCAGCGGACGCATGTGTAGTCTTGTGTGGGGGACTATGAAAATGCATGATGCCATCATACCCATCAGTTGCATAAACACTTGGGCTGGGAGCGAGTGTTGGGGCGTGAACCTTTGGATTAGCGTCTGAATGCTGTTTATTCTGACAGAATTCGGCTGTGCTTTCCCTGCCAGAGTGTCTATCGTCGCTCCCAGGTATTATTGTACGTGGGCAGGCTGAAGATGGGACTTTGGGTAGTTCAGCGAGAAACCTAAACTGTGCAGGAGGTGAATAGTGTGTGACTTGTGGCTGGCACATTGCTGGGCTGACTGTGCTTGTATTAGCCAGTCGTCCAGATATGGATAGACATGAATATGCTGTCTTCTGAGATGTGCTGCTACTGTCGCTAGGCACTTAGTAAATACTCTCGGGGCTGTGGTCACCCCGAAAGGAAGGACTTTGAATTGATAGTGCTGATTTTGTATTGTAAACCTGAGATATTTCCTGTGTGCTGGGTGAACCGGTATATGGAAATATGCGTTTTTCAGGTCCAGTGTTGCGAGGAAGTCTCTTTGACGCAACAGTGGTAACACCAGCTGTAGAGTGAGCATGTGGAAATGCTCTGATAAAATGTATTGGTTTAAGGGCCTGAGGTCTAATATTGGCCTGAGAGACCCATCCTTTTTTGGGATTAGGAAGTATAGGGAGTACACTCCTGTACCATGGTGTTCTAAGGGTACTGGTTCCATGGCCCCCTTTTGTAGCATGCTGATGACTTCCTGCTGCAATAAGTGTAGGTGTTCTGCGGACATAGGACGGTGTTTTGGGGGTATGTTGGGAGGTGAGGAGATTAATTCTAGGCAATAGCCATGCTGGATAATTTGCCTCACCCACCTGTCTGTAGTGATGTTTTCCCAGACTTGTAGGAACTGCTGCAATCTTCCCCCGACCGGTGTTACATGGTCTGGGGGTAGTGACAAGAAGTCACTGTTTGGTATTGGTAGAGGATCTGGTGGTGTTATTCCCTCGTCCTCTACCTTTGCTGTTATTGCCACGGTATCCACCTCTACTGTTTTTGTTGTAGGTGTTTCGCGTGTTCCCTTTGTTGTATGAGGTTTGCTGCGCTGAGCCTCCTCTTGCAGCTCCTCTGTTGCCGGAGCGACGAAAGGAGCCGCCTTTGTATTGTTGTGACTGCAAGGCTCCCATAGACTTCGCTGTCTCAGTATCCTTTTTCATCATGTCTAATATTGTGTCCACATTAGGCCCAAACAAATAATCAGGGTTCACTGGCTGATTAAGTAAAGTGCTCTGAACCTCATTTTTAAAGCCAGAGATGCGGAGCCACGCATGTCGTCTGAGCACGACACTGGTATTGATAGCCCTGGCTGCTGTGTCTGCAGCGTCTAGCGCGCATTTGATGGAAGCGTTAGATATCAACTTTCCCTCTTGTATTAGGAATTCTGCCTGTTCTTTATAAAGGTCAGGTAGATGCTGGAGAAGGTGCTCAAGTGTGTCGTAGTGTGCCCTGTCATACCTAGCTAACAGGGCTTGAGTGTTTGAAATTCTCCATATGTTAGCTGCTTGAGCAGCTGCTCTTTTGCCAGAAGGTTCCAAAATTTTAGACTGTTTGTCTGGAGGTGGAGCTTCGCCAGTGGTTTGAGAATTAGCACGTTTGCGTGCATTGGATACTACCAAGGAGTCCAAGGGCAGCTGTCCCTTAATATATGTAGGGTCCCCTGGTGCTGGCCTGTATTTCTTTTCTATCCTGGGGTTAATGACTCTTGCCCTAGTAGTTTCTTTAAATATGTCCCCAGCGTGTTTAAGGACTCCTTTCAACATTGGCAATGTTTTCACAGATCTTTCAGAAGTGTTGAAAGTGTCAAAAAGGAAGTCTTCTTCAATGGGGTCTGCATGCATTTCCACGTGGTGGTTGTATGCCGCTCTTTCAATTAATGCATTGAAGGCTGCTGTGTCCTCTGTAGGGGAAGTTTTAAAAGGGTATGCATTATTGTCTTGTGTGGGCTGAGAATCTGCAGCATCTACAGCATCAGTCCATGGTTGATTTTGGTTATCTTAATTGTCCACTAGATAATTATACAGTTCACTATCCTCATATTCCACATCCTCATCTGTGTGTGATGGAGAATATCGAATAGTTTTCTTACCTGTCGGTGTAGTTTTGCAGCTTGAAGATCTTTCTGGATTCACTATGCTGTGCATTATTCCGCGGTCTTGTGGTTGGGTCCGGATTCGTAGTCTTTTCTTTGTTTTTTTTTTGTTTTTTTTCTTAGCCCAGGTGGGCGTCGGCGTCACACCCCCTTGGGTGTATTTCCGGTGACGTCGGCATGCTTCCTGCGGAAGCTCCCACTCTTGGGCGCCATCTTCGGGTTCTTTTTTTCCGTGTTTCTTTCGTTTCCGAAGTAATGGCAATGTTCTAATTAGTTGGTATTCTACCGCTCTGTACTTCTTAAATATCCTTTCTTATGTTAACCACCTCTTCTCTCTCCAGCCTCATCTTTCTGGCGGAGGTGGGTGGGTTCGCTAGTGAATCCAGAAAGATCTTCAAGCTGCAAAACTACACCGACAGGTAAGAAAACTATTCGTTTTGCAGCGTGAATCTTTCTGGATTCACTATGCTGTGCATAGATTTTGTAGCGGTTTCTCATTTCTGTGGCGGTTGGGTGGAAGATGAGCGTTGGGTATTGAATATGTGCTGTAGCACCTTCTGTCCAACTTGAGCTTCCTTGTTCATCTGTATGTCCACACAGTAGTGCTTCGTGAACGTGTGCACCGAAGCCCATGTTGCCGCCAGGCATATGTCTTGTATGGGTGTGTTAGCCAGGAAGGCTATTGTAGCGCCCTTTTTCCTAGTGGAGTGGGCACGTGTCCCCTCTGCTAGCTCTTGTCCTGCCCGCTTGTGGCAGAGTTGGATTGTCTGTGCGATCCATCGTGCAATGGTCTTTTTGGTTACTGCTTTTCCCATGTAACTGTTGGCGAATGACACAAAGAACTGTTTTGTCTTCCTGTGTCCCTTCGTCCTTTCGATGTAGTGCATGACTGCCCTTCTGGCGTCCAGGGTGTGCAGAGCTCGCTCTGCCGCAGTTGTTGGTTTTTGGAAAAAACTCGGTATCTGTATAGACTGGTTCATGTGAAATTTAGATACCACCTTCGGCATGAAGTTTGGGTCAGTCCTCATCACAACCCTGTCATTATGTATTTGTATGTAGGGTTCTTGTAGCGTCAGAGCCTGAAGCTCGCTTACTCTGCGTAGGGACGTTATTGCAACCAGGAAAGCTGTTTTCATAGTTAGCATCTTTAAGGACGCCTTGTGGAGCGGTTCAAAGGGCTCTTTCATGAGTTCCGTTAGGACTATGTTCAAGTTCCATGCCGGTGGCGGCACCCGCTTGGGCGGTGCGATCCTTTTCGCCCCTTCTAGGAATCTCTTCACCACCTGTGATGTGAAGAAACTCCTGCACGTTTCACCCCTTGTGTAGGCGACTATTGCTGCTAAGTGAACCCTCAAGGAGGATGAGCTAAGGTTCTTCTCTAGCAAGTGCGTCAGGTACTTTAGCACTGTGGAGTCCCTCTTCATTTTATTGTGAAGCCTTTCTTGTCTACACCATATTGTGAACCTCTTCCATTTCGCCACATAGCACTTCCGAGTGCTAGGCCTTCTTGCCTCCCGCAGGACCTTCAGTGTACTTTCTGGCAACCTTAAATGTGCGAACTCTATGTCCTCAGGAGCCACGCTACTAGGCTCATGCTCTCTGGCTCTGGGTGCAGCACCTCTCCGTTCTGCATGGAGAGTAAGTCTTTCCTCCTGCTGAATCTGTGGGGTGCACACTGTGTCATCTCCATGATCTGCGAGTACCATGTCTGCCTCGCCCACTGTGGTGCGACCAGTATCAGTGTCATGTTGCTCGCTCTGCACTTGCTCAGTACTCTGTGCATCAGTGGTATCGGGGGAAAGGCGTAGGCAAATGTCCCTGACCAATCTATCCATAGGGCATTCCCCAGTGACCCCTCCTCGGGCTGCCTGGATGCGAAGTTTCGGCATTTTGCATTCTGGCGTGTGGCAAACAGGTCCACCGATGGAGTTCCCCATCTGTCGAATAGGTGCCTTGTCTCCTGAGCATTGAGCTCCCACTCGTGGGATGCTGAAGTCTGCCTGCTGAGCCAATCTGCTTGTATGTTGTCCTTCCCTGGCAGGTGTATGGCCAGCAGGTCTATCTTGAGAGGGATTGCCCACCTCCATATCTCCTGTGCTAGCGTTGAAAGCGGGGCTGACTGGGTGCCCCCCTGCTTGTTGATGTAGAACATCGCAGTGGTATTGTCTGTTTGTATCAACACCTTGTGATTGTACAGTCTTGTCTGGAAGGCTTTCAGTGCAAGGAAGATTGTCTTCAACTCTAAGTAATTGATGTGTTTTGTGGCATCCGTCGGTGTCCACAGTCCTCTCACCTTGAGCTCCTCCATGTGAGCGCCCCATCCCTTCAGGGATGCGTCTGTGGTGATGGTCACTGTTGGCGTTGGGGGCGTTAGAGGCTTTCCCCTTGCTATGTTCTCCATGGTCCACCATGTCATCTCCTTCTGCACTTCGTGCGTTACAACCACTAGATCCTCCCAACTGCCTGTAGCTTGTGACCATTGCTCCTGTAGCCATTCTTGAATGGGTCTCATGTGGAGTCGTACATTCGGTACCAGGTGGATGCATGATGCCATCATCCCCATGATCTTGCTCGCAGTCCTCACTGTCCGAGCTTGTCCCTTCCGGTAGAGGCGAGTTTCCTTCACCAGCGCCCTCGCCCTCTTCTCGCTGGGGAACACCTTGCCCTGTAAGGTGTTGATCTGTGCTCCCAGGAAGATCTTCACTTGTTCTGGCTCCATTGATGATTTCTTCCAAAGGATGGAGAACCCCAGGTTTATGAGCGTGCTGGTCACTGTATGTGCGTGCAGCTTGCATTTCTGGTATGAGTTTGCTTTCACCAGCCAGTCGTCCAGGTAAGGGTATACGTGTATCCCTTGCCTTCTTAGGTGCGCTGCGACTGCTGCGAGGCACTTTGTGAACACTCTTGGTGCCGATTTTAGACCGAAGGCCAGTGTCGTGAACTGGTAGTGGCTTTCTCCGACGGTGAACCTGAGCATGTGTTTGTGCTTTCTGTTCATTGGGATGTGCAGGTATGCGTCTTTGAGGTCTATAGTGACCATGAAGTCCCCGATCTGCAATTGTGGGAGCACCTCTTGCAGGGAGGTCATTTTGAATTTCTGCGTTCTTATGAATTTGTTCATGAATCTTAAATCGAGAATGGGTCTCATTGTCTCGTCTACTTTTGGTACCAGGAAGTACGTTGAGTATACTCCTGTGTTTCTTTCCTTGAAGGGTACCCGTTCTATGGCCTGCTTCTGCAGGAGTTCTTTTGCTTCTTCCTGAAGGCACTGTAGCTGTTTGCCTGCTAGTGGTTTCCTTTTTGGTTTTTTGCTTGTTGGCCTCCCCTCCAACTCTATGCAGTATCCGAATTGGATAATGTTGAGGATCCATTTGTCTGATGTGATTTCTCTCCACTCCTGGAGGTGGTATCTTAATCTTCCTCCCACTGGTGTCCTGTGGTCGTAGGTGTCTAGTTTGTCTTGACCCATCTGTACGTGCTGCCCCCTGGGTTCTTTTTTGCGGGCGGGCACACGGAGTTTTTTGAAGTCACTTGGAGGTGGGCTGCTGGCCCCCTCTTCTATTTTGCCCCCGTCCATTTCTCCCTCGAAAGGACTGGCCTCTTTGTTGGTACTGCCAGGGCTGCTTCTGATGACCCTGCTGAGTCTGCGAGTCTGCCTGGTGCGTTTGCTGGAAAGCCTGGTGTGATGTACCTGGCTGGTTTCCGCCTCTCCCGCCGGGCCTCCGTGACGAGGTGCCCCTCTTGTTCCCTCTGAACTGCAATGCCCCCATGGATCTTGCTGTTTCGTTATCTTTCTTCAGTTGGCTGAGTTGTTCATCAACTGTTGGTCCGAAAAGCGTGCTGCCGTTGAACGGTGTGTTCAGGATGCTGTGTTGCACCTCCGGTTTGAAACCGGATATCCTGAGCCAGGCGTGCCTCCTTTCCGTGACGCCCATCATCATGAGCCTGCTGGCGGTGTCTGCCCCATCCAGGGCCGTCTTAAGGCAAGAATTTGCCGCATTCTTCCCCTCTTCAATCAGCTTTTCGGCTTTCTGCCTGGCATCCTGGGGCAAGTCCTTCACCAACTGCCCCAGACCCTCCATGATTTGGTACATGTGCCTGTTTATCAGGGCGTTGGAATTAGCCATGCGCCAGTGGGTCGCGGCATTCCGTTCGATCCTTCTGCCCACCAGATCCATCCTTTTGCTCTCCTTATCCGGTGGTGGGCCCGAGGTAGTGGGTACGTTAGCCCTCCTCCTTGCTGTGGCCGTGATAATGGAGTCTGCGGAGACCGTGCCCTGAATGTAGGCCGGGTCCTTTGTGGCATGCTTGTACTTCTTCTCAGTTCTGGGAGTTACTGCCTTGCATGTTGCGGGCTCCCTGAAAGCTTCCTTCCCCTGAGCCAAGACGCTCTCGAGCATTGGAAGGAACTGGCTCCTCGTTTGTGTTGGGAGTAATGTTTCTAGAAGGAAGTCTGCTTTCTGCTTCTCTTCGTCGAGCTTGAGCTTGAAAGCTGCTGCGGCAGATTGTATCACCGAGTTGTAGGCCCCGATGTCGTCCGGCGGCGAGGGCCTCGAGGGGTAGGTGTCGACCACCTCCTCCGGGCTGTCGGTGTCGACATCGATGTAATCTACCTCCTGAAGGTCAGAGGGTGCCGACTCCGTGTCTGTCCTGCCCTCATCTTCCTCCCCATAGCTGTAACTTTCGTAGGGATTCTCGTACTCCTCCTGGTCGTCGATCACCTCGACGTCCTGGTCTTGCTCGGTGACTTCGGCGATCTCTTCTTCCTCCTCGACCACCTCCATCACTGGTGGCTTGGTCTTGTGAGGGATCGTGAAGGCTTTCATCTTTGCGTCGAAATCCTTCTTCCGCTGCATGATGTTCTCCATTTCTGCCTCGAGGCGCCTTCTTTTCTTTTCCATCTCGGCCGCGTGTTCCGCGTCGGATGGGTCGGCCGCTCTCTTCGACGGATGGCTCGTCGCCGTGCCTCTCGGAGTCGAAGTTTTCGACGTCGAACCGGATTTCGGGTCTCTGGTCGTCATCGTCAGTTTCGGGTCTTTCTCCCTCGTCGATCGATCCTTTTCGGGGACGATTTTCGACGTTTTCTGCTGATCAGCAGCTCTCGGCGCCGGGGACTCCTTCTCGGAGGATCCGCTGGGCCTGGGAGTAGTCGCGGACGCCGTCTTTTTTGGCGTCGGCGCTTTCGGGGTCTTGCCCTCGATTTTCCTAGACTCAGAGTCTCTCGGGTTCTTGGGGGCCGAAGAGTCTCCTACCTTGTCAGAAGTCTTCGTGTAATCGGTCTCTACGACCGTGTAGCTGTCGTCTTCGGCGGCAGCGTTGTCTTCTTCCTCGGAGGACATCCCCAGCTCGTAGAGTGACGGAGTCGGGGCCTTCCCCTGCAGGGCGGCGTGTGCTACCCTCTGCCTCTCTCTCACACGAAGGGTCTTCGGGGTGAAGGCGGAACAGGCGTTGCAGTCTCCGCTCTCGTGGTCCACCGGTAGGCAAAGGTTGCATACCGGGTGCTGGTCCTTCTGCGCGTACTTGTGGTGGCAGTTACGGCAGAACTTGAACGGCGTGTTGTCCATCCTCTAGCGTCCAGGGCCTCTCTGGTCGCGTGTTCGTCGACGGTCGTCGAAGATCTCGATGGAAAACGCCTTATCCTTGCTTGTTTTTCGTCGGTGAAGTCCCCTGGAGTCTTCTGGTGACTTCTCCTCGTCTTTTCTGTATTTTCCTTCTTCTTTCTCCAAAAATGTCTGGAGCCCAAACGGGAACGATCCAGACCCGACCGCGGAAAAAAAGAATCTGAAGATGGCGCCCAAGAGTGGGAGCTTCCGCAGGAAGCATGCCGACGTCACCGGAAATACACCCAAGGGGGTGTGACGCAGACGCCCACCTGGGCTAAGAAAAAAAAAAAAAAAAAAACAAAGAAAAGACTACGAATCCGGACCCAACCACAAGACCGCGGAATAATGCACAGCATAGTGAATCCAGAAAGATTCACGCTGCAAAAGTATAGGTTTCTTGCACCTGTGTTCTGATAGGCTCAAAGAGAATTGGAGATGTAGAAGAGTCTCTTGTTTTTGAGTGGTATTTTGTAGTAGTCAGCAGAAGTGTCTGGTCTGATTTTCCTTTTTAATAGGGTAATTGTGCCAGTATCTGGGTCCACAAACAGTTTGGACTGTTCTTCTGTTGAGGGCTCTTGCTGTTCATGTGCTTGAGCTCTTTTCCTTTGTATAACCTTTTTTGTTTGTGTCGGTTCGATCTCTGTTGTTGGTTCGACCGATCTTTGCCGCATGTGCACCGGAAGTCCGAATTTTATCGGTCCGAGGGGCTTTTGTGCTTCGACAGTCTTTTTCGGCTGTATGACTTTTTTCGATGCCGTGATTGGTATCGACCCGACTGTTTTTGTTTGGTTGATATCCACTTTTTGCTTGGCGTCGTCTTCGGAGCTTGTTGCTTCGGAGCGATATTTTGCCTCGGCTCGAGCGAACCCTTGGCCTCGACCCTTGTCTTCGGCTCGAGTGTTCTTGTTTGCAACGTCTTCGGCTTGTCGACTTGTTGTTTCGGTTCGACAACCATCTTCTGCTGGAGTCCTTTGTTTGTGTTGCTTGGCGTCGGCATTGATCTCGTCGGCCTTTAGCTTAGGCATGTCCCTGGGCGTACTGGCTCTCGGCTCGACAGCCCTGATATGCGACGCATCATTCTCGGCGGCCATTTTGTGTTTGGTCGGCACCGATGGATTTGCGTCTTTCGGTCCGAAGAGTGGGAACTCTATTAGTTTCGGTTTCTGTCTTGTTTCCGGAATTTTTGGTTTCGATATTACCAGGGAATGGTAGTGTTGCACCGATGGCTCTTGCCTTACATTCTTAGCCGGGCAGACTTGCGGGGCTATAGAATCGATGTTTAGATCTTGGCTAAGGCCTTCCGGCGATGCCTCGACCTGAGCCGTTGGAAGAGTTTCATTATATGTACTGGGCTCCGTACTCACTGTTGGCCCCATGTCCTCGCCGGAGTCGTCCTCGACGGCTCCGATGCCTTGATCGTCGTCCCCTACCTGGACGATGTTGTCTTCTTTGTCTACGTAGTAGTCGGAGTCATGTTCCGACCCCTGCTCCGACTGCTGGTCTGAGTCCTCAGCTTCGACGACCTCTTCGTCTTCTTCAAAGATGTTCTTCGGGTCAGGCGCTGGCTTCTGCATCGTCTGCCCCGCTGCTCTCCGAATCCGAAGTGTTTTCTTTGAACGAAACTGCGCACAAGCTAAGCAGTCGGCTTCATTGTGTTCAGGTGATAAACACTTGTTACACACAGGGTGTTTATCTATGTGTGGGAATTTAGAGTTACAATTGGGGCATCTTTTGAAAGGACTTCTTTCCATCGACGAAAAGCCACTGGTGTCGAAGAAAGGCCGTGGGGCCTAATTTGACGCGATGAGTAGAAAGTAACAGAAAGAAAGTTGTCGTCACCGATCGAACAACAATACAGACGACCCCGAAGGCCTTTAGGCCTTTTAGAAAAGTTTTTTATGGATTCCAAACTCAGAGTTGGAAATCACATCCGAACCCAATGGCGGAAAAAAACAATCTAAGGATGGAGAGGATGCCCATGCGCACTGTAGTCCAGGGGAGGAGCCACCTATCATGATACTTCGAAGACTCTTCCAGGACAACAATGTGCAATCATCCGGACCCAACACTAGGCGGCGATCTATGCACAGATATGAATTCAGCAGCCCACATGCCTCGAACATTACTTATCAGAATAATCCACTCTCGTTTTACCCGGACTTTACCGCGCAAGTACAGGCGGCGCGGAAAGAATTTCAAAATGTGAAGCGGCTGTTCCTGCAAGAGAAGATCCCGTATGCCATGCTATACACTGCGAGGCTGCGCATCGGGGAGTTCGAGGGAGGAAAAATATTTGCAACACCGAAACAGGCGATGGCATATGCTAAATCTCTGCAGAAACTATGCAAATCTCCTGGCTCCACATCAGACGTTGAAGACTGAGTATTAAACTGTTGTAGCTACCTGTCTATGTGATGTGGTTGACTGCATAAAATAGTGTATTGTTTGCTTCTGGGGACTCCAGGGGTGGCGAAGTTGTTGGGGGGTTGCCCGGGAAGGGGTTTCGACTTGCTTATTACGCCAGGACTTGCCTAGAATTTGTTGGTAGATTTGCGGTTCTGTGGGGGGCTGTGTAGATGGCTGCTCCCTGAGTGACACTTGTACTGTTTTTACTGAAGGCTGGCTTTGGGGAGGGTTACAATGTGATAGATGCGGTGGTCCACTCCCGCCTTGTGCTGGGAGTGTATGTTGCTGCTACAGTCCCCGTTGGATATGACCCAAAAGGTATCATGGTTGCTAGTGTTGTTGATGTTGGGGTGGGTGGGGGGGGGGGGGGGGTACTTCGTGTCTTTGGCAGATTGGGGTTGCCAAAGTGGAAGGGGGGTAGAGGGCCCGGGCTCACTCTCTGCTTGAAGAATCGGATTTGGGGAGGTGCTAACTCTGTGGAGTGCAGGTGCTAATTTCCTTGTTGTTAAGGGACGATGCTGGCTCGAGACTTCCTGATGGTTTGTTAAATGGCGGGTGAGTCATATAAATGTATTACCTGGAATGTGCGCGGCTTGAACACTCCCAAGAAAACTAGACAGGTGCTTGCACATCTAGATAGGCATGGAGTGCATGTCGCTTTACTGCAGGAGACTCACCTAACCAAGCACACCGAGGGCTTGGTAGCACGGCGATGGGATTCCTTTCGTCTGGCTTCCTCGTACTCTAATTATGCCCGGGAAGTATTGATTCTGATCAAGAAGGGGACTCCATTTCAACCACTTGACACCTGTTTAGTGGTGCGTGGCAACTTGGGTAGGGTGATGGTGACTATTGTAAATGTCTACGGGCCGGTGGTTGACGAGCCAGCATCGTTCCTGACTCTGTTTCAGGTGTTGCGTAAATGGCCGGAGGCGGCGTTACTAATTGGGGGGGGACTTGAACACTCATATCGATCCACAGTTGGACAAGTCTGCCTCCACTGGCACCCGAATGGTCAAAGTTGCCCAATGTATACGAGATTTTATGGAAGAAATTGGTCTGATTGATGCGTGGCGTCTACGTCATGCTGGGGTTCTGGAGGGCACACATGTCACTCCGGCTTACAATACATGGTCACGGCTGGACTATTGGTTGTTGGATGGAATGGCTAATGGGTGGGCAACAGAGGTCTGCATATTGCAGAGGACCCTCTCGGATCACAACCCAGTCCTGCTTCAGATAATGGTGCCACAGAATGTGAGACGCCCCTTCACTTGGCGGTTCCGGGCGAACTCGCTCCTAGATCCTGTGTATGAGGATACTATCCGGAAGGCTATAGTGCAATATTTTGATCTTAATGCGGGTACGGTTGACACTGCAGCTACCCTTTGGGAAGCATTTAAAGTTACAATAAGGGGGGTGTGCATAGGTACATCCGCAGGCATCTTGTGTGACCCGAGGGGATAATTACGTTGTACGGAGAAAAAACTCAGTGAATTGGAAGCTTCCTATGATGTATCGCCCACACCCGATACACTGGGACACAGAGAATATGTGGAGGAATATAATTCCCTAGCGAATTCGGAGATGAAATATCTATCGAAGAGATATGTGGCTAGGGCATATGGGGAGGGGGATACGCCCGGTAGGGTCTTGGCCAGCCGACTTCGGGAACGAACAGACGGCCCCTTGATAGATCATGTCGTGGATGACATGGGGATTGACCATTTTACTCCTGAAGATATTTTGGGCCAATTCCGCACCTTCTATGAGACACTGTATGCCTCCCGGGGGGACATGTCTGAATCTGCTTTGGGAGAGTACCTGTCTGATACAGCATGCGCCTGGCTATCGGATGTGCATAGAAAATTCCTTAGCCTCCCCATAGCTGAGGCGGATGTCAAGGAATCCATTTTATCATTGCGTAATAAGATGGGCTGACAGCAGAATTCTATAAACAGTACGCTGATTTGCTTACGCCCCATATTCTGGCAATGTATGCGGAGGCGCACGAGGTGGGACAGCTCCCGGCTTTGATGCGACAAGCGCTGATCATCACGCTGCTGAAGAAGGACAAGACCCCTACTAGATGCGAAGCCTATCGCCCCTTGTCTTTGATCAATATTGACGCTAAGATTCTCGCCAAGGTGTTGGCTGCCAGATTACATCCCCTGATGCCTCTTTTGGTCTTACCAGATCAATCTGGGTTTATCCCAGACTGCTCCATGTCCTGGAACCTCTGAACGAAATTTGCTATGTTTCATGTTGGTTTTCCTCCTGTCTTTGTCTGCTGGATACAAATCCTGTACACGGAGGCTTCGGCGAGAGTGAGGGTGGGGGACTCACCTTGGCTCCCTTGGCCATCCAGCGCGGCACTAGACAAGGGTGCCCGCTGTCTCCTTTTCTTTTTGCCATTGTTTGAGCCCCTAATGTGTAGAATTCGCCAAATTCACAAGGCAGCTGCTCTGTCTTTTAATAATAGACCAGAGGGCATATCTGCCTATGCTGATGACATGGTTCATGGACATCTATATGTCCGGGAGCCACAAATATATTTGTCTCGGGTCATTCGGGAATACATCCGATTTGGTCTCCTTTCTGGATTGAACATCAATTGGGAAAAGTCTGTCATTGTTCCTCTCACACCTGCCACCAAGTCCCCACAGGTGGACTATCCTTTGTTGTGGACGGAGGACCCAGTGAAATATCTGGGCATCTGGATCCACCGTGATCCGGTGACTGTGATACGGGAAAATTATGGGAGGGCCTATACTGATCTGGTGCAGCAAGTTGATTGTTGGGTGGGCTTACCCCTGTCGCTAGCGGATCGCATTGCAGTGATCAAAATGGTTGTTCTACCCAGATTCTTGTATTTGTTCTGCAATATCCCCATCACGTTAAACAAACAATTTTTTTAAACTGTGCAGACTCAGCTGCTTCGATTGGTGTGGGGAGCGAAGCCCCCGAGAATAAGTTGGGCCCTGTTGACATTGCCGTTTGACAAGGGGGGATTTTGTGCTCCAGATTTCTTCCTGTACTACCTGTGTGGGCTTGCTCAATAGGAGTTTTTTTGGTTTCGTCCACATGGCTTTATTCCTCATGTGGCGGTTGAGGGGGGGAGATGCGGGCGATGTCCCCTTACAAGGCATCATTACACATGTTCAAAGACTACCACCTAGATCAGAGATTAACACCATTGATGCCACGGTTTCGGCTTGGCAAGACATCGGGAGGCGGACAGGTAGACTTCCACGGTACGGGATATGGCTCTTGAGGGGCATAGTGCTATTAGGTAGCGAGTGAGCGGGGCTCGATCTGCGCGCTCAGGGAGGCTGGCATTTCTGTTATGGGTGACTAATTTCGGAATGGGACATAACTTACCGGGGATGATTGGAGTTATATCTCTAACCCTACACCACTGTTTACATACACATGCCATCGGCTACGTAGAGCTGTCAGGGATCATTATGCCAGTTTCCCAGAGGAGCCGGAGGTATCCAAGGCATTGCAATTGACTATTACAGCGGCCACTAAGAAACACTTGCTCACTAGACTATACAGGGCGGTACAGGACGAGACGGTGCTTCCAGAGGATAAAAGTCTGGGGCGGTGGAACAAGGTGTTAGACCCACAGATTACGGTGGCTATGTGGGAACAGATTTGTATGGTGACAGGGACACTATCGCCTAATAGTAACCTACGTGTCATACACCTGAAGTTCTTACACCAGACATATCACACCCCCAAAAAACTCCATAGAATAAGACTTAGAGACACGGATTGCTGCAGGCGATGCGGGCAAGAAGGGGCGGACTTTGTACATCTAGCATGGGGTTGCAGGAGGGTACACTCATATTGGGTGGAGGTGTTGGAGCTGTTACATGTTATGACTGGGCATTTGTTGGAATGCACCCCGCTAATATGCTTGTTGGGATATGTGCCTGAAATAAAGGGTGCACTGGGTCACTTGGTGAATGTGGCACTGCTGTTGGCTGAAAGGAGAGTCCTCAGGGCTGGGAAAAAAATACAGAGAAGACATAATGTAGTCCCACAATATCTTGGGTATTCACACTGTGATACATAGACAGTGGATTCGCTTACGTTTCACATACTTAAGCGAGGTGATCAGTAGTTATACATCCCGCCACCACGTAGAGGTGGTAAACAGGAAAGGGTGAGGGACAGAAAAACGGCCTACAACGTCCCAATTAGGACCAGATGTGGGTGATAAGCTAGTATAATATGAATCAAAAAAGGATATAAAGAAAGATAAGGTGCGGGTGGTGGGATATGGGGGACGGGGTAAGTGCATCATTATTTACGTGTTTTTGTGAGCGAGTGCAATCACACCCTGCCGTGGTCCCTGACCAAATAAGAGCTGAGCATAGAAGCTCAGGCCTACCTTGCGGACAACAGCACTTCTTGGTTAGCCTAAAAAACACAGGGGGGTAAGGTGTGAGCCATATTGGCATCCATCGATATAGTGTGCTTATTCCAGGAGGTAAGGTACATACCTTCTGACTGGTTATATTTCCGTCCCAGCCTTAGAATGGCTGGGTAAATGTAAAAAATCTCCAAGCGTCGATATTGTGCACTGATATGCTGGAAGAAGAATGAAGGAAACCTGGTTAGCCTTCAGGGGAACATTTTCCCCTTTCAAATGGTTTCTATGTAATCAGTGCGATAATATCAGTGTACTAATATCATATAACATGCAAAAGCATGATCCCGTAGGGGTCTGTGATTCTAAAAAGTTATCAATTTCACCTTCCCAATCACCGTGTTTGTCAGTGAGAAGAGCAAAGCTTACCCCAATCTGAATGCACATATGACAGGTGTGCACAAATAATACGTGTTCCTACAATTTGCACAATTCTCGTGTGCCCGTACGGACTGTATTAACGTCCGTAAAGCGGTGCTAAAATAATAAGAGAAGGAAGAGATCAAAAAACGGGGACCACGGTTAGTATCCCCGCAAAGGATACGAGGTCACAGAGAGCAAAGCGGATTACATCGTAATTAAAAAGCCATTCTCACCTCTATTCGGCACCACCGAATCTCTGCTCGGGGCTCTGTAGTTCCGTGTTTCTGCGAGTACGCGGCCGGAAGTAGGAAGCACTGTGGATAAAGTGCTTACCACTCAAGGACGAGACCGACATACCCACAACGCCGCAACGTTAATCGGCGCCATGTTAGGTGTGTATTTGGTATTTATTTGAGTGCTAGTATCGTCAATGGATTCATATTGAATCTAATGAATCCTAATTCAAACACTATTCTTTGCATTATGAATTGGGAACTACTACCAATATTTGAAGGTCATTCGGACCGGAATTAACATAGTGCCATATCAATTCGTAAAGTAAGTATCCTCAGGTACTATATTGGTAAAATGAATGCTACATCAAGGAAAACTACCAAACATCTTAAGTGTAGCAATGGTAGTAATAGCAATGCCGAGCGGTGGCATTATCGGACATCTACCATATCGGTTCCCGTTAAAGTAAGACTGTCATTGATAGTGGTGGGATTTGCATCCACTAAAGATATTAACTTATTCTAATGTACGTATATATAAAAAAGAGTAAGTAAATAAAAAGTGAACCAAAGAGTGGAAAAAGGCGGGGGAAGGGTGATATTTCAGTGTGTCCTTCTTGATCAGGAACATAAATATCTATGCCGGAATTTAGAACATGATGCAGCAGTGTATCAAGAGAATTAACAATTAAGTATTGGCAGAGAGTACATAAAACATATTTGTTCGCCTTGAATATTTCCCATAGTCTTATGTTATTTATAACGTTATAACAATTACCATCTCAACTTATTAGTTATATTTATACTAGACCACATTAGATCAGTATAGGTCATGAGATACATATATTTAGTATGCTAGACATGGTAGTACAGTGTCCGATTTCTAGAACAGTAAAGCGCTATTACTAATATCTAACATCGGAATCTATATTACTGTGAACAATTGAGTGCGTCTGTTGATATCTCACATCCAAAGGTATATGTCAGTTAATATCTTGCCTCATTCTGTGGGACAGCACGTATCTTATATTGCTCTTAATAATGCATCTGTCACTACAGGTTGTTTCTCCTACACATTCCATAATGTCAAATAGCATCTAAACAAGTGTACAGTTGGGAACCCTATCTGTAGAGTGTAAGCGGGTTAGTGATGGACTCTTGTCATGGTATCTAGTCTCCATAAGTTCATTCACCTAAAAAGTAATGTAGTTCATGATCGGAGTTCATCCCATATTCCACCGCATGCATTTTCAAAATCCAAAGGGCTTCTCTGCGTCTCAGATGTAATTCTTGGTTACCGCCCCTTGGGTCACTTTTGACTTGATCAATGCCACAAAACCGGATAGTTTTGTTGGTATCCTGAGCCTTACAAGTAATAACATGTGATGCCGTAACATATCTGGTATCATTGTGTCTGATTGCTACCGATGTAAAAACTGCCACATTTACACTTGATCATGTAGATCACAAAACGGCTTTTGCAGTTCATCATCTGTCTGATTTTAAACTCCTTTCCCATATGACTATGGAATGTTTTGGTGTTGCTCATGGCTAGTGGGCATATCTTGCAACATTCACATTTGAAAAAATCCACACACCTCTGTGTGAGCCAATCTTGTGTTCTCTCCACATGTTTCAGGTAACTCGGACTGATCCAGGATTTAATATTTCTACCACGTCTATAAGTTATTTGTGGATATTTAGAAATATATTTGTTTAGTGTTTTGTCATTACTCAGTAGCCTCAATGTTTTTTCATACTGTTTCTGAGTCTCACTGCTGCATAATTGTAGTCAGTGATCAGTCTGACCTGTTTTGGATTTCTACCTTTGTCACATTTCTCTTTGAGAGTGTCATTCCTCGCCGTAGTGGTGATTTTACGTTCAGCCTCTTTGATTGTGTGTGTGAATGCGGACTTGTTTGTACTGAAAAAAATGTACATTGAAATGGCATATACCAAAGCAGCTCTTTGAACTGTATTAATAAGTGGGGCAGCATTCAAACAACTTTCCAGTCACAGTCATCTTCAAACTGATATAGAACACACCAAGGTCACAGTATTTTAATAAACTTGACTGTTTGAATATTAGGTGGCTTGCACAAATTTCAAAGCAATGGTGTTGGACACTGGAGATCCGACAGTTCACATTCCAACCATGCCAGTAGCAAGTAAACCTTAACATACACTACTGATTGACGGATTGGTTAAGTTATGGGTGCACTCAATTCAATTACCCAAGGAAAAATCACCATTCATAGTTGACACCCATCAGAGAGACCAAGGGCTAGCCGAAAACAAGTACCCTTAAAGCAGACACTTTGAATACAGAGCTGAAAAAGAGGTTAAAATGCATTCTCCAAGGCTACATTAATCCCACACCTATTTTCACAATACATACATGTTGATTCCTAAATACCAATATGGCAATGTAAACAAACATTTTTTGTTCTGTGCTTTGAACTGAAACTCACCGTGATCGCTGTACCTTCGCTGCTTTTGGCTCGATGATATGCTCTTTGGACCTTTGTGATGGGGAGATTGTCCAATGCTGTTGTTGAGGTCACTGCTTGGCCTAACTTTAGCAAGTGAAAGGTTGCTGCTAGAACTTGAATCGCTTGCATCAAGCTAAAAACACAAGGACCTAAATGTCAGCTCAAGGCTAAAGTATATATTTAATATACAGTGTTAGTACTCAATATGGAAAACTACACTGGTACATGCAAGCAGAAAGGTACACTATGCTTAAATACTTACGTAAGGAAAGGATAATGACATTACCTTTTCAGTGAACCCATTCATTTATTATGTAGACTATTTCCCACTAGCAACCAGTGGTTGTCCCTGCAACAAACTGGTGGAACCAGGAAGGAATATGCTACTTACCAGTATGCATCTGTTCTTGGCATGTAGAGCTGCAGAGCTGTACACTTAGCAATAGATCGCCACCTGGTGTTGGGCTCGGATGATTGCAGGTTGTTGTCTTCTTGGAAGAAGTCTTTGTAGTCACGAGATAGGCGACTCCTCCCTTGGACAATACTGCGCATGGTCATCGACTCCATCCTCAGATTGTTTTTCGCCATGATGGGAAATGATGGAGTTAGTAGAAGTAAAGAAAAAGGATGTCCATGCGTGTGCATCTAAGTAATTTGAGTACTGGAACAGATACAAGTCCCGGGGAGGCGGGAGGGAGTGTACAACTCTGCAGCTCTACATGTCAATAACCGATGCATACTGGAAAGTAGCATATTCTGTTCGAGGCATATGAGCTGCAGATTGTACACTTAGAAACGATTGTGCAACAGTGTCTCCCTTAGCGGTGGTCGCTTGTATCCGTTGCAGCATACTGAAATAGTGTTTTAAGGACAGCTTGGCCTACTGCAGCTTGCTACTTGGCTAGCACGTCAACACAATAGTGTTTAGTGAAGGTGTGTATGGTAGACCATGTTGCTGCCTTGCATATGTCCTCTAGTGGTATGTTTCCTAAGAAAGCCATAGAGGCTCCTAGTATGCGAGTGGAGTGTGCTCTAGGAGGAACTGTTAATGTACGTTTAGCTTTTTGATAGCATATTTAAATACACTTTACAATCCTTCTGGCAATTACTCCTTTAGAGATGGGATTGCCTTTGTGTGGGGAAGAGAAAGATACAAATAGTTGTTTTGTCTTTCTGAAGGATTTAGTTCTGTCTGTGTAGTATAAAAGAGCTCTTCTAACATCTAAGGTGTGTAAAGCCCTTTCCGCAACAGAGTCTGTTTTTTGAAAAAACACTGGTAACTCTACTGATTTGTTAAGGTGAAAAGGAGTAATCACTTTTGGCAGGAATTTTGGATTGGGTCTAAGAATCACTTTGTTAGGGTGTATCTGAAAAAATGGTTCTTCTATTGTGAATGCTTGTATTTCACCAACTCTTCTGAGAGAGGTGATGGCAACAAGGAAGGTAGTCTTCCATGTTAGGAATTGCAGTTCACACTTGTGTAAAGGCTCAAAAGGGGGACCCATAAGTCTTGTAAGGACCACGTTTAGGTTCCATACCGGTGCAGGTGGTAACCTAGGTGGGATTATTCGTTTTAATCCTTCCATAAATGCTTTTATTGCAGGTACTCTAAAGAGAGATAGATGCTGTCTATTTTGTAAATATGCTGCAATTGCTGCTAGGTGCAGTCGTATAGAAGAATAAGCTAAGTTGGACCTTTATAGGTGTAGAAGGTAGCAAATAATATTTTGGATGGAAACATCCAATGGATCAATGTGATTGTTGTTACAGTATATTGCAAATCTTTTCCACTTAGCAGCATAACATGCTCTAGTGGTGGGTCTTCTAGCTTCTTTAATTATATTCATACAGTCTGGTGGTAAGTTTAAGTAGCCAAATTCTAAGACCTCAGGAGCCAGATCGCCAAATTCAGTTGGCTTGGTTCTGGGTGCCTTATTTCTCCATGGTTCTGTGTTAACAGGGATGGCGTGAGACGTACTTTCTGATGTGGAACCAGTGAGAGATCTAGTAGCGTGGTGAACCACGGCTGACGTGCCCATGTGGGGCCGCTAGTATTATTTTGAGATACTGTTGTCTGAGCTTGCGTACTACTAATGGAATGAGTGGGAGAGGCAGAAAAGCGTACGCAAATCTTCCTGACCAGTTCATCCATATTGCATTCCCCTCCGACCGTGGGTTTGGAAACCTGGCGGCGAAGGTTGGGCATTTTGCGTTTTTGAAGTGGCAAACAGATCTATTTGTGGCTGCCCTCACCTTTGTAAAAAGGGTTGGAGAACTTGTGGGTGCAACTCCCACTCGTGAATCTGTTGTGACTGACGACTCAACAGATCTGCAATCTGATTGTGAATCCCTGGAAGGTGTTCTACAGTCAGGTGTATGTTTTGAGGGATGGCCCATCTCCAAAAGTTCTGTGCAAGCTGGGATAGTTGCAGAGAGTGTCCCCCCCTGTTTTTGTATATAATACATAGCTGTCATATTGTCCGTCCGGATTAGAACAGCTTTGTTTTGTACTTGTACTTGAAACGTCTTGAGTGCTAGGAAAATCGCTAGCAACTCTAAATGATTGATGTTGAACAGTTTTTGTTGGCTGTTCCATTGGCCTTGAGTGGTATAGTGCAGGAGATGGGCTCCCCATCCTGTGAGGGATGCATCTGTTGTGAGCACTATTTGTGGAACAGGGTCTAGGAACGGCCGTCCCTTTGTCAAGTTTTTGGTGTTTCACCATTGCAGAGAGCGATATGTATGGCTGTCCACCAACACCAGGTCTGTGAGCTGACCTTGAGCCTGATTCCACTGTTGTGCTAGACATTCTTGTAGTGGGCGCATTTGCAGTCTTGCGTGAGGAACTATGAAGATGCAAGATGCCATCATGCCTATTAGTTTCATAAACACTCTGACTTGAAGAAAGTGCTGGCATTGAAAAAGGGAGACTAAGCTCTGAATGCTTTGAATCCTGGCTTGACTGGGATACGCTAGAGCTGCCGATGTGTCTATGGTAGCTCCTAGATATTGGTGAACCTGCGAAGGCTCTAGGTGCGACTTGGTGTAGTTTATTGTAAACCCTAAGTCGTGTAATGTTTGTTTGGTGTGTTGTACACACTGGTTGAACGATCTTGCTTTTATGAGCCGTCGAGGTGAGGGAAGACATGTATTTGTTGTCTTCTGAGATGTGCTGCTACTACCGCTAAGCACTTTGTAAACACTCGTGGTGCTGTTGTGACCCCGAATGGAAGGACTTTGAACTGATAGTGTTGTCCTTGTATGACAAATCTTAGATACTTCCTGTGCGCAGGATGTATAGGAACATGAAAATAGGCGTCCTTTAGGTCTAGTGTTGTAAGAAAGTCTCCCTGTTCTAGTAATGGGAGTACTTGTTGTAAAGTGATCATGTGAAAATGATCCGATTGTATGTAGTGATTTAGAGGCCTGAGGTCGAGAATCGGTCTTAATGTCCCGTCCTTCTTGGGTATTAGGAAATACAGGGAGTAGACTCCTGTTCCTTGTTCCTGTAAGGGGACCACTTGAATAGCATCTTTTTGTAGAAGTGCTAGAACTTCCTGTTGAAGCGGTTATGTGTTCTGTGGACATTGGACGCTGCCTGGACGGTATGTTTGGGGGTGTTGCTGTGAGTTCTAGGCAGTAACCATGTTGGATAATTTGTCTTACACACTTGTCTGTTGTGATGGAAATCCAGACAGGTAGGAACTGTGATTGTCTGCCCCCCACAGGAGTGGAATGCTGTAGGGGAGGCAGGGGGAAGTCACTGTTTGGGAGTGGAAGAGGAGCGGTTGTTGTTATTACCTCTACCTCTTCCATTATTGTTGTTGCCTCTGTACCCTCCTCTAAAGTAGCCTTTATTAGAGGGGGTTTGTGTATGCGTTTTAAAAGATGATGTGTTATCTGTGCCGCTCTGCTTGGAGCCTCCTCTATAAGAGGAGCGGCGAAAAGAAATTCTAGTCTGGGTGGATTGTAATGCACCCATAGACTTAGCAGTGTCTGTGTCCTTCTTCATCATATCTAGTGTGTTATCTACCTTTGGCCCGAACAACTGGTTCTGATTGAAGGGCTGGTTCAGGATGGTAGTCTGGACTTCTGGTTTGAAACCTGAAATGCGTAACCATGCATGCCGTCTGAGGATAACACTAGTGTTAACTGCTCTGGATGCTGTGTCAGCTACAACTAGTGCGCATTTAATTGAGGCATTCGATATAAATTTGCCTTCTTGTAAAAGCTCTGCTGCCTGATCTTTGTATTGATCTGGTAGGTGTTCCATTTATTTTTCTAGTTGGTCGTAGTGAGCCCTGTTGTAGCGTGAGAGTAAGGCTTGTGTGTTTGCTATGCGCCATATGTTTGTTGCCTGCGCAGCAATACGTTTCCCTGACGCATCAATAATCTTTGATTCTTTGTCAGGCGGGGGGGTGTCACCAGAAGTCTGGGAATTGGCTCTTTTACGTGCATTTGACACTACCAAAGAGTCTAATGGCAGATGTCCCTTAATGTAGACTGGGTCAGCTTGGTGCTGGCCTATACTTTTTCTCTATTCTGGGATTTAGTACCCTACACCTTACTGGGTCTTTAAAAATTTCCGGAGCATGTTTAATGACCCCTTTGATCATCGGTAGTAATTGAGTAGACCTTTGTGACTGCTCAAAAGTGTCTAATAAGAAATCCTCCTCAACAGCATCAGAGTGCTTTGGAACCCCGTGGTAAAGTGCAGCTCAGTTTAATAGATGATTGAACCCAATACTATTCTCTGGAGTGGAAGGTTTTGTTGGGTAGTACTGAGGATCAGGGATGTCTGGTGCATTATTTGGTGGGAAATTATATGGATCATCATCTTTGGGATATTCTGGGTTGACATCTTCATCCTCATCTAAAGGGTATGTATGTGGCTCTGGTACATCATCCCCCCCACCTAAGTCATACTCTTCGTCAGTGTGGTGTGATGATGCAGGCGATTGAGCAGGAGAAGTTATAGGCTCAGTATAGGGAGTGATAGGAGAGGAAGAAGGTGAAGGAGAGGAAGGGTGCATTGGAGAAGTTGCACAATCAGTTTTGGCAGGAACCACAGTTGGAAGTGGTGTGTCTGCTGGTCTTTTCTTATGAGGAATTGCTTCTACATGTCCAGTTTTAGGATTAATATAGACTTTTTTCTGTTTAGGATCTGGTCTAAACAGATCTTCCTCTTCTGTAATTTTCCTCGGCGTCGATTTCTTCGGTGCCGATAGTGGTTGTTTAGTGTCTTTTGCCTTAGGAGGAGTGATTGAGTCCTGTGGCAATTTCTTCGGTGCCGAAGGTGGTTTAGGCTTGTCTGTATTAGGCCTTGGAGTCTTTGGTACCATTATCGAAGATTTTGGCGTGGAGACAAGTTTTATTGGGCCTGCAGCGCCGGAATCTAGCTTCCCGTCTTTATTTTTGGAACCAGATGGTTTCGGAGTCGAAGCTTTCGGGTCCGTTACAGTTTTTGGGTTCGGCACCGATATCTGTTTAGGTTTGGGTGTCGAAGAGTCTTTGGGCGCCGAAGGGCGTGTTAGCTTCGGTGCTGAAGAGTCCTTCAGTGTCGAAGGATGTTTCGGTGCCAACGGAGGTGGAATTGGCACATGTGGTTTTTTCGGTGCCAAGGCACCGGAAGGCGTAGTCTTTTTCCTCGGAGCCGAGCCCGAAGGCGGGGCGTCGGAGGGTAAATTTCGGTCCTGACTGGGCCCCATGGGCGGAGTGCTGACCGTTGCCTTTGGTTTGGGCAGTGTCTGTTATGCAGGGGCAGAGGTACTCACGGTTTGTCGAGATGGAATCGAATCGTCCGAGTCCTCTGCTCCCGATATGATCTGGAGATCAGGCGAGTCTTCCTCGGCAACGAGTGGAGCCTCGTCCTCGGAGATATCTTCGAGTGGGTTCTCGTCCTCGGAGACATCTTCTTCGACGATCTCCTCCTCAAAGATGGCCTCCGGTGCTGATCTCATCTCGTGTCGACGGGCCCTCCGATCCCGAATGGTCTTCTTCGATCGGAAGGAGGCACAGGCTGTGCAGGTCGACTCGTCGTGTTCCGGCGATAGACAGAAGTTGCAAACCTCGTGATGGTCGCTATGAGGAAGTTTTGCTCGACATACCTGGCACCTCTTGAATGGAGTTCTGCCCATGAGGCGCAGACCGTATGGCGCCGATAGGCCCAACGACCCGCGTCGACGCACCGGGATGTAGCTGGTGATGTCGAAAAGTTTATTCGATGTCGAAAGTTGTTTGTCTAAAATTTCACGCTTCGAAAATGCCGAAAAGAGTCTTTTCTAGCCTGAGCGGAAAACTTTCATCCGAACCCAGTGGCGGAAAAAAACAATCTGAGGATGGAGTCGATGGCCATGCGCAGTATTGTCCAAGGGAGGAGTCACCTATCTCGTGACTACAAAGACTTCTTCCAAGAAGACAACAACCTGCAATCATCTGAGCCCAACACCAGGTGGCGATCTATTGCTAAGTGTACAATCTGCAGCTCATATGCCTCGAATTCTGTCTTACCCACTTGTCTGATGTGATGGAATTTCAGACCGGTAGGAACTGTGTTAATCTCCCCCCTACAGGAGTGGTATGCTGTTGGGGGAGCTGAAGGAAGTCACTGTTTAGTGGTGGAAGAGGATCGATTGTTGTTGTTACCTCGACCTCTTCCCTTATTGTTATTACCTCTGTAACCCCCTCTAAAGTATACTTTATTAGAGGATGATTGTGTATTTGTCTTAAAGGAAGCTGAATTGTCTGCTCCAGCTTGTTTGGAGCCTCCTCTGTAGAAGGAGCGACAAAAGGAGCCTCTAGCTTGGGTGGACTGCAGAGCTCCCATAGACTTGGCTGTGTCAGTGTCTTTTTTCGTTTTGTCAAGGGCTGCGCCTACTTCTGGACCAAACAATTGTTGTTGGTTGAATGGTTGATTTAATATAGCGATCTGTACCTCTTGCTTAAATCCTGAAATGCGTAGCCACATGTCTAAGGAGGACACTGGTGTTAATTGCCCTGGATGCAGTGTCTGCTGCATCTAGGGCACATTTAATGGAGGCATTTGATATAAGTTTACCGTCTTGTATGAGGTAATCTGCTTGTGCCTTATATTGGTCAGGTAGATGTTTTAAGAGCTTCTCTAGCTGATCATAGTGAGCCCTGTCCTATCTTTCTATGAGGGCTTGTGTGTTAGCAATGCGCCATGCATTGCTATCTTGGGCAGCAATACTTTTCCCTGAAGCATCTATGATCTTTCATTCTTTATCAGGAGGTGGTGCTTCGCCTGATGTTTGGGAATTTACTCTTTTCCTAGCGTTTGAAACTACTAGGGAGTCTAAGGGTAGCTGTCATTTAATGTAAGCAGGACCCGCAGGAGCTGCTCTGTACTTTTTCTCTATCCTTGGGTTTAAGATTCTAGCTCTTACAGGATCAATAAACACTTCTGGTGCATGTTTAATTACTCCTTTAATCATGGCAGTATTTGAACAGATTTTTGGGATTGTTCTAAAGTGTCTAGTAAAAATTCTTCTTCTGCCTCATCTGACTGCATGGTGACATTGTGATAGATGGCAGCCATATTAATTAAGTATCCAAACCCAATATTGTCTTCTGGAGGAGAAGGTTTAGATGGATATATATGTGGGTCAGGAATATCTGGTATATCCTGTGGGTTTGCATACTCTCAGTCTGGTGAACCTGTTGGGTAGGGAAAAGGGTCATCTGGGTCTTTCCCTCCCCTCATGCTATACTGATAATCATCAGCATCCTGAGGAGGTGCATGTTGTGGAGAACGAGGCGCAGAATTTTGAGCTGAAATGTTTAAAGGGAGAGCAGGAGAAGGAGATACAGGAGAAGAAGGGTGCATAGGAGATGTGGCAGAGTCCTTCTTCTTGACAGGCACTGGAGGTGTAGGTGCTGTATCGGACTTCCTCTTTCTGTGTGGTGTGGTGGAAACATGTCAATCAATCAATCAGAGTACTTGTAAAGCGCGCTACTTACCCGTGAGGGTCTCAAGGCGCTGAGGGGAGTGGGGTGCCACTACTGCTCGAAGAGCCAGGTCTTGAGGAGTCTTCTGAAGGCGAGTAGGTCTTGGGTCTGCCGTAGGTGGGTAGGGAGGGTGTTCCAGGTCTTGGCGGAGAGGTAGGAGAAGGATCTGCCGCCGGAGGTCGTTCGTTGGATGCGGGGGACATCGGCGAGGCTGGCGGAGCGGAGCTGGCGGGGGTGTAGAAGCTGGGTCTGCTGTTCAGGTAGGCTGGTCCGGCGTTGTGGAGTGCTTTGTGTGCGTGGGTGAGGAGCTTGAAGGTGATCCTCTTGTCGACGGGGAGCCAGTGTAGGTCTTTCAGGTGGGGGTGATGTGACTGCGGCGGGGGACGCTCACGATCAGTCGGGCGGAGGCGTTTTGGATGCGTTATAGTCGTCATAGGTGTTTGGATGGGATTCCTGCGTAGAGTGCGTTGCCGTAGTCCAGTCTGCTGCTGACGAGGGCCTGTGTCACCGTTCTTCTTGTTTTGGTCGGGATCCACTTGTAGATCCTGCGGAGAGTGCGGAGGGTGTTGTAGAAGGAGGAGGAGACAGCGTTGACCTGCTTAGACATGGAGAAGTAAGAGTCGAGGATGAATCCTAGGTTGCGTGCATGGTCGGTGGGTGTTGGTGCTGTTCCCAGTGTGGTCGGCCACCAGGAGTCGTCGCAGGCTGAGGGGGTGGGTCCGAGGATGAGGACCTCCGTCTTGTCAGAGTTCAGTTTCAGACGGCTGCTCCTCATCCAGTCGGTGACGGCCTTCATTCCCTCATGGAGGTTTGTTTTGGCGGTGTGTAGGTCCTTGGTGAGGGAGAGGATGAGCTGGGTGTCGTCGGCGTAGGAGATGATGCTGAGGTCGTGATGGCGGGCCACTTGTGCGAAGGGGCCATGTAGACGTTGAACAGCGTCGGGCTGAGAGATGAGCCCTGGGGAACGCCGCATATTATGTCGGTGGCTTCGGATCAGAAGGGTGGGAGGCGGACGCTCTGTGTTCTGCCGGAGAGGAAGTATGTGGTCCAGTCAAGGGCCTTCTCTTGGATTCCGGCTTCTTGGAGGCGTGTCTTTAGAGTGCGATGGCAGACCGTGTCGAAGGCGGCTGACAGGTCTAGGAGGATGAGGGCTGATGTTTCGCCATTGTCTAGTTGGCACCTGATGTCGTCTGTGGCAGCGATGAGGGCTGTGTCGGTGCTGTGGTTTCGTCTGAATCTGGACTGGGACAAGTCCAAGATGTTGTTGTCTACGAGTTGGCGGGCCAATTGCATATTGACGATTTTTTCTGTGACCTTCGCCCGGAACGGGAGAAGGGAGATGGGCCGGAGGTTCTTGAGGTCCTTGGGGTCCGCCTTGGGCTTCTTGAGGAGGGCGTGGATTTCGGCGTGCTTCCAGCTTTCCGGGAATGTCACTGTTTCGAAGGAGATGTTGATGACCTTCCGTAGTTGGGGTACGATCGCTACGTCTGCTTTGTTGAATACATGGTGTAGGCACGGGTCTGACGGAGATCCTGAGTGGATGGAGTTCATGACCTTGCGTGTCTCCTCGTCGTTGACGTTGGACCAGGAGGTCAGGCGGTTGGCGCTGGTGGTGTTCGCAGGGGAGGTGGAGTCTGGCGTAGTCGGGGCGGTCGTGGTGTTGAAGCTGTTGTGGATGTCATAAATCTTGCGGTGGAAGAAGATGGCCAGTGAGTCGCACAGTTCTTGTGAGGGCGGGATGTCGTTGGCATTGGCGCTGGGGTTGGAGAGTTCTTTTACGATGCTGAAGAGCTCTTTGCTGTCATGTGCGTTGTTAACGAGGCAGTCTTTGAAGGAGGATCTCTTGGCTGATCTGATGAGGTGGTGATGTCTGCGGGTGGCGTCCTTGTGGGCTGCGTGGTTGTCCAGTGTGCGTTCATGGAGCCATTTCTTCTCCAGTTTCCGGCATGCGCGTTTGGAGGTCTGGAGCTCGCCGGTGAACCAGGTGGCTCTCTTGCTGGCGTGGCTGTTGGAGGGTTTCTTGAGTGGGGCAAGGGTGTTGGCGCAGTCGTCGATTCACTGTCTGAGGATGCGGGCTGCAGCGTCTGGGTTGGTGGGGTCAGTGGGTGGGTTCTGGACGAGGATGGTGATCAGCTGGTCTTCGGTGACTTTGCTCCAGCAGCGGCGAGGCAGCTGTTGGGTGCAGTGGTGCGTGGTTGGTTTCTTGAAGGTGAAATGGATGCAGCGGTGGTCGGTCCAGTGGAGTTCGGTGGTGTGGTCGAAGGCGACGTGGGTGCTTGTGGAGAAGATGGGGTCCAGCGTGTGGCCGGCGGCGTGGGTGGTGCGGTGACGAGTTGTCTGAGGCCGAGGTTGGCGAGGTTGTCGATCAGCGTGACGGAGTTGGCGTCATCGTTGTTCTCGAGGTGGAAGTTCAGGTCCCCGAGGAGGATGTAGTCCGTGGAGGCGAGTGCGTGGGGGCTGGCGAGGTCGGCGATGGAGTCGCTGAACTGAGCCCGGTGTCCGGGGGGTCTGTAGATGAGTGTTCCTCTGAGGGTGGTGTTGGGGTCGGTGTGGATCCGGAAGTGCAGGTGTTCGGCAGTGTTGAGGGTGTCGTCTGCGTGGGTGGCGACATTGAGGGTGGACTTGTGGACGATGGCTATTCCTCCTCCGATTTCGTTGGCGCGATCTCTGCGGGTGATCTTGTAGCCGTCCGGGATGGCTATGGCGATGTTGGGCGCCGAGGAGTCGTTCCACCAGGTCTCGGTTAGGAAGGTCTCGGTTAGGAAGGCCAAGTCTGGGGCGGAGGTGTCGAGCAGATCCCAGAGCTTGACGACGTGTTTGCGTGCGGAGCGGGTGTTGAGGAGTATGCAGCGGAGGTGGTTGGGTCCAGTCCTTGGAGGTTAGGTGGCTCTGTCGCAGGTGAAGCTGCAGGTGCAGCAGGGGAAGGGTCCATGGGTCCGTGTTGGGGCGGCCAGGAAGCAGGTGTGGTTTCGGCCGGCGTTGAGTGCGTGGAGGGTGCTGGCGTCGTAGCGCAGTCTGGTGTTGTGGCGTTCGCGGGGTTCTGGCGCTGGGCGTGGTCCAGGTGCGGACGGGCGCAGATGGGCTTGCCTTAGGCGCGCCAGCGGCGCAACCGTGCAGAGCCCTGCATATATGTCCTGTTTCTGGATCTAGGTATATCCTTTTTTGCAAAGGATCAGGTCTAAAAAGCTCTTCTTGAGAAATTGCTTCCGGCGCCGATTTTTTTCGGCTCTGGGCCTGGTTTCTGCTTGTCCTTAGCCTTAGGAGTTGTTGTACAGTCCTTTGGCGTACTATTCGGCACCGAAGGTATTGTTTTCAGAGTCGAGGCCTGGTTCGAGGGCTTAGAGGCATCGGAAGCAGGCTTTGAGGGTTTCGGCACCGAAGATTTTGGGGTGGAAGCAGTCTTCATTGGGGCCGTCTTGTCTTTAGGAGTCGACTGTTTCGGAATGTGTTTCGAAACCGGGACTTCTTTCGGTTACGGTGCCGAGGGAGCTGGTAGTATCAGCACGTGAGGTTTGCTCGGTATGGAGCTACCGGAAGGCTTTAATATTTTTCTTCGGTGCCGGGCTCGATGGCGAGGCTTTCGAAGCAAGGTCTTGGTCTCAACTGGGCCCCGAAGGCGGAGTTTTGACCTTGGCCGTTGGTTTAGGGGTTGGGGTTTGGGCAGTTTTACTCACGCGTTGACCTGATGGTATGGAGTTATCGGAGTCCTCTGCCCCAGATACGATCTGGAGATCATCGGAATCTTCCTCGGGGGCACATGGACCTTCGTCGAAGATATCCACCGGTTCCAGAACTGATCTCTGCATGCCGCGTCGACGGGCCCTCCGATCTCGAATGGTAGTCTTGGATCGAAAGGACGCACAAGCTGTGCAGCTCGACTCGTCGTGTTCAGGTGATAAACACAGGTTACACATCTCGTGATGGTCGCTGCGTGGAAATTTTGCTCCACACACGGGGCATTTTTTGAATGGTGTCCTTTCCATGAGTTGTAGGCCTCACCACGTGGGTAGGCCCAACGCCCCGCGTCGACGACCCGAATCGAAGTGATGAAGTTGAGTCTATGTATATTGAAGTTAAAGTTTGTTTTTAGAGGTTTTTGCGCGTCGAAGTCTTTGAAAAGTAGATTTTCGAATTCGAGCGGAAAAGTTGCATCCGAACTCAGTGGCGGAAAAAAACTATCTAAGGATGGAGCCGATGCCCATGCGCACTATCCTCCAAGGGAGGATTCACCTATCTCGTGACTACAAAGACTTCTTCCAAGACGACAACAACATGCAATCATCCGAGCCCAACACCCGGTGGCGATCTAATGCAAAGTGTAGAATCTGCAGCTCATATGCCTCGAACAGACTGTTTCTGGGCTCAGGGAGTGAAGGCTCCCACCCGAGGGGTCCAGAAACATGTTTCGTGGAGGTACAGTTTTGGGAAAGAATACAGGCCCTAGGAACCCGATTAGCAGGGACCCAGGGCACAGAGTCAAAGTGCATCAGTAGTTTGGCAAAAAGTGGTGGTGTTACAACAAAAGAAACCCAGCTTTGTACAGGTGATTTCCCGACTGGGACTTCAGACCCCACATCAGAGCCTACATATGCCATCTGGCATATTTCACCAGTAGGATGGAGGAGGTCAACAACTGCAGCATCCTTAGAGTCACCCGCACTGATATCCAGGACAGAGGCTGAAATATCGGAATCAAAGCTCAAATGTTCTTGACTCAACACTCCTGGGGAAAGGCACAAAACCATACTGGATCTGATGAAAGGGAGCATCTGTGATAGAGTCAGGTGTGACACTGGCACTTTGATCGTGAACCCCAATGAGAAGAGACAGTTTGTCATCGCCTGGAGGGGGTTGACGGCTGCCTAGGGCATGCCTACCTTCAGCAGCCAGCTATCTACGAATGGGAAGCCTGGTAACCCCAACATCTGAAGGTATGCTACAATCAAACACTCCAGGGGCACTGTTGAGGCAAAGAGGGAGCACTGTAAACAGAAAATGCTTCTGGCACAAATTGTGAACGGCAGATAGTGCCTATGTGGCCAGCAGGACAGGAATATGGAAATAAGTATCCTGCAGGTACAACACCACCATCCAGTCTCCTGGGTCTAGGGCAGACAGTACCTGGGCTAAAGTGAGAATCTTGAATTTGCCCTTACGCAGGCAGGGGGGCAGAGATCTAAAATAGGACAAAGCCCTCTACCCTTCTTTGGCATAAGGAAGAAACAGGAGTAACATTCAGCTTCTACTTGCCAGAACCCTCTCTATGACCCCTGCTGAAAGACAGACAAGAGGTTCTCAGTTAGCTGCTCTGATGGTGCTGGAAGATGACAGCAAAAGACACACAAATGATGGACGGAATGCAGAACAATCAAAACATTCACCTCCAGTCAAGAGATCTGAGTTAAATCAATCATTCTTTTGTTCACCATGCACCCCAGTTTAGACTTGCCTATATGCAAATCAGTCTTTACCCTGTGCCTCATGGGAACAGTCCAGCCCGAACTGCCAAGCCAGGTCTTCCCTGGACCGGAAACAAGCATCCTAGGACCGGTTTCAGGGTTTCACCCCTCTTCAGCCAGGATAGCTTGATTCCAGTGGCACAGCGAATTCAGGACCTACGTCTGGGCATACCTGGTGCACTTAGGGCGAGAAAGCAAAAGAGACACAATTGATGGACGGAATGCAGAACAAATCAAAACATTCACCCCCAGTCAAGAGATCTGGATTAAATCCATCATTCTTTTGCTCACCATGCCACCCCAGTTTAGGAAGATGAGGCATGGTGTATTGAAATGGGGAGGCCGTAACCCCAATGAACAATTTGGAGGACCCTTTTGTTTGAGCTGATGGCTTGTCACCCCTGAAGGAAATATCGGATCCTCCCTCCAACAAAGGTAGCTGTGTGGCAGAGAAAACTCACTAAAGTAGTTTTGCAGCTATGGTTGCTGGAGGGGTGGGGGCTTAACTGCATATTGTCTCTGAAGCCCTAGGTTGTGTGAGCAGCAACTTCCACCACAAAAAGAATGGCTGGCAAACAAGTCTGGCGATGGCAAAACTGAAAATCCCGGCCTTGTAAGAGTGAAAATGCAGGTGGAATTGTCTAGTGTGTGTAGAAAGACCCTAGGAACATGCTGTGGCCTGGCTCTCCTTAAACCATTCCAAGGCGGAATCGGCATTGTCACCAAAAAGGTGAGAGCTATCTCAAGGCATGCCCATCAAAGATGCCTAGAAAAGACCGGAGAAGCCTGCAGACTTAATCCAGGCGTGGCACCAAAGTGCCACACTCGTACCTATCACGCGACTTAAGCTGTCAGTCGTGTTAAAGTCAGGGCAAAGTACACATTTAGCTGCGTCATGGCCATTCCAGAAGGCGTGTGTCAGGAACGCCCTTCAGTCATCCGAAGAGGAGTAGCGGCCCAGTAAACGGCTGGAACTGACGGATTGTACAGCAAGAACTGTGGCAGTAAAAATACGCTGGACAAATGCCTATTACCTTATACTCATTGTCCGGTAGGATGGTGGGGAAGGCACTGGGATTGCCTGTAAAGGTAGACGCCTGCCCCACCAACCTTTGAGGCATGGGATGTAGTGTGAGAAAGTCAGTGTCCCCTGGTGCTGCCGAGCTACCTGCCTGTTTGCTGGCGGTTCCGAACAGGGTTTCACCCAAGTGCGCAAAAGGGTATCTGTAAGGGCCTCATTAAATGGCAATAGAGGTTCTGTGGAGACTGGACTAGACTAACCTCCAATAAATCATTAGCCTTCATTTCCATAGTTTGGAGTTTTAGGTCGGATACTTTTGCTGCCCTCTGCAGAAGGACAACGAAGGAGGTGCTTTCTTAGGAGGTGAAACAAGGCCAGTGTCTGATAAAGTGTCCAGGCCACTTGCATCTTGTAGTAATTTTCCTCATCATATTGGGGGACAAAATCATCCTCTTCCTCACAACTGTCACTGTCTGAATCAGTGCAAAACAGACTGCTAATTCGGGGCCCCCCCTTTGTGTTAAGGGTAAAATATCAGTATCGGAAGGGTTATGGCTGGCTGCTTTCCCGTGGGATCAGAGCGTGACTTCAGTTAAAGTTGTGATGGATCAGGACTGGACAGCACAACAGGCTGCCAATCCGCCTCGATCATAAAAAGCGCCAGCCTCTGCATCGATGTGAAGGGAATTAGTGCAGCCGATTGAGCCAGAACCAAAGTCTGGATCATAGCCGATGCTGAAACAGAAGCAGATTGAAGGGGCCCAGACAGTGCAGAGGGCAGACTTGCCAGCAGGAATCCCATAGGAGGCTCCTCCAGATCCTTGTGGCTTAAAGCTGCATCATAAGTAGCCAGCAAAGTGCCAAAAATGGGCAGCACGGACTTCATAAAGGCCTCCACTTGCTGCGATGTCACCAACAGGCCTTAAAATTCGGGGTGCAGAGGGATTGGACTCGGAATCAGCTGTGATTGAGATGTGCATGAAGATAGGATGGCATGTTGATGCCCTTGTGCCATCATTAGAGTCCACGAGTGATGGGAAGGGGCCAATTCCCACGTCAATTTGCATATGTGGCACTTCTATGCGGTTACGTTTGACACTTGTAGTGTGGCACCAAATCAACGAGGATCCATACAATGCTACCTGCCAACATGCAGAGGTACTCCTTTTAAGTTTCCAGATCCAGTAGGACTCCTGGGAAATATTCACAGATTAGAAGTGTTCATCAAAAGGCTACATTTCCAATATATTGAATAAATATCCAACTTTACCATTAGATGGGATTTTTATTAAATAGAAAAATAAATCTGGGAGAATATGCCATTACTAATGTCACACATTTTCCTTTCTTAATTAGCATGCACCCAACCTTGGAGGAAGCAAGGCTTGCCTAGACATGATTTATTTAATATTTAAAATCAGGTTTTCCTGCCGGTCAATGGGGTGATTTTGACAGGTCTGTGCAGCAGGGTTCAAGCTGCTGTCAGGCTACACAGGATAGGCCGCCTGAAGTCATGTTTTCAGTGCCTCTGTAGTGGATGACACAATAGATGCTGAAGTCTACAAGTGGCATTTAACTTTCCATGTCAGGAAAGCTAAATGTGCCAATTCGGTCTCAAGCCAATTTCAACATGTTTCAGAGGTCAGAGTCACACACTGGACAGCACTGTCCAAGTTTTACAGTTCAAGATTACCACCAGGTGAGACCGCAAAAAAATAAAAAACACCTAGACAATGAAAATTTAGATTAATGCAAGTTTGAACTAAGGTACAGTACATACTGAAGAGAAGGGTAATCTGACACAACTGATGCTTGAGCATTCGTCATCACAGAAGTGACTGGATCACATGGTATGAAAGCAAATGTTAATACAGTGGTTCTGAGACACACACACACTTACCAAATTTTGGCAATCAAATAAAGGCATGTGTTTATGGGTTAAACAAAAGAAATCTGAAGGAACTGGCTGGATTAAAAGGATGAGAAAAAGCATATGCTGGAGAAGGAAATAACTACTGCCCGAAATGTAAAAAGACTGGATGAAAGAATATGAGAATTACTGCTCCATTGTTGAAAAATAAGAGGTGTAAGAAAATAACTATACAAATTGGGGAAGAGAGGAGATGGACAATACAGAAAATGTGACAGATGCAATCAATGATTTTAATGCAAAGTTTGTTAGAACAAATCAAAAGCAACGTTTAAAAAGTAAACTGATTTAAGTATCATAAAATCCCATTATAAAGATGACAGACATTAACTAAATGTGGTTCTTTAAACTCCACTAACTCAAAGATTTAATCAGACTATAACCAACATGTTTCATACCTTACCTCGGAGGATTTCCTCCCTAAAAGTAAATATGTGGCTGTGATTTCATCATACTTCATTTTACTCAGAGATTCTTGGATTTCCTCTCTTGAATATCCCATACCCAACATAATATCTGTAAACAAATGAAGACGTTAGCATGTGTGTCGAATAAAGGTTTTAAGTATTTTGATATAACAACTGTAGAATTGCTTAACTGTATAGAAAACTAAACAAGCTGAGATGGTGCACCTAGGATGAATATGAGTTTGCTGGTAACCATTACACGTGGGTAGGTACAGTCAACAGCAGCTTGAAAATAAAATGGGTGGAACTGGACAGCGATGTTTAGTAGTGTAGGGAGTAGTAGAAAAAAGCATCTAATATTACCATGCACACATTTATTCTAACAGCCAAATTCACCTTTTAAAATTCAAGTGGAGTACAAATCCTAAACATGATTCCTCTTGAAAACGAAGTAGAAAGATGCTCTAATTGGTTTTTCAAAGACTAATTAAAATAAGTTTAGTAAACATGTTTTGATTTTCAATGAGACAGTAAGGACAAATTACTTGCCTTAGGTAGCGCCTTATCTGGTAGAGACATTTTCTATCTGCAGATTCCATACCCTTTGAGTTTCCCAGGCATTAGACTGTATATGGAAGATTTTTCTTTGAGTAATACCCCTGAGCGCTGGTAGGTGATGTTGGTCAACTCAGCATGACGTCGTCTGCGCCTTAGTGATGTACGCACCACCTCTATAGGCACCACATCAGCGCACCGACATCAGTACTTTTCACAAATTTCCACACCTGGAGCACGAAGCCATGAAGTGCACTGAAACTGGTGTGTTCCTGAACAACTAAGGTCCTGAAAGGAACCAGCCCTGACCCTAGGAACCGGTCCGCAGTGTGGGGAGGATGGGTGGGTTAGCAAGGAATCTGTGGCTAGATCATGTCTCTGCCACTTAAGGCGTTACGGAAAGTAAGTAAATTGTCCACCTGATAGAGCCATCTGTAGGAAGCAGGATTTCTGTTGCAGGAACCCTAACAGCCCACCTTTTTGACACATGTCAGTCCCTTGTAAAAGGTACCATGGGTACCAAGGGCGCTGTGGACAGGGAAGGGCTCTTAGGGCTGCAGCACTTATTTTGCAACCCTTAGAGGCACTGTAACACTAACACTAACACACACTAACACACACTAACACACACTAACACACACTAACACACACTAACACACACTAACACACACTAACACACACACACTAACACACACACACTAACACACACACACACACTAACACACACACACTAACACACACACACACACACTAACACACACACACACACACACTAACACACACACACACACTAACACACACACACACACACACACACACTACCAGTCCCGGTTTAACAGATTCAAATCAGGCATCGACTCCGTGGGATGTATTTCAAGGAGGATATTTTATTTCAAACGACCAGACGCGTTTCAGCGGACAAGTCCAGAGATATATATATGGAAAATGCTACTTACCAGTATGCATCTGTTCTTGGCATGTAGGGCTGCTGACATTCATATCTTAGCATAGATTGCCGCCTAGTGTTGGGTCCGGATGTTTGCACCTTGTGGTCTTGGAAGAGTCTTCGAAGTATCACGAGATAGATGACTTCTCCCATGGACTACAGTGCGCATGGGCATCTTCTCCATCTTCAGATCGTTTTTCGCCATTGTGGCAAAGATGGAGTATAGGAAAGTAAGAGATGACCATGTAAATGTATGTAAAAGATAAACCTGCAGCTGTGACAGGCACCGAGGAGGAGGGTGGGCGATATGAATGTCAGCAGCCCTACATGCCAAGAACAGATGCATACTGGTAAGCAGCATTTTCCGTTCGAGGCATGTGGGCTGCTGAATTCATATCTTAGCATAGACTGTGTAGCAGTTTCTCCTCTAGCAGTGGTCGCCTGTATCAGCTGCAGTGGTTTGAAAAAGAGTTTTAAGGACAGCCTGGCCTCCAGCAGCTTGTTGCTTAGCTTGCACGTCAACACAGTAGTGTTTAGTGAAAGTGTGTATGGTAGACCTTGTAGCTGCCCTACATATGTCTTCTAAGGGAATATTTCCTAGGAAAGCCATGGATGCCCCCATTTTGCCCGTTGAGTGGGCTTTTGGGGGAACTGTTAAAGTGCGCTTTGCCTTTTGATAGAATATTTGAATGCATTTAACTATCCATCTGGCTATTCCTGTCTTGGAAATGGGATTGCCCTTATGTTATGGTGAAAAAGCAACAAATAGTTGATTTGTCTTTCTGAATGATTTTGTTCTGTCAATGTAATATAGCAGAGCTCTTTTAACGTCTAGTGTGTGTAGAGCTCTTTCAGCCACGGACTGCGGATTTTGAAAGAAAACTGGCAATTCTATGGACTGATTAATGTGGAAAGTGGAGAGAACTTTTGGCATAAATTTAGGGTTTGTACGAAGCACTAACTAATTCTGGTGTATTTATATGAAAGGTTCCTGAATGGTTAGTGCCTGTAGCTCACTCACTCGCCTGAGGGAGGTAATAGCAATTAAAAATGCCACCTTCCATGTTAAGAATTGTAGTTCACATGAATGAAGTGCTTTGAAGGGGGGGTCCCATGAGTCTGGTAAGTACTACTTTTAAGTTCCAGACTGGAGAAGGTGGGCAAAGGACAGGCATTTTGAGTTTTCGTTTGTGGCAAACAGATTTATCTCTGGATGTCCCCACTTTTGGAAGAATGGTTGGAGAACTAGAGGGTGAATCTCCCATTCGTGTATTTGTTGACTGTGTCGGCCTAGTAGATCTGTTATCTAATTGTCTATTCTTGGGAGGTGTTCTGCCAGGAGGTAAATGTTTTGTGGAATTGCCCACTTCCATATGCTCTGTGCTAGGTGAGATAGCTGCAGAGAGTGTGTCCCTCCTTGTTTTTGGATGTAGTACATGGCTGTCATGTTGTCCGTCCGGATTAACACAGCCTTGTTGCACAAGTATTTCTGAAAGGCTTTCATTGCTAGAAATACTGCTAGTAACTAAGTGGTTTATATGTAGTGTCTTTTGTTTGACTGTCCAGAGACCTTGGACTGTGTATTGAAGGAGATGGGCTCCCCAACCTGTCAGTGATGCGTTCGCTGTTAATACTACTTGTGGAAGTGGCTCTTGGAACAGTCGCCCCTTGGAAAGGTTTTGTGGGTTCCACCACTGCAGAGAATTGTAAGTGCGACTGTCTACCAACACTAGGTCTTTTAGTTGTCCTTGAGCTTGGTTCCACTGCCGTGCTAGGCATTCCTGTAAGGGACGCATTTGAAGGCGAGCATGAGGGACGATGAATATGCAGGAGGCCATCATGCCTATAAGCTGCATGAACACTCGAGCTGGCAGGGAGTGTTGTGGCAGAAATCTTTGCGTGAGAGACTGTATGTTAGCTATCCTGGCTGGATTTGGATATGCCTTCGCCACTGAGGTATCTATAGTTGCTCCCAGATATTGTATGTGGGAGGGTTTCAGATGTGATTTTGGGTAATTTATGGAAAATCCTAGACTGTGCAGTAGCTGGATTGTCTGAGGTATGGCTGGCACACTGTGCGTATGAGTTGGCTTTTATGAGCCAATCGTCTAGGTAGGGGAACACATGGATACGATGTCTTCTGAGGTGTGCTGCTACTGCTGCTAGGTATTTTGTAAAAATCCTTGGTGCCGTAGTTACTCCGAATGGGAGAACTTTGAATTGATAGTGGTGACCTACTATTGTGAACCTGACGTATCTCCTGTGAGCTGGATGTATAGGGATGTGAAAGAATGCATCTTTGAGGTTTAATGTAGCAAGGAAGTCCCCTTGCTGGAGTAGTGGGAGTACTTGTTGTAGAGTGATCATATGGAAATGCTCTGAGAGTATGTATTGGTTCAGAGGTCCGAGGTCTAATATTGGTCTGAGGGACCCGTCTTTTTTGGGAATGAGGAAGTATAGAGCGTATACTCCTGTCCATTGATGTTGAAATGGGACTGGCTCTATGGCACCCTTTTCCAGCATGGATAGCACCTCTTGTAACAGCGTGATGTGTTCTTTGGACATTGGGTGGTATGTTGGGTGGAGTAGTAGTGAGTTCCAGGCAGTAACCATACTGGATAATTTGTCTCACCCACCTGTCTGTTGTAATGGCATTCCAGACTGGTAGGAATTGTGTTATTCTGCCTCCGACTGGTGTTAGGTAGCGTGAACAAGTCACTGTTTGGTGGCGGTGGAGGCTCTGGAGTTATTACCACCACATCATCTGCCCGTGTTATTGTTTCCTCTATAACCTCCTCTATTGGAACCTTTATTAAAGGTGCCTTGTGTAGTAGTTTTAAATGATGAAGCCTCGAAAACAGGAGCGACGAAAGGAGCTCCTAGACTGTTGTAATTGACCCATGGACCTAGCGGTGTCAGTATCTTTTTTCATCTTTTCTAAGATGGTATCAACTGCAGGGCCAAACAAGAAATCTTGGTTAATGGGTTGATTGAGTACTGTAGAATGCACTTCATTCTTAAAACCCGAGATGCGGAGCCAGGCATCCCGGCGTAGCAACACGCTAGTGTTGACAGACCTAGCGGCTGTATCAGCTGCATCAAGGGTGCATTTTATGGATTCGTTAGTGATGAATTTCCCTTCCTGTATTAGGTCATTTGCTTTTGCCTTATAGGGTTCTGGTAGGTGTTGTAATAATCCCTCCAGTTCATCATAGAGTGCTCTGTCATAGCGAGCTAGGAGAGCTTGTGTATTGGCAATTCTCCAGGTATTTGCTACCTGAGAGGTCACTCTTTTCCCTGAGGCTTCTAAAATTTTTGACTTCTTGTCAGGAGGGGGGCATCACCTGTTTGCGAATTTGCCCTTTTCCTAGCATTAGATACAACTAGAGAGTCTAGTGGTAGATGAGACTTGATATAAGAGGGGTCTTGTAGGGGCAGGTTTATATTGCTTTTCAATTCTTGGATTGAGGACATGCGCCCTGGCTGGGTCTTTAAAGATGTCTGGTGCGTGCTTAAATACTCCCTTCAGCATAGGGAGTATAGGTACACTATTCTCTGATGTTGGGAAGGTGTTAAATAGGAAATCCTCCTCTATAGGGTTAGTGTGCATGTTTACGCCATGATACTGAGCTGCTCTGTCTACTAGCTGGTTAAAAGCGACAGTGTCATCAGTAGGAGACGGCTTAGTGGGGTATGGCGAGGTATCGGGTATGGGTTGTGTATCATATGGGTCATCAGGGTCATTCTGATCGTCCCATGTGTTATCCTGGTTTCCTTGATCATCAGGGTCTATAAAGTCCTGTTGAGGATCTTCACCCATGTCTTCTACCTCATCATAGTGTGGAGGTGTGAGAAAGGACCCCTTTTTTTGAGACGCCATAGTCACGAACTACATCTCCCAGAATGCCCTACCGGACAACGGCGACCTCATCCACAGCTGGGGAAACGGAAAACAACAACAACCTCTCCTGTTTATCCACAGCGGAGTCCGGAGACAGAGGGAGGAGCCGAACCCGGAAGAAGACGCGGGACACCAATAAGAAGGTGGAGCTGAGGACGGAAGAAGACGCGTGCGTGGAGAAGGACGCCGAGGATCGGAGCCGGGAACAGAGAGCCAGGACAACGTTCCGGATATCGAGGAAGCAGGGGAGACCGAAGAACCCTGGTCAGAGGAGTGGTGGTATCCCCCGGAGGAAGCTAGAGAGCAAGCCGCGACTCCGGAGAGTTGTGGCGGGGTCAGTGAGTGACACCGCACCTGGGGAACTGTTGAGGGAGGTGGGAGGTACAGTCCTTATGCCGGTGGTGGGAGGAGTGTAAGCGGGAGTGTTTCACCCCTTCCATGCTAATGACAAGGCCAGCTCGTCATGCAGTGCACTGGAGCTGTGCTTATGACGAGCTGACCTTGTCGTGAACAATGGGAATTCAAGGAAGCCAGCACCCAGCGGGAATTGCCTTAGCACCAATGTGGTTAAAGCCCCGAGTTGCATGCATGTACTGCAGAGACCTTACTCAGCCATCCTATTCTGTGTTATTGCACCATTCCGTCTGTAAAACTCTTGACCAAGGATACTGGCCTATTGTCTCCCTATAATTCTATCCCTATATACCACGGACTTAATGGCAATTCCCCCGCCCCCCCCCCCCCGCCGCCCCCCCTCCTGCCGCCCCCCCGCCCCACCCAACACGCCTAATCATTAACCCGTCACTACCCTTCCGTTTCTTCCTGAGCACTACCGGGTGTAGGGGTCGGATACATATTGTTGGCCCAGAAAACTGACAGGCTCCATTCTTTCTCAACTTCCGGTGAGCCTCCAGGTGAAACCTACGCCACGGACGCATCAACGCCCCAACAACCTCGTCTCCCAACCGAAGAGGGAAGACCAACGCTGGCATCGTCACTTAACCCCTCAGGAAGCGAGAAGACCCCAGAAGAAGAGATTTTTGACCCTGTAGTAAAACCTAAATCTGTGTCAACTGACAATAAAGAAACTGTTCGTCACTACATCCAGCCTCCGCGTCTGTATATCCGCCCTGCCCTCCCACAGGAGGTGTAGGAGAATATGGAACATAAGGCATGTTAGGAGTGTAAGGAGGAGGTGTGAAAGGTCTAGAAGGGGATGTCCCAAAGTCCTTTTTCTTAGGAGGAACAGAAGAAGGTGCTTCAGTGTCCAGTCTTTCCTTGTTCTTATTGTAAACTGATATATGCCCTGTATCAGGTTCTATATACAGTCTGTTTTGGTCTGGGCTCATTGGATCAGGATAAAAAAGTTCTTCTTCCACTGTCCGTGGCTTTGGCGCCGAGGTTTTTGGATCGGTCGCTTGATTGTTTTTATTTTTATGTGGAGATTTTTTCGGCTCGACAGCCTTCTTCGGCTCGACAGCCTTCTTCGGCTCGACAGCCTTCTTCGGCTCGACAGCGTTCTTCGGCTCGACAGCGTTCTTCGGCTCGACAGCGTTCTTCGGATCGACAGCGTTCTTCGGATCGACAGCGTTCTTCGGATCGACAGCGTTCTTCGGATCGACAGCGTTCTTCGGATCGACAGCGTTCTTCGGATCGACAGCGTTCTTTTGGATCGACAGTGTTCTTTGGATCGACAGTGTTCTTTGGATCGACAGTGTTCTTTGGGTCGACGGTCTTTTTTGGATCAACGACATTCTTTGGCTGGACGGCCTTTTTGGGATCGGCGACTTTTTTGGTGTCGCTGGCCGTTCTCGGCTCTGCGGCCGTTTTTAAGTCGACGGCCTTTTTGGGAAGTGTGTTGCTTGGTCCCGGGATACCTGAAGGCTTTGGTATGGTCTTCGGAGCCGACCCGGAAGGTGGGGCTTCTAAAGCGGTGTGTCGGTCGCGGCTAAGGCTTTTAGGCGATGCTTTGACCAGAGCCTTGTCTGGAGGTGGAGGCAGGGAAGGGGCTTTGGTACTCATGGTTTGCCCCAGTGGGATGTCTTCATCGGAGTCCGACTGGTCTTCTACTGTGACAAGCTCTAGGTCGGAGTACGCTGCCTCTGGGTGTTCATGTTCGTCGTCGAAAATGTTATCCAGTTCTGGTGCCTGTCGCTGCATCTCTTGTCGAGCAGCTCTTCGGTTCCGGACAGTTTTCTTCGACCGGAACTGAGCACAAGCTGGACAGTTTTCTTCAAACGGAACTGAGCACAAGCTGGACAGTTTTCTTCGTTGTGCTCCAGAGATAGGCACCTGTTGCATACTGTATGCTTATCGCTATGTGGAAACTTGGATCGACATTGTGGGCATCTTTTGAACGGGGTCCTTTCCATCGGCAGGAGGCCCACGTGGCGTCGAAAAGGCCCAACGGCCCGCGTCGACTACCAGAGACAGATGGAAAGGGTTGTCGAGTCGAGGGATACCGAGGGGAAACAAGATCGTCGCAAGTATACATTTTTGGCCTTCGAAAGTTGGAAAACTTCGGTCCCGAAGTTGGAGTTGTCGAAGTGCATCCGAACCCAATGGAGGAGAAAAACAATCTGAAGATGCCCATGCGCACTGTAGTCCAGGGGAGGAGTGATACTTCGAAGACTCTTCCAAGACAACAAGGTGCAAACATCCGGACCCAACACTAGGCGGCGATCTATGCTAAGATATGAATTCAGCAGCCCACATGCCTCGAACTTATATCTACACACACACACACACACACACACACACACACACACACACACACACACACATATATATACATATATATATACACATATACACACACACACACACACACCAGCACACAGAACCCAACCAACCACCCACCCCCACCCGCCCACCTACGCACCCAACCCATTGACGGCTGCGTGTTTTGGTGCAGAACAGAGTGAAGAGTCTACATGGCACACATTCCTGTGTTCTCAGATAGTTTCAAAAGCCATGTCCTCCCAGATTAAGTATCCTATGCCAGTCAACATGTCATCATTGGTTCAGCAGAGCCGCGGGGGGTTAGACACGGTGGGGCAGTGTCCCAAGAGCTATTGCAAATGCAGGCACCCGTTACAGGCTCATGGGGCTTTTTTGCATCTGAAATAAAATAACGATGACAGATACCTATTTAGGTATCGTATATGTGCAGTGATAATTCACATGCGCCATATATTTATTTGCACAAACACATTTCATAAGAAGGATTAGTGAATAATCACACCACATATAAAGTGCGTGTAGAAGGGTTCCTTTTGGTCCTGAAGAAAAAAAACAGGGAGGGCTTCGAAACATGTTGACTGACATAGGAGGCACAGCTCATTGAGGCAATACACCACCTTCCCCATATTTTAACAATACCAGCTCAAAGGTATATTAAAGTTTTTTTGAACAACGAGCCAGGTATTTTTTAACCTCACTTTTCCATTCACTCCTGACCCTTCCACTCACACTCCTACACAACACAGTCGTCTCACAACAATAGTGCTCCCGTGTAATCGTAGGTCGTAGCACGCACCGTCCCGTAGAGGGGCGGGAAGACCCCTATGATAAAGCATGACACCAAGGGCCCTTTTGGTGAGTGAGGGGTATTTAAACAAACTGTGTTTTCCCCCCACTGCAGGAAGCATACTTAATCTGGGAGGACATGGCTTTTGAAACTGAGAGTGGATCTTTGTGTTTAGAGTCTATAGACTGAAGGAGGGCGTATCCACCTCCACTGCTTGTGTCAAGCAGTACCTCTTTACTCCCCCCTTTGTTTTTCTGACACATCCGTGTGTGCCATGCCTACAACCCACTGCCCTGGCATAGGTCAGCCAACCCTCTAGCTGGGTGCACTGTAACAGTGGTGAAGGTACAGGTGCATGAGCCCTGTACTCCTACCGGGTCTAGATCAATTCTTAGACATTGTAAGTGCAGTAATGCCATTAAGAGTATATGGTGCTGGGAGTTTGTTATTACGAACTCCACAGCACCATATTGGCTTTACTGAAAACTGGGAAGTTTGGTATCAAACTTCTCAGCTCATTAAACCCACACTGATGCCAGTGTGGGACTTAATGAAAAATATACCCAGAGGGCATCTTGGAGATGCCCCCTGAAAAAGAACCAGCCTCTGGTGGGTTCCCTGACTGGTACACACCAGCCTGCCATCACAAGACATATTTCTGAACTTCTTGGGTGGGAGCCTTTGCTCCCTGAGCTCAGAAACAGTCTTTCCTGAGCAGAGTGGCCACACCTCCCCCAGGCCAGGAAGAGCCATCTGTGGCAGGGGAGTTTCAAAGGCCTTGCCGCCTTTGTAACGCGACCCCCAGCCTCCAATGCTATAAGGAGCAGGCCCCCTTCCTGTCTCCCCTCCTTTTCGGTAGGAAGACAGGTGGGAAAAATTAGCACAGCCCAGAAGGTGTGCTCACGTCTGCCAACCCTACCCCTCAGGTGGGAGAGGCGAAGTGAAGCCCACTCTTCAGTTCCCACCATCTTGCAGATGGCAGGCACTTTTCAATCAGGATTAGGGATTGTGCCCATTCCCCCACAAGGGAGCACACCAAGAGTGTAGTCACCTTAAGGCCAGTTGCCCATTGGCTACTGACCTCGAGACCACTAAAACGCCCCCTAAATACAGTACTTAGGGCCAAGCCCTGAACCAAGAAGATACATTCCCGCAACATACGAAGAAGAAGGACGAAAGACGACGCTCAGCAGCGGAGACTGCAGAGAAGAACTGACTTGGACCCAGCCCTACTGGCCCGTCTGCAGTATCGAGAGATCCTGCACTAATAGTCGCCTTGTCCTGCAGCCAGCGACCTCCAGAACCCCTGGGAGGACTGAATGCCTTTAACAAACACAGGATCTCCTGTGATTAGCAGCTCTGTTAAAAGGAAACAGCCAAGAAAGACTCTGAGCCTGCGGAGCACAAATAAACCAGACGTCTGGAACCACGACAGCACCAGACGCCTAAGGCCCGACTCAGGGTGGCCCACCAGTCCCATCGAGGTCCCCCAGAGCTCCAGAGTCTGAGTCCACTGTGGTTTGATCCCTCCAAGACTCCCCGACGTCGCCTGCACGGAGACCCCCAAACTGAGAGTGGCCCGGTAAAGTGAAATCAGACCTCAAAAGACACCCCTGCAGAAGAGAACCCTAGGTGCATCTAAGTCCCTGAGCCCTCCAACTTACATTCACATGCTTTGCATAGCCTGCCCTCTGGTGTTGGGTCCGGATGTTCGCACTTTGTTTTGGTTTCGAAGAAGTCTTTTCCAGTCACAAGGTAGGCGACTCCTGCTTCCGGTGATACTGCGCATGTGCATCGACTCCATTGTTCGATTGTTTGCCGCAGAGGGTGATAATGGAGTTAGTAAGAGTAGTAAGAGATGTCCATGTATTTAAGTATCTAAGTAAGATGTTACTGCAATAGGTATAGGTACCCGGGGAGGTGGGTGGGCACATGTGAATCTACAGCTCCACATGCCAAGAACAGATGCATACTGTTCCGTCGAGACCACAACGAATGGCAAACTTTGTGGCATCTCTCCCATCTGATACCAGTTGGGCGAGGATGGCCCGAGCCTCCTCTGGGTCCTGTGGCAGCACTTATGCAACCTTTTCCCACAGGGAGTGGGAGTAACAGCCCAATAAGCATGCAGTGTTCACCAACCACAATGCAAGGATGGCAGAAGAAAACATTTTCTTACCACAACTGTCCTGCCTCTTGGATTCCATGTCTGGGGTTGCGCAAGGGAACACACCATATGAGGTAGAGGTTTGCACCACCAAGCTCTTGGGGGTAGGGGGGGTTGGTGAGGCAATGTCAGTCACCCGGTGCAGGACGATGGCGGCGGGCGATTGTCCTATTCACAGGATCCCCTGTCTGGGCGCTTGGACCAGTAGGACATCAGTTTAGGCCTCGTTGAAGGGCAGCAAGAGTTCTGAGGAGGAGACACCTGGCTGCAGGACCTCTGTCAAGATATTCGTCTTGACAGCCACTGAAGGGAGGTGAAGGTCCAGGATCTCAGCTGCCCTTCGCACCACCATAGCATATGATGCCCCCTCCTCCGTAGCCACGGTAGGAGAAAGCAGGCCAGAATCTGGAGAGGTATCCAATCCGCTGGACTCACCAAATTCCTCATATCAGTCCGGGTCTTGGTAAGGTTGGTCTTGTAAAGGGTCCAGTAACCCCCCTCTCAAACTTCCTCTATTCAGTGGCTGCTGCTTCCTTTGGAAAGTGGTGGGGGCACATACATTACTTTGAAAACCTTAAAATACAAAATAAAATTACCTCTATTGAAGATCTTTGACCGTGCAACCGAAGTACCTCCTGCCTTGCACTGCCTGCTGGACAAAAGAATTGAGCCAATCCAAGCACTCACACTGCTTACAATGCTAAACAGCATACGAGCAGTGCTAGTGCCGGCTCTAGCAGGCAGAACAAGTGCTCCATCAAACACCTACAGGGCTGTGCTTCATCATCTCAGCTGCCTTTTAGCTTTTGATTGCAGAAGCCAAAACTACGCATGTCAGACTGGTTACAGTAATAACACCGGCCAATTCAACACTGACAGTTCAGTTAACACATCCTGGACTGCTGCTGTGGCACCGGGAGATAGAGCTCCGTCATGGCCCTGGCCACTAAGTGAGAGTGTGTGAGAGAGAGAGTGTGTGTGTGAGAGAGAGTGTGTGTGTGAGAGAGAGTGTGTGTGTGAGAGAGAGAGAGTGTGTGAGAGAGAGAGTGTGAGAGAGAGTGTGAGAGAGAGTGAGTGTGAGAGTGAGTGTGAGTGTGAGTGAGTGTGAGTGTGAGTGTGAGTGTGAGTGTGTGTGAGTGAGTGAGTGTGAGTGAGTGAGTGTGAGTGAGTGAGTGAGTGTGAGTGAGTGAGTGTGAGTGTGAGTGTGAGTGAGTGAGTGAGTGAGTGTGAGTGTGTGTGAGTGAGTGAGTGAGTGTGAGTGTGAGTGTGTGTGAGTGAGTGAGTGAGTGAGTGAGTGTGAGTGAGTGTGGGAAGTTGGCCTGATGTGCAGTGTTCACTATTCTAGTGATCACTATATATCAGTCCAAACAACCCTTATTGATGATTGGTTGTAAGTCAACCTTATAGACCAGCTATCCTAGTAGCATGGATACGAGCAGTCTAAGGCTAAGACTCTAGAGGGCGTGTTAAGCCAGCTGTTTTACCATCACATTACCCCTTGAACACCCAGTGAAAGGACACCACACAAGTGTTATGAAAATAAACAGTGTATTTATTAGAATCACAACAACCCTGTACTCTTTATGAGGACAGGGTGCTAGGCACACAACAAAACTCTTACGAAAATACTTTTAAGTTAGCACGTTACACAAATGCCCGAGGGGCACGAAAAACCATATACGCTAAAAGTGGAATGCGAATTACTAGCAGGTAAGTAACAGTTCTAATAGGCTTTGGAATCGCTAGGACTGGACTAGGGAATCGTTAGATTACTACTAGGAGGCCCAGGGGACTCGGGTGCAGAGTGTGCACTCTCACGCGGGATGCGGGACAAAGTCTATGGAAGCTAGAATTCACAAAGTTAGTGTTCACGGGCGAACCCGACCTGGTAGGAAGAAAACGACAGTGGATCCTGACCCTTGGATAGTGAGGCTATGCTGGGACACCGGAGTGCCGAAGTTACCTAGCCCAGGGGCTGCAGCTGCATAGGTCTGAAAAGACGTCGGGGATCTCGTTGCCGGACCAGGAGCCTGGAAGGAAGAAGTTGCTGGCAGGCGACCAGTGAAGGAGAGTTCGAGGGATCCAAGCCTGGATCAAGGAAGAAGAAAACCTGAAAGCAGAGGGGACCAAGTTCTTGAATCACTAGCCAGTGATTAAGTGGGCACCAGGATGGCACCGGGCGAAGTCACCGCAGTCAGGTGAGTGGGCGCTGCTGGGCTCTGCAGTCTCTCGGACCAGGAGGCGTTGTCGGCGACCAGGATGGAGGTGCGAGCTGTCCCACGAAGGATGAGGTCGTTGGCGTCGAAGTTACCCAGGATTGGGCAACAAGCCTTGGCTAATTCAAGCCCACGTGGTGGACTCAAAATGGCGTCTTGAGTGGACCAGGAGGGTCCGGGGTGCTCCTCTTCTGGAAGGGAGCAAGGGCCAGTCTGGAGCAACCAGACCAGCAGCAGAAATGTCGTCGGGCGTCGTCGGGAAGGCCACAAGCCAACGGGCTAGTAGCCAAACAACGCGGTGAGCAGTAAAAAGCAGAAGGGCCCCACGCAGATCGTGGAGATGCTGGGGGGCTGCTCTTCGGTGCTGGAGCTGCTCAGGGTGGGGGCTTCTCGGACCCCAAAGCACTCACCAGGAATTCACTCGGCGGGCTTGTTGTTCAGAAGTCGTGCAGTCTTGAAGATGGCCGGTCCCTCGAGGTCTCGTCACACCCACGAATCTCAGCGTGACTGATGATGCAGGTAGAGGTCAGAGGTGCCAGGGAAGCCGGTTCTCGTCGAGCTGGGCAGTCGGATTCCGGAGGAAGGACTTACAGCAGACCGCAGTGTTCTTAGATGGTGCCTGCGGATGCAGGGTGACTACTCCTTAGTCACAAGGGAGAAATCTTAGGAAGAAGTCTTGAGTTCCTTTCGCAGAAAGTAGTTTCAGGATTCAAAGATGATCTGATTTGGAAGGGGGCCAGTCTCTACCTTTATCCTGTAAAAAGGGGCTGGCACGCGACTAAGTCCTGCCCTATGGGTGGGACTAGGAGGGGGGTGGTTACACCCACTTCCTTGGCGGGCTTTTCCCCAGCACAGGGTCTGGAGTGACCCTGGAACTGGTTCCAGCCAGCCTATGCACAGTGAGCACCGGGGTGCCACGTGCAGTCACCTTCCTCTAAAGCCCTGCCTACCTACAATACACAAAACCCTGTCTGGGACGGTGCTGGCACCGCCCCTGGCAGGAAACCCTTTGTCCTTATCTCCTGCTCTGGGAGGACTCCCAGCAGCAGGAGGGCAGACTTGTGTCTCGGTGGCAGCATCCATTTTGTGGAGCTGAGGCTCTGTTTGACTTTAACCGGGGTTAGGGGTTACATACATGTCGTGTCCCTCTAGAAGGGTGGAATGCTAACCCCGTCGCCAGAATTGGCGAGGGGTTAGTATTCCAATTCGTATGACACCTTACTCGACATGTTTTGATAAAGCGATACCAGAGTTGGCATATAACCGCGAGGATTATAATGCACTTAAGAGTATATGGTATGCGATATCATGGAAACGGCTAAGGGATGGATCCCGAAAGCCGCAGACAGGCTCAGCTCATGCCAGAGCACCATCTCACACGATTCCAAGCACTCTGCCTTCAGGATTGTTAAGGCCTGCCATAGGAGTGACTGATAGGAGATCTGTGTGTCCATTTTAGGGTTAGATATAGGTATACTATATCTAAAGCAAAGGGTGATTACACCACCTTGCCCCAGCTGTCAAGCAGCCAGTTGTGTCAGATTTGGATGGCCAGCCAGGGGTGGCATAATACATGCTGCAGCCCCTGGTAGGCCCTGGGTACACCTATGCCCTGGGTACCTAAGGTACACTGTACAGGGACTGATAAGGTGACTCAGTATCCAATTTAGATATGTACCTAAGGTACATGGAATCCATTTTACAGAGAGAGCAGTAGGCCTGGGGCCCTGAATAGCAGGGTCCCAGGTCAACTAAGTCAGAAAACCAGCAAAACACCAGGCAAAAAGTTGGGGGCAACCATAGTCAGGGATCAACCTTCCTACAGTGAGTGAGTGTGAGTGTGAGTGTGAGTGTGAGTGTGAGTGAGTGTGAGTGTGTGTGAGTGAGTGTGAGTGAGTGTGAGAGTGAGTGTGAGTGTGAGTGAGTGAGTGAGTGAGTGAGTGAGAGTGAGTGAGTGAGTGAGAGTGAGTGAGTGAGT